>NC_140951.1:60135404-61335404 GCF_014529385.1 Adiantum capillus-veneris | reverse complement strand
GGGGATGCTTTTGTTATTGTGTGCTTCCTTTTGGTCTTATGAATGGCTGTGCGTGGTATCAAAAGCGCATCAATAAGGTGTTCTCTCCCTTTCTTGCCAAGTTTGTGAAGGATCTTATTGACGACTTTTGTGTTTATAGCTCTAGAAAGGATCATTGTGCAAATCTTGGGATGGCATTGAAGCAATATGATGAAAGTGGAGGTCAACTCAACCCAAAGAAGTGTCATCTTGCTCAACTAAGAGTGAAGTTTTTGGGGCATATGATATCAGAGAATGGGATTGAAGCTGATCCTGACAAAGTGAAGGCTTTGGTGCTCCTTCCATCACCTAAAGATACAAAGCAACTTTCTACTTTCATTCAAAAGGTGAAGTATATGTCAAGGTTCATTCCTTTGTCCTTCTCAACTTTTTTATCCCTTACAACAAGTAGCAAGGTTGAATCCTCTACAATGGACAAATGAATGTGAAGAGGTTTTTCAAGGTATCAAAGAGGTTCTTGGTTCCCTTCCTGCTATGCAAGATACTAATTGGGATAAGGAGTTTTATGTGAATCCATCAATAGGTGAGGATGCCATTGGAGCTATGCTTCTTCAAAGAGGTAACAACTCCCACTACATGAAGCCTATCTATTGTGCTAGCACGGTGAAGCTAGAGGTGGAAAGAGGCTATACTGAGGTTGAGCTCATTATGGTGAGTGTGATTTATGCATGTAGAAGGTTTAGGCACTACCTTCTCCCTAAACCATTCACATTCCTCACTAGCTCCACTCTTCTACCTCAATTGGTGAATAGCCCTACTTTGTCAAAGAGGCTCATGAAGTGGATTGTGGAGCTACAGGAATTGCAATTATCTTTTCTTGTTGAGGAGAGTACAAGGGCTACATTGACTGATTTGCTTACTTATAAGGAAAGCCCTCTTCTTCTTAAGGAGGACGCGGTGAAGAAGCAACACATGGAAGCTCCTGACATAGACAATGCCTATCTATTGTTTTTTGATGGCTCTTATAGGAAAGCGCATGGTGAAGCTTTGGGAGGTGTTGTAATTTATGATCCTCAAGGTGTGTTGGTAACTAAAAGGAGTTTGAATCTTACGACACAAAGCAACAATGAAACTGATTATTCTACTTTGGAGAAAGGTCTCAACCTTTGCCTTGAGCTTGGCATCCGCCATGTGAGGGTAAGAGGTGATGCTCTTTTGGTGGTTAAGCAAGTACTTGGGGTGTGGCAAAGTAAGAATCTAGGGCTGAAAAATATGTGTTTTCAAGTGAAGAATCTGCTTAAGCATTTTGAAACTTGGAGGTTAAGGCATGTGGACAGGTCTCAAAATGAAGAAGCACATGATGCAGTGCAAGCTTCAATTGGGCAATTGTATGTGATAAGGGCTGATTCTCCTCTTTATTTGGGAAGGGAAGCTTTAGAGAGGGAGGAAGAGTTTCTACAAACAGGTATGCTTCCATCAGAGTTGGAGAAGTAAAAAAAGTATGCCTTCCTACGTCGTGCCAAAAGGTATGTGTTACTTGGTGATGCCTTATATATGAAGGGGGCTGATCTTGTGATGAGAAAAGCTCCTTGGAAAAAGGAAATTTACAAAATTTTAGAGGAGAATCATGAGGGTTCTTGTGGTGGTCACTTTGCTTCAAAGATCACTTTGCATGAAGTCTTGCAGGAGGGGTATGTGTGGCCAAGCATTCAACGTGATGTTCATCATTGGTGCAAGTCTTGTAAAGAATGTCAAAGCATGGTAAATAGGATTCTCAAATCAGAAATTAGAGGCACTATTGTGGCTTATGATGTGTTTGAGAAGTGGGGCATTGATACAATATGTCCTCTACCTATGACAGCTAGAGGCAAATGTTACACACTCACTGCTGTTGACTATCTATCCATGTGGGCCGAAGCCAAAGCTGTTAAACACATCACAAGCAAAGATGTTTCCTTATTTATATATAAAGATATTTGCTACAAATTTGGCATGCCATTGGAGTTACTTTCTGACAAGGGTCCAGGTTTCAGGGGAGAGTTGGTGGATTATCTATGTGAGAAGCTTCACGTGCATTGCAGGTTTACTACTCCATATTATCCCCAATGCAATGGCATGAATGAAAGGTTTAATGGAGAGCTCATAAGTATGATTACAAAGATGACAAGAAACAATGTGAAGACTTGGGCTTATTGGACTGCCATCAAATCAGGTACTGGTTTCTCTTCCTTCCATCTAGTTTTTGGCAAAGAGGCTTTACTTCCTATTGAGGTGGAGATACCAGCTTTGAAGAAGAGCCCAATGATGCATTCAAGGAAAGGCTTCTATAATTGCAATGTGTACAATTGGATAGGTTGTTGGATTTTGAGCATTATGAGCAGGTCTTGAAGAAGAATCAAGCAAAGGCAAATGAGAAGGTGAAAGACAAGGACATCAAGAAGGGTGACATGGTGATTCATTACAATAGTAAGCTTGATAGCACTTTTCAAAAGAAATTTCAAATCAAGTGGCAAGGTCCTTTCTTGGTCTTAAACAGGTTTCCAAATGGCACATATCAACTTGCTGACTTGGATGGTACCCCACATAAAGCACGTGTGAATGGCTACAAGTTGAAGAAGCATATTGCAAGGTTGATGACTATAATTGAGGATGAGCTTTCTTTTGAAGAATTTGATGATCATGTGGCTAAGGATGAGATGAAGTGAAGACTCCCTCATGTGCTTTACAAGATCTCTTTTGTGCTGCTGATCATGAATGATCTAGCTGGTTGGGGTGCGGCAAACTATGTTGGGGGCATTTTTGACACCCGGTTTTTTGTAAATTTGTACATACGGACATGACGCCCGATGTCAAAAGGGTGTATGGATTTCTTTTTGTGGGTTTTTTAGCTTTCTTTAGCAAGCACATGTACATGCACCACAAGTCGCTAGTCTAGTGACAGCTGTCGGGCTACTGTAAGTGCCCGTGAGTGAGTTTTTTGTGAGATTTGTATGTAACTTAAACTCATGTACAAACTCAAAAAAGTTCAACAAAACTCCAGAAAATTTCAGGTTTGAGCTTGTTGTGCCTCTTTATGGTTTCTGTTGCAGTTTTTGCCCTCACCTTGCCTACTCTACGTGTAGTCGTACCAAGACAGCTCTCTGTTCGCATCAATTTTTCATGTAGCGGCGTGTAGATTAAAATTTGGTCATCTTCAGTTTTCTCACCAGTCATTTTTCAAGCTTTCTTGAAAGCTTTAAAGTGCCCCAGTTGGAGTTGTGCTCTTCAGGTTACGACTAGTTCTTTGCAAGGTTATGGCTATGGCAGCCTAGTGGCAAGTTGTGTACAGGCAGATTGGGAGGGCATGTATCTATGAATTGTGGAATTGGTGTTGAAGTTGTGGGTTTGTGATGTTCAATGGTGAAAGGGGAGGCCCTTGTCTTCATATGCATTGGTCGGAGTGTGCTGTAAATCCATGGTTTGGCAGGGTTTTGCTCCTACGTGACAAAGTCTCTTGGGTGGGCGACATCCATTAAATTCCCAAGGGGACTACTCTTGTTGGATTTGTGGTTTTTCAAAGGGGTTTTCCAAAGCTTTTGGTGTTCTTGTAGTACTCTTTAAATGCTCTTGGGTGACATCGCTATAGAGGTTTCCAGTTTGCTTGTTTCCCAACAACGTGTAGAGCCATCACAAGAACCGCCATGCAGCTCACACAAAGATTGAACAAGGGACATCATAAGGCAATACGAGGCTGAGCATAAATGAAAACAACGAGAGAGGGCCAAACTAAACAAAACCACTTTGTTTTACACAAAACAATGACATCAGTGCGCAAAAAAGACGCAAGATCTGCAATGAAGTGGCACATTGTTTTGATACGTGCACAAGGAGCCTAAACTCAACAATAAAAAAATAAGTGTTTGATCAACTCCTCCTACATCCATCTTTGAAGGACGTTACAGATTCAAGGGAGGTGCAAGATGTTCAAGCAGCACTTGTCTCAAATATTTGAAACCCCCTAACATTTGTGAAGCAACCAAGATCCTCAGATGAGCTTTTCTTGCTGATGCTAGTGAATAAAAATGGGACTTTTGAATCAAAGGAGCTAAACATTGCAAGAGATTCTAGAGTTTTGGTTTGTTCCACTGGTAGTTCTATAACAAGGTGGTTTCTAGCAATGTGGTATATGGTTTCTCGCTTTGACTAGGTGGTTTAAAGTAGCAATTAAATGGTTATCAATAGTGCTTGGGAGGTTTCTAGCGGTAGATTCTTATTTTTCATCATTGCTTGGAAGGTTATTAGCAGTCCTCGAGAGGTTTCTAGATTTTCCTTTCAGGTTTCTAGCAGTTCTCTAGTGCTTTGTAGCACTGTTTTGCTTTGGTGATTGGACTACCTGGTTTCTAGCATTGAGCAGGTGTTTCTCAATAATCTTTGACATGTTTGTATGAGTGTTTGTTGGTAGTGCTTGACTTGTTTCTGGTATCTAGCACTAAGTAGGTGCTTGCTAGTAGTTATTGGGAGGTTTGTACTGCGACTATGTGGTTTGTTGCACTGAGTAGATGATTGATAGTTCTATAACAAGGTGGCTTCTAGCAATGTGGTTTCAAGTGGCAATTAAATGGTTATCAATAGTGCTTGGGATGTTTCTAGCGATAGATTCTTGTTTTCCAACACTGCTTGGAAGGTTATTAGTAGTTCATGAGAGTTTTCTCTAGTGCTTTATAGCACTATTGTGCTTTGGTGATTGGACTATCGGGTTACTAGCATTGAGTAATTGTTTCTTAGTGACAAATTTGTACGAGTGTTTTCTGGTAGTGCTTGTCTTGTTTCTGGTTTCTAGCACTAAGTAGGTACTTTCTAGTGATTATTATTGATAGGTTTGTAGTGCTTGTTGATAGGTTTCTAGCTACGACTATGTGGTTTGTTGCACTGATTAGATGATTGGTAGTTCTATGACAAGGTGGTTTCTAGCAATGTGACATATGGTTTTTAGCTTTGACTAGGTGTTTTCAAGTAGCAATTAGATGGTTATGAATAGTGCTTCAGAGGTTTCTAGTGGTCGATTCTTGTTTCTTAGCACTGATTGGAATCTTATTAGTAGTTACTAAGAGGTTTATTTTCTTGTCAGGTTTCTAACAGTTCTTGGGAGGTTTCTAGCGGTTTTTGGGAGGTTCCTAGCAGTTTTCTTGTGGTTTGTAGCATTTTTGTGCTTTGGTGATTTGACTACTTGGTTTTTAGCTTTGATCATTGTGTTGTTTTAGGTCGAGCTATTTGAAAGGTTTAGAGATGCTTATCCAGACATTCAAATTCAATAACGATATTTTCAATATCTGAAGCCATATTTTGCACGCAAGCTCAAGGAAATAATTACATGTTGTTGCATTATGTATGTGTAAATGACATATTTAAGGGAAGCAACATGCGATAGAAGTGGTTTGACCTATATGGAGTTGCACGTGATCGAACATGCTCAATGTGTTCCCATGACTTACACATTACTTCTTGCAATGCAAGTGATGATTGCAAAACCAAAAAAATCACCTTGTGTCCAATAGAGGTTGCCGAGAAAGATTTGCAGGTTTCCGTTTAAGTTTTTGAGGATGTCAAAATAGTAGTCGATGTTAACAACGTTACTGGTAGCAATCAAAAAGGGAGAAGAAATAAAAGAAAGGATCTTTTTCACAAGAAACTACCTTGCCGTGAGCTTCTCCATATGTTTCATACGCACCTTTAGAAGTTCATTAAACAAAATTTCATTTGCAAGTGGCAAGCTGAACAATTTAAGGAGTCTCTTCAACGATTTCCGGCCGATACAACTGTTTTCATCATTGACTTTGCCGAAATTACACTTTTAAAGAGCAAAATGAAATCTTGTCCATGCATTGGCACTCCTTTCAGGTCACAACTTTGGTTCCGGGTGAACAATGCGGTCAAAAGGTTGTTTATTTCTATATATCTGATGACAAAAGGCATGATACATTGTTTGTTCAACAATGCTTACTACTGCATCACAAATGGTTGAAAGAACAAGGGCTGGTACCACAATATCGTTGGGTGTGGTCAGATGGAGCATCATCCCAATTCAACGCAAAGTGACTGTCTTACTATGTTGCATGATACAAATAGCTGACATGTACTAAAATGCTATGGAACTTATTTTGCTCAGGTCATGGCAAGGGTGAACATGATGGAGCAGGTAAAGTTGTTAAGAGAGCTTTGACACAATAGTAACTCATGGTAGATGGTGTAGCTATGAAATGTGCAAGAGATGTCGTGGCCTTTCTATGGGTCAAGTACTCAGGTTTAAATGGAGAAGGCAAGGTTTTTCGGAAGTTCAATGAAGGGGATGTAGACCGCAACATCAATTGGGATTGTAAAGCTATTCCTCAATCTCACTCCATTCATAGTGTTAACGGATATGAGTCCTGGAATGCCCGAGTGCTCAGGTTTAGGTGGCTGGCATGCTTCTACAGTTGGTGCTTGCAGCCTGGGGCTTGGAGAAGATGCACAAACAAGGCCTATGTTGGAAACTCGATGTATCAAATTATTTTCCCATTGATGCATTAGGTAGTGATGATGAAGAGGATGCTAATGAGTCCTTGTATGCAGGCCATCATGATGCTTTGACTGATTCTCTCATAGTTGGAGACAAATTTGCAGTCAATGCAGAACCAACCAATGATGAAGCTGCAAAGTTTTACATTCTCAAGTGCATTGAGTCAAAGCAAAGGGTCAAAAAGGAACATGAAATATGGATGGGGAAATACTATCGATAGGGGGTCCTACTTTGTAATGGGGATGTTCTATGGAGTATTTGATGGAAGAATGTACACCATCCTGCACCAAAATCCACTTGCTCTTTTGTACTTACACCTGGTGAGACCCATCAAAATTCCCTGGAACAAGTGGAGAGTTGCAATAGTCTATATAGAATGTCATTAGAAGTTTAGGAGGTGGTATATAATAGCATGCCAATAGATGTCGAGGTAGAAAATAGAGTAGCCATTGAGGAGGATGAGTGTTGAAAAATATGGACAATGTATTCAAATCCATTCTTAAGATTGTACTTAGAAGTTTACGAGGTGGTATTATAAGTTTAGGAGGTCGTATATAACAGCATGCCAATAGATCTCAAGGTAGAAAATAGAGTAGCCATTGAGGAGGATGAGTGTTGAAAAATATGGACAATGTATCTAAATCCGTTCATAAGAATGTACTACATTTGGCTGTCGCCTCTTCTCTTCTCAAATATGCTCGTAAGAATGTACTGCATTTGGTTGTTGCCTCTTCTCCCCTCAAACCATCTCATTGTTTCTAAAAAATGTATGTTACTTCTTGTCCATTTGATTTCAAGCAGCTCAGTGGAAGGTCTTCCAAAAATTAGGTTTCTAAATGGTTTCTACTAGGGCATGGTTTCTAGCACAACATGTTATGGTTTTTAGATTAGATTCCACCAGGCTGGAACCAACATCAGAATGATTTCTACTACTCCATGAGTGGTTTCTATCATTAAAAAGGTGATTTCTATTAAAAAACACCAACAAAAGGAACAAAGCAACAAACTTGCTAGTAGCAACACACAGGTTTTCCCTCAAAAATGTCACAAACGGATGAAAGATTTTGTATATTTGAAGGGTGATTCCCATCATTTTAAAAGGTTTACAAAAGCTATTAAGAGAATTTACAAGAAGTTGGCTATTTTTGATGGGGTTTTAATTGTTTACTTTGCCATGGGCGTTTGTAATTGACCTTTGGTTTCTATGCTTCCTCCTCCCACTTGAGACATTGTAATATTTCTTGTTAGGAAATATGACGTAGCTAAGTAGATAGTTGAGTAGATTACTTAATGGAGAGAGATAATTTTCACACACAAGAGATTATAGAGTAGAGAGAGAGAGAGAGAGAGAGAGAGTACACACGATATACGTGGTTCACCCAATGTGGGCTCCGTCCACGAGAAAGTAGCCACTCAATGGTTTTAGTACTTCAAAACAAGAAGTAGATTACAAAGGGATTATACCCTTTTGAAGCTCCCACCTTGCTTCACTCTCACCACCTCACACCCACCTTGTTGCATCAACTTCACACTATGAAATGTGTGTAGAAATGGCCTCCTTTTATAGGCCAAAAGGGCTGTCCTCTCTCATGAGAGACAACCATGTGTAGCCACCCATGTGTAGATGAGTCCAAATCGGACCCTCCAATTTGCCCATCTGTGGCCACCCTTGAGAAGACAAGTCCGCTTTTGAATTCGTCCATCGGCCATTGAATTTGGCCACCGGCCAACTGGCCAACCGATCGGTCGTTTCCAACCACTTTCCGGCCGCCGTCCGGCCATAATATTCCAGTGAAAAGGAATATTTCGGTGAAGCTGAAAATTTTGATTTCTCGTGAGTGATTTTTTATTTCCGGCGAGTGTTTTTGCTTCATGCACGATGGCTTCTCCTCATAACGGGGGCCTTACAAATGTGCGTTTTTAATACAAAAAATTACAAGGGGTAAATCAGGCTCCATACTTAACAATCTCCCACTTGGAGACTGATCTCCAAACCAAACCTATGACTGCTTTCCATCCTGGTTTCTTATCCTTGAATGCCAATTGAAGATGAGCAAAAGCTCAACTTCTCCTTATTGACCACCTTTATAAACATGTTTGCTTGAATGAAAGGCTGAGTTCTTTACAAGATGGATAGCGCTTTGGCTATCATTGTACAAGACACAATTTTCTTGTTTGAATCCAAGCTCTTATAAGAATCTGTGAAGCCACATAATTTCTTTGCTTGCCTCCATCATTGCTACATACTCTGCTTCCATGGTAGAAAGTGAGACCACTTTCTGTAGCTTTGAAGCCCAGCTTACTATTGTGCCTCCAATCGTGAAGACATAGCCAACAGTGCTACTTCAAGTATCTTTGTCACCTGCCATATCTGCATCAACATACCCTTCTAGAAAAATATCAGTTCCTCCAAAATACAGAGCATTTGTTGCTGTCCCTTTTCGATACCTAAGTATCCACTTCACAGCAGCTTGCCAGTGCTCTTTACTTGGGTTGTCCATGATTCTACTTACAACTCCCACTGCATGTGCAATGTCTGGCCTTGTCCATACCATAGCATACATAAGAGACATATAGGCTATCTCCTCTTGTGTCTTTGGACACATATCTATGGTTAGTTTAAAGTGACCAGCCAAAGGTGTAGAAACCATTTTTGCATTTTGCATTGCAGACCTTTCTAGTACCTTATTGATGTAATCCTCTTGAGATAGCTTTATTGTCTTCTTCGTCCTATCCCTTGATATCTTCATACCAAGTATCCTCTTTGCAGAACCTAAATCTTTCATTGAAAAAGTTTTAGAAATCTCCTCTTTTAGGTCTTTGATGTCTTGCATGTTAGCACTTGCAATCAGCATGTCATCAACATACAACATTAGGATGATGAACTTCCCATCTCCCAAATTCTTCGTGTAGACGCAATGATCCAAGTTGCATCTCGTGAATCCATAATCCAACATCCATCAATAGAACTTCAAGTACCATTGTCTTGATGCTTGCTTTAAACCATACATGCTCTTCTTTAATATGCAAACCATTTTCTCCTTACCTTTTACTTCATATGGTTGAAGCATGTAAATTTCCTCCCCTAAGTCACCATGAGGGAATGCTGTATTTACATCCATTTGCTCAAGACTTAGATCATGAGCAGCCACAAAGCTTAAGACAAGCCTAATTGAGTTCATTTTTACAATAGGAGAAAATATTTCATTGAAGTCAATACCTTTCTTTTGAGAAACCCTTTTACCACAAGCCTAGACTTGTACCTTTTGTTCCCACCTTCTTCTTCCTTTAGCTTATACACCCATTTGTTCTGGAGTGCCCACTTACCTTTAGGCAACTCAACCAACTCCCATGTTTAGTTGCAATGTAATGAGTCCATCTCCACTTGCATGCTCTTCATCCATTCTTCTTTGGATTCGTGTTGCATAGCTTCTTCGTATGATTCCGGCTCTCCAGAATCTGAGATCAAGAGATGGTTGAAGGAAGGAACGAACCTTTCTAGAGGTCTACTTGCTCTAGTAGATCTTCAGGGAATAGGTTGAGGCTCCTCATTTGGTTGACGTTGTTGCACATTGTCACCATTTGTAGTCCTTGAGTCTTCAACGTCCTCAAGCTCCATGTACTCATCACCTATTTCTTTTGTTTGTTTTCTTTCCAAGTAATCTTTGTACATATTTTGTTCGTTAAAAATTACATCCCTACTCTTTAAGATTTTACCATCTTCAAGATTCCGTAGGCAATACCCAAAGTCACCTTCTCCATAGCCGATGAAAAAACACTTTTTGGACTTTGCATCTAGCTTTGATCTTAGGCTTTTAGGAACTCCCCCATCCAATGTCGTTGAGGGTGACCCAAAGCTCAAGCGATAGGCCTGCATGTAGACACATGCTTCATGCTCGCTCCATGATTGTTCTGTATATCCTTTCAAAAATGCCATTTTGTTGAGGTTCCCTTGGGGTTGTCCTTTGTCTTTGTATGCCATTGCTAGCACAAAAGCTTTCAAAAGCTTGGGTGCAATATTCGACTCCATTGTCGGATCTGAGGCATTTAACCTTAGTACCTGTTTCATTCTCCACAAAGGCTTTCCACCTTTGAAATATGGAAAACACATAGGATTTATTCTTCATAACATAAACCCATGTTTTCCTTGTCGCATCGTCTATGAATGTTACATAGTACAATGAGACACCAAGTGATGGTGTACTTGCAGGACCCCAAACATTAGAATGAACTAGCTCAAGTTTTTTATTTTTCTTTCATTTCTTGATTTTTGAAATTTTACCCTCTTTTGTTTACCATAAACACAATCTTCACAGAACTCTAAGTCCACTTCTTTCAAACCTGGTAGAAGCTTCTTTGTTTGAAGGATTTGCATTCCTTTGGCACTCATATGCCCAAGCTAGTAGTGCCACACCGCACTGTCAACTACTGTAGTTGTTGCACAAGCTGAAGGTTGCATGCTAGCAGTACACAAGTAAAGTGTACCAACCTTTTCTCCCTTGGCAACCACCAAAGATCCCTTTGAGATCTTCCACCATTTGCTTCCGAATGCAATGTCGTGACCTTCATCGTCCAATTTTCCTGTAGAGATCAATTTTTTGCGAAGAGAAGGAACATGCCTAACATCTTTAAGTTTCCATTCATTTTCGTTAGGAGTTTTGACACAAACTGTACCTTTGCCGACAATTTCACAAGCTTCATCATCTCCAAAGTATACATACCCAAAATTACCTTTGGTGTAATCTTGGAAATGCTGCTTGTGCGGTGTCGCATGGAATGAAGACCCGGAATCTACTATGCAAAAATTAGACACATTGTTTAATGAGAAAATTAGAGCATCTTGCTCTACTTTACCTGCCACATTGGCCTCCGATGTTGGCTTGTTATCTTGAGACTCCGACTCCTTCTTCTTCTTGGACCAACAATCCTTCTTGAAGTTGGTACAACCAAAGTATGTCGACCATAGAATATGGCATGGGCAGATACGTGCAGGATAGCAGAAGCATGGCAAAAGGCTGGAGCAGCTAGGAAGATCATAGGTTGACAGGTAGCAGCAGAGATGTATGACTGATGCGGTTTATAGGCCAAGGAAGGCTCCATAAGGGGCTACTTTTAGGAGCAGGTGAAGGGGATGCGAGGTGTAGTCTTTGGGTCCAAGAATGTAGAGCTTCAAGTGTTGAAGGAGCAGGTCCAGACGGCTCATCCAATAGAGCTATGGAGCCCAAGTTATGGAAGGTTGAAGGTTCAGTGTGTTGCAAATTCTTGCCGGACAGGACAGCTGGGGACAGATGGTCCAAGTGGAAGTTAGGGTATAGGCATGTAGTGCTCAATTTATGGAGCCTATGTGTCTTTTCAGATTGCAGATCAGAGTTACGGGTTGCAAGTTATGGCCAATTGAAGTTTTGCCGGGGGCTAGGTTGGTGCTCACCTGACCACATAGGGGGGTGTGCCATCTGGCGTCTTTTGAGCCTTGCCAAGGTTCTAGAGCAGGGTATGCATCATACAGAGCTAGCAATAATTGACTGCATGTCAATTGAAGTTTTGCCGAGGGCTAGGTTGGTGCCCACCTGACCACATAGGGGGGTGTTCCATCTGGTGTCTTTTGAGCCTTGCCAAGGTTCTAGAGCAGGGTATGCATCATACAGAACTAGCAAGAATTGACTGCACGTCAAATAGAGCCCGGAGCGGAAAGATACAGAAGTCGGAAGATTGGGTGCACTTGTTTGGGATTGATTGCAGATGCTTTGACCGGTTTTTGCGGCCTCCATTTGGGGGTTGGAGCAGTATTGAGTTATCGTTAGAGTTGGGGATTTTTCAAGTCGACGTCATGGAGTCTCGGCCAGGATTTGCGGCTTGTCGATCCGACATGGGAGCATTACAGGGGATCATGGGAAAGGAGGGCCCAAAACGAAGCTAAGCGTGAAGGTTTAAAAAAACAAAAACAAAAATGCAAGGCCTTTAGAGGCCATGGATTCAGCAACCGCCATGTGGTGGGTAGTATGTCCCATATGTGCCAATTTGGGCTTGAAGGCAGTGGTATAAGAGCTGGCTCGTGAGGCTTTTGTAGAGTATGTGAGGGAGGAAAGCTCCAATGTGGCGTGGCTATGGCGGCCCTTGTGGTTTGCTGATGTTGGTGGCACGCAGTGTCTAGGCGGCATTTTGATTGAAGGAGGAGGGGTGGCGTTGTGGGTACGCCCGCTGGGCGGTAGCCGGTGGGCGACGGCAATTGATGACACTGTTGACGTGGCATACGTGTCCGCAAGCACCGGGTCCCGCAGGCCCAAGGCCGCCAAATGTTTTTTTGAGGGCAGGTGCCCCCCCCCCCCCCCCCCCCCCCCCCCCCCCCCCCCCCCCCCCCAAAATAGCGATGCTGCTATTTCTAGTAGAGGGAGGGTCCCGCGATGGAGGGAGAAGCAGCCCGATGCCAGTCAAGGGCAATACAAGGGGAGGATCTCACGGCCAGTGGACAGCAAGGGAGTCGGGAAAGAGCAAGAGAGAGGGAACCTATCCGAGAGGTGTCCAAAATGCAAGTGCAAGTGCAAGTGTGGTCGAGTTGGGCACACTATGACAAATGCGTGCACCATGCCAGAGTTACCAAAAGATAGACTATGCCAAGTAGTGGCAGTGCAAAGGAAGTTCCGAATGAAGCTGCAAGTGAAGTGCACAAGATGGGAATTTACCCATTATTTCTTTTTTAGGTCTCCTAGACACACCCATATAGAAGGAGGTAGACGTTCATTTTTTGGGGTCTTTGACCAATGCGGCTTTTTTCCAGGATGCTCCTTGGCTTGTGTAGGCTTTGAGGAATCGTCTTCTTACCGAGGTTGTGTCAGTACGGGATTGGTTGTACATGGTGTTTTTTATGCAAAAGGACCATTCTCTACTGTTTCTGGGCGTCATTCCCCCTTCCCCCTTCTCTTCTCTGCTTGTGCACGTGTGGTTCCGGGTGTTTGTCGGCGTGTGTGCCCCCCCAAAGTTGGTTGTGCAAAGAGAGGTAAAGAGAGGCTGTGTGGTTGCTATGAATTGAGCAGACGGAGAGACTGAGTCTGTCTGGTGCATTGCAAGGGGTGTGTGCGTATAGTTGTGTGCAAGCGGTGGTTTGCTTGCGAGTAGTTTCAAGTTTTGAAGGTGAACTCTAGTGGATTGGGGCGCTGTGTATACCCTGGGCTATAGCGAGGCATTGTGTTGTGTCCTGGGTGTGTTCCCCTTTCCCCCTCTCCATCTTTTGGTGCCCCCACTAAGGAGCTACCTGATGCTCCAATTTGCGGTTGGAAGGAGTGTTTCTTAGCCGACAAAGCGGTTGGTTAGTGGTCGAGGTGTTTCATGGTTGAGTTTGAAGGTAGCAGAGATGGTGGAGCCAGGTTTTGGCCCCATATTTACGGGTGTTGAAGATCCCGAGGATTGGTTAATAGATTTTGAGTTATGGCTGCTGTTGATGCGTATGTGGACGGATGCAAACAGGTGGTAGACGATGCCGCTGTTGATGCGAGGACGGGCCAAGGTGTGGTTCGATGGTTTAAAGAGCAGTGATCGAGAATCATGCCAAAGATGGCAAAGTCAGTTTCTGCAGTGGTTTTGAGAGGTGATTACTACGAAAGAAGCTGTTGGTGGCAGGCGGTATTTTGATTGAAGGAGGAGGGGCGGCAGTGTGTGCACGCCTGTTGGGAGGTAGCCAGTGGTGGCCGGCGGCAATTGATGCCACTAATGATGTGGCATGCGCGTCCACAAGCACCGGGTCCTGCAGGTCCAAGGCCGCCAAATGTTTTTTTGAGGGCAAGTGCCCCCCCCCCCCCCCCCCAATAGCGATGTCGCTATTGCTCGACAAGGGGAGGGGTCCCGCGATGGAAGGAGAAGTAGCACGATGCCGGTCAAGGGCAATACAAGGGGAGGATCTTACGGCCAATGGACAACAAGGGAGTCGCGAAAGAGCAAGAGAGAGGGAACCTATCCGAGAGGTGTCCAAAATGCAAGTGCAAGTGCAGATGTGGCCGAGTTGGGCGGACAATGGACAAATGTGTGCACCATGCAAGAGTTACCAAAGATAGACTATGCCAAGTAGTGGCAGTGCAAAGGAAATTTCAAATGAAGCTGCAAGTGAAGTGCACAAGATGGGAACTTACCCATTATTTCTTTTTTAGGTCTCCTAGACACACCCATATAAAAGGAGGTACACGTTCATTTTTTGCGGTCTTTGACCAATGTGGCTTTTTGGTCATGATGCTCCTTGGCATGTGTAGGCTTTGAGGAATTGTCTTTTTGCCGAGGTTGTGCCAGCACGAGATTGGTTGTACATGGTGTTGTTTATGCAAGAGGACCATTCTCTACTATTTCTGGGTTTCCCCATTCTCTTCTCTGCTTGTGCACGTGTGGTTCAGGGCATGTGTCATCGTGTGTGCCCCCCCGTAGTTGGTTTTGCAAAGAGAGGTAGAGAGAGGCTGTGTGGTGTGGAAGGCTGTGAATTGAGCAGTGTGGAGAGACTGAGTTTTTCTGGTGCATTGCAAGGGGTGTGTGTGTATGGTTGTGTGCAAGTGGTGGTTTGCTTGTGGGTAGTGTCAAGTTTTGAAGGTGAACTCTAGTGGATTGGGGCGCTGTGTATAGCCTGGGCTATAGTGAGACATTGTGTTGTGTGCTGGGTGTGTTCCCCTTTCCCCCTCTCCATATTCTGGTGCCCCCACTGAGGATAATAGAGCGGATGAGTCCACATCCTATGAAGAGGAGACGGAGTGTGATGAACATGAGTTGATAAAGGCAAAGTTTCCCTCTTATGTGTTTGATGATATCATGGTAGTAGCCCATGTGCAAGAAGAGCAGGGAACAGAGCAAATCGAGGTGCTTGATGAAAACAAAATGGAGTGATCTAGGCCTACAGATGATGGAATGCAGGTGAAGGTGGTGTGTGGTGCCATGCTAGTGGCCATGCTGATTAAAGTATCGGTGGAATATGTGATGGTGGTGGAACAGGGACAGAATCTTGCATGGAGAAATAAAGAATCCGTGTCTATGGAGGAAGATGAGGATGATGCAAAAGAGAACGAGCTTCTCTCTTCCCTGATGGAGCATGGTGCAGCGGTAGAAGAGGTGCTAGAAGAGCCGGTGATTGAAGTTGATGAGCAGGTGGTTTTGATCGACCTTGAAGGACCGGTTGACGAGGAAGGGCTTGATGAAGCTGTAATTGAATGTGTGGCCGAAGAGGAGGTTGTGATGCCAAAGATGGAGGAGATTTCGATGCAGCAAACATGTCAATAAACGGAGAACAAAGAATCCCAGGCAGTGGCTTTGCTTCCATTGAAGGTATGTAAACTATTGTTGATGGATATGGTGGTAGATGCAGATATGCAGTGGTTGTCTCACCAGGTGCAGGGTTCTATGGTGAAGTCCTCCACTTTATTTGGCTGGGAGGGAGGGTCAAACATGTGTTGGAGCTTGGTGTCATGTAGGCTATGGCCAGCCTACACACATGGTGGTCTAGGTGCTGCGGTACGACACTATGTTGAGCAGTTATAGATGGGTGGAAGACACCAATGGCATGTGTCTGATCCAAGTGGAAGCTATGTGATGTAGGCGGTGGTGCAACCCACTTGAAGGTTTGACAGTAGGCAGAATAAAACTATGTAAGTATGGTTTTGGTTTTTTCATACTGTGTTGAAGGTTTTGCAGTTAGAAGGTGAATAAAGCTCTTTTTTGGTTGAGCATAAATGCTCAACTAGGGGGTGGGCAATGATGGTACAACCAAAGTGTGTCGACCATAGAATATGGCATGGGCAGATATGTGCAGGATAGCAAAAGCATGGCAAAAGGCTGGAGCAGCTAGGAAGATCATGGGTTGACCAGGTAGCAGCGGAGATGTATGATTGATGTGGTTTATAGGCCAAGGAAGGCTCCATAAGGGGCTAATTTGAGGAGCAGGTGAAGGGGATACGAGGTGCAGTCTTTGGGTCCAAGAATGTAGAGCTTGAAATGCTGAAGGAGCAGGTCCAGACGGCTCATCCAACAGAGCTACGAAGCCCTAGTTATGGAAGGTTGAAGGTTCAGTGTGTTGCAGATTCTTGCCGGACAGGACGGTTGGGACAGATGGTCCAAGTGGAAGTCAGGGTATAGGCATGTAGTGCTCAGTTTATGGAGCCTATCTGTCTTTTCAGATTACATATCAGAGTTACGGGTTGCAAGCTATGGCCAATTGAAGTTTTTTGCCGGGGGCTAGGTTGGTGCCCACCTGACCACTTGGGGGAGTGTGCCATCTGGCGTCTTTTGAGCCTCACCAAGGTTCTAGAGTAGGATATGCATCATACAGAGCTAGCAGGAATTGACTGCACGTCAAACGAAGCCCGAAGCGGAAAGATACCGAAGTCGAAAGATTGGGTGCACTTGTTCGAGATTGATTGCAGATGCTTTGACCGGTTTTTGTGGCCTCGGTTTGGGGGCTTGGGGAGTATTGAGTTACGGTCGAGTTGGGGATTTTTCAAGTCGACTTCATGGAGTCTCGGCCTTGATTTGCGGCTTGTCGATCCGACATGGGAGCATTACAGGGGATCATGGGAAAGGAGGGCCCAAAAAGAAGCTAAGCGTGAAGGTTTTTAAAAAATAAAATAAAAATGCAAGGCCTTTAGAGGCCATAGAGTCAGCAACCGCCATGTGTTAGGCAATATGTCCCATATGCGCCAATTTGGGCTCGAAGGTAGTGGTATAAGAGCTGGCCCGTGAGGCTTTTGTAGAGTATGTGAGGGAGTGAAAACTCCCATGTGGCGTGGCTATGGCTGCCCCTGTGGGGTGCTGCTGTTGGTGGCAAGCGGCATCCAGGCGGTGTTTTCATTGAAGGAGGAGGGGCAGCGCATGCGCGCCCATTGGGCGGTAGTCGATGGCCGAATGCAATTGATGACACAAGGGGATGTGGCATGCGCGTCCACGAGCACCGGGTCCTGCAGGCCCAAGGCCGCCAAATGTTTTTTTGAGGGCAAGTGCCCCCCCCCAATAGTGAAGTCGCTATTGCTAGTAGAGGTAGGGGTCCTGCGATGGAAGGAGAAGCAGCCCAATGCCAATCAAGGGAAATACAAGGGGAGGATATCACGGCCAGTGGACTGCAAGGGAGTCGGGAAAGAGCAAGAGAGAGGGAACCTATCCGAGAGGTGTCCGAAATGCAAGTGCAAGTGCAGGTGTGGCCGAGTTGGGCGGACAATGGACAAATGTGTGCACCATGCAAGAGTTACGAAAGATAGACTATGCCAAGTAGTGGCAGTGCAAAGGAAATTCCAAATGAAGTTGCAAGTGAAGTGCACGAGATGGGAACTTACCCATTATTTCTTTTTTAGGTCTCCTAGACACACCCATATAAAAGGTGGTACACGTTCATTTTTTGGGGTCTTTCACCAATGTGGTTTTTTGCCAGGATGCTCCTTGGCCTGTGTAGGCTTTGAGAAATTGTGTTTTTGCCATGGTTGTGCCGGCATGGGATTGGTTGTACATGGTGTTGTTTATGCAAGAGGACCATTCTCTACTGTTTCTGGGCGTCATTCCCCCTTCCTCCTTCTCTTCTCTGCTTGTGCGCATGTGGTTCCGGGCGTGTGTCAGCGTGTGTGCTCCCCTGAAGTTGGTTGTGCAAAGAGAGGTAGAGAAAGGCTATGTGGTTGTGGAAGGCTATGAATTGAGCAGAGCAGAGAGACTGAGTCTGTCTGGTGCATTGCAAGGGGTGTGTGCGTATGGTTGTGTGAAAGCGGTGGTTTGTTTGCGGGTAGTGTCGAGTTTTGAAGGTGAACTCTAGTGGATTAGGACGCTGTGTATACCCTGCACCATAGTGAGGCATTGTGTTGTGTGTTGGGTGTGTTCCCCTTTCCCCTTCTCCAACATGGCCCTTCTTGCCGCAGTTCCAACATTCAAGAACTGACTTTGTGCGTGTCTTGCTCTGCCTTGAGTGATCACGACCCTTTTGGTTTTTGAACCTATCCTTAGGTCTTCCTCTTGTTTCCAGTGACAGTGCAATACTTGATGATTCTCCTGTCCTTAGGTCTTCCTCTTGTTTCCAGTGACAGTGCAACACTTGATGATTCTTCTGTGCGCATTTCGTCACTTAGGAGAACACCCACTACATCATCAAACTTAAGAGTATTTGTGCTAGAGATAGAATTACTTACAGCCGTAACAAGGCTGTCCCAACTATCCGATAGAGATGATAGTATAAGGAGAGCTCGCACTTTGTCATCGAAATTGATTTTCACCTATCGAAGTTGACTTATGTTTGTGTTAAAGTCATTTAGGTGTTCTGCAACTGAACCATTCTCTGCCATCTTTAGATTGAATAAGCGCTTCATGAGAAATACCTTATTGGATGCCGATGGTTTCTCATTGAAGTCGTCAAGTGATTTCATCAAGTCCTCCGTGATCTTCATCTTCGAAACTTTGAAGGCCACCATTGACGCCAAGCTTAACCGGATTGTTCCCAGTGCCTTTTGATCAAGGACAATCCATGCTTCATCTTCCATCGTTGCACGCTTCTTTGCAAGACCATCGAGTGGCAAATAAAGGTCCTTCTGGTAGAGATAGTCTTCAATTTGCATCTTCCAATGTTGGTCGTTTTTACCATTCAGCTTCTCGATCTTGAACTTTCCTTCCTCCGCCATTACTCCCACTCAATTCAAGGAATCTTTTCCTTAAGATAATTTAGCTATGAGCAAACCTTGCTCTGATACCACTTGTTAGGAAATATGACGTAGCTAAGTAGAAAATTGAATAGATTACTTAATAGAGAGAGATAATTTTCACACACAAGAGATTATACAGTAGAGAGGGAGAGAGTTCACACGATATACATGGTTCACCCAATGTGGGCTACGTCCATGAGAAAGCAACGACTCAATGGCTTTAGTACTTCAAAACAAGAAGTAGATTACAAAGGGATTATACCCTTTTGGAGCTCCCGTCTTGCTTCATTCTCACCACCTCACACCCACCTTGTTGCATCAACTTCATACTATGAAATGTGTGTAGAAATGGCCTCCTTTTATAGGCCAAAAGGGATGTCCTTTCTCATGAGAGACAGCCATGTGTAGCCACCCTTGTGTAGATAAGTCCAAATCAGACCCTCTAATCCACCCATGTGTAGCCGCCCTTGAGAAGACTAGTCCGCTTTTGAATTTGGCCACCGGTCACCGGCCAACCAACCGGTCGTTTTCCGACCACTTTCCGACCGCCGTCGGTCATAATATATCGGTGAAAAGGAATATTCCGGCGAAGCTGAAATTTTGGTATTTGACGAGTGTTTTTCTATTTCCGGCGAGTGATTTTTCTTCACGCACGATGGCTTCTCTTCATAAGGGGGCCTTACAAATGTACATTTTTAATACAAAAAATTACAAGGGGTAAATCAGGCTCCATACTTAACATTTCTCTCTCCACTCCTTCCGTCTCTAGCCGTTCCTTCTCATGCCTTTGAGCTTCTAGCTCGGCCTCCATTTTTTGCTGCGCTGGATCTCTTCCCTCCATTGGGCTTCATTGTGAGTTCTCTGATTGATTGTCATCTGGCTTATGAATGCATCAAAAAATGCATCCTTGTTGCTGTTATCAAACACGTAGTCAACCGTATAAGCATTACAGTCCTCCGAACCATAGAAACAACTAGTCTTTTAAAGTGGCTGCCAAGAAGTCTTATAGTTGTTTTTCAGTTTGGTGCTCCAACTTGGGAGCAAGAACCCAAGTTCCTTCATCATTCTGGCACACTTTTATCTGCTATCATCAATGATAAGAGTGTTGTTTCACCTTAATTGCCGTTTTTTTCTCCAAAATAACTTCAAGTCTTTGAAGAATACAGGCTAATGATGCATCAACCAAGATGCCCTTATGCAATCTTGTTGTGACATAACACTTGATAGCAAAGGCCGTTGCAATTTGAAGACACTGTCTATATTTTCCTTCCACTTTAGGGGTCATGCAACTGCTCCATTTAAACACAAAATTTGATGCACCAATCCAAGACGTTGTGGCTGTCTTTGTAAAAATACACTTCTCGAGAGGGTAGATTGTATGTGTGCTTTATCATTTCTCTTGCATATGCAGGAGGATTTCCCCAAATCCGGTCTCTACAATGGTAACTAAAAAGCCATTCAAGTCAAGTATGAGGGCCCGCTTATCGTATTCCTTTAGCTTTGGCACCCATATTGGGTCCGACAAAGGGTATCAATCAGCAAAAAATGACGTCTACAGAGGGATGTACATAATTGTAGTACTCGTGAATTTTCCTCCAACACATAATTTTGCACTCCAGGCACTCCTTGGACTCAGTTCTCTCTCTTTTGAGCCGCCTACCCTTTCTAATTTTCCATGTACGAGCCATTTCCCATGCAATGAAATAGTTTACGTTGATGGAGCAAAAGAT
Organism: Adiantum capillus-veneris; assembly: GCF_014529385.1. Lineage (NCBI taxonomy): Eukaryota > Viridiplantae > Streptophyta > Polypodiopsida > Polypodiales > Pteridaceae > Adiantum > Adiantum capillus-veneris. Next base: position 61,314,528 of record NC_140951.1, on the reverse strand, counting down.
GTCGTGCGCACACTCACACACCCAAAAAATTCAACACAACACAAGGAATTTACTTAAATTCCTCACCTCACTCACCAACACTCAAAAGCTCCCTGAAAATTCTACCCACAAGCTCAATTCAAACTCCAATCGCCTCGACCTACAAGCCATTGCCTTCCCGCAGACACTACAAGGTGAGTCGAGGTGATCAACATTGGAAATCACGCTTTATGGTGACCAAAATATACAAGAAAAACCATCAAAAACCCGAAAAATCCAGCCACAAAAGGCCACTCTCAAACCATTGCAAAGCCTTCACCAAACTCCACTCTGTTGGACTCTTTGGAGTAGCGCCAACCCTAATGGCACCGATACAGGGTCACATAGTCTTGCAGAAAGCCGCACCTTATTCCCTCAATTCCTCGCACACACACATCCATGGAAACCTCAAAAATTCCACAGAATCTCCCAAGTGAAAAATTGAAGAGAGAAAACTCTCATTCACTCCTCCACACACTCGACAACAGGACGCGAACGCGACGGGACTGCACTAGACCACCTGTAGGAACCCTGCTTCCTTCCCCACAGAGAGAGGTGAAAGACCCAAAACTTGGCTTCCAAAATGCTCTATCAGTCCAAGCACTCACGGAAGAGCCACTGATGTGGAAATTTGATGCCTTTTCACACCATTTTTTGACCTTTTTTGGCCCAGTTTTGGCCAGTTTTGACCCTCGACGGGCATTTTTCGCGAGAAAAACCCCAAACGGACTCCAAAATTCACCAAATTTTGTACACTTGATTCTCAATATCCAAAGAATATTCTATTTTTGACCACTTCTAGGGCGGTGCACGCATCACTGCAGATCAGGCGCCGCAAATAGACAGTTACCGCATGTGTCAAACTTCTCGAGCGGGATGAGAGTACCCACACTTGTCACTTGCATTATTTACATTCTAGAAAGCTCAAACACCTTATCTAGAACCAAAATAAGCCACCTAAAACCATATCCAAGGCTCCGATACCCTATACAGGCATGTACACGTGTCCGATTGCTAGCGCACGAACCACACTATTCACAATGTGTACACGTTGCATCCTTTTTCGAACTTGAAACCACTTTGCAAAGCTCCCAAATGCATGTATTTACATCTTTTTGTACATATGACCATGAATATACATGCTACTTTGTACACACCAAAAGCGGTCTATCATCATTGCCCACCCTCTAGGTAGAGCATTTATGCTCAACCAAGAGACTATTTGCATCTCAAACCACATCCCTTGCAAAATATTTCTTGAGTCTATAACCATTTATTCTATAGCGCAAACATTCACCAGACAATTTTTCCGACTCATAGGTGCCATTATGAAATACATGCTTCACTCTGTATGGACCAAACCATTTGTCCCTCAACTTCTTTTAAAAAGTAAAATCCAAGCGAGAATCATACTTCATCACCAGATCTCCCTCTTTGATCTCTTTCTCTGGCAGCCTCTTATTCATCCTCTCCATCCTTGTTTCTGCTTGTTGAAGATAATAATCACTGGCTTTCTCTCTATTCATTTGCAACAACTCTAGTGAAAGAATTCTTTCTTGCAACTCGGACATTATGCTCACCTTGCATTTTGCACAACAACTTCAAGGCATCCAACTGCACTTGTATGGGCATAAGAGCTACTTTTCCATAAACAAGTTCATAGGGTGTAAACTGTGTTGACACTCTATACGCAGTTCTATAAGCCCACAAACACTTTTCCAAGTCCAAGTCCCACTCTTTAGGATGCTCTCTAGCATACTTTGATAGCATCTTCACAATTTGACCATTGCAGTTCTCAACCAACCCATTGCATTGTGGGTAGTAAGGAGAAGGATGCCTATGCTGAATTTTCAATTTCTCCATGAGAGAAGCAACAAGTTTTCCCCTAAATCCTGGTCCACGATCAGAAATGATAACCATAGGAGCTCCAAACCTGCAACACACCTGTTCATATAAAAAAGAGGCCACTCTTCCTGCTGTTACATCTTTTACTGCTCTTGCCTCAACCCATTTTTTCAAATAGTCCACAGCCACAAGGATATACCTTTTACCATTGTTGGTCCTCGGCATTGGACCTACAGCATCTACTCCCCATTTTGCAAATGCATCAAAAGACATTATAGCTTTCTGAGGCTCAGCCAAAAGCTTCCGATTTGCAAACACTTGGCATTCATGGCATGACTTGCACCAAAAATAAGCATCTCTCATCATAGAGGGCCAACAGTAACCTGCTCCTAAAACACGAAAGACAACCTGATCCTTGCCTTGATGGTCTGTTTCTTCATGGCAGTGCTCCAAAATCAAGCCTATCTCTTCTTTGTACGGCACTCTTCTCAAAATTCTATCCTTGCCATAAAGCATGAGATCCTCACCTACCAATATGTAGTTTCTTGCTTTTGCAACTATTCTCTGACGTCGAACTTTTGACATGCCCTCTGGACATTGCCCTTTACCAAGAAATACTTCTACATCTTGCAATGATTCCCTTCCTGCATACAAGGCTTCCTTGACCTTTACAAGAGCTACAAAGGCATACAACTTGTCCCTAGCCAACTCATCAGCTTCTTTATTCTGCTCACGAGGAACATGCTTAAACTGTATCTTCTCAAACTCATGCAAAAGCTTATTGATGCCATAGAACCACTTCTTCAAATTGTCTTTCTTAACATTCCACAAACCAAGCAACTGATTCATGACTAGCAATGCATCCCTTTTGCAATGACCCTCTTCAGTCCAAACTCAACACACTACTTCAACCCAAGGAAAAGCGTGAGATACTCGGCCTCATTGTTGCTTTTAGCTTCATCAAGATCGTAAGCTCTAGAAAATATTACAGTGCCTTTGGGGTCCTTAATGACTACCCCACCACTTGCCTTTTGAAGAACTTTCCTGTATGCACCATCAAACATCATTGTATATGCATTTGTAATATCTACTTCCTCTTCATGATCATCTTTGTCAACCCTTGGGTAAGATGGAAGCTCCCCTCCCTTATGTACTACTATGTCTGCCAAGTGAGCTTTAACAGAATGATCCAATTTAAACTCAAACTCATACTCTTGAAGCTCCAAAGTCCACTTTAAGATGTGCTTGCTAGGCTTCAAATGTTGTACTACATCAGGCAAAAGATTCGATGTGGTGAGCACATGGAATTTTTGGGGCAACAAATAGGTTTTGAACCTTCGACAAGCAAGAACCAAGGAAAATACCCACTGTTCCATTTCTGTGCAGGAGAACTCTCTTACATTCTTCATCTTGCTCTCAAAATAAATTGGCTTGAAGCTCCTTCCTTGCTTTTGTAAGAGAACCGACCCAAAAGCTATTGACCCCACACTAATAGATACATAGAAAATCGATTGCAAGTCGGGAGGAATCACTGCTGGTAAAGCACACAATACCTCCTTGATGCCATCAAAAGCCTGTTGCATGTCTTCATTCCATTCAAACCCTTGAACTCTTTGACTCAATTTCTGGAGAGGATACACATACGAACATAGCATCCAGAAAAAACGTGACAAGTACCTGAGCTTATGCACAAATGATGCTAAATCCTTTGTGTTGCTGGGTGGATCCATAAGCAATAAAGCCTTAACTTTCTCTGGGTCAGCTTCTATTCCATTTTGGGAAACCACATGTCCTAGAAAATGGACTCTGGCATGAGAAAATTTACACTTCTTCGGGTTGAGTTGCCTTTCAAACTCAACCTTAGATTCTCCAAATGTGTGACCCTTGAGCTATAACACCCAATGTCATCCATGAAAACACGAATGAACTTACCCAAGTAGGGACCAAACACTCTATTCATCCATCCTTGGAAGGTAGCATATGCATTAACCAACCCAAAAGGCATTCTTTTGTAGGCAAAACAACCCCAAGGAGTAATGAAGGTCGTTTTCAATCGATCTTCAATCGCTATCAAGATCTGAAAGTAGCCAGAAAATCCATCCATGATTGAGTAACATTCATGACCTGCAACCTGATTGAGGATTTCATCTAGAAAGGGTAGTGGATAATGATTCCTTTTTGTGGCAGCATTCAAAGGTTTGAAATCAACACATATCCTAAATCTTCCGTTCTTCTTGGGCACAATAACAGCTGGAGAGACCCATTCAGACTCCTCCACTCGAAAGATGAAATCTGCTTCCAAAAGCTTCGTCACCTCTTCACGAAGTGCCTTCTCATGAATGACCCCCAACCTCCTAAGCTCTTGAACCTTTGGCTTGGCACCTTCTTTTAGATTGATTCTATGCTCGACTCCTTTAGCTCCTTGCAAGTCTGTATATTCAGTGGCGAATAGCTTTGGAAACTCTGTAAACATGTCTTCATACTCTTTTTTTTATTTTTTTGTCAATTCCTCTCCTAGCATGCTCCTTACATTCACTTTGGCAGGTTCTACAATTGCTTTTGGGCTATCCTTCTCCTCCTTGACCTTCACATCATGCATTGATGCTTCCTTTTCAACACTTATCCCAAAAAGATCAGGACATAATTGCATCAATCCTTCCTCTACACTTTCTTCTGATGTCGTAGACGATGCATCACTATCGTATGACGTAGTTTCTGTCGAATCTGTATCTTGCATCTCCAATAGGTGCTGTGTATGGCTCTCGTGTGTCTTCATGCTGTAGACAATGGTCCTTCCTTTCTCTTTGTCGGGGATGGTGATCAAGCCCGTGCCCCAATCTTGCTTAGCACCAAGGGTTATAAGCCATGGCCTCCCTAAAATGATCGGATAAGCATTCTCACCCGCTTGCATCACATAGCAATCAACCAAGCACTCAATCCCCAAGACTTTTATCTTCACATCTTCAGCTATTCCAAGACACCTTGCCTTTTTGTGGTTGGCCATCCTCATACGGATCGAAGCATTCACTGACATCTTAACGCCTACTTCCTTCATGATAGCCTCGGTCATGACACACACCTGGGCACCACCATCCACATATGCTTGCACTTCCGTCTTCTTTCCTAGCATAGCTTCAACTATTGGCACCATATCCACTGGGTGACCAACCCTCAAAGATGACACCATGCTTTGATACTTTTCCTTCTTGGAAGGAAGCCGCGTACTCACACACTTGGTCCATTGCCTCCTCAATTTAACATTCAAAGCCACCAATTGACCAAAAGATATATTTGCCTTTTGATTTCGTATGTCGTCGACAGTATCATAGTCTTCAACACCTTGGCCAAGGAGGTAGTCCTTTGGACCAATTTTCCTTCTTCGCCGCCTCTTGCTACTTTCGGGTTTGTCTTCTACCTTAGCCTTTCCTTTTCTTGCTCTTGTTTCTCTCTCTTCTTCTGTCTCTTTCTCCCTATCATGCCTAGCTCTCTTATTGGCCAAGACATCCACATCTTGATGCTCAAGGGTAATGATGTTGATAGACCTACCTTCTCCATTTCCAGGCAACGGTTGTGGTGGTTGTTGCGGCAGCGGTGCTTCTAGTGCCCGCTCTTGATGATTTTCTTCTATTCTCCCTCGACCGTGTCCATATAAGGGGTATATCCCTCCTCTCTTTCTTGGTGGTTCAGGACAATCAGGGGCGTAGTGACCCTCTTCATCACAATTGTAGCATCTTCCTTGTAGCCTTCGTCCCCTACCTCTCCCAGCTGGCCGCTCCTCTCTTTGGTTCCTATTCATTATGTTAATTCTTAATTCTTGCAACTGACAAGATCATGCAGAACCCGGGCCGTAACAGGATTTGGACCTTGAACCACGCGCTCCACTCTATCATCTGTTGTCACAGGGACCATTGGTTGCACCACAACTGGCTCAGTATGTGTCAGGCCTTGCTCCCACCTTCTCTTGATCTTCTTGCTCTTGGCCTCGGCAATTTCCACAGCTCTTTCAAATGTAGCAGGCTCATCTTGATTGACCTTCTCTCTTACACTTGGATGGAGACAATCCATAAACTGACGTACTTTAAAAAAATCCCTTGGAGGTACTTGGGATGCCGACTCTAATTGAACCCAAAGCCCTTTGAAGTGTTGCAAAAACTCTTTAAAGTTAGCATGAACATCTTGCTGCAAACCTCTCAATTTCGTTGTCGCTTCTGTTGCGGTTAGTTTCTTTCCAAACCTGTCAAAAATTGCCAACTTCACCTTCTCCCATGTTTGCTTTTTGTCTTCATCTAAACCTTCAAACCACTAGCGAGCTTCTCCTCAAAGCGCAAGAGGAAATACATGAAGCTTTGCTTCATCATTCACAATATGCATACCAAGCATATGCCATTCGAAGTCCGCAATCCAGTCCTTCACATCCTCCTTGCCTGTGAACACTGGCCGACTATAAGCCATCTCTTTAGAGTCGCTTCTCCCTTGCGTGAGTAACTCCACAAAAGTTGAAGTCTTGCACCTCAACCAAACCACAAATTTTCTTCAAAGAAGCTCAAACTTCACATTAAAATTGCTTCACCTGGGTGCACAACCGGCAAATTTCCGCTCCCCAGCGGGATCGCCAAAGGATGATGGAGCAAAAGATGTCGTGCGCACACTCACACACACAGAAAACTCAACAAAACACAAGGAATTTACTTAAATTCCTCACCTCACTCACCACCACTCAAAAGCTCCCTGAAAATTCTACCCACAAGCTCAATTCAAACTCCAATCGCCTTGACCTACAAGCCCTTGCCTGCTCGCAGACATACAAGGTGAGTCGAGGTGATCAACATTGGAAATCACGCTTTATGGTGACCAAAATATACAAGAAAAACCATCAAAAACCCTAAAACTCCAGCCACAAAAGGCCACTCTCAAACCATTGCAAAGCCTTCACCAAACTCCACTCTGTTGGACTCTTGGGAGTAGCGCCAACCCTAACGGCACCGATACAGGGTCACATAGTCTTGTAGAAATCCGGACCTTCTTCCCTCAATTCCTAGCACACACACATCCATGGAAATCTCAGAACTTATATAGACTCTCCCAAGTGCAAAATTGAAGAGAGAAAGCTCTCATTCACTCCTCCACACACTCGAAAACAGGACGCGAACGCGACGGGAGTGCACTAGACCACCTGTAGGAACCCTACTTCCTTCCCCACACAGAGAGGTGAAAGACCCCAAAATTGGCTTCCAAAATTCTCTATCAGTCCAAGCACTCATGGTAGCGCCACTGATGTGGCAATTTGATGCCTTTTCATACCATTTTTTGACCTTTTTTGACCCAGTTTTGGCCAGTTTTGACCCCCGGCGGGCATTTTTCGTGGAAAAAACCCCAAACGGACTCCAAAATTCACCAAATTTTGTACTCTTGATCCTCAATACCCAAAGCACTTTTCCACATCCCCATATTCTATTTTTGACCACTTCTAGGGTGGTGCACGCATCACCGCAGATCAGGCGCCGCAAATAACTGGATGAGAGTACCCACACTTGTCACTTGCATTATTTACATTCTAGAAAGCTCAAACACCTTATCTAGAACCAAAATAAGCCACCTAAAACCATATCCAAGGCCCCGATACCCTATACGGGCATGTACACATGTCCGATTGCTGGCGCGCGAACCTGACTATTCACAATGTGTACACGTTGCATCCTTTTTCGAACTTGAAACCACTTTGCAAAGCTCCCAAATGCACGTATTTACATCTTTTTGTACATATGACCATGAATATACATGCTACTTTGTACACACCAAAAACGGTCTATCAACGTCATGCAAGAGAAACAGTGCAAGTTTCTCCTCCTTTGCAATGGCATCATTTCTTGCATCTCGGTTTACACCTTGAGCAGGATTGTGAAAATTTGAATAAGCACAAGATGTATCTGTATTGAACAACCAAAACGTCCATCCGTTCAGAAATAATTTCTCAAACCAATTTAACAACACTTGAGTCAGACAAAGGAAATGGACAAAAAGTAGTTGTTCTCTTTAGTTCCAAAAGGAATTACAAGGCTAACGCACATTGGAATTACAAGACTTTTCAATTGCACAATGGCATACAAAATTGCACACTGATATTACAATACATAGATCATGCTTGCATGCTAATGCACAAAGAAGCACAAATTTCTTCCAGCTTTTGTGATACATCCAGCTTCCAACATAGGCCTTGTTTGTGCATCTTCTCCAAGCCCCAAGCTGCAAGCACTAACTGTAGAAGCATGCCAACCACCTAAACCCGGGCACCCAAGTAGTGTGCTTCTTCTTGGAAGACATGGATATTCTTGGACATTAGCACCAGTTGTTTGCTGTATCAACTTCTCAGTTCCATTGACAACAACATCCACATCTTTCTCACCAGCCTTCTGAGATGAACGTTTTCTTGCTTCCCTCTATTTGTTCAATGGAGAGAGAGAGAGAGAGAGAGAGAGAGAGAGAGAGAGAGAGAGAGAGAGAGAGAGAGAGATAGATAGATTCAATTATTGTCCACGGAGGTCAAATATGACCTATGGGACCAAAAATAGAGCATTATAATGGTTTTTGAGTGAAGGCGTCGGCACACGTCAGTTATGGACTGAGGGTCCATTAGGAGGATAAAACAAAACAAAAGAACCTAAGGGGGATCGGGTGAGAGGATGGAGGAGGCCAGTTTGGGACTTCAAAACTCCTAAATGATGGCTTTACAACCTCGGTAGATTGCCCATTTACCTTGTTTGCGGGCTGCATGCATCTTCTTGAGTTCACTTGCTTTAGCCTTGAGCAAATTTATTGTCAATTCCTCAGCAATCCAAAGATTTCTCCCCTTGAGGCGGCAGGATTGGTGTAGCAGCTTCATCCGTTCTTCTTTGTCCTTGAAAGTAAGGATACACTGCTCGGGTGGTACATGTCGATTTGTGTCATTGATCCAAGAGATGGATTCGGGCTTGATGTTCATTGGTTGAAGAATATTGTAACATTTAATGGCCTAGTAACTTGTGTGTAGCGGAAAATAGCATGAACATAGTGAGCATTTCATTTGAATAGATTCCTAATGAGAATAACAAGAGTGCTTGGGTGGAGAGAGCAACAAAAAGCATAACACCTAGTTAGATATCATGAACAATACTTCAGAAGAGAGAGAAATTAAGCTATTGACAATAGTTGAGGACCGGATTTACATGGAGCCAGTCCCCCCTCCAAAAGGCTTTTTATTATGGTTTCTCCAATCAAGAGAGACATTTTACAATACACTTCTTTGTGTTCCTTCAATACTAGCTAGTGCAATGAAGATGGAAACTTCATGCACTAAGAAAAACACTTATCAAACACAACATCAATTTCCTCACGGTCTCAGACCCAAGACCTCACACACCTTCGAAGATGGTGAGAGCTAGTGGGGTATGAGAGTAGATTGAGAGGAAGAAGGAGTATTCTTATGAGGAAGATGTACATATCCTCACATAATCACTCATATTAGCATAGCTTAGCTTAGTAATTAGCATGGTAGAGGAGATGAGCATGCATTGAATCTTGGCTCTTGGTTGGATTTGCATCACAAAGCCAAGAGTTGTTGGTGTAGGCCTTCCTTCTCACAAGCTTGGAGTAGGTGGTAAGCCCGGGGGGATTCACTCTATATTCAAAACAGAACGCCACCTACGAGCGGAAAACTTTGATAAAACCCCTATATACAACTCATATTAGGGAATATGACCCCCTTTTCCACGCTTATACAACAATCAATGCAGAAAACTATCATACCCCTATCTTACATATAAAGTTTAGGTCTCACATGATCTAACTGAGTAAAACTAATCAAAGAGCGTGTAGCATAGTGACTGGCAACGTACTAAGGAACCACTTATGTTGATAACTAGATGTACCCTCAATAAGTTTTAGTTTGACTTTCAAACTATGTGCCCGTTCAGCCTGCACGCTAGCTACATGTCCAATTATGACCCATCTAAATTACTCAAAAACATGGTTATAAAGTTGTGTTAGGTTCTCTGTGTAAATTTGTATCTATAGAAAATCTTTATAGCTTTCATCCCTCAACAAATGAACTATAATCTCAAAACAAACAATTGATACAAAGTAGTGTTAGTTCTTCCATGTATCTTTGTAGCTATTGACTCACAAGTTCGAGGGTAGAGGGAAGCCATGATTTTGAAACACAAAAACTTCCTCTCATTTTTATCCTTTCTCACCCCCCCCCCCCCCCCCCTTCTTTCTTAACTATGATACCCCCCTTCGTTATTTTTTAGCTCGAGAGATAAATTAATGGGGCCTTCCCCTAACTTATACGCTTATGTAACTTGTTAAAAACCCCCCTCTCTTGCACTTACGTGGTGCGGTAATTTTTCCATGGTGAATCCCCCGGGGTGGTATGCTTTCCTATAAAGATTGAGAAGGAGAGAGAGAGAGAGAGAGAGAGAGAGAGAGAGAGAGAGAGAGAGAGAGAGAGAGAGAGAGAGAGAGAGTATTCTTGCTCCACACATAGATTGTGTGAGTGGGTAACTGAATAATGCCTTTGAAAAATCAGTCCCCTCTCTCTCTTGGTCGACCCCTCTTGATATTTGCTCATGCTCACTCACTATTGGGCCTTCCAGGCTCAGCCAATGGAAATTAAGCAGCATAAGTGATAGCCTTCTGACATGGGTCCCCCTTTCCCCTTTTGTGAGAGATTTTGCTAATTAAGTAATGCAACTAAATCCTCATTGGAACCCTTTGTCTCCTGGCCAATAGGAATCAGGCAAGCCATTGGGCTGCTGAATGCTCATTGGACTCCTAGGGAGACTGTCCAATAGTCTTCTAGAGAGCTTAATTGTTATTGGTTCTTTTATTAAGTGTTTTTAAATTAATTAAACTAGACTTACTCTAGACTAATTCTCATTGGTCCAGCTCCAAGGCCATCCAATAGGATTTGAGTACACCTTGTGGGCATATGGGCTAGGGAGCTGACATGTGTCCCTCTTTCCCCTTGTGTACAAAGGAAGCTTGTGTGTGTGTGTGTGTGTGTGTGTGAGGCCATCCAATAGGATTTGAGTACACCTTGTGGGCATATGGGCTAGGGAGCTGACATGTGTCCCTCTTTCCCCTTGTGTACAAAGGAAGCTTGTGTGTGTGTGTGTGTGTGTGTGTGTGTGTGTGTGTTTCTCTCTCGTCCCCTACTTCTTGAGCTCGCCCCCTCCTTTGTAGGGCTTGAGAAAGTCTTTTGGGACACACACAAAGCATCCAATTTCCCTAGGCTTTTGACCTTTGGACACAACCTTTGAATTTTGGAACCTTAGCATTTTGGAAGTCTTAATGGGCTGAACCTTAGGGTCTTTTAAGCCCATTGTTGCACATTGCTCTTTTGCAGATGCCCCCCCCCCCCCCCCCCCCCCCCCCATCCCCTTTGGTCGATCCCTATTTTCCCTCCTTTGGATCCCTACTGTGGTTGGTCTGCTAGCTTAACCTTAGGGTCTTTTAAGCCCATTGTTGCACATTGCTCTTTTGCAGATGCCCCCCCGTTGGTCGATCCCTATTTTCCCTCCTTTGGATCCCTACCGTGGTCGGTCTACTAGCTTAACCAATATTCTATCTTTTTCTCCCCTGGCACTTCCCCATATTAAATGATCACTTTAACATGAGAAAATCATTTAGGAGAATTAGATATTGATTATTATGGCATTACCCCTCTCTTGAAATCATAGTCGTCCTTGACTATGGGTTAGAGAAGATAAAGCATAGTCATTAATCCTTTCTACTAGCGGGTAAAGGATCCCTATGTTACCCTACGACATCGTTCTAGAATGGATGACTAGTCCATTTGGTTCTTGAGAGCCTAAGATGCCACAAGCATGTCTGCACATTAGTCCTATCAATCTTCCATAATAGAGTGACAAGCTCTACTTGGTGTTCGGGAGACGTCGTCTCCGCAAACTTGATCTAAGCATGCATACTACTTCATTTTTGTGCACAATAAAGATAAAGAGAGTCTTATAAGACAAAAAATTTTGTTCATTTTTAACATTTGTACATTTTCTTACTCTTGGGAAGCATTGTAAGCATCGAAAAGGTTTAGGTTATCCTTTAATTGTATGCCTTGCATCCATTTAGCATCTTCAAAAAGATAATTCTTAAACTTAATAAGATATCGCCGGATAGTCTTACCGCCTCTTAGTACCTTGTCTTCATGTCGGAGAATGGACTCGGGCTACAACACCTCTTCTTGGTCCTCGATCTCCGGTGGGTCTTCAATAGTTGGTTCTTGAGGTGGCTCTCATTTGTAATGCTTTAGTAGGCTCACATGGAAAGCATTGTGTATGAGCCAATGGCTAGGCAACTTGAGTTGATAGGCCATCTCAATGATTGACCTAAGAATCTGGACGGGACCATAGTACCTTTTTGCTAGCTTAGCATAGTACTTTTGGTGTCCCGTAGGCTTCTTGCCCGTCGTGTGCCTTAGTCGAGCCTTGGGAAATTTGAGTAAGACCCAATCATTTTCTGTAAAGGCTTGGCCTCTTCTGTGCTTGTCAGCAGCAGCCTTTTGCCTTTGCTATGAGATACAGATAGCATCCTTAATCTTTTGGAAAGATTCTTGTAGGTCTCAGCTATACTCATCTGCAACGAAGATCTTCCCGTGTACCTTAAGTAGCAGGGGACTTTTTAATCTTCCCTCAATTACCTCAAAAGGTGCTTTTCCCGTGGAAGTATGTACAGTGTTATTGTAGGCATACTCCACTAAGGGTAAGTACTTCTCCCATTGGGATCTTTGATCTACTTCCGTTACATAGGCTTTTAGTAGATCGAGAATTGTTAGGTTAGCTATTTCACTTTGGCCATCCGTTTGCGGGTGATAGGCCAAAGAGAAGTTTAGCCTTGTTCCTAAATTCTCAAAGAGACCCTTCCAAAAATTACTGGTCATTCTAGGATCTCTATCTGACACAATGAACATTGGCAAGCCATGGTACTTGAAGATTTGTGAAATGAAGAGGGTTGCCATTTGATGGGCTCTGATAGTCTTTTTGACAGTATAAATTGAGCTTGTTTACTGAACTTGTCTACTATCCTCCATATTCCCGTTATTCCCATGGATAGACTTAGGCAATCCAAAGATAAAATCCATGGATATTCTCTCCCATGGTGAATTAGGGATTGGCAAAGGTTGAAGCAATCCAGGTTGCTTCCCTCTATCAAACTTCATCTTTTGGCATACCACACATTTAACATACTCTTGTATGTTTGCTTTCATGGTAGGCCAATAGATATATGTTTCAATCCCCTTTAGGGTAGACTGAATCCCTCTATGCCCTACATAAGGAGGAGCATGAGATTCATACATTACTTTCTCATGTAGTGAGCTAGTAACGCATAGTCTATTGCCATAGAGAAGATAACCATCTTGTAAAGTAAATGGTTCCTCTTTCTTCCGTAGTGCAAGGGTTGAAATCACATCTCTAAAATCGAGATCAATAGCATACTCATCTATCATAGAAGATAGATCATTGTGAGTTGCTATGGAAACCGCATTCACTCTCGGTCGTCTTGAGAGTGCATTGGCTACTTGATTATGCTTGCCAGCAATGTGAGCAATATGAAAATGAAATTGTGAAATAAATTCTACCCACCTCATTTGTTTGTCAAAGAGCTTGGTCTGCGTCATGAAGTACTTAAGACTTTGGTGATCCGTTCGTCGCAGAATGAAAGGAGTCCCCAATAAATAGTGCTTCCATGAGTCTAAGGTATGTAGAACTACGAGGAGTTCCTTTTCATATATGCCTAGAGCTTGCTCAACAGGGTCGAGCCTTCGACTTTCATAGCCTATGGCGTGCCCTTCTTGGAGAAAAACATCTCCAAGGCACTCACCACAAGCATCACATTGGACCTTAAATGGCTTTGAGAGATCCGGTAATGTAAGCACATGTTGAGAGATAAGCTTTTCTTTAAGCTTTCCAAAAGCATTGTTCTCCTTGGTTGACCATGTATACCTAATGTTTTTCTTTGTTAGGTCATGTAATGGTCCTGCTATTAGTGAGAACTTTTCTATGAAGCGTCTATAGTATGCACACATACCTATAAATCTTCTTAGTTCGTGAATATTCCTTGGTTTAGGCCATCCTTTTATTACCTCTAATTTTGATGGATCCATTTGGATGCCATCTTGAGAGATAATGTGACCTAAATACCGAATCTCTTGTAAGAAAAATTCACCTTTCTTACGATTAACATAAAGTTTATTTTCTCTTAGAACTTGAAATATTACCTAGAGGTGCTGCTTGTGTTTGTCTAATGAATTAGAGTAGATGATGATATCATCAAAGAACACTCCAGTAAAGGTTCGGTGAGGCTTGAATAGCTTCTCCATCAAGCGACTGAATGTTCTTGGTGCATTGGTCAAGCCAAAAGGCATGACAATGTATTCATAAAGACCAAACGTAGTGCAAAATGTGATCTTTACAAGGTCTTGATCAACTATCCTTATTTGACGATAGACACTTTTTAGGTCAATCCTACTGAAGTAGGTGGACCCTTGTAGCTTATCAAATACGTCTTCTACCCGTGGAATGGGAAACCTATTCTTGATAGTGATCCTATTTAGTGCTCTATAGTCGACACAGATACGATTTGTGCCGTCTTTCTTTTGCACTAGTAGCACAGGAGAACAAAATGGAGATGAGCTAGGCATAAGCATGGCCTTCTCAACTAGCTCATGCACTTGCCGCATAATCTCCTCTTGTTGAGCTTGAGAAACTCTATAAGGAGGTTTGTTAGGCGGTGAACTTCCTGGAAGAAGTTCAATTGCATGGTCATCATTGGCTCGTTTAGGAGGTAGCTCACAAGGGATGTCGTCAATAAAGACATCTTGAAACCCCTTGAGAAAATTGGATAATTCTAATTCCTTTTGATTGTGTATATTTTCTTTTGCTAAAACAATAGGTTCAGTTTGAGAGTCTTTAACAAAAATCATGTACACGAAAATAGAGCTCTTTATTGACTTATTGAAAGCTTGCGTATGTACAATGGGTATGGTGTTACCCATTTCCTTAGCATCTATGTACATATCTTTTTCCCTGAACTTAAACGAGATTCTCCTTTTAGGGAATTTAACATTGGCAGCCATGCGATAAACCATGGTGCCCCTAGGATTACATCCTCATGCTTGAGAGGAGAGATAAAGAAGTCCTCTTTGTTCTCTTAGCTTTGGACATGGAGCCTCAATTTCCCAATTAAGGGAGTGACTGAAGCTTCTTGCCCCTTGAAAGCACCGTCTGCGGGTAGGACATCTCCCATCTCGTAAGCTTGTATGCGTAGCTTGGTGGCCAACTTTGTGGATGTGAAATTGTGAGTAGAACCAGGGTCAAAGAGAATAAAAGCATCACGTTCTCTTACCTTTCCCCAAGCATGGCATAGAGGAGATCCTTTGTGGTGAGTTTCCTTTTCTTGAATTTCGACCAAGGTAGCTCTAGGAGGCTCATGGCCGGTGTTCTTTTGGGGACAAGCGCAATATGCATGCCCTTGCTCGCCGCACTTGAAACAACAGTTATCCTTGCGATAACGCTCAAGCTCTTCAGGAGAGAGTTTATTTTTGCTTTTGTAAACTCCCTTCTCTTTAGCTTTGTTGGAGTTGCCCATAGGAGACTTTTGGACATTGTCCTTCCCCTTAGGCTCATTGGAACCCTTGTTTTGTGTGGGCTTAGAGTTTCTTTGAGCCCCCGTTTGGAAATTGATTCGAGAAGCCACCTTAGTATGGTGTATAACCGCCAATATGGTGCATGGCCTTTGGGAGTTGCCATACTCTGCCATTTCTTCAGTTAAACCCACACAAAATTGTTTCTTTTGCTCTCCAAAATCCAACTTTTTGAAGACAGTGGCTTTGAGTTGTATGTCCCAAAACTTGTCTACATATTTCTGAACGTATTAGGGAGAGAGCTTCAAGCTTCGCCATTCGGTGAGTACTTTGTCTTTGGTATCGGTGGCTAAAAATTGCTTCATAATGGAAGCTCTTAAAGCTTTCCATTATAAAATTTCTTCATAATGGAAGCTCTTAAAGCTTTCCATGTTCGTGGAGCTTCACAGTTGGCCCGTAGGCTAGACCACCATTTCCTGGCGAAGTTTTGAAAGTGCATAGCTACATGCTGTAGCTTAGAGGACTCCGTGAAGCCCTCATCTCCAAACGCCGCATCGAACTGTTGGATAAAGGCCAAGACTTTGTCCGTAGCACCAAAGGTGCCATCATAGGTAAGGAAAGAGATGCTCTTCCCTTCCTCTTTGAACTTCTTTAGTTTGGACGACCTCTTCCACGCGGCATAGGATTTCCTATGGCCTCTTCTTTTTTATGGTTCAAAGGTTGCACCATCACTTTCTTCAGAAGGTGAAGAATTTGAGGAAGATGGAGAAGAGGGTGACCTCTTTCTTGCCTTTTTCTTGCCTTTTTGATGTTTCAAAGGTTGCACCATCACTTTCTTCAGAAGGTGAAGAATTTGAGGAAGATGGAGAAGAGGGTGACCTCTTTCTTGCCTTTTTCTTGCCTTGATCTTCTTTGTCTTCACCATCACTTTCATAAGAGGAAGAGGATGAAGAAGATGGAGAAGAGGGTGTCCTCTTTCTTGCCTTTTTCTTCTCTTGCTTTTTTTCATCCCTCTTTGAAGTAGGGTGTGGAGAAGTATGTGATGGTCTTCTCTGTTTTGGAGGTGATGGAGAGCTTTTAGCTCGCCGTCTTCGTGGAGCCATCTCTGCCGAGGTGGTAGGAGACGAGTAGGAGACTCACTTCTTTCTTGTTCCTTCGGTGGGGACTTTTGAATTCTCCTTTGAGAAGGAGATGTGTCATCAAGGAGAAAATTTCTAAGCCCTTCATATGGATCCTCTTCTTCTTCCTGAATTGGAGAGAGGCCCCTTTTGGAAGTCTCGCAAGGAGGTGCTCTCTCATCATGGTGGGGAGCTTGGAGAATCCCATGAGCACGAAGCTGCCGTTGCACTTCACTTTGGAGGGATGGATTTCCCATGGCTTGTTGAAGCCTAGAAACAAGATATTTAACAAGCATTGGGGAATCGTTAGAAGCCTGATCATTAGCAAAAACCAAAGTTATCAACATTCATTTCACTCTCTTTACTATTGTCAGCCATTCTAACAACTTTTAGGTGTAAACTTTTTAGGTGTACTTTGGCACTTCAAGTCCTAGTTGCTACTCCTCTTTACCCGTTTAGAAAAAGCACTCAAGCTACTGTACCCGTGGCTCAAATACCATCAATTGCAAGGAATAGAAGAGAGGGTTGTTCAACACCAAAACAACACCGGCTCTTGTCAAGCTTCTAATAGCTCAATAGTGGTTAAGCCGTAAGCAATCCCTGTAGGACTCCACTATTAAGTCCATAGCTCTGGCCGGTGATGCCCCGTTAACTGCACAAAGGCAGGCGTACTGCAAGGTTGAAAAATCCCTATTCTACTTACTCACATGCAATTAATAATACCAACCATTTATAGCTAGCTCGAGGACCTCCCTTCTTGAGCAAGAAAAGAGAAACCTTGTGCTCTGATACCAATGTAACATTTAATGGCCTAGTAACTTGTGTGTAGCAGAAAATAGCATGAACATAGTGAGCATTTCATTAGAATAGATTCCTAATGAGAATAACAAGATTGCTTGGGTGGAGAGAGCAACAAAAAGCATAACACCTAGTTAGATACCATGAATAATACTTCAAAAGAGAGAAAAAATTAAGCTATTGACAACAGTTGAGGACCGGTGTCGGGGGATATGTGTTCGCTACGTGAGCCAGGCAGGCACTGGGCCTCTGGCTGTGGGAGGTGAGAAAGAGAAAGAACAAGAACAATTGATGCAACTGACTCTGGTAATCGCCGTAATCATCAATTAATTGAATATTACTTTGAGTACAATTTATCCTTAGCCAAGGCGAGCTCTTAACAGCGCCGTAACTTGGATCATCTACTAACCAAGAGTTTAAGCTCCCGCTTAACAGTATTAACCGGGCCGTTAACAACACCGGGGCTTAACAACTATTCAATCAATCTCTAGTCGATGACAATGATGGTAACTCCCTAATGTCGCTTCATCTACTTCGATTGCCCGTGGATTCTGCAGTCTTCAATTCAGTCCACTACCTCAATCATCAATATTCAATTATTACAAATTGTACTGCAATTGCCCGCTCTTTATGCTTTGGACTGGCTTAACTGCCATTTTCTTCAATTAATATATGATGCTTTAACCCTTGCTTTGCCTACCTCGTGATGTCCTCTTGCTTCTTACCTTGCTTTGTTTACCGTGCATGCCTTCTCCTGCTTTCTTCCCCTACTTGCTTGCTTGCCTCGACAAGTTTACTCCCTTGTCCCTTGCTTGCTTCGACCAAGCTCGCTTTTTCTCCTTGCTTGCTTGTCTCGACAAGCTTCTCTTTGATTGCTTGCCTCGACAAGCTTACCCTTATCAAGCTCCGCTTGATTTCTTTAACCTTGACAATATCCTCTCAAGCTTCGCTTCCTTGTTTGATCTTCCTCTTTGTAACCTCCCTCTCCTCGTTTTTCCTTGCTTCAAGGATGAGAGCAAGCGAGAGAGATGGAGCTCTTCCCCGCCTTCTCCGCGTTGATAGCCTCCTCTTCTTATGCCCTCCCTTTCCCTGTTGATCTTGCAATACCTCCTGCCAAAGGCGTCACCTATCTCCTTTTTTTCTTCCCTCGAACCCTTCCTTGCTCCCTTCGTTGATTAAGCTCCTCTTCTTGCTTCGTTTGTTGTAGATTCCTTCTTGGCTCCTTCTAGCTTCGAATTCCTTCGTCCTCTACTCGTTGATGCCCTCCTATTATAGCTCCCTTTAGTTTTTTGCCCCGGCCACGCAATCACGGCGCCGTGACTGACGTGGCATGGGAAGGAGTTTGATGACGTGGCAGCTCGAGCCTTAGACCAGCGTGAAATTCACCGACAGCGCTACCGAATAGCGTCGCGCCGCCGTGCTGGTAAAAACTCGCTCCTCGGCCTTCCTCAGCTGATGCCCGCAGAGCTCGCTATGAGCTCTTCCTCTTCCCATGCGCTGCCCGCTGCCCTCTGCACGTCATCTCTTTTTTTGCTTCACACCTCTTTTATAAAAAATAGGGTTACCCCTTTTTAATTTAGCATGTGGGTGACCAAATTCATTGGGCGGCCGGTCTTATTGTATGGGCGGCCATGCCATAAGGCTATGGCTTTGGGCTTATCATGAAGAAATATTGGGAGCTGCAAGCCTAATGGCCTCAAGGACACCAACATTAATGGATGCATCTACCTTCAAAGACATACCAGAAGACCTCGACACCACATCCATTGAGCTGTTAGTATTGTACAAGTTTGGCAAGGTAAGCATGGAAACAATCCACAAAGTGCTGGACAAGATTCTCCTCGAGCACTTACTCTGTTGTGTTCAAAACCCTGGCTGCTTCTCAAATTCCAAATGGCACTCCGATCGAGCAGACCGGACTCGTACGGAGCCGGCCCCCGGTGAATCTTTAACGGCTAATATCTTGGATATCGGGACTCGGATCACTGATCTGAAAAGACTGACGCGCTCCACAAAGTGAGCACTTCAGGCCCATGCATTTATTTTCATTTCTGTCACCTCAGCTATAGTTGCCCAATCTGGTGCGGATCTACAATCACGGATCTGCAATCGACTCATACTTCAGTATGCCATAACTTCTTCACCGTAGCTCCAATCGACGAGTTGTAAAGACAGGCTGGTAGAGCACATCAAGCACTGCAATTCTAGATCATAATCTTCCATCTATGCTCACTTCAAGCATTCTCATTTTTGGCATCATTAAGGCATCTGGTGGCCCTTTTAAGCCGCATCTGGCATACATTAACCATTAAACTTAGCCTGTTAACAAGCCCTGATCACTGACCATTAATCAAGTAGGATTTCAATAAGCTTGATCTGCATCTTCTTGGCATATTTCTTAGCATGGGAGCGGAGCTGCACGACATCCACCCCCTCTGAACCTGCACAGCCTTCGGTCAGTGCCAATAGCACTTCAATCTCCATCTTCTTTGGGTACCTTAAGCTCCTTACCCATCATCACACTCACGTAACTAAGAAACATATGAAAAAAAAAGTGAGAGAAGGCTTATACCCTATCATCAATTGTCTTAGCTTAATCATTAGGTAGCTGTCCATAAAAAATCTCGTAACTGTATCTGTCGTATCTTCAAAGCATTCAATCATAGATAACGTGTTTAGTGAACCCCGCCAGACTCAAGTGCTCCAGTTAATGATGCACACGGCTTGACCATTAAGCTCTCTCTTAAGGAACCCTGTCAAGCTCAAGTATGCCTTACTCTGTCTGCACACGGAATGGCCGTCAAGTCCTTTACTTCAAGTTCTGTTAGCAGAACCAACTCAAAAGATGTGAATATACTTCATCAATTGTCCAAAGAAGTTAGCTGGAAGCCAGCCATGTAATCTTATTGACTGCATAACCGAAAACTCTTCTGACTTAGCATAGATCTAGAAAACAAAACCTTGCATTGTGTAGCCTGCTACATCAGGCATTTGGTATCCTCTGCATCTGCAACTTGCACTTTAGTAACCCCCAGGATCAAATGGAATGATAAGGAATTTCCCAAATACTGGAGCAACATAATTTCCACATAAGCATACATTTCCTGTATCAATCAACATCAAGCATTTCTGGTGCAAATATGCTGCCCTTGGTTCAAATAGCACGCAATTACTATGCATATTGATCAGTATCCATCCGTATTGAATATGCTTATGAATATCCTTAGAATCTCCTTGATCAAACACCATCGAGATCACATAGCATTGATGGGCTCCGCAATATACTAGAGCTTCACCTGAAGCATAGTGCAACACCCACATCCCGTAAACTGTTGGCAACTTAAGCTCGTTACCAGAAAGCATTAAAGAAGTATAACTCCCTTTTACTGGAAGCCAAGACATCACTGACATAAGCATCAATAGGCATAGCAACCAAATCCAGCTACATCTGGCACATTGTCCAAGCAAATGAAAAACCTTGTGCATTTTATGCAGTATCAAGGATGATTTAGCATCATCACCCCCTCTAGCTTCATAGACATCATGAAAAAACTTGGGAGTCTCTCGAATTGTATCATCAGACGAATTTTCACATGTTGGGATTGCAGCTTGATCATGTAAAACATCTTTATCATGTAGATCTTCATCTGTAGCATCCTTGGGAAAATCACCCTTAGAAGGCTCAACATTCACCAAAACTGTAGGAGTTATCTCCTCATGCAATCCATCTACAAGCATAGATGTAAAATCCCTGTCGATAACCTATTCACAATCAATATGATCCAAGCAATCTTCATACTCCTCGATATCATCCTCTACTTCCTCATCTACATCCATGTTACTTAGCAATACATTATAGAGCTGTAAAGGCTCATTTGGCACCCCCTCTGAAGAGGTATACGCATCATAAAGCTCCTCTATATTTCCATAAACAACTCCTTCAGATCTAGACAGAAATTCACCGATTATAGCATCCTCTTCTGTGATAGCATCATCTGCAAGCATATTGTTAGTAGCAATCATAGGTTCATTGACATCCTCATGCTCATCCTTTGCTGGGTCCACAACTTCAGCTATTGTGTATATAATAGCTTTTTTTATGCAATCATCTATAGCAAACATGTTAACATGCTCGCCTATAGTGCTGATAGTTTTAGAAATATCCTATAGAGGCTCATCTGTTTGATGAACTCCTTCAGAATAACCCATGTCAAGGTCAAAAGCTTGTGAACCACTTGTTGTACAGTCTATGTCTTCACTGGAACCATTATTAGAGGTAGTGTCCATGCGAGCAATCTTTGAAAAAAATTCATATAAATCTTTTCCAGCATTAAATTCATTGTTTACCTTGTCTTCGTTGCTCAAAATAAGCTTGAATCTGCTACTTCCAGCTTAGCATTCTCTTTGGCTTTACTTCTTGCAGAAATATGCTCCCAGAATTCATCATAGTTGAGGATCTGCATATGATCCCGTTCACCTTTGCTGAAGACAACCTTATTTCATTCAGTAATCTCCTTTATGTCCCGATCGAGAATCTTTGAGCTTTCATAAATAAATTCCTCTGCAAAATACTCCCACCGTGTGGGATATTCTTCTGCCAGTTCTTGAACCTGCTTTTTAAAATCCGAGTTTACAACCTCCTCAAAAGCTGCAATCATCCGATCTTCTGGAACATTTCGGCTCTTCATCTCAGCTTCGTAACATGCAATAAAACCTTCTAGATCATATTCAAGAAAATTATAATACTGCTCCCGAACAGCATCAAGTGCTAGCTCTACAACATCATCAATCTACTTTTTTATCTGCATGGCTTTTGCTTCTTGCAGATACCCCTGAACCAATTCCATCATCTTTGGCAAATCTGCAAACTGCTAGATTTTTATCAAATCCATTGGCAGTGAAATCTTCAATAAACTGCTTTAACTGTTCTGGCATCTCCATCTTTACCTCCCACCCTGGCTCGTTTCGCATTGGGTTCACCAAAGATGTCGGGGGATATGTGTTCGCTACGTGAGCCGGGCAGGCGCTGGGCCTCTGGACAATTGATGCAACTGACTCTGGTAATCACCGTAATCATCAATTAATTGAATATTACTTTGAGTACAATTTATCCTTAGCCAAGGCGGGCTATTAACAACGCCGTCACTTGGATCATCTGCTAACCAGGAGTTTAAGCTCCCACTTTACAATATTAACCGGACCGTTAACGACACCGAGGCTTAACAATTATTCAATCAATCTCTAGTCGATGACAATGATGGTAACTCCCTAACGTCGCTTCATCTGCTTCCATTGCCCGTGGATTCTGCAGTCTTCAATTCAATCCACTACCTCAATCATCAATCTTCAATTATTACAAATTGTACTGCAATTGCCTGGTCTTTATGATTTGGACTGGCTTAACTGCCATTCTCTTCAATTTCTATATGATGCTTTAACCCTTGCTTTGCCTGCCTCGTGATGTCCTCTTGTTTCTTACCTTGCTTTACCGTGCATGCCTTCTCCTGCTTTCTTCCCCTACTTGCTTGTTGCCTCGACAAGTTTACTCGCTTGTCCCTTGCTTGCTTCGACCAAGCTCGCTTCTTCTCCTTGCTTGCTTGTCTCGACAAGCTTCTCTTTGATTGCTTTCCTCGACAGGCTTACCCTTATCAAGCTCCGCTTGATTGCTTTAACCTCGACAATATCCTCTCAAGCTTCGCTTCCTTGTTTTCTCTTCCTCGTTGTAACCTCCCTCTCCTCGTTTTTCCTTGCTTCAAGGATGAGAGCGAGCGAGAGAGATGGAGCTCTTCCCCACCTTCTTCGTGTTGATAGCCTCCTCTTCTTATGCCCTCCCTTGCCCTGTTGATCTTGCAATACCTCCTGCCAAAGGCGTCACCTATCTCCTTTTTTTCTTCCCTCGAACCCTTCCTTGCTCCCTTCGTTGATTAAGCTCCTCTTCTTGCTTCGGTTGTTGTAGATTCCTTCTTGGCTCCTTCTAGCTTTGAATTCCTTCCTCCTCTACTCGTTGAGGTCCTCCTATTATAGCTCCCTTTAGCTTTTTGCCCCCACCACGCAGTCACGGTGCCATGACCGACGTGGCGTGGAAAGGAGTTTGATGACGTGGCAGCTCGAGCCTCAGACCATCGCGAAATTCACCGATGCCCGTAGAGCTCGCTATGAGCTCTTCCTCTTCCCATGCGCTGCCCGCTGCCCTCTGCACGCCATCTCTTTTTTTGCTTCACACCTCTTTTATAAAAAATAGGGTTGCCCCTTTTTAATTTAGCACGTGGGCGGCCAAATTCATTGGGCGGCCGGTCTTATTGTATGGGCGGCGATGCCATTAGGCTATGGGTTTGGGCTTACCATGAAGACATATTGGGAGCTGCAAGCCTAATGGCCTCAAGGACACCAACATTAACGGATGCATCTACCTTCAAAGACATACCAGAAGACCTCGACACCACATCCATTGAGCTGTCAATATTGTACAAGCTCGGCAAGGTAAGCATGGAAACAATCCACAAAGTGTTGGACAAGATTCTCCTCGAGCACTTACTCTGTTGCGTTCAAAATCCTGGCTGCTTCTCAAATTCCAAATGGCACTCCGATCGAGCAGACCGGACTGGTACGGAGCCGGCCCCCGGTGAATCTTTAACGGCTAATATCTTGGATACCGGGACTCGGATCACTGATCTGAAAAGACCGATGCGCTCCACAAAGTGAGCACTTCAGGCCCGTGCATTTATTTTCATTTCTGTCACCTCAGCTGCAGTTGCCCAATCTGGTACGGATCTACAATCGACTCATACTTCAATATGCCATAACTTCTTCACCGTAGCTCCAATCGACGAGCTGTAAAGACAGGCTGGTAGAGCACATCAAGCACTACAGTTCTAGATCATAATCTTCCATCTATGCTCACTTCAAGCATTCTCATTTTTGGCATCATTAAGGCATCTGTTGGCCCTTTTAAGCCGCATCTGGCATACATTAACCATTAAACTTACCCTGTTAACAAGCCCTGATCACTGACCATTAATCAAGTAGGATTTCAATAAACTTGATCTGTATCTTCTTGGCATATTTCTTAGCATGGTAGCGGAGCTGCACGACACCAGATTTACATGGAGCCGGTCCCCCCTCCAAAAGGCTTTGTATTATGGTTTCTCCCATTAAGAGAGACATTTTATAAACAATTCTTTGTGTTTCTTCAATACTAGCTAGTGCAATGAAGATGGAAACTTCATGCACTAAGCAAAATATTTATCAAACACAACATCAATTCCCTCATGGTCTTAGACCCAAGACCTCACACACCTTCGAAGATGGTGAGAGCTAGCGGGGTATGAGAGTGATTGAGAGGAGGAGTATTCTTATGAGAAAGATGTACATCTCCTCACATAATCACTCATATTAGCATAGCTTAGCTTAGTAATTATCATGGTAGAGGAGATGTGCATGCATTGAAGCTTGGCTCTTGGTTGGATTTGCATCACAAAGCCAAGAGTTGTTGGTGTAGGCCTCCCTTCTCACAAGCTTGGAGTAGGTGGTAAGCTTTCCATTAAAGCTTGAAGAGGAGAGAGAGAGTCTTCTAGCTCCACACATAGATTGTGTGAGTGTGTAAGTGAATAATTCCTTTGACAAATCAGCCCCTTCTCTCTCTCTTGGTCAATCCCTCTTGCTATTTGCTCATGCTCACTCTCTATCGGACCTCCCCAGGCTGAGCCAATGGAAATTAAGCAGCATAAGTGATAGCCTTTTAACATGTGTCCCCGTTTCCCCTTTTGTGAGAGATTTTTCTAATTAATTAATGCAACTAAACCCTCATTAAACCCCTTTGTCTCCTAGCCAATAGGAATCAGGCAAGCCATTGGGCTGCTGAATGCTCATTGGACCCCTAGGGAGACTGTCCAATAGTCTTTTAGAGAGCTTAATTCTTATTGGTTATTTTATTAAGTGTTTTTAAATTAATTAAACTAGACTTACTCTACCCTAATTCTCATTGGTCCACCTTCAAGGCCATCCAATAGGATTTGAGTACACCTTGTGGGCATATGGGCTAGGGAGCTGACATGTGTCCCTCTTTCCCTTGTGTACAAAGGAAGCTTTTGTGTGTGTGTGTGTGTGTGTGTGTGTGAGTTTCTCTCTCATCCCCTACTTCTTGGGCTCGCCCCCTCCTTTGTAGGGCTTGAGAAAGACTTTTGGGACACACACAAATCATCCAATTTCCCTAGGCTTTTGACCTTTGGACACAACGTTTGAATTTTGGAACCTTAGCATTTTGGAAGTTTTTATGGGCTGAACCTTAGGGTCTTTTAAGCCCATTTTTGCACATTGCTCTTTTGCAGATGGCCACCCCCCTTTGGATCCCTATTTTCCCTCTTTTGGATCCCTACTGTGGCCGGTCTGCTAGCTTAACCAATATTCTAGCTTTTTCTCCCCTAGCACTTGCCCATATTAAATGATCAGTTTAACATGAGAAATTGATTCCTCAAGGGTGTCCTCCATGGTGGATGGAGCCCTCCGTTCCTGACCTTGAGAGTAAGAGATTCTTGCAATCGGCATTCGTGGAAGACCGCTTGTATTTCGGCATCCAGCTTCTTTGTAATTTTATGTGTTGCCTCGTGTGCTTCGTGTGCTTCGTGTGCTTCGTGTGATTCCTTTTTTACTGCCAAGACCGTTTTGGTGAGGGATGCTTCAACTTTGTGTGGTTTTACAAGCAGAGTTTGACTCTTTGCTTCCTTTGTTTCTTCAAGCTTGTGCAAGTGTCACTTGAGTTCTTCATTTTCTCCAATGAGTGCTTTAGTCTGAGTTTCGAGGACTGTAATTTGTGCATCTTGGCGCGTGATGGGGTCCTTCCTTGGCGCACCTGCAACGACACAAGAAAACTCTTGCATGTGTGAACAGGGGTGCCAAAGGAGGCCATGATGGAGATTAGAGGCCAAAAGGTTAAGGGGAGTCAAAATTATTGAACCAATTCAAGACCTGCGTTAGTGCAGAGAGCCGAAGAGCAAGGGTGCCAAACTCTCAGTCGCAGTGCCTCGTTCGACGAGCTGTGTGTTCGACGAGCGGCTCTGCAGAGACTGAATGTCACGCTCCTCTGCATACCGTGAGTGTCATGCTTTGTCGAGTTGATGTAGCAGATCTTCATTTTCACCATATGATGGCTGCTACTGGCAGAAGCTAAGGCTAACCCCCCCCCCCCCCCCCCCCCCCCCCCCCCCCCCCCCCCCGCCTAGGCGCCGCCTTGCAACCTAGTGGGGAGTCTTGGTTGTGCTTTACCTTAGGGTTAGGGTTAGGGAGCCGATTCAAGACCAGAGAGAGAGAGAGAGAGAGAGAGAGAGAGAGAGAGAGAGAGAGAGAGAGAGAGAGAGAGAGAGAGAGAGAGAGAGAGAGAGAGATATTAGCCAATCTATTATAGTTGGGGATATGAGAAATACTACTAGAGTTGTAAAGGGTGGGTATCAACAGCCTCACGGGTTTATATACAAAAGGGAACCTTTTATATGAAAGAAAAAAATAGCTGCCCAAATTCTTCCCTATATAGATGATAGTACCTTGAATCAAGGCCCTTTGCCTCACCTTTTACTCCAGAGAGAGAGAGAGAGAGAGAGAGAGAGAGAAGATGTGGTTGTTATTACAATTGTTCACATGCCTCCAATAGAGGCCAATTATGTTCTTAGCTAGCAATTTTCGCTTACAGATCTCGTGCTCTTTCATCAAAACATGGAGAAAGAGTGTTTATAAGGCATTTCTTGCTAGAATGCATCTCTTGCTAGAATGCAAGGGAAGTTACTCATTTGTTAAAGGCTAGGTTCCAATTGATACACACGCACCATACTCAATAGTAACATCAACGGAAGCAGTCTTCTATATATGTATGCGCCTTCATGGGGAAGGTTTGGGAATGGACATACCCAGACACCGACTTGAATTGTATAGTTGGGCACAAGATAAATTTTTGAACTAAAGATTACTTACCGCAAGATAAGCATGTCTATGATAATGACATGGTGGCCTGTTCCACTTCCCTAGATTGCAATACTATCTAACAATGGATCGTTCACAAAAATCCAATTATCTTTCTCGTGGCAAGAATGATTCTTGGCATGACAACATTATTTAAAATGTTTTCTTAGTAGAGCTATAACATTTTGTATATAATTTGAGCCTTTGTAGCAAATTTTAAAGTGTTCAAGAAGTTTTTTAGAATATTTATCCACTTTGCATATCTTTGTTTATAGAATTTTGGAAATGATTCTCCTCTAAGCACAAATTTACCTATTGACTTGGATCATTCAAACGAAGAAGTGAGAGGGGTAGATTGTAATCTTTTCCACAAAATTAATTACATCTAGCTCCTCAACATTGGCTATGTTATTTGTGTTGGTGTGTAGTTGACATAGAAGATGTTTGATATGATGGAAGCTAGTGAAGACCATGGAGTTTCAATCATTAAGTATTTTGTGAGGACTTGTTTTTAGTATTGGTTATGTGATGGGTTGAGACCTACTTTTTTGCTTATAGATGATAGTTTATGTAGGTGCTTAACCACGCATCAATAGAATTTGATGACAAAATGATATGAAGACATCTTGATGGGTAGATGTCTTTGGTTTGTTATCTTGTTGAGCTAAATCTTGGGACTTGCATGCTAACGTAATTTTTCTTAAAGGTTGATCATGATACACCACCCACTACCATATCATAAAAGAAGCCAAAGGTCATGTGCTTGAATGAGCTTGTGGTAAGTGTCTAAAACACAAAGTGTGAAGAACAAAATTCTATCTATTAATGGTGTCTGAATGATATATATTTGTTTACTTATGGTGTGGAAACAAAGAGAAAGGAAATGTGCCTTCAAAGAAAACGTTTTGATATTGGTGATTTGATGTTGTTAAAGGGCATCCCCCTAGAAAGGGCTAAGACAATTCTTGTTTTTGCAGGCTTTGAAGGATCTCACAGACAAGAAATCATCTAACAATGATGTCTTCATTTCAAGTGTCGGCTCATTGTCAACACCTTGGTAGAGACTCTAAGTCTCTATTTTTGTAATGTTTTTGAGATAGAATGGTTTTTTCACGGTGAAGCAAGAGAAAGTGAAAAAGCTAAAAGAGTTACCGTAGTTCCCGCTAGAAAGAGAACAACTCTGCCCTAGTACAAGCCCTTTTCTTGGTATACTAATCTATTCAAGCATGTTTTGATGTTGTGAATTGTTTCTATTTTATTGAAGGTTTGCAAGACTAAAAAGAGGAATTTGATTCCTTCTCATAAGAAAGTCACACTATTCACTCTTGTATTGCTACTAACATCTTTGGTCTTACAAACGAGCGTGTTGCATTGTAAATTTAGTAAATCTTTTATCAAGGTCTTACACACTATAATATACTTTTTGTAGAATGGGGAAATTTCGACGACATCAAAAGAAGCAAGGCCTCTAAAACTGATGGGAGAGCACAACATAGACCTCATATATAGGCAACTAGCTGACTTTTTGAAAGAGTTACAATGGACTACTCTGAAGGAATCGTTTGATTTCAAGAAAGAATTCCAAAACTCAAAGGCATTGGATGTTTCAGTGTGTTGGGCCATTGTGCAAAACAAGATTAAGCTCAAAGACACTAATGATAAAGATATGGGTCAGGTTGAAGTTGAACTTGTTTAAAATCAAGTTCATTATGGAGCTTTGGTAATAAACGTTGTCTCTATTTTTAACATTTTTTTTTGGGCAGTTTGACATGTATTGCACAAGCGCATATTTGACTTATATAGCTAGAAGATTTTGTGGGGCAAATTATAATTGAAATGATCTCAAGGCATTATTGCTCTTGGTATAATCTTGAATGCTTTTATGATAAATCATTGATCACTATTAGCAGTTTTCCTGCTAAACAACTAGCCATAAAAGATGTTTGAATTGAAGTTATCTCATATTTTAGATAGTTTTATGCACACAAGATAGAGATTCCTTTCCATATGTGATAAATTTATAGCTATGAAAATACATTAGAGGTGTGAATGTTTACAACATGTAAACTTTCTAGGTGTGAATAATATCACTACAAAAAAATTATATACGAGAATAAGGATCAATGTGAAGTGAAAAAGGTTTACCCGATTCAATTTTTTGCACTTAGGGTGACCGTTAATGTCTCCCTTTTGCACAGAAAATAAGGGCAAGGCTCCCACTAGAAAAATTTTCCACTGGTCTTCTACCTATACAATGTATTAATTAGTTTGTTAAAGAATTCAACTTGAGAATGATTTTTTTTTTTAATGTCAACAAGGGAAATAATTTACACTCAAGATTGATAATTCTCTCAATTAAGAGTGGAATATTTATCATTATAAGATGTATGAGTGAAAGATTTTCTCTAGCAATATAAAATGTAGAATAAAAGTATTTCCAAGGTGCTAATTTTATCTACTTTGTGGTACGGTACAATCTTTAAGAGCCTCGATTAGAAAAAAATCACACCATGAACTTGCAAGGCCTTGAGTGCAAATTATTTTCATGTTGTGTTTTGGTTTTTTGTTCCATAGGACCAACAATTATTATGTATTAACAATTTTCTCTCACATGAATTAAAGAAAGACAATAATAGTTATGAGCATGATTATTTTTCACGTCACTACTTTATTTTGCCGGAGATTTTTTCTCACTTTGAGGATAAGAAAATTTGACGCATGGATAAGAAAAATAACCATTGAACGAAAAAAGCAATGAGAAAAATAATTCACGCTTCCTGTGTCTTTTACACATTAGGGTGCAAAGAGGGTAAAAAAAGGACCTTTTCTCAAAGTGAGAAAATGTCTAAAACTTTCTTCTGCACTAGCAACACTGACCTTCAAGCAGCCTGCTTCCCTTGTGCAATCAAGCTCATCGCTATTGCCCATGCCATCCATTAGCAAACTCACTTGCCTTAACTGCTCATCGCTTTGGATCATGACTCAAGCACGTGGTCTCTCTCTCTCTCTCTCTCTCTCTCTCTCTCTCTCTCTCTCTCTCTCTCTCTCTCTCTCTCTCTCTCTCTCTCTCTCTCTCTCACACACACACACACACACACACACACACACACACACACAGCACTCCCAGGCCTCTGATGGCCTTCAACTCACTTCAACTCGCTCATCACCTTGGGGAGAGATAGATTTACTTAGTATAGATTTTGTTATTTTATGTAAAGAAAGTTGAAACCTATTAAAAGTGGTAATTTTATTAGAAATTCATGTTGAGAGGGATGGACTTCCTTCTTCCAATAAAATTTTTCAAGCACCTTAGCATTGTAAACTTGTTTCAGCCAGGGAAAAGCAATCTTTCTTCATGACTATGTACTGAGGGCTGACCAAAAATTTGATCAAATTCCACAGGTAGATTCATGGTTAACAACTAGCCGCAATAGGAGATGGAACCTTCACTGGAGCTCCAAGCAATGGATATACAGATTCAAGTGTATTTGGGGGTTCACAATACCTATTAAGCATTGCTTCCTGGCCTGGTTATCCTTCACTAAGGTATTTGGACATCCCAAAAAGCCCTTAAAATGAGGATTGGAAATTAAAGGGAAGTGTAACAGATGCAGTGCAGATTAGAAACTTCATCATATATTTATTGGATACCCATTCGACACTAAGAAGCTCCAACTCCTTAGCCAAACACTACAAGAGGTTTTTCACACTTGTGACGGCCTTAGCGACGGAAATACATGGGGATAATTTTACCCCCCACGTCACTATAAGTGTCGCTATGTGCATCACAAAGAGAACGTTGCTATTTGTGTTTCTGTTCGCGTCTCTATTTGCATCACTATATAGAGACGAATATAGAGACGCATACAGTGACACAAATAGAGATGCATATAGAGACGCATATAGCAACGCAAATAGAGACACATATAGAGATGCAAATAGAGACGCATATAGCGACGTAAATAGAGATGCATATAGCAACACTGCAAGTCTAAAAATAGTGACGTATATAGCGACGCTCGAGAATAAATTTTTTTGGTGGCAGGGCATACATTACCCTGCCACCCTATCAACCATTTTGAACATAAAGTTTCCACAACTAAGATGCAAAACTGACAAAAGTATATCGACGAAAGTGAATTGACAAAGTAATAAACTGACAAAATTATACACATCATAGGCAAAATCACTTGATTGTTAAGCTTTGATTAAAATGTACTAGCTACAACGCAATTGTCATTAATTGTTGAAAAAGTACGTTGTTGACCAATAGTTACAAAATTGACGTACACACGTCATCTCCTAATACATGCTGTGAAAAAATAAAACTAGTGTTATCTAGCTACGGCTACTTTGACGTCGACTAATCTGACGTCTCATCGCGTCCCAGTGGCATATCTGTCGGATGCTGCAAAAAAAACAAAACAATAAGACTTTATGTAAGTATAAATATATAATTACAAAACAATCTAATTTTTAGCTTATTATTAAAACATAACAAATGTAAGAGTCTACTAACCAAGCCGGAGCGAGAACTCTGAACCATAAGAACATTAAGCCCTTTCTATCCACATGCTGGCGCTTGTATGGTGTGGGGTCATGTCCAATCATCAACCACTGTTCAAACATACAAAGAAAACGTTATGTTAGATTTAAAATTACAAATACCCATAACTATCAAACCTAAAGGGCGATGCAATAACACTTACAACGTCGGCCTACAATCACGTCCATCTGCCTCTCCCCAAGTGGTGCGTGCTCCCTGCTTCTACTCGCGCTCTGGCTACCTCCTTTTGTTGCTTCCACTTGTTGGGATTCTCACGTGCTCCTTGCTTTATATTCTTTCGATCTTCTTTGACCAGCCAATCTGGTCTGCTCCACCCATGCTTTATTGCTTTCTGCACTTCAGAGCGCTTCTGCTTGCAGTACTCACATATCTGCACCTTTCAACAAGTCTTCATTGAAGAACTCATCCTGATTTGACATGGGAAACTCGTCATGCAGCATGCTGATGACTTTGTCTTTTAATTCATTCAGCACTTCACTCCAGGTGTTTAGTATGTAGTGTCGAAACACCTGAGAGCTTGCCCAAACCATCCATAGTTGATTAGGTAAGCTTTAGAAATGTCAAGAGCGCGTATGGCAAGCCATAAGCAAAACCGCAAGAAGAAACGTCAAATATACAAGCCATTTTTGAAGTCCGTTCGCGTTTTTCTATGGGAAAATTCAAACGGACTTTGAAAACGTCTTGTGCGCTTGCCCAAACCATCCATAGTTGATTAGGTAAGATTTATGGAGAGCGCGTATGGCAAGCCATAGACAAAACCGTAAGAAGAAACGCCAAATATATGAGCCGTTTCTGAAGTCCGTTTGCGTTTTTCTACGAAAAAACGCAAACAGACTTCGAAAACGGCTTCTGCGCTTGCCCAAACCATCCATAGTTGATTAGGTAAGCTTTAAGCAAAGCCAATAGCATGTATGACAAGCTGTAGGTAAAACCGCAAGATGAAAAGCTAAATACACAAGCCATTTCTGAAGTCCGTTTGCGTTTATCTATTGAAAAACGCAAACGGACTTCAAAAACGGCTTGTGCGCTTGCTCAAACCATCCATAGTTGATTAGGTAAGCTTTAGGCAATATCAAGAGCGTGTATGTCAAGCCGTAGCCAGAACCGCAAGAAGAAACGCCAAACACACAAGCCGTTTCTGAAATCCGTTTGCATTTTTCTACAAAAAAACACAAACGGACTTAGGAAACGGCTTCAACACTTGTAAAAACCATTTATAGTTGATTAGATAAGCTTTAGGCAAGTCAATAGCGCGTATGGCAAGCCAAAGGCAAAACCTCAAGAAGAAACGCCAAATATACAACCCGTTTCTGACATCTGTTTGCGTTTTTCTAACTTAAAACTTCAGAAACGGCTTGTGTGCTTATCCAAACCATCCACAGTTGATTAGGTAAACTTTAGGCAATGTCAAGAGCGTGTATGTCAAGCCGTAGGCAAAATCGGAAGAAAAAACGCCAAACACACAAGCCATTTCTGAAATCCGTTTGCGTTTTTCTACGGAAAAACGCAAACGAACTTCGAAAACAACTTCAATACTTGCCTAAAACATCCATAGTTGATTAGGTGAGCTTTAGGCAAAGTCAGTAGTGCGTATGGCAAGCCATAGACAAAACCGCAAGAAGAAACGCCAAATACACAAGCCGTTTCTGAAGTCCGTTTTCGTTTTTCTACGAAAAAACGCAACGGACTTCAGAAACAGCTTGTGCGCTTGTCCAAACTATCCATAGATGATTAGGTAAAGTTTAGGAAATTTCAAGAGCGTGTATGTCAAGCATAGGCACAACCGCAAGAAGAAACACCAAACACAAGCCGTTTCTGAAGTCCGTTTGTGTTTTCCTACGAAAAAACGCAAACGGACTTAGGAAACGGCTTCAACACTTGCTTAAATCAACCATAGTTTATTAGGTAAGATTTAAGCAAAGTCAATAGCACATATGGCAAGCCGTAGGCAAAACCGCAAGAAGAAACGCCAAACACAGAAGCCGTTTCTTAAGTCCGTTCATGGTTTTTTGCGAAAAAATACAAACAGACTTTGAAAATGGCTTGTGTGCTAGCCCAAATCATTTATAGTTGATTAGGTATGGTTTAGACAAAGTCAAGAGCGCCTATGGCAAGCTGTAGATAAAACCGCAAGAAGAAACGCCAAATATACAAGCCGTTTCTTAAGTCCGTTCACATTTTTCTATGAAAAAACGCAAACGGTCTTCAGAAACGGCTTATGTGCTTGACGAAACCATCCATAGATGATTAGGTAAGCTTAAGGCAAAGTCAAGAGCACGTATGGGAAGCCGTAGACAAAACCGTAAGAAGAAACGCTAAATATACAAGCTGTTTCTAAAGTTCGTTTGCGTTTTTCTACGAAAAAATACAAACGGAAGTCGAAAACGGCTTCAATACTTGTCACCATCCATAGTTGATTAGGTAAGCTCTAATCAATATCAAGAGCACGTATGTCAAGACGTAGGCAAAACCGTAAGAAGAAACATCAAACACAAGCCGTTTTTGAAGCTTGTTCGCTTTTTTCTATAAAAAAACGCAAACGGACTTAGGAAACGGCTTCAACACTTGTTCAAACCATCCATAGTTCATTAAGTAAGCTTTATGCAAAGTCAATAGCGCATATGGCAAGTGATAATCAAAACCGCAAGAAGAAACATCAAACACAGAAGCCGTTTCTTAAGTCCGTTCGCGTTTTTTTACGGGAAAACGTAAACGGACTTCGAAAATGGCTTGTGTGCTTGCCCAAACCATATATAGTTGACTAGGTAAGCTTTAGTCAAAGTCAAGGTCGTGTATGAAAAACCATAAACAAAACCGCAAGAAGAAATGCCAAATATACAAGCCGTTTTCGAAGTCAGTTCGTGTTTTTCTACGAAAAAACGCAAACGGACTTTAGAAACGGTTTGTGCGCTTTCACAAACTATCCATAGTTGATTATGTAAGCTTTAGGCAAAGTCAAGAGTTTGTATGGCAAGCCGTAGACAAAACCGTAAGAACAAATGCCAAATATACAAGCCGTTTCTGAAGTCCGTTCGCGTTTTTCTATCCAAAAACGCAAACGGACTTCGAAAACGGTTTCAACACTTGCCCAAACTATCTATAGTTGATTATGTAAGCTTTATGCAAATTCAATAGCGTCTATGGCAAGCCGTAGGCAAAACCGTAAGATGAAATATTAAGTACAGAAGCCGTTTCTTAAGTTCGCGTTTTTCTACGAAAAATACAAACGGACTTCAGAAACGACTTGTGCGCTTGTCCAAACCATCCATAGTTGATTAGGTAAGCTTTAGGCAACTTCAAGAGCTTGTATGTCAAGCCATAGACAAAACCGCAAGAAAAAACGCCAAACACACAAGTCGTTTCTAAAGTTCGTTTATATTTTTCTACGAAAAAACGCAAACAGACTTAGGAAACGGCTGCAACACTTGTCCAAACCATCCATAGTTGATTAGGTAACCTATAGGCAAAGTCAAGAGCGCGTATGGCAAGCCGTAGACAAAACCGCAAGAAGAAACGCCACATATACAAGCCGTTTCTAAAGTCCGTTCACGTTTTTCTACGAAAAACGCAAACGGACTTCATAAACGGATTGTGTGCTTACCCAAACCATCCATAGTTGATTAGGTAAGCTTTATGAAATATCAAGAGCACGTATGGCAAGCCGTAGGCAAAACCGCAAGAAGAAACGTCAAACAAACAAGCCGTTTCTGAAGTTCGTTTGCGTTTTTCTACGAAAAACGCAAACGGGCTTAGGAAACGGCTTCAACACTTGTCCAAACCATCCATAGTTGATTAAGTCAGCTTTACGCAAAGTCAAGAGCGTGTATGGCAAGCTGTAGTTAAAACCGCAAGAAGAAACGCCAAATATACAAGCCGTTTCTGAAGTCCGTTCGCGTTTTTCTACGAAAAAATACAAACGGATTTCGGAAACGGCTTCAACACTTTTGCAAATCATCCATAGTTGATTAGGTAAGCTTTATGCAATTTCAAGAGTGCGTATGTCAAGCCGTAGACAAAACCGCAAGAAGAAACACCAAACACAAGCTGTTTCTGATGTCCGTTTGTGTTTTTCTACGAAAAAGACAAAAAAACGTAGGAAACGGCTTCAACACTTGTCCAAACCATCCATAGTTGATTAGATAAGCTTTAGGCAAAGTCAATAGCGCATACAACAAGCCGTAGTCAAAACCGCAAAAAGAAACACCAAACACAGAAGCCGTTTCTTAGGTCCGTTCGCGTTTTTTTACGAAAAAACATAAACGGACTTCGGAAATGGCTTGTCGGCTTGCCCAAACCATTTATAGTTGATTACGTAAGGTTTAGACAAAATCAAGAGCGTGTATGACAAACCGTAGACAAAACCGCAAGAAGAAACGCCAAATATGTAAGCCGTTTTTGAAGTCCGTGTGTGCTTGCCCAAACCATTCATAGTTAATTAAGTAAGCTTTAGGCAAAGTTAAGAGCACGTTTGGTAAGCCGTAGACAAAACCGCAAGAAGAAACACCAAATATACAAGCCGTTTCTGAAGTCTGTTCGCGTTTTTTCACGAAAAAACGCAAATGGACTTCGAAAACGGTTTCAACACTTGCCCAAACCATCTATTTGATTAGGTAAGCTTTATGCATAGTCATTAGCGCGTATGGCAAGCTGTAGGCAAAATTGCAAGATGAAACGTTAAATACAACGGACTTCAAAAACCGCTTGTTCCCTTTTCCAAACCATCCATAGTTGATTAGATAAGTTTTAGACAATATCAAGAGCGCGTATGTCAGACCGTAGGCAAAACTGCAAGAAGAAACGTTAAACACACAAGCCGTTTCTGAAGTCCGTTTGCGTTTTTCTACGAAAAAACGCAAATGGTCTTAGGAAACGGCTTCAACACTTGCCCAAACGATCTGTAGTTGATTAGGTAAGCTTTAGGCAAAGTCAGTAGCGTGTATAGCAAGCCATAAGCAAAACCGCAAGAAGAAACGTCAAATACACAAGCCATTTCTGAAGTCCATTTACGTTTTTCTATAGAAAAACGCAAACGAACTTCAGAAACAGCTCTTGCGCTTTCTCAAACCATCCATAGTGATTAGGTAAGCTTTAGGCAATGTCAAGAGTGCGTATGTCAAGTCGTAGACACAACTGCAAGAAGAAACGCCAAAGACAAGCCGTTTCTGAAGTTCGTTTGCGTTTTTCTACGAAAAACGCAAAAGGACTTAGGAAACAGCTTCAACACTTGCCTAAACCATCCATAGTTGATTAGGTAAGCTTCAACACTTGCCTAAACCATCCATAGTTGAATAGGTAAGCTTTATGCAGAGTTAATAGCGCATATGGCAATCCATAAGCAAAATCGCAAGAAGAAACGAAAAACACACAAGCCGTTTCTTAAGTCCGTTCACGTTTTTTAACGAAAAAACGTAAACGGACTTCGAAAATGGCTTATGTGCTTACCCAAACCATTTATAGTTAATGAGGTAAGCTTTAGGCAAAGTCAAGAGCGCGTATGGCAAGCCGTAGACAAAACCGCAAGAAGAAACACCAAATATACAGGCCATTTCTGAAGTCCATTCGCATTTTTCTACAGAAAAACGCAAACGGATTTCGGAAACGTCTTTAACACCTACCCAAACCATCCATAGTTGATTAGTTAAGCTTTAAGCAAAGTCAATAGCATGTATGGAAAGCCGTAGGCAAAACTGCAAGAAGAAACGTCAAATACACAAGCCGTTTCTGAAGTCCGTTTGCGTTTTTCTACGAAAAAACACAAATAGACTTCGGAAACGGCTTGTGCGCTTGCACTTTAGGCAATGTCAAGAGCACGTATGGCAAGCTGTAGGCAAAATCGCAAGAAGAAACTCCAAAAACAAAAGCCGTTTTTGAAGTCCATTTGCGTTTTTCTACGAAAAACGCAATCGGACTTAACAAACGGCTTCAACACTTGCCCAAACCTCTCTCTCTCTCTCTCTCTCTCTCTCTCTCTCTCTCTCTCTCTCTCTCTCTCTGCCCGTTGAAAACTAAGCTCCATCTCTGCTCGTGGAAAAACATCATTTCTCTGTTATCCTGCCGACACAGTGCATGGCAATGCTTCCACTCCAAAAAAATTAAATCAAAATAAGCCCTTGATCTCATGCACCACTGTGTGTTTCAACAATATGAATTCCCTTCTGTAGCCTGATGTCGTCCTTTGGTACCCATGTTGTACGCAAGAGCTTTCTTGCGGTGGCAGTGGTACTAAGGAAGAACCCCGCTGCCCGCCAAGAAGCACGAATCATAGCCCTTGAGGCTCATATTCAAGAACTCATGGGGGAGAATGAGAGACTCAAAGAACATTTACGAAAGCTTGAAGATGCGAAGGAAGAAGAGAGCCAAGCTATGCTTGAAAAAGAACATGCAATCGAAGTGGCAGTGGAGAAAGAATCACATGAAGCAACACATAAGAAGATTGACACCAAGATATAGGCGGCCCTACAAGAATGCCAGCTACAAGAATCTCTTGGCCTCAAGGTCAGCATTGGGGGGCTACACTTATCGTGGTGTACCACGGAGGACACCCTTTAGGAAGAAATCACCAAGCTCAATGACATTCTTCAACCTATCTACATCAAGCTCAAAATTGTTGCTTGGATCAACGATACACATAGACACGTGCCACCCAAGCATTGCATACTCACTTTCAAGAACAAAGATGAGCGTATCAAGTTGCTATGTCAATCTCGACTTCTCAAGGGGAAAAAGCTTTGGAATGCAGAAGAATGGACCATGAATCAACTCAAGAGTAAAGCAAGAAAGCTTAAGAAAATGCACGAAGCATGCAAGCAAGGCAAATGGGCAATCTACCAAGGTGGCAAAGCGATCATCCAGGAATTTCATAATCCCAAACCGGCTCTCCCCTCAGCCGACCCTTAGGTTTTTGTTCTCTCTTTTTTCCTACTCTACCCTCTTGATGGACCCTCAGTCCTTAACTGATATGTATCAGTCCGCACTGAGAAGCAATTATTGTAATGTTGTGTTTTTGTTCTCATGGGTCATATATGACTTCCGTGGACGATAATTCAATCTCTCTCTCTCTCTCTCTCTCTCTCTCTCTCTCTCTCTCTCTCTCTCTCTCTCTGTCTCTCTCTCTCTCTCATACTAAAGATATATTAGTTGAAAGAGCCATTGAGCTCGAGAGAGCTAGGTGTCCACGACATCAATCGAGGCTTCATCAGAGGATCAAGACTACTCTAGCGCGATATGGGAGATGTCCATTATGTCTATTTACAAAGGCGGACATTGACGAAGCTCTTCACCGACCGATGCACTACTTTCTCAGATAACGCCCAATGTTGGAAATTGATGAAGATGATGATGGTTTTAGTCTTCCACTTTACTTCACTTTTATGTTTGTACCTAGACATTAGATTAGATCCACAAGGAGTTTATCGGATTGGTCTCATAAGTCATTTTGGCATTTTGAAGACGTTAAATATATCATTTCATTTCATTTCTCTCTCTTTCTCTCTCTCTCTCTCTCTCTCTCTCTCTCTCTCACACACACACACACACACACACACACACACACACACACACGCACGCTCACACACACATACTGTAGAGAGAGAGAAAGAAAGAGGGGAAGGGAACATAAGAGAGAAGAGAGGGATGGAGCATACCTGGCTCTCCCTCCTCTCCTCATGTGTGTGTGTGTTAGAGAGAGAGAGAGAGAGGGGGGGGGGGGAGGGGGGGGCAGGTATACCTATTGTGCAGAGAGAACCGAAACTCAGATCTACAGATGTGAGTTTTTGGTGCCTCAAATTATTTTTACAGGGTTGGCGTCTCTATGAGCGTCATTATACGCGTCTCTATAATCTTTGTTGTATAGCGACGCTTATAACAACGCCGGACTTTTTCCCATCTGAACGTCGCACTACGAGCGTCGCTACATTGAAAGACCTCTTGTAGTGTTAAGGAACTACTTATGGGGGAATGCTATAAACAAGATATTGCCTTGTGGAACGGAACATGTGGAGGTCTACTTATTTGTGGTCATGCTGGATTCAAAGATCTCAAGCTATTAGCCAAGGGATCTCTGATGATTATTCATTTCAATAACTCATGTCGCCATTTACCATATCACCCGTTAGTTGGGTCACTTTAACTGCACACTGCTTTGGATCACGACTTGAGCAAGTGGTCAGAGGTCATCAAACTCATAACAATCTCAAAAAAATCTTCCCCCACCTTCACACAAATGTGTAGATTGGTTATGCCATTTCCCTGTTGAATAACACGTGTTAAGTTCAACTCTTCTCATTGGATAGATCTTTAAGGTCTCTTGGTATAGATTCCTACGGCGTTAGAACTCTCTTCTTGTTTTTCTTCTCCTCCACGTGCCTTTCTCATGCAAACCTTTCTCAAAATTTGCTTGGAGTTCTGTGTTTTGAGAGAGAGAGAGAGAGAGAGAGAGAGAGAGAGAGAGAGAGATGATTTTTATGTCAGAAAAGGAAGGATTTACTGGTTTTCAAGATAGAATGTGTAAAATTTAGACTCTTTTCTTTGAGACAAGCTTGAAATGTAGCTTAGATTTTTAATTTTGGTCCCAAAAATATACTAGCGTGCACACACACACACACACACACACACACACACACACAGAGAGAGAGAGAGAGAGAGAGAGAGAGAGAGAGAGAGAGAGAGAGAGGAAAGTCTTGTTTCCTTAATGCCTAGCATGCAAACTAGAAACACCACTATAATTTTCCAAATTTGCAAGGTTTTTGAGCCATTTTCTTGCATATTTAATCGCTATTCTTCTCTTTACAATGGTTTGCAACAACCAATAAATGTGATTTTCAACCAGCTCAAGGCTAAGCTGAGACAAACCTTACCCTAACACTTTTGCGAGAGAGAGAGAGAGAGAGAGAGAGAGAGAGAGAGAGAGAGAGAGAGAGAGAGAGAGATAGATTGAATTATCGTCCACGGAGGTCAGATATGACCTATGGGACCAAAAACAAACATTACAACGGTTTCGTCTAAGCAGAATGACGATACATATCAATTAAGGACTGAGGGTCCATTGGGAGGGTAAAAAGGAAGGAAAAGGGGGAAAACAAAACCTAGGGGGGTCAGCTATGGAGAGAGCTGATTTGGGATTTTGAAACTCTTGGATGATGGCTTTATCACCTCAGTAGACTGTGCATTCACCTTGTTTGCGGGCTTCATGTACCTTCTTGAGCTCGCTTGCTTTGGCTTTGAGTTGGTTTGCGGTCAATTCTTTGGTAATCCAAAATGTTGTTCCCTTGAGGAGGCGGGATTTGCGTAGTAGCTTCTTCCGTTCTTCTTTGTCCTTGAAGGTGAGAATACAATGCTCGGGTGGCACATGCTTGTGCGTGTCATTGATCCAAGAAACAATTTCAGGCTCGATGTTGACAGGTTGAAGAATGTCATTGAGTTTGGTGATTGCCTCTTTGAGAGTGTCCTTGCTCGTGCACCATGGTGAGTAAAGTCCTCCAATCCTGACCTTAATGCCAAGGGATTCTTGTAGTTTGCATTGTTATAAATCTGCTTGTATCTTGGTTTCAATCTTCTCATGTGTCCCTTCATGGGCTTCCTTTGCTGCTTGGACGGTCTTGGTAAGTGAGGCTTCAACACCTTGGGCTTTTGCAAGTAGGGATTGGCTCTCTATCTTCGTCTCCTCTAACTTAAGCAAGCGTTGCTTGAGTTGCTCATTCTCTCCAATAAGTTCCTAAATCTGAGCTTTGAGAGCAGTAATCCTTGCTGCTTGGCGACCTGCGGGATCCTTTCTAGGTGCAACAGCCACTACAAGGAAGCTCTTGTGTGGGATTGGGGTGCCAAAGGAAGACATTCTCACTTCCTTTTATACCTTTCCAAATTTGACAGAGATTGAATGGGCTTGTTGTTGATTTCTCAAAACCTTCAAAGTGACTGGGGTTCAACTCACTGTAGGCTCGGATCTAGAAGATTGCACCATCTTTGTGAATGGCTTACAAAAGTACTCTTCGAGCAACACAAGAGCCATAAAAATAGGCTCCTCGAGCTAGAGGCTGTCAGGGAGGAGCGCGCAGGGGTGCTGTTGGCTGGTGTGAGCAGAAGTAGTTAACAGGAGCAGAAGCATGAGCAAGAAGTTGGCGGAGTTGGCTGGCGTGAGCAGAAGCGTGAGCAAGAAGGGGCGAAGTTGGCAAGTGCATCTGCAGCGGGGAGAAGTGTGAGCATAGGGGATGGTTTTCAACTTGAGCAGAGGGGCGGGGCTGTATGTTAATGCCCCCCCATAGGGCTTCCCTTTCCAAGAGGGGAGGCAGGTAGTACGCAGACCCTAGGGTTAGGGTAGGACTTGGAGAGAGAGAGAGAGAGAGAGAGAGAGAATCCAAACCGTGCTCACCAAAACATTCTCCCAATCATTGTAGAAGGGAACGTGTCTCAATTTCTCTCCGATTTTGTGTGAAAAAAGAAGGATTATCTGGTTTCTAAACTAAAATCAATTAAATTTAAACAATTTACTTCAAGACAAGCTTAAAATATAGTCAAAATTTTGTATTATTGGAGAAAGTGCTATGTCAGAGATGGCCACTATTGGCCAATAACAAGTTGCTAGAGAGAGAGAGAGAGAGAGAGAGAGAGAGAGAGAGAGATGAGTTGAGGATGAACTCAAACAACTCTCGTCGTAGAGAGCCCCCGGCCCTCCGCTCTAGTTCAGCCCTTGGGCAATGTGGGAGCCATTCTACACGCTTCTCTCCCTCACTTCATGCAACTACCCGACACTCCTTTTCTCTCTCTCTCTCTCAAACAGTCAGTCGGATCCATATGAGCTCTCTACTCAAGAGCCAGTTTTTTTAATGGTAGGAACTAACAAGAGTGCAGGGTGCCGCCCATTTCTTGTTGCCAACAAGTAGAGAATCTTAGTTGAATGAGAACTAGATGTTAGTGGACAAGGCATGTAAACCTGAGGTGACCTGGTTCCGTGCTACTCTGGTGGTCACACATACTTCAACAGCCCATTAAGAAAGGAATGGACTCATTTTCGGGCCTTTTAGCTATAGTGAGAGAATACTCCTTAGCCAATAGGAAGAAGACTAACGTTACGTTGAAAAAAACATTTTTTCTCATTCTGAAAATGTCCATGAAAACTATTTTGGTGAAATTGTCACTATCATTAGAAAAGTAAGGTTCTTGATATTGAAATCTTACACAAGCGTCGAACGCCTTTTTATGACCTACTGTTTCTATCCTATAAAGTGAATTACTTGTACTTGTGCATCTTGCACAAGTACCAATCACCTTTTTATGGAGTACTCGCAATTTAAATTCGAACAGATCGTACTTGATAGTGATTGATAGGTACTATTTAAAACTATGAAGGAGTCAGAACCAAGCAAATAGAGGCTCTTGAGGGGTCTCTGGGACCTCTATTTGCTTGGTTCTGACCTCATGAGGCCCTAGGATAAAGATATAGCATTTTTTAAGCCCACGGATATATCCGGAACGTCCAAAAACCTTCGGATAGCTCTTTAAAACGTTGAAATCGACGTCTGAGCTATCGTAAGGTTTTTGGACGTTCCGGATGCATCCGTGGTATTATTTTTGCATTTTGAAAACAATCTTATGTGTTTTCTCTCATCGTACATCACATCACTCATTAAGATTCACAGACATGGATTTTTGTGTACACTTGAGTTGGGCTCTTGAAAAGCATTTTGTATGAGCATGCATTTAAGTGATTGAGAAAACTTTCACGTATGTGCTATGAGAAATAGAATTCCCAAAAAAACTTTTACATTTTTCATAATTACCTCTCTCTATGCTGAGTTGGCGTTTCTTACAGGGTCCAAAATTGAGTCCAAGTTTCTCCTAATGCTCAAGCATATGATTGAGTGCGGGGCCATGGAAGGCTTGCTGCAACACTAATACCAAGATTGAAATGAGGTCATCATTCCTGGCCGACTGGTTAAGCCATCTCCATTTGTCTAAGTTGGGATTGGAAGCAACCCCCGATAGCTAATTCAGACTAGTAGTAAAACTATGGCAATGACCACTCTCTCTTAATGCAAAATGCATGGCTTGGTGC
Organism: Adiantum capillus-veneris; assembly: GCF_014529385.1. NCBI lineage: Eukaryota > Viridiplantae > Streptophyta > Polypodiopsida > Polypodiales > Pteridaceae > Adiantum > Adiantum capillus-veneris. The sequence continues at coordinate 61,270,552 of NC_140951.1, read as the reverse complement.
TCCAAGGGTTTCTTGTACATGCGACGTGCACTCAAACACTCACCGTCTCTACCATCTTTGTGTCACCACAGCTTTGAAGCTCGATTTCAATTTTCTTTGAGAAGCCATCCTTCTTTGGCTCCGATCCGTCCAAGTTCCTTAGCCGTGGCTCCAGGGTCATTCACACCTCCACTTCGTCAAAACAAGCAGCTGTCCACAACTCTTTTTGCTTCCACACGGGACAGAAACCCTCCAAGGTGAAGCATAAATTCTCTTAAGAACTTGGGTTTTTGCTCTCATTAATTTTGAAACAAGCCTCCGGAGGGGAAAATTGGATGCATCTTTTACGCTTCCAAATGGTTCCCTCATGGAGATTTCCAAGGTTTCCCCATTCGATGTTGTATTTGACAGTTTAGATTATGTTCCTAATGATATAAAAAGTAACAAGAGATATGTAGGACACTCTAAGTGGTCTATGCAAGACATGACTAAGAGTTTAAAGCAAGACTAGGGAATCATAGATATTATGGTGCACTCTTTAGTTAAGAGGCCCGTGCTGGCCACACCTCTACTAGAAACTTTGAGGTGTGGCTACCTTACTGCCATTTCAACATTAATTAGCTACTCACATGTGTCCCCATTGAAACACTTTTCACCTTTAATGAATGCTAGTGGATCATTTTCTTCACTTACATATATTGTGTGTGAAAAGATTATTTTCGAGTAGGCCCCTCAATGATTATGTATATGATTATAACAACGTTCTCTCACAACTCTATACCCAAGCACCTTTGCAACAAGCAACAATTCCGTCGGACACTTCTAGACGTTAAGTCACACTGCTATTCTTTTTATGTATTTTAATTGATCGGTTTGAATTACCTTAAACATGATGGCTTCCACTACAAGAGGCTCTTCACACTTGTGATGGTTGTAGCGACAAGAATACACGGGGATATTTTTTTCCTTGACGTCACTATAAGCGTTGCTAAACACGTCGCAAAGAGAACGTTGTTATAAGCATCGCTATATGCATCAATGTACACATCGCTACGTAGAGAGGCATATAGCAACGCATCATAATGAATCTGCAATTCCCAATTTAGTGACACATATAGAGACGTTGTCAGGAATTTTTTGGATGAGCATAAAGTCACTGATTCATGCTAAAAAGCTTGCCCACTAGCGTCGTGTATATATGTGTACATAGCCCTACCAGTTTTGGAAGTGGCTCTGTAAAAATTCATGTATAAAGGTGTGATTTTGTCAAGCTTGAATGTTGATATTTTGGGTTGTTCGAGACTCCAAAATATGGTTTTTAATCATTATTTTCAGCTGTGCTTTATAGCTTGTGAATAGGACTTGTACATCATGAGTTATGAGCATCCGAAGGTGATTGCAGGTGCATGCAAGAAGGGAAACTAGGCCAACTTGGGGGTCTAAGATTAGAAATGCTGAAGTTTTATATTTTTGGAGATAGCTGAGGTGATGGGCTTCGAGCCGTGTGTTACAGTGCATCATTCAGTGACCCGAGCAACAAGATATGCCTTGAGGAAAATTGTCAGAGAAGTCCTCTCATGCTTTGGGAGAAGCTGTAAATTTTGGGGAAGCTGGGAAGCTTGGGGATGGTGCCAAGTGGCAATGGAGTAATCCCACATGGGGAGGAGAAAGTGGAAATTGGAGGGTATAAGGGAGGGAGTGGGTACCCCCTATGGTTGTATCAAAGGAGAAAATGAAGCTCACTTGCCTAGCACATGAGGGCTCGTGGACTTTGGGGGAGGAGAGGGCGCCCATTATGAGTTCCCACTGCCTCGACAAGTGCCTGGCCATTTGTTTGGTCCCCAGACACTTGCCTCCATCCCATTCCTTGGTCAAATGGTCACCGACAACTCATTTTTTACCCAAAAAAAGACCAAAATTGGACCAATTAAAAGGTGCCCAGAAAGAGAACCATGTTGGCTAAGAGGAGAGAGAAAATTCATTGGGATAAGAGCCAAAAAATTCCCCTTTTTAATAGCTGCAATTCCCTGCACACCCTTTTTGCTAACAGAGACTAGGTTTTTTGGAGCTTTTGGAGAGATACCCCAACTTCAAAATCTTGTAACTCTCTCGTCTGTTGTCGGAATCAAGCATATGGATACTCTACGTAGGTCTATATGACATGAGCTTCATCTTTATGGTCTTAGTTTTCATCATTTTAATCATGGTTTGTTAAATCTGTTTCCCACCCGACTTTACAGGTGTTCGACATAGGTGTTTTCCGCAGCTTTATGGTGTTTCCTTCCGATGGTGTAGTGTGTGCAAGGCTATAGGGGTTCTTGTTTTCCTTCTTTTTTTCACTCTAACATTTTTTTGGTGCCCCCACGAAGGAGCAAGTGCTCCTATGCTCCAATTCCTGTGAAATATGTCTATTTTGAAGGCAGTGAATGTAAAAGGGATGTGGGTCCTTATGGACAACCGTCTATGTATGTGCAAATTGTGGAAAACACTTGAGGTGGTCGTATAATTGGATTGCACCATTTGGAGGGTTTTGAGGTTTTGTGAAGCCAAGCACTAGGGGCCGGGTCACCCAGTGTGAGGTGGATTAGTATTGGGGCGATCCATCCACATCCCTTGAGTTTTCAACGTCACATGTAAGTGTTTTTGTGGCAATCAAACATGGCAGATGAGTTCCCACAGTTTCATGGATTGACTAATGAAAATGTACATACGTTTATCAAAAAGATGGAAGTCAATTGCTTACTGCATAATATACTAGACCAAGCTATATTGTTGCGACTACTGCAATATAGTTTACAGGATGAGGCAGAAGTTTGGATGTCATAATAACTAATATTTAATTCTCCTAAATGATTTTCTCGTGTTAAACTGATCATTTAATATGGGGAAGTGCCAGGGGAGAAAAAGCTGGAATATTAGTTAAGTTGGAAGATTGGCCACAGTAGGGATCCGAAGGAGGAAAAATAGGGATCCAAAGGGGGGGCCATCTGCAAAAGAGCTATGTGTAACAATGGGATCCAAAGACCTTAGGGTTCAACCCATTAAGACTTCCAAAATGCTAAGGTTCCAAAATTCAAAGGTTGTGTCCAATGGTCAAAGGCTTAGGAAAATTGGATGCTTTGTGTGTGTCCCAAAAAGTCTTCACAAACTCCTACATAGGAGGGGGCAAGCCCAGGAAGTAGGGGATGAGAGAGAAATACACACACACACATACACACACTCACAAGCTTCCTTTGTACACAAGGGGAAAGAGGGACACATGTCGCCTCCCTAGGCCAGATGCCCACAAGGTGTACTCAAATCTTATTGGATGGCCATGGAGGTGGACCAATGAAAATTAGGCTAGAGTAAATCTAGTTTAATTAGTTTAAAAACACTTAATAAAAGAACCAACAGGAATTAAGCTCTCTATAAGACTACTGGACAATCTCCCAAGGGGTCCAATGAACATTCAGCAGCCCAATGGCTTGCCTGATTCCTATTGGCCAGGAGACAAAGGGTCCAATGAGAGTTTAATTGCATTTATTAATTACCTAAATCTCTCATAAAAGGGGAAAGGGTGACACATGTCAAAAGGCTATCACTTATGCTCCTGAAATCCTATTAGCTAAGCCTGGGGAGGTCAAATGAGGCGCTAGCAAGAGCAAATAGCAAGAGGGGTCGACCAAGAGAGAGAAGTCAATGATCCACACACACTCACACAAGATCATGTGTAGAGTAAGAAGACTCTCTCTCTCTCTCTCTCTCTCTCTCTCTCTCTCTCTTCTCAAGCTTTAATGGAAAGCTTACCACCTACTCAAAGCTTGTGAGAAGGGAGGCCTACACCAACAACTCTTGGCTTTGTGATGCAAATCCAACCAAGAGCCAAACTTCAATGCATGCTCATCTCCTCTACCATGCTAATTACTAAGCTAAGCTATGCTAATTTGAGTGATTATGTGAGGAGTTGTGCATCTTTCTTGTAAGACTACTTCTTCTTCCTCTCAATCTACTCTCATACCCCGCTAGCTCTCACCATCTTCGAAGGTGTGTGAGGTCTTGGGTCGAGACCGTGAGGGAATTGATGTTGTGTTTGATAAGTGTATTGCTTAGTGCTTGAAGTTTCCATCTTCATTGCTCTAGCTAGTATTGAAGGAACACAAAGAATTGTATTGTAAAATGTCTCTCTTGATGGGAGAAACCATAATACAAAGACTTTTGGAGGGGGGACCGGCTCCATGCAAATCCGATCCTCAACTGTTGTCAATTGCTTAATTTATCTCTCTTTTGAAGTATTGTTCATGCTATCTAACTAGGTGTTATACTTTTTGTTGCTCTCTCCACCCAAGCACTCTTGTTATTCTCATTAGGAATCTATTATTATGAAATGCTCACTATGTTCATTCTATTTTCCGCTACACACAAGTTACTAGATTATTAAATGTTACATTGGTATCAGAGCACAAGGTATCTATTTTCTTGCTCAATAAGGGAGGTCCTCAAGCTAGCTATAAATGGTTGGTATTATTAATTGCATGTGAGTAAGTAGAATAGTCATTTTTTAGCCTTGCAGTGCACCTGTCTTTATGCAGTTAACGGGGCATCACCGTCGAGAGCTATGGTCTTAATAGTGGAGTCCTACGGGGCTTTCCTACGGCTTAATCACTATTGATCTATTAGAAGCTTGATAGGAGCCGGTGTTGTTTTGGTATTGAACGACCCTCTCTTCTATTCCTTGTAATTAATGGTATTCGATCCATGGGTACAGTAGCTTGAGTGCTTTTTCTAAAGGGGTAAAGAGGATTAGCAACTAGGTCTTGAAGTGCCAAAGTACACCTAAAAGTTGTTAGAATGGTTGACAATAGTAAAGAGAGTGAGATTAATGTTGATAACTTTGATCTTGCTAATGAGTAGGCTACTAATGATGCCCCAATGCTTGTTAACTATCTTGTTTCTAGGCTTCAACAAGCCATGGGCAATCCATCCCTCCAAAATGAAGTGCAACGGCAGCTTTGTGCTCATGGGATTCTCTAAGCTCCCCACCATGATGAGAGAGCACCTAGGAAGCCTCCTTGCGAGACTTCCAAAAGATGTCTCTCTCCGATTTGGGAAGAAGAAGAGGATCCATATGAAGGGCTCAAAAATTTTCTCCTTGATGACGCATTTCCTTCCCAAAGGAGAATTCAAGAGTCCCACCGAAGGAACAAGAAAGAATTGAGTCTCCTGCCACCTTGATGAAGATGGCTCCACAAAGAAGACGGGCTAAACGCTCTCCATCACCTCCAAAAAAGAGAAGACCATCACATACTTCTCCACACCATACTTCAAAGAGGGATGAAAAAAAGCAGAGAAGAAAAAGGCAAGAAAGAGGACACCCTCTTCTCCATCTTCTTCATCCTCTTCCTCTTATGAAAGGGATGGTGAAGACAAAGAAGATCAAGGCAAGAAAAAGGTGAGAAAGAGGTCACCCTCTTCTCCATCTTCCTCAAATTCTTCACCTTCTGAAGAAAGTGATGGTGCAACCTTGAACCATCAAAAAGAAGAGGCCAAACCTTGAACCATCAAAAAGAAGAGGCCATAGAAAATCCTATGCCGCATGGAAGAGGCCATCCCAAGCTCAAGAAGTTTAAAGAGGGAGGGAAGAGAATCTCTTTCCTTACCTACGATGGCACTTTTGGTGCTACGGACAAAGTCTTGGCCTTTATCCAACAGTTTGATGCGGCGTTTGGAGATGAGGGCTTCATGGAGTCCTCTAAGCTACACCATGTAGCTATGCACTTTCAGAAGTCCGCCAGGCAATGGTGGTCTAGCCTACGGGCCAACGGTGAAGCTCCACAAACATGGAAAGCCTTAAGAGCTTCCATTATGAAGCAGTGTTTGGCCACCAATGCCAAAGACAAAGTACTCACCGGCCAAACGGGGGCTAAAAGAAATTCTCAGCCCATGGAAAACAAGGGTTCCAATGAGCCTAAGGGGAAGGACAATGTCCAAAAGTCTCCTAAGGGCAACTCCAACAAAGCTAAGGAGAAGTGAGTTTACAAGGTAAAAATAAACTCTCTCCTGAAGAGCTTCAGCGTTATCACAAGGCTAACCATTGTTTCAAGTGCGGTAAGCAAGGGCATGCGTACAGTGCTTGTCTTCAAAAGAACACCCGCCATGAACCTCCTAGAGCTACCTTGGTCGAAATTCGAGAGGAGGAAACTTGCCACAAAGGATCTCCTCTATGCCATGCTTGGGGGAAGGTAAGAGAACATGATGCTTTTATTCTCTTTGACCCTGGTTCTACTCACAATTTCATATCCACAGAGTTGGCCATCAAGCTAGGCATACAAGCTTACAAGATGGGAGATGTTCTACCCGCAGATGGTACTTTCAAGGGTCAAGAAGCTTCAGTCACTCCCTTAATTGGGAAATTGAGGCTCCATGTCCAAAGCTATGTGGACAAAGAGGACTTCTTTATCTCTCCTCTCAAGCATGAGGATGTAATCCTAGGGGCACCATGGTTTGATAGCATGGCTGCCAATGTTAAGTTCACTGAAAGGAGAATCTCCTTTAGGTTTAAGGAAAAAGATATGTACATAGATGCTAGAGAAATGGGTAACACCATACCCATTGTACATACGCAAGCTTTCAATAAGTCAGTAAAGAGCTCTATTTCTGTGTACATGATTTTTGTTAAAGACTCTCAAAATGAACCTAATGTTTTAGCAAAAGAAAATATACACAATCAAAAGGAATTAGAGTTATCCAATTCTCAAGGGGTTTCAAGATGTCTTTATTGATGACATCCCTTGTGAGCTACCTCCTAAACGAGTCAATGATGACCATGCAATTGAACTTCTTCAAGGAAGTTCACCGCCTAACAAACCTCCTTATAGAGTTTCTCAATCTCAACAAGAGGAGATTATGCGGCAAGTGCATGAGTTAGTTGAGAAGGGCATGGTTAGGCCTAGCTCATCTCCATTGTTTTTTCTTGTACTATTAGTGAAAAAGAAAGACAGCATATATCGTATGTGTGTTGACTAAAGAGCACTAAATAGGATCACTATCAAGAATAGGTTTCCCGTTCCATGGGTAGAAGACCTATTTCATAAGCTACAAAGGTCCACCTACTTCAGTAGGATTGACCTAAAAAGCGGCTATCATCAAATAAGGATAGTTGATCAAGACATTGTAAGACCGCATTTCGCACTACATTTGGTCTTTAGGAATACATTGTCATGCCTTTTGGCTTGACCAATGCACCAGCCACATTCAACCACTTGATGGAGAAGCTATTCAGGCCTCACCGAACCTTGACTGGAGTGTTCTTTGATGATATCATCATCTACTCTAATTCATTAGATGAACACAAGAAACACCTCCAGGTAATATTTCAAGTTTTCAGAGAGAATAAACTTTATGTTAATCAAAAGAAAAGTATTTTTTTCTTACAAGATTCAGTATTTAGGTCACATTATCTCTCAAGATGGCATCCAAATGGATCCATCAAAGTTAGAGGTAATAAAAGGATGGCCTAAACCAAGGAATCTTCATGAACTAAGAAGCGTTATAGGTATGTGTGCATACTATAGAAGCTTCATAGAAAAGTTCTCACTAATAGCTCAGGACCATTACATGACCTAACAAAGAAAAATGTTAGGTACACGTGGTCTACCAAGGAGAACAATTCTTTCAAATTTTTTAAAGAAAAGCTTATCTCTCAACCTGTGCTTACACTACCGGATCTCTCAAATCCATTTGAGGTCCAAGGTGATGCTTGTGGTGATTGCCTTGGAGTTGTTTTGCTCCAAGAAGGGCACACCATAGGCTATGAAAGTCGAAGGCTCGACCCTGTTGCACAAGCTCCAGGCATATACAAAAAGTAACTCCTCGCAGTTCTACATTCCTTAGACTCATGGAAGCACTATTTATTGGGGACTCCTTTCATTCTGCGAACGGATCACCAAAGTCTTAAGTACTTCATGACGCAAACCAAGCTCTCCGACAAACAAATGAGGTGAGAAAATTTCCTTTTGCAATTTTATTTTCATATTGCTCACATTGCTGGCAAGCATAATCAAGTAGCTATGCACTCTCAAGACGGCGAGAGTGAATGCGGTTTCCATAGCAACTCACAATGATCTATCTTCTATGATTTCAGCCCTTCCACTAGGGAAGAAAGAGGAACCATTTACTTTACAAGATGGTTATCTTCTTTATGGAAATAGACTATGTGTTACTAACTCACTTCGTGAGAAAGTAATGTATGAATCTCATGCTCCTCCTTATGTGGGCATAGAGGGATTCAGTCTACCCTAAAGGGGATTGAAACATATTTCTATTGGCCTACCATGGAAGAAAACATACAAGAGTATGTTTCTACATGTGCGGTATGCCAAAAGACGAAGTTTGATAGAGGGAAGCAACCTGGATTGCTTCAACCTTTGCCAATCCCTAATTCACCATGGGAGAGCATATCCATGGATTTTATCTATGGATTGCCTAAGTCTATCCATGGGAATACGGGAATATCGATGATAGTAGATAGGTTTAGTAAACAAGCTCATTTTATACCTATCAAAAAGACTATCAAAGCCCATCAAATGGCAATCCTCTTCATTTCACAAATCTTCAAGTACCATGGCTTGCCAATGTCCATAGTGTCGGATAGAGATCCTAGAATGACCAGTAATTTTTGGAAGGGTCTCTTTGAGAATTTAGGAACAAGGCTAAATTTCTCTTCGGCCTATCACCCACAAACGCAGATGGCCAAAGTGAAATAGCTAACCTAACAATTCTTGATCTACTAAAAGCCTATGTAACGGAAGTAGATCAAAGATCCCAATGGGAGAAGTACTTTCCCTTAGTGGAGTATGCCTACAATAACACTGTACATACTTCCAATTGAGGGAAGATCAAAATGTCCCCTGCTACTTAAGGTACATGGGAAGATCTTTGTTGCAGATGAGTATAGCTAAGACCTACAAGAATCTTTCGAAAAGATTAAGGATGCTATCTCTATCTCACAGCAAAGGCAAAAGGCTGCTGCTGACAAGGACAAAAGAGCCCAAGCCTTTAAAGAAAATGATTGGGTCTTACTCAAATTTCCCAAGGCTCGATTAAGACACACGACGGGCAATAATCCTATGGGACACCAAAAGTACTAGGCTAAGTTAGCAAAAAGGTACTATGGTCCCTTCCAGATTCTTAGGCCAGTCAATGAGATTGCCTATCAACTCAAGTTGCCCATCCATTGGCTCATACACAATGCTTTTCATGTGAGCCTATTAAAGCCTTACAAAGGAGAGCCACCTCAAGAACCTACTCCATAATACAAAGCCCTTTGGAGGGGGGACCGTCTCCATGCAAATCCGGCCCTCAACTGTTATCAATTGCTTAATTTCTCTCTCTTTTGAAGTATTGTTCATGCTCTCTAACTAGGTGTTATATTTTTTGTTGCTCTCTGCACCCAAGCACTCTTGTTATTCTCATTAGGAATCTAATCTAATAAAATGCTCACTATGTTCATGCTATTTTCTACTACACACAAGTTCCTAGACCATTAAATGTTACATTGGCTACAAAATTTTGAGGATTTGATGCAAGCAAAAAATCCAGGGGTGGTTTTGGACTACAACCGGGTGAAGCAAGCTTTCGTGGCACAATACCAATCCATCTAAGTACCTGATGAAGTTTGGCATGAAATTCTGGGGTACACTCAGAGGGATAATCAAAGTGTTGATGATTTTGTCATGCAATTCACCCGTTCATGGGATAAATGGGCCCGGGATTTGAGAAACAAGATCCTCCATCCATGTTAAAGAAGGATCGTTTTGTGGCAAACCTAAAAGAAAGTCTGAAGTTCAAAGTTGAGCTGAAAAGACCAATCACCTTCGAGGAGGCAGACGCCATTGCCAAAGAGAAAGAATGGAAAGCTCAAAGGCTTAATGAATACAAGAAAGCGGTCCCTGAGAAAAATAATGGTAGCCAAAAGGAGGAGACTCAGGCAGAAGCTGGAGGTAAACCTGTTCAAAGGGTTGCTAGTACCGAACAATTACAACAAAATATGCAAGATATGATGACCATGATGCAAGAATTGCGACTTAGTGTCCTTGGTGGTGGAGGTGGTCGTGGGCATGGGCATGGTAGAGGAATGGTTCAGGCATGTGAAGCTCAGCCTAATGAGAATGCTAGTAGTGGATAAGGCGGTTTTGAGCCACAGAGACGGTTCATCCCCACTTGTTATAATTGCGGTGAACTTGGTCATATTAGCACTTATTGTTCAAAGTCAGCAAGGATGGGAGGGGATATGTTCCCACTTCCTCAGTAGATTCCTAACAGAGCTAATGATTATGCATTGGATATACGAGGAGATCAAGATACTGGATAGGAAAATCAAGCCTCAACCTTGGGTGGTCATGTGGGTATTTTGCGGGTTGGAAAGAAAGACGCAGATGTGTTGCCATTAGGCAAAAGAGCAGGGAAGGCTATGCAGCACCAGGGCCTAGTAGAAAGAAAGGGAAGGAGAAGGAGGGTGAAGATGCAAAAACCAAGAGAAATAGAAAGCCTCGTAGGCGATTTGAAGTGGCAAATTTGCCTTTGGGAGAAGGCCAGACAACTTACAGTTTAAAGGAAGACCTGATTGGGAGGAAAGTAGATTGTACTTTTGGACAGTGGATGAATATGGTGCCCAAACTTAAAAGGCAGTGGAAGTCATTGGTGAATCTAGAAAAAGAGCCGAAGCATGGACAAATCAGAGTATTGTCAATGAGAGAGTTACCCGACATCTATCCTATGGTGAACACTTGGCACAAAGGTGTGGGCATGGGAGAAGCCTGGAGGTGCTCAAGTTTGTGTGATCACACAGTCATGTGTCGAGAGACTGGGTCCCATTACATGCGGAAGCTCTGGGTGTTGGATTTGACTAGAAAATCATGCCAAAGTGAAATGTTTGGGAAGGATCAAGAATTTGGAAGTCGAAGTATTTAACGTGAAGGTTATGGTGAACTTTCATGTTATGCCAGCTGGTCTGGGAGCCTTTCCTCTCATTTTGGGACGACCTTGGTTGAGAGTTGTTGGTGTCGTGCAAGATTGGGGCAAGGGCACAATCGGTGTGCATGGCAAGAAGGGTGAAAAGAAAGTGTTAGATATGACTACCAAGCAACCTATGGCACTTGAAGATGTGAGTGAGAATGATGAGTCTGAAACTACCAGTGATGATAGTTATGAAGACTCAAAAAGTAGCACTACTTTGAGTTCCAGTGATGAGGGTGAATTGTCATTCTTGTTGGTGGACAAAGAACAGAAAGAATTAGTGAAGTGTTGCAAATATCAGGGAATATAAATGCTTCAAGCCATTTAGAGCAACTTGAAGAGTTGATGCAACCTAAACATGAAATTAGTGAAGTGTTGCAAATATCAGGGAATATAAATGCTTCAAGCCATTTAGAGCAACTTGAAGAGTTGATGCAACCTAAACATGAACTGCCAATGAAGAAAGAGTTGATTCAAAATATGTTTACTGATTTGACACAAGGAGAAAGAAAGGAGTACTTAGCAATGTTGGACAGGTTTCCAAATCTTTTCATTACCTCATATCAAGAAATAAGGATTTTGTTGGGGATCCTATGAAGATTGAGCTAGTTGAAGGGGCAAAGCCAGTACGGTAGAAATTAAGAAGGATAGGTAAGGAACAGATGAATGCTTTAAAGGAAGAAGTAGATAAGGTTTTGGATGCATGGTTCATTGTGCCAGTGGATAATGCTGAATGGGTGAGCCCTGTAGTAGTCACCCCAAAGAAAGATGGGCATTGGAGAGTTTGTGTTGATTACAAGCCACTAAATGTGGTACCCAAGAAAGATCCTTACCCTTTCCCTTTTATTGATCAATTGCTATATGCAGTGGTTGGTTTTGAAAGATACACTGTTTGCAATGGGTATTTAGGATACTTTCAGCTTATCCTTGCTCCTGAAGATTGGAAAAAGACTACTTTTATCACGCCATGGGGTTGTTTCTGCTTTTGTTGCGTTCCTTTTGGGTTGACAAATGGGCCAAGAGCTTTTGAAAGGAAAGTGGATTGGGTCCTTACCCGTTCCTTGGAAAGTTTGTCAAAGGGTTCATAGATAATTTCTACATATACAATTCAAGGAAAGAGCATGTTCAAAAGCTTGAAATAACTTTTGCAAGGTATGATGAATGCGGGGGTCAACTAATCCCTAAAAAATGTTATTTGGCACAGCCACGGGTGAAGCTTCTTGGGCATGTTATTTCAGAAAATGGGATTGAAGCAGACCCAGAGAAAGTGGAGGCTTTGCTATTACTATCATCCCCTAAAGATACCAGACAGTTGGCCAATTTCATACAGAAAGTTAAATATCTGTCTTGTTTCATACCTTTGGCATCACAACTATTGTATCCATTGCAGCAAACAGTTAAGAATGATCCCTTGGAGTGGTCTCATGAGTGTGATAATTTTTTTGACAAATTTAAAGAATTTTTGAGTACGTTACCTATTATGCAAGCCCTTGACTAGGAAAAGCAGTTTTATGTTAACCCATCAGTGGGAGATGATGCTATTGGAGCTATGTTATTGCAAAGGGCGAAGGAATCTCATTATATGAAGCCTGTTCATTATGCTAGCAGAGTGAAGACTCCTCATGAAAGAGATTTTTTTGAAATTGAATTGGTGATCACTAGTTTGGTTTATGCTTGCAGGTGATTCAGGCACTATTTGCTTCAAAATGTCATTCACCTTTCTTACTAGTTATTCATTGCTTCCCCAGCTATTCAATAATTCAAATATATCAAAAATAGTGATGAAATGGGTTATAGAGCTTCAAGAGTTTTAGTTCACCTTTTTGGTGGAGGAAAGTACTTGGGCTACCCTGGCAGATCTTCTCACTTATAAGGATACTCCAGTTTTGGTTAAAGAAGAGGTGGTGCGAAAGAAAGAAGTTGGGACTCTTGCCATCCCTAATGCTTCACTGTTATACTTTGATAGTCATGATGCTGCTTCAGGAGGCATTGTCATTTATTATGCACAAGGGAAGCTTATGGAGGAAGCAAGGGCTGAAACTTGATGCCAAAAGTAACAATGAAGCAGAATACATGGCTCTTGAAGGTGGTTTGCATATTTGCTTACAATTTGGAATTAGACACTTGCAAATTAAAGGAGGTGCTTTGTTGGTTGTGAAGCAAGTGTTGGGAGTATGGAAGAATAAGAACCCTAAAGTGAAAAATTTATGCTTCAAAGTGAAAGCGTTGCTCAAAAAGCTTGAAGCATGGAGTTTGCAGCATATTGAGAGGTCTCTAAATGAAGAAGCTTGATGCTGCCCAAGAGATGATCACATGTGTGTTTGTGGTAAAGACAGATGCCCCTTTATATCATGGGAGGGAAATCTTATCAAAGGGAAAGTGGATTTTCTATTGACAGGTGTTCCACCTAAAGGTTTACCATCTTCTAAAAAGTATGCATTCATAAGAAAAGCCAGGAAAATGCTTGATGATGTGCTTTACATGAAAGGAGGTGATTTGGTTTTGCGTCGTGTGCCTTGGAAAGAGGAAATTTACAAAATCCTGGAAGAAAACCATGAGGTATCTTGTGGAGGCCATTTTGCTATGAAGACCATGTTGCATAAGATCTTGCAAGAAGGTTATATATAGCCAAGTATTCAACGGGATGTTAATCATTGGTGCAAGTCGTGTTTGCCTTGTCACAGGATGGGAAAGAGAATTTTGAAGCCTGAATTGCAAAAAAACTATTTTAGCTTTTGATGTGTTTGAAAAATGGGATCTTGATGCTATTGGACCCTTACCTATTACTAGCAAAAGAAATGTCTACATTTTGACATCGGTGGATTATTTGTCACGATGGGCAGAAGCCAAGGCTGTCAAACAAATTACCAGTAAAGAGATGGGAAGATCTGTTTATGAGTACATATGTTACAGATTTGGTGTGCCACTAGAGCCACTTTTTGATAGAGGACCAGGATTTAGAGGAGAGCTGTTCGATTTCTTATGCGAGAAGCTCAATATACAGCATAGATATAGTTCTCCCTATTATCCACAGTGTAATGGTCTCAATGAGAGGTTCAATGGAAAGTTGGTAAAGATCTTGACAAAGATGACTCAAATACATGGGAAAACTTGGGATTCAGACTTGCCTTGTGCGTTGTGGGCCTACAGAACTGCTATCAAGACGAGCATAGGATTTTGCCCTTACCACTTGGTTTATGGCAAGGAAGCTTTATTGCCAATTGAAGTGCAAATTCTTGCTCTCAAGTTATTGTCATTGGAAGATGAGGAGCAAACAAATGCATGGCAAAAAAGGTTATTGGATTTACAATGCTTGCAATTGGATAGAGTTTTAGCTTTGGGTTACTATTAGGAAGTGTCAAGAAAGGCTTAGCTCAAAGCCAATGAATACGTAGAGGATAAGAAAATTGAAAACGGTGATTTGATGTTGAGATACAATAGTAAGTTGGACAATACTTTCCAGAAGAAGTTTCAAATCAAATGGGAAAGTCCTTTTACTGTTGTGAATAAATTTGAAAATGGCACATATCAGTTGGATGACTTAAATGGTGCACAACATAAATATCGTGTCAACGGCTATAGATTGAAGAAATATCTGGCACGTTTGATGACAATTGTGACTGATAAAATGCTATCAATAGAAGGAGACAATGTGGAGACATCTGCAAATATGGATGAGGTTTCTGGGGATGAAATGAAACAGCTGTTCACCCTAGGGACCTCTGCTTGTCATGAATGACTAAGCACGCTAGGAGGGTTTGGCAAGATCTGTCAGGCATTTTTTGGATGATCATAAAGTCACTGATTCATGGTAAAAAGCTTGCCCACTAGCCTCGTGTATATATGTGTACATAGCCCTACGAGTTTTGGAAGTGGCTTTGTAAAAATTCATGTACAAAGGTGTGATTTTTCCAAGCTTGAATGTTAATATTTTTGGGTTGTTCAAGACTCCAAAATATGGTTTTTAATAAGTATTTTCAGCCCTGCTTTATAGCTGGTGGATCGGACTTGTACATCATGAGTTATGAGCATCCGAAGTGGATGGTCTCAACTTAGAAGGTGATTGCAAGTGCATGCAAGAAGGGAAACTAGGCCAACTTGGGGGTCTAAGATTAGAAATGCTGAAGTTTTATATTTTTGGAGATAGCCGAGGTGATGGGCTTCGAGCTGTGTGTTACGGTGCATCATTCGGTAACCGGAGCAGCAAGGTATGCCTCGGGGAAAATTGTCCGAGAAGTCCTCTCATGCCTTGGGAGAAGCTAGAAATTTATGGGAAAGCTGGTAAGCTTGGGGATGGTGCCAAGTGGCAATGGAGTAATCCCACATGGGGGGGCGAAAGTGGAAATTGGAGAGTATAAAGGGGGAGTGGGTACCTCCTAAGGTTGTATCAAAGGAGCAAATGGAGCTCACTTGCCTAGCCTATGAGGGCTACTGGACTTTGTGGGAGGAAAGGGTGTCCATTATGAGTTCCCACTACCTGGATAGGCGCCTTGCCATTTTTTTGGTCCCCGAACACTTGCCCCCACCCCATTCCTTGGTCAAATGGTCTCCGACATCTCATTTTTCACCTAAAAAAAGACCAAAATTGGACCAAATAAAAGGTGCCCAAAAAGAGAACCATGCCGGCTAAGAGGAGGAAAAAGAATTACTTGGGATAAGATCCAAAAAAATCCTCTTTGTAATAGCTACAATTCCATGCACACCCTTTTTGCTAACAGAGAGTAGCGTTTTTGGAGCTTTTGGAGAGATACCCCAACTTCAAAAGCTTGTAACTCTCTCGTCCGTTGTTGGAATCAAGCATATGGATACTCTACGGAGGTCTACACGACACGAGCTTCATCTTTATGGTCTTGGTTTTCATCAATTTTAATCATGGTCAGGGATGTTTTCCACCCGACTTTACAGGTGTTCGATATAGGTGTTTTCCGCAGCTTTATGGTGTTTCCTTCCGACGGTGTGGTGTGTGAAAGGCTATAGAGGTTCTTGTTTTCCTTATTATTGCACGCTAACAACGTTGTATGACCAAAAATAGAGATGCATATAGCGATACCCGAGAATAAAGTTTTTTGATGGCAAGGCATTCATTGCCCTGCTAAAGGAGTACAAGCGGAAGTGCGACGCGAGAGAGAGAGTGCGAGAAGAAGAGCACGACGATATGGTGAACTCATTCTACTGTAATGTGTAGAGCATAGTGAGTTCTTATTAGGTTTTTACAAAAGAATATGTGTACATACCTGGCGGCCCG
The DNA here is from genome assembly GCF_014529385.1 of Adiantum capillus-veneris. Lineage (NCBI taxonomy): Eukaryota > Viridiplantae > Streptophyta > Polypodiopsida > Polypodiales > Pteridaceae > Adiantum > Adiantum capillus-veneris. The sequence goes on along the minus strand of NC_140951.1, from coordinate 61,254,333 downwards.
CCCACTTACCTGGGCGACCACATTGGGCTTTATACCCCAACAACCTCCCACTTAAAGTCCAATGTGGTACTTTAAGTGTGAGAGAAGCTACTATACAAGCTAATATACAAGAGATGTAGAGAAGTGATGTACTACCCTACACCTAACTGCTTGCGAAAATGCGCAAAGCTCTCTGAGGGAAGTCCTTTTGTAAGTAGATCAACAGGATTTTTTGTGGTGTGAACTTTGACAAGCTGAAGTTGCTTATCCTCGAGCATTTCCCTGATGAAATGATACTTCACATCCACATGCTTTGTCTTTGAGTGATAAACTGGATTGCGAGCCAATTGTATAGCACTTTGACTATCACAATATAACACAGGCATCTCTTCTTTGATTCCCAAATCTGTTACTAGTCGATTAAGCCAAATTGATTCTTTGCATGCCTCTGATGCTGCAACATATTCAGCCTCTGGAGTAGACTGAGTAACACAATCTTGTAATCTAGAACGCCATGATACTGCTCCACCAGCCAATGTAAAGACATACCCTGACGTAGACCTTCGATTGTCTAAGTCACCTGCATAATCTGAGTCTGTAAAACCCTGTACACTTAGCTCCTGACTCCCATAGCATATACGCATTCTCTTTGTAGCTTTCAGGTATCTCAATATTCCTTTCACTGCCTCCCAATGTTTCTTGCCTAGGTTTGACATGTATCGACTTACTACTCCCACTGCAAATGCAATGTCTGGGCGAGTAGCAATCATTGCATACATTAAACTACCCACTGCAGACGCATATGGAATCTTATCCATTTAAGCCTGTTCTTCCTCAGACACAGGACAATCTTGTTTGCTAAGTTTCACATATGGTGGCAATGGAACACTCAATACCTTTCCCTTCTCCATATTGAAACGTTGTAAAACCTTGTCAATATACTCTGTTTGAGATAACCAAATCAACTTCTTTGATCTGTCTCTCTCAATGCGCATACCAAGTATATGACTTGCCTCACCCATGTCTTTCATGTCAAACGATTTTGCCATCTTTGACTTCAAAGCTGAAATTTCTTCCAAGTGCTTGCCATCAATCAACATGTCATCCACATACAAAATAAGGATCAACCAACTGCCATCCTTAGCCTTCTTTGTATATAGACAGTGATCGAACTCACTACGTTTGTAGCCTTGAGAAAGCATAAACTTGTGGAATTTATGGTACCATGCCCTCGATGATTGTTTTAAGCCATAAAGACTCTTTAACAACTGGCATACCCAATCTTCCTTGCCTTTCTCAACAAACCCTTCTGGCTGCTGCATGCAAATTTCCACATCTAAATCACCATGCAAGAACGCTGTCTTGACATCCATTTGGTGCAACACCAAATCTAATATGGCAACCAATGCAAGAAAGCATCTCAATGTAGTCATCTTGACCAGCGGAGAGAAGACTTCATCAAAGTCAATGCCTTGTTCTTGCTTAAAGCCCTTGGCAACAAGCCTTGCTTTGTACTTTGGCTGACTATCATGAGCGGTGATCTTATACCTGTAAACCCATTTACAAGGTAGAGCCTTTTTTCCCTATGGTAATTTAACTAGCTTCCATGTCTGGTTTTTATGCAGAGCTGTCATCTCTGACTGCATGGCCAATTGACAATTCCCTGAGTCCTTCATTTTCACTGCTTGTAACATGAAGGCTCATTGCAATCAGTCAACATGACATAGTTCATAGATGGAACAAACCTATCAGGAGGTCGTGTGACACGTCCAGATCTACGCACAATAGGTGGCTCAGGCTCAGCCACAGCCTGTGGTTCCAATCTATCCTATCCTTGCTCCTCTTGAGCCCTGACATTTTGTCTTGCACGTGCAGGTCCATCTTCTTGGAAGGCAACTCTTCTAATCTCCTCAACCCTCTCTGGTTTAGAATGATATTTGGATTCATTAAAGTGAACATCATTGCTGCGGACAACCTTTCTGGATTCGGGATCCCAAAGTCTGTACCCCATCTCACCAGAATTACCATAGCCTAGAAAGATGCACTTTCTACTCTTTGGCTCAAGTTTGTTCCTAAATTCCTTTGGAACATGAGTATATGCCTCACAGCCAAAGACTCTGAGATGCTTGTATGAGGGCATTTTGCCTGACCATACCATCTCTGGCACTGAATCCTTTTGCAAAACCTTGCTAGGAGATCTATTTACAAGATGAACAACTGTTGATACAGCTTCAGCCCAAAAGCCATTTGGCAGCTGTGCATTAGAAAACATACTTCTGACCTTCTCTTGTATGGTCCTATTCATCCTCTCAGCAACACCATTTTGAGGAGGATTGTAAGGAGCACTAAGTTCACGTTTTATACCTTTTGACTCACAAAAGTCCTGAAAGGCCTTTGAAACATACTCTCCACCATTGTCAGTGCGTAAGCATTTAAGCTTCTTGCCACTCTGATTCTCCACAAGTGTCACAAACGTTTTGAAAACACTAAACGCTTCATCCTTGTGCTTGAGAAAGTAAACCCATACTTTCCTCGAGTAATCATCCATAAATGTCATAAAGTAAGAAGCTCCCCCTAGAGATAGGTTAGGCATAGGTCCACACAAATCACTATGAACAAGTGCCAACTGTGTATCTCTTCTACTGCTTCTATGCTTATGTGGCTGCTGTGTTTGCTTACCATACAGACAATGTTCACAGAATTCAAAATCATTAAATGAAAAGCCAGGCAAATAACCAGAACAAGACAAGATTTCCATTCCCTTCTTGGACATATGTCCTAACCGGCTATGCCACAAAGAAACGTTCGGCTGCTCGGTTACATTGATTACATTTTTAGAGACATTTGATACATAAATCATGTAAAGTCCTCCAGACTTTACTCCATGTGCTATTGTCATAGAACCCTTGGATATCTTCCACATGTTCTGTCCAAAAGTGGTGACGTAGCCAGCATCATCAAGTAAACCTGTGCTGATCAATCTCTTTGTAATTGCGGGAACATGTCTCACATTCTTCAGCGTGAAAGAAGAGCCATTCTGAAACTTCAATTGAACATCTCCAACACCTAAGATCTCACATGTCTGCCCATTGCCTAGCCGAACATGATCTTTAGTGGTCACATAAGAGGTAAATCACTCCTTGTTTGGAGACACTTGAAGTGATGCCCCTGAGTCTATAATCCAGTCACTCAGTGCATTTCCATCAGATGCTGTAAGAAGAACTGAGTCCATTGTATTCTTCAAGAAGTAGATGTCTCCTGACACTAGACTGTCATCTTCTGCAACAGTGTTTGTCACATTTATTTCTTGAATCTTCACTAAGGACTTGTTCTTCTCACCATGGTCTTCAGCTTTCTCTTTGCCTTTTTCTGCTTTCCATTCTCTGCAGTCTCTTTTCATGTGACCCTTCTTGCCACAATGGTAGCATTCTATGTCACTCTTGTCTTTAGCAATGCGAGACTTGCTACGAGACTGATTCCTCTTTCCACCTTTGTACTTTTCTTTGGTCCTTCCCCTGACAACTAAGGTTGTTCCTTTGCCTTTGTCCATTGTCTTTCTATTGGTTTCTTCAATAAGCAGACTTCCTTCTACACCTGCTATGTTCAAACCATCTGGAGGTGCAGAATTACTCAAAGCTATGCGAAAAGTGTCCCAACTTTCCGGCAATGTGATCAACAGGAACATAGCTCTAACAGGTTCATCAAACTTGACACCTTGAGCTGACAACTGACTATAGATTGTGTTGAATTCATTCAGATGATTGGACATAGGTGTCCCTTCTTTCATCTTCAAGTCAACAAGCTTCTTAAGCCAGTATACCTGTGAGGCTGCACTCTGCTTCTCATAAAGATCACTCAGGTTTAACCATGCTTGATAAGCCGACATCTCGTCTGCTACATTGAAGTAAACGCTTTCTGCCAAAGTCAGCATAATGGTAGAAAGTGCCAATTCATCCATTTCGCTCCATTCATCTTCGTCCATATCTTCTGGTTTTATCCCCTTGAGCTTTATAGGTTTTATCTGCTTCTTTTGTACCAACACGTGCCAAATCTGCTTCTTCCACAATGGGAAATTGGTTCCATCCAGCTTCTTGATATTGTAAAGAGCAGTGTCCTGTGATCCAGCCATAGCTACGCTTCACAATGGTTTACTTTCCTGGGAAAAATTCGGTAGAGTTTCCCCTGTAAACTGACCTCTGAACCAATATCAACCTGTCAAATGAACCAAGAAAGCTTCAGATTCTGCATAAATTTGGGCAGAGTCTCCTTTGTAAAATGGCTCTGGTGTACTCAAAAACAGACCAAAAAACAGCTCAAAAACACTGTCTCTCTGACACTGTAAGCTGCGGGTAAACCTGTCCTTCACCTGTACTGTCTCTCACTGTCCTGTCACTGTCCTGTAAGCATAGACTGTGACAATGCCTCAACGGCAGTAAAGCAAAGATGTAATCCCAACTGTCTAACTCATAGTCAATACATCCTAGCTGCCTATCTAAGGGTGCTCGAGGGATCTCTCCAAGACCTGTATCACCGAAAGGATCTCAACATTCGAGAATCCCCCAGCTCAATAAAACCTCACTCGACCCTCAACAAAGGCTGCAGTAAATCTGACAGTACATAGACTTCCCACAAAGTCATACATCCACAAATTTCCCACTGTATGCTGTAACCGCTGCGGCGGTTGTTTGCTGCGTGACTCACAGCCAGCAAACCCTCAACAGACATACATCATCTCTGACAATACATCCCATGTGGAAGTACCTGCAATGTCAGGATGAAATCTGGAATATCAAGCAGCAAACACAAGCTACCTGATGAATTAGTGGATCTCGCCTATAGTCTGTGTGTAGATGCGCCCGTGTTGTATGTGACACGCCTCCAAGAACTGTGAGCCGTCCTTCGATGTGTAGACAGCCACAAATCAACACTCTGGGAGTGTCGATATCCTCAGCACCTGCAGTCATAGGCCGAAAACCCCAAATTTGCAGAGTCGGCGGATCTGCACCCGTCGAGACCACATAGTCAAAAATGGCCTGCGCAGACCTTTGTCGAAACCGGACGGTGGCCGAGATAACCTCAGAATGAAATTCTAACAACACCTAGTCCTTCGGGCTGTCCCACGAGATTTGGGGCCGTGTCTTCGCCTGTCGAATTTCACTCCAATCTGAGTTGGTGACTCTAGCCTCCTGCAGTGCTGCCCCGAGCCTCGATCTGAGCTCTGATACCAGTTGAAGGAGTACGAGCGAAAGTGTGACGTGAGAGAGAGTGCGAGAAGAAGAGGACGATGATATGGTGAACTCGCTCTATGTAATGTGTAGAGCATGGTGAGTTCTTATTAGGTTTTTACAAAAGAATATGTGTACATACCTAGCGGCCCGCCCACTTACCTGGGCGACCACATTGGGCTTTATACCCCAACACCTGCCACCCCATCAACCATATTGAACATAAAGTTTCCAGAATAAAGATACAAAACTGACAAAAGTATCTTGACAAAAGTGAATAGACAAAATTAATACAGTGAAAAAATTATACACATCATAGGCAAAATCACTTAATTGTTAAGCTTTGATAAAAAATGTAATAGTTACAACACAATTGTCATTGGTGAGAAAATACATCGTTGACCAATAGTTACAAAAATGACGTACACACGTCATCTCATTATACATGCTATGAGAAAAGAAAACTAGTGCTATTTGGCTATGGCTAGATTGACGTCGACTAATCTGACGTCTCATTTCCTCCAAGCGACGCATCTATCAAATTCTACAGAAAAAACAATAGGACTTTCTTTAAGTATAAACATATAATCACAAAACAATCTAATTTTTAGCTTATTATTGAAATACAACAAATGTAAGAGAGTAAAGTTAAATGCTAACCAAGCCGGAGCGAGAACTCAGAATGTCCATAAGGGCGTTTAAGCCCTTTTTGCCTGCATACTCACGCTCGTATGGTGTGGGGTCACGTCCTGTCATCGACCACTGTTCTTTATGTTAGAATTTAAAAGTAGAAATACCTATAACTACCAAACCTAAAGGGAAATGCAAAAACACTTACAAAGTCGGCCTCAAATGATGGCCATCAGTCGCTCCCTAAGTGGTGCGAGCTCTCGGTCCCTCTACTCGCACTGTGGCTGTCTCCTTTTGTTGCTTCTACTTGTCAGGATTCTTGCATGCTGCTTGCTTTGCATTCTTTTAATCTTCTTTGGCTAGCCAAACTAGCTTGTTCCACCCATGCTTTATTGCTTTCTGTACTTCAAAGGTCTTGTGCTTGTAGTACTCACGCATCTGCATCTTCATCAAGTCATCATTAAAGTGCTCATCCCGATTTGACACGGGAAACTCGTCATGCAGCATGCTGATGACTCTGTCTTTAAATTCATGTGACACTTCACTCTAGGTGTTTAGTATGTAGTGTTGAAACACATGAGAGCAAAGGCCGCACATGCGTGAGATCACCTTCTTGCTGTTGTTATCCAAGATGATGTTTGCCGTTGATGTCGATCGAGTACGACAAGCCCTCTTGCCTGTGATGTGTGAACCTGAGTGTCTCGATAGGGGTCTCGAGTGGCATCTTAAGTGGCCTCTTGATGGGGGTACAAAATACAGGTGTCTCCACTAGAGTCTGGGCCCCAAAGCAAGGAGTGTCGCATGGGGTGACTCTTGGAGGAGTAGCAAGTGGGTGCTGTATAGGCAGGAACGGCCAATAGTCGCGGAAAACCTGGAGTAGAGGGCGACGTCGTGGCTGGTGTGGGGGCGGACAAAGAAGGGAAAGTTCAGGAGCCTCGATGACTACGAGGCAGTGTCGAAGCATCAGTGGTGGCTCCTTCACAGCAACCGCCGCCACCACTAGAGCATGGTGCCTAGAGGAGTGTGTAGATCGTCTAGTTGAGACCGAACTCTTGGAGCATGCTGATCTCTCCGAAGCACACGAAGACTCTGAAAGAGTGGAACGATACGACTGTGTATCAAAGCGATGACAGTCCTTGTACCACCTCCTCTACTCGGGGTCCATGGAAGACAGAAACTAATTATCATCCATACCTGTATTAAATACACGAACATTAAATCTTAATGATGAATGGAGAAGAAAATTTGAATAAGTTAAAATTTGATTCACAATTTAAATTTTACAAGTTTTAAAACTCCACGTGAATACAATATATATTATAAAAGAAATGTAATTTCTCAGATATAATACCTATGGCTTTAAGAGGTCTCTCTCTCATCCTCGCATGACTCTTCATAACTCCCTATGTCTATATAGAGCTCTCTGTTTAGACCGATATCCTCCGTTTCATGTTGTAGGTTCTTTGCATGTATCTCCCATAGAGAGTAGCAGTGCCAGGCTCGTTTGGCACCACCTCAACGGCTTCCAAATAAGCATACTCTCCGATCTCATCCATTGATGCCAAGGTGATTGGCACATTGTAGCCCTCATACATCCGTGCACTACGGTGTCAAGAAGTAGGCGGTCTTGCCAGGAAGGCACCGGGCCTCTTGCTGTGAGAGTTTGTGAGGAAGCTCAAGGGTTGTGAGAAAGAGCTAAGATGTAGATAACATAGCTTCTAGAGCTAAAGAAGAAATGTAGCCAAAGAAGCCCCTCACTTTTCCTTACAAACACACACGTGATGGAGAGAACTCATGAAAGATAGTCAGAACAAAACAAAAATGAAAACATCGACATTACGATCATATCATATCATGGGTAGGATAAAAGGGTTAATGGATGAGTTAATGATATTTAATCTTAGTTGTCCAAATAAGCTGCGGATTGCTCTTTGGAACTGTAGCTTTGTGCTTACTATAATGTATATGTTTTGTCTAGCGATTGGGATTAGTTGTGAGTACAAATCCTCCTCATAATAAAATAACCACATTCACATCAAAAGAGAAGTTATACTCAATAATAGTTAGTATGATGGGATCTGGTGAGAGAAGTATTTCGTTGAGCCTTTCAGGACCAAATAGAAACACTATGCGTTGCTGAAAGTGAATCTTTCGACTAATCCAAATGTTGACCCTAATAGATTGCACAGAATGGAAATGAAAGAAATTGCCTCTATGTGGATTATGGTTATTCATTGATGATATACTTAGTATGTTCAAAGATAAAGGTGTGAAAGAAGTGAAAGGAGAAGAAGAAGAGAGTTTCTCTCCCAAGCCCTATTGTTGCCCTTAGGCAATAAGAATACTGCAGGGAGAGAAGTACCTGTAGCAAGGAGATTCTAGAGTTTGTGGAAGAGAATGAGAACCTTAAGAGAGAGAGGTGCTTGTGAAAGATGAAGATATGTTTACTAACCTTGTGCACATAATTGTTTCCCTCAAGAAGGTTGTGCCCGTTACATTGACAAGATTGCTGCTTGAATACATGAGAGCAATCGCCACCACCTTAATGGAGAGAGAAGATGAGGCAAGACTTCAGCCTTTCTTCAAGAGAAAGTGTGGCACTAAGATGAGTGTGACACTATGGAATTGAGCTATTCTCACTCACTCATAACTTGCCTCAATGAAGAGAAGGTTGCCCTTTTTATAGGTGAGGGAGCCATGTTTTACATAATCACTTGATTAGGCTAAAGAGTTAGCCCAAATCAAATGTCTTTGGATATTTCTTAAAATGGGCAATATTAGGACTCAAAATATCATGAAATTCAGCATTTTTGGTCGTTGAGGCTCCATGTGGGTGCATGATGTATGTGGGCCCCACCTAGGCATCTTCTGTGTGGCTCCAGCAGGGGGTCCCAACTTGTGTGTCTTGTCCTTCAAGGCATCTTTGAGGTGTCACATTCACATGCTTATGTCTTTTATCCTCCAAATATCTTATTTTATGGGAAAAGACCAAGATTACCTCTTTTCACTTGATTCACCTGTTTACCATCTCTTCTTGCAGTGTAGCTGTGAGAGGGTTTTTCACTGGTTTCCTTGTAACTTTTGACCTGTAACTCGGATTGACGTGCTTCAAAAGGCAAAATTGGCCTACTAAAAGAGCTTGACTTGGTTTTGGCCTTTTCTCCATGCCCTTAGGTCAGGATTTTCAAATTGGTATGGTCCAAGAAGCTTTGAATCTTCCTTTTCATAAAGTCTTCTAGTAGGCCCTTTCCTCTTGTATGGTATGCATTATTGAAGGGTTATATTATTAAATAAATGTGAAAAGAAGAAAATAATTTATATATGGTAGGATATAGCTGATATATTAGAAGAAGTATACAAATGCTTTTTCCCCAGACAAAAAGAGGCACAATCATTGATACTTCTCTTGTAGTACTTTCTAATAGTAATGTACATTTATAGTACTTCAAAGGTAATATTAAGGTATGGTAGAAAGCTTTTATTTATGCATATGAGTATTATATGAAGTATACTTATACGTCAAAAAGTCACAAGATAAATCATTTAATGTCCGTTCCCACTATATACGTGCCACAACATGACACCCACCCCCTCTAAACCTGCACATCCTCCGGTATGTGCCACATTGTCTCTTTGTAAGATCAGACCTCTTGTACATATTCCTTGATTTCTTCTTCACTAGATGATTCCAAAGCTTCATGTTCACTTTGATCTTCTCCCGTGTTTTGCTCTTCTTCCTCATCAACATCTTCTAGATCATTGTCTCCTCTTCTCTTAAACATTTTAATCCTTTTTCCTGCAATGGGAATCTTTACTTCTGTACCATCTAGTTCAGACAAGCTGTAAGTAGCATTTTCATACACATGCCTTACAAGATACGGTCCAAACCATCTTTTTGAGAACTTGCGCATGACTGTGTGCTGGTTATCAAGGCTACTATCATACACTAAAACCCAGTCACCTTTGTCAATTGCTTTGCTCATGAGTCGATGTCGCTTATCAAAGTAGTCCTTGTTTTTCAACCTTGCATTTTTGAGTCGTTCTTTTGCAGCTTCAATGTCTCCAAGTCTTCTCTCTAGTTGCCTTATACGCAGTGCAAGAAGATCTTCCCTACTAAGCCCCTCTTGCCAAGGTAGTACATTCCATGTGGGAATTGTATCTTCAATCGGCATCACTGGCTTTTGACCATACATTAGCTCTGCAGGCATGTAGCCAGTTACTGAGCTATGTGTTGTACGATCAGCCCATAAAGCATATGGTAACAGTTTTGGCCACTCACCAACTCTTCCTTCACAAGCCTTGGCCAAAGCTTTGATGATAGGAGGATGCCCTCTTTCACTCTTTCCATTGCCTTCAGGGTTGTAAGCTGTAGTAAGAGAAATCTTGATTCCTAATCTAGAAAAGAACTCCCTTGCTTCTTCGGCATCTAGTTCACCTCTATCTGCAGTGATTTTTTCCACACAACCATAACGGCAAATCACCTCTTTAAGAAGGAATTTGCACACAACTTCTATGGTTTTAGCTCTTAATGCTCTTCCTCCAACCTGATTAGTTAGGTCTTCTCGTGCAAGAACCAAGTATCTCATCTGCCCGAGTCCTAAAGGCATTGTGACTAGATCCACAACCCATTTATAGTGCATGGCTAGTGGATATGTAGGGTGCAATCCATCACGATGTCGAACATTTGAATACATTTGACAAGTTACACATGACTCTACAAACTGAGATACATCTTTATACATACCCTTCCACCAGTATTTTTCTTTCAACTTGGAGAAGGTTGCCCACACACCCCTGTGTCCAACCCATAGACTCTCATGAAACTCTTGCATGAGCTTTACTTGAGTCTCTTTTTTACATATAACCTATTGTGGTGTAGCACCCTTTTGTTTAGGATGCTTCCACAAGTAACCATCCCTCAAAAAGTACCCATATGCTTTCTTGCGTATCCTTTTGAATTCTTGTTCAGACCAATTATCCTGTTTTGTTAGAGTACTCAAGTAGCTTCCAATAGAAAGCCAATCACCTTCATGAAGATCTTTCAAGAACAATTCAAGTGAATTAGTCATGCAGACATTGTTACCTTTGACATGAGAGATAGAATAGAACTTTGTACCTACATCATCTCCCTCATCAATCATTTGTGACTCATCTTCATACCTTGCCCTTGATAGCATATCTGCCACTGTATTGTCTTTACTTGCAATGTGCTTAAACTCAGGATTTAAGGACTTAATGTAGGCAATCCACCGCAACATAGCAATGTCTGGCGTTGAGCAGCTTGTAATCATCCCAAGAAGTGGTAGACAATCTGTTTCTACAACCACACATGCACCAATTAGGTACTCTTTCCCACTTTTCAAGGTTGTAACCATACCCCATAACTCTCTCTTTATCTGTGGATAGTTTCTTTGGCGAGCACTTAGTACCTTTGCTCCAAATCTTACCACATACCTGTGTCCTTCTTTGTCATCTTGCCCTATTGCCCATCCAATTCCTATAGGACTGGTGTCTACTGTCACAATTACTGGACTTTGACACTCATAGTCTACCTTTCTCAAAGTTGTTGCTGATTGGAGCAACTCCTTTAGCTTTTTCATGGATTTTACATGTTCTTCTGTCCATTTAAACTTCTGATTCTTTCTAAGCAGCTGATAAAGAGGATCAGCTACATGTGCATAATGTGGAATCCAAATAACATAGAAGACACATGCTCCCAGAAACCTTCTAACCTCAGTGATGCTAGTGCATGTTTCTTTCATTCTTTGGATGGCATCTACCTTTGATGGACAAGGTTTCCTACCATATGGCCCGCACATGTGCCCCACAATGAGCACTTCTTTGACACCAAACATAGACTTTTTCCCTGACAATGTAAGATTCACTTCTTCCAACCTAGACAAAATTTTATCACAATCATTTATGTGATTTACCACAAACCTGCGACATCCCTTGAGATCCAAAGCTTCATCTTTGTCACTTTCTTCACATCCTTTGATAGGAAAATCATCAATGAAAGGCATTGTGATTTGAGGAATAAAGTCACGTAAGACCTTATTCATCCCATTCATCATATGTGCAACCGAGTTGGTTGCTCCCTGTGGCAAGGTACACATCCTTACCAAACCCAAAGGTGTCCTCATGGTTGTCAAGTCTCTGCTTTCGATTGCAAGCTGAAATTGATCATACCCTGAGTAGAGATCCCTCATTGAGTAGATTTCCCTCCCTGCAAACGCCTCTGCAAACTCATCCACAATTGGACCTGTACCTACATTTCTAATTGTCACCTTGTTTACTGGTTGCATATCTTGGATGAAGCGTAGAGAACCATTCTTCTTTGGAACTGTGAACCACCTGTTTGAGTATGGAGCACAAGAAGGCTCCAAGATTCCCATTTTGATTTTCTCATTCAGTAGCTCTACTAACTTTGGCAAATGAGCCTTTGGAACTGGAATAGGCCACAGATTCCAAGGCACATGAGGTATTGTGAAAATTAACATAGGAGCTACAATAGAAAGATCAACACATCCTATCTCATGTGGCTCAAATACAAAAGCCTTACCATGCTTTGAAAGCATTTATTTGAAGCACTTTGTCTCCTCCTGTGTTAGAAACTCCTCGCAACCAATCTGCAACTCTTGAAAAGACTCCTTTGTGAAGGTATGCCCGATCTTTTTAGGATTCCTCAAACTTGGTTGTAAAGACGCCTGCTCAATCTTTTCCCTGTTGTTGGGTGGTAAGGGTGAAGATACTGGTTTCACCTTCTTTGCTACACTCTTGTATTTAGTTTCAACATGGACTTCTGGGCCAACGGTTTGGCTTTCTTTAAATTCTTCTATTACTTGATACATTTCCATAGAGCAAACTTCCACAACTTCATTTTCAAGATACAAACTAGACCTCATTATAGCATCAATCTCACCCATAGTATGTACAAAAGAAACTTGTTCACACAAACCCAAAACATTTTCAGTAGGCTTTAGCAACCCACTTTTTTTCATGCCTATTTGTACATTATGCACATATTGCCTCTCACATCTCTTCAAATCTTCAAGTTTTGTAAAACATACTGATCCATTCCTTGTCACCAAGGAGCTCATTGAGAAAGTTTCACCTATTTTTGGATCAGGCAAGACCCTTTTTCTTTCTGTACCACTCCAATCCCGCTTTACAATGGTACTTGGCCAAAACCCATCATTTCTCTATGATCATGAAACTCTTTGCTTACCTTTGGTAGAGGAAGTTCTCTGAGGTTGTCACAATTTCTTTCATGGTTTACACAAACTTGAGAAATTGGACAGCTCGTTTACCATCTTTGCTTCATATCCTAGCATATGTTGAACCATCGTCCATTACCTTTGTTTCCATTCGAACTCCCACAATGTAGGGCTGTCCAAGGATGAGATGATATGAAGATGTATCCTGTACAAAGAAGTTTTGGTCAATCTTTACATCACCTATTATCACCTTCACACCTGGACATGTTGCATACAATTCACCGGATGAATTGTTTGCCACTTTTACCATCCAGCCATGATCTGTGTACATCGGCCATTTGCACTTGTTGTAGAGACTCTTTGACATTATGTTTATTTATGAACCATGGTCAATCAAGGCAACAAATGGCTCTTCAAGGTCACCTACCTTGACCAAAGTTTCTGTAGTAGCCCTTGCCCAGTGACTTCGTGAATAGTAGCTCCTAGGAATATCTTCAACTTCTTCATCATCATTTGAGAAATGCACTTGCTTCACTCTCCCACTAGATTAGTAGCATCCTACCACAGCTCCATCATCCTCCTTATTTTGCAGCTGCATCCCTTGTGTCTTCGAGGTTTCCCCTTTAACCTGTGGACGAAAAACTTCAGCAAGGGTTTGCCTCTTCCTCTTGATGATGTCAATGATCTCCTCATGGAATTCACGCTTTGCAATGCCAAGAACTTCTCCCAGAGTAAACCCAATCTTGCTATTCAATATCCTTTCCTCCAAGAATTTCTTTAAATCTGTAGCAACCTCAATATCAGATTATAGTTTATAAGTTGGACCTTTTGTCTTACCTTTTGTTGGCTCTTTCTTCTTTCCTGTTGTAGACTCCTCCATGAGTACTTCAGGTGGAGATGCTCCTTGTGTCGAGGGTGTTTGAGAAGGCATTGAGTCGCTTCTTACCCCACTTCTAGAAGCTCTTTTTGATGGTCCTTCATCAGCATTCTCACGTCTTCGCTTCTCTTCTACAATTGCCTCATTTTGTTGGCATTTTGTAATGTAGGCATGCACTGACAATGAGTCCACTGGATCATTCCATCCTGTTTCTAGACGTATGCAATCACCTGCTTCATGTAGAATCTCTTTTGTAAGCTTTCCCTTTTTAGCTAATTGCATGACATTTGGCCAAATTTGACCATGATGGTCAATCACCTCTTCATCACAAAAATGCTCAATTTTTACTCCATAAGTAGCTCCCTCAACTGAAGAGCTGGCACAGTTAGTTGCCATATCTTCAAGTAAGGTTTGCATTCCCCCCTTTCCAAAGTTAGTTCTCAAGGGTAGACCTGTCTTGCTTAAGTGGATTTTACCATCCTTAAAAAAGACAACATCTTTTGACAAAGCATCACTAAAATCATCACAATCCCTTCTTACATGGTCTCTACTATCACACCGAATACATCTATTAACAAACCCTTCTTTGGGCTGTTGTCTTTGCCTAGGAAGTGGCCCTGATGGTTGGCCTTTTTCTTCAAGCTTTGCAAGCTTCACCTTCAAGTCACGCATTCCCTTCACAAGTTCATCTAGCATAGATTCATCAAACTTAGGAGCTATATAAGTAGGCTTTACCATTTTGTCAGAACTTGAGGTTGAAGGACTTGTAGTGTTTACTGCCATCTTGTCCCTTCTTCTTTGTTGTTTGGCAAGCAACGAGACAGCATCTTCAACTTCATTCCAGTCGGTCTTTAGTCCTTGCTCAGCATATTTATCTTCAAGAAGAAGCTCCAAATTTTCTTGAAACTTTTTACCTGCAGCTTGTAAGAAAAGATCTGTCTTCTCTCCATCTAGTGTGGCCCTTTCTTTCCTTGTGAGTTGTGCATAGCGCCGCTCAAATTCCCTAAGTAGCTCTGTTATTGATAGTCCTTGCTTTGGCTTGACTACCCATTCTAAGAATGTCCTTTTGGTTACTCTCTCAGAGTCCTCCATGAAATATTCCTCCTTTAAAGCTACTTTGAGTTCTTCCCAATTTCTCCCATGCCCATCTTTAATTGCCCTAACATGATCCCTAATTTTTGGAGCAACAACTAGCTCAAAGCTTTGAATCATCTCACCTTCTGACACGCGATGCAACTCCATCTCCTTCACATACTCGCGTAAGTACTTGGTTATATCTTTGCCATTGAACTGATCCATTCTGTTGACGACCGCTTGTATGGCCTTCGTTGCTGAAATCTCCCTTCTTTCAGTGGCATGTTGTTGTTGCATGAACATTGAAAATGCTTGAAACATTTTCATTTTTGTTGCATCAAAATGCATACCCTGCTGCTCAACATGATCACCCATGGTTACGCACAAACTCTCACCTTGGCAGTTTCGCATCGGGTTCACCAAAAATATGTCAAGAAGTAGGCGGTCTTGCCAGGAAGGCACCGGGCCTCTTGCTGTGAGAGTTTGTGAGGAATCTCAAGGGTTATGAGAAAGAGCTAAGATGTAGATAACATAGCTTCTAGTGCTAAAGAAGAAATGTAGCCAAAGAAGCCGCTCACTTTTCCTTACAAACACACACGTGATGGAGAGAACTCATGAAAGATAATCAGAACAAAACAAAAATAAAAACATCGACATTACGATCATATCATATCATGGGTAGGATAAAATGGTTAATGGATGAGTTAATGATATTCAATCTTAGTTGTCCAAATAAGCTGCGGATTTCTCTTTGGAACTGTAGCTTTGTGCTTACTATAATGTATATGTTTTGTCTAGTGATTGGGATTAGTTGTGAGTACAAATCCTCCTCATAATAAAATAACCACATTCACATCAAAAGAGAAGTTATACTCAATACTAGGTAGTATGATGGAATTTGGTGAGAGAAGTATTTCGTTGAGCCTTTCAGGACCAAATAGAAACACTATGCGTTGCTGAAAGTGAATCTTTCGACTAATCCAAACGTTGACCCTAATAGATTGCACAGAATGGAAATGAAAGAAATTTCCTCTATGTGGATTATGATTATTCATCGATGATATACTTAGTATGTTCAAAGATAAAGGTGTGAAAGAAGTGAAAGGAGAAGAAGAAGAGAGTTTCTCTCCCAAGCCCTATTGTTGCCCATAGGCAATAAGGATACTGCGGGGAGAGAAGTACCTGTAGCAAGGAGATTCTAGAGTTTGTGGAAGAGAATGAGAACCTTAAGATGAAGATATGGTTACTAACCTTGTTCACATAATTGTTTCCCGCAAGAAGGTTGTGCCCGTTACATTGACAAGATTGCTGCTTGAATACATGAGAGCAATCGCCACCACCTTAATGGAGAGAGAAGATGAGGCAAGACTTCAGCCTTTCTTCAAGAGAAAGTGTGGCACTAAGATGAGTGTGACACTATGGAATTGAGCTATTCTCACTCACTCATAACTTGCCTCAATGAAGAGAAGGTTGCCCTTTTTATAGGTGAGGGAGCCATGTTTTACATAATCACTTGATTAGGCTAAAGAGTTAGCCCAAATCAAATGTTCTTTGGATATTTCTTAAAATGGGCAATATTAGGACTCAAAATATCATGAAATTCAGCATTTTTGGTCGTTGAGGCTCCATGTGGGTGCATGATGTATGTGGGCCCCACCTAGGCATCTTCTGTGTGGCTCCAGCAGGGGGTCCCAACTTGTGTGTCTTGTCCTTCAAGGCATCTTTGAGGTGTCACATTCACATGCTTATGTCTTTTATCCTCCAAATATCTTATTTTATGGAAAAAGACCAAGATTACCTCTTTTCACTTGATTCACCTGTTTACATCTCTTCTTGTAGTGTAGTTGTGAGAGGGTTTTTCATTGGTTTCCCTGTAACTTTTGACCTGTAACTCGGATTGACATGCTTCACAAGGCAAAATTGGCCTACTAAAAGAGCTTGACTTGGTTTTGGCCTTTTCTCCATGCCCTTAGGTTGGGAGTTTCAAATTGGGATGGTCCAAGAAGCTTTGAATCTTCCTTTTCATAAAGTCTTCTAGTAGGCCCTTTCCTCTTGTATGGTATGCATTATTGAAGGGTTATATTATTAAATAAATGTGAAAAGAAGAAAATAATTTATATATGGTAGGGTATAGCTGAGATATTAGAAGAAATATACAAATGCTTTTTCCCCAGACAAAAAGAGGCACAATCATTGATACTTCTCTTGCAGTACTTTCTAATAGTAATGTACATTTATAGTACTTCAATTGTTGTATCTGCATTTGGTATTATTTAAAATCGTGAATTTGTAGTTTGGTGGTGTGCTGCCTATAAATCAATGAATTTGTACTCGTGCTGCCTAAACTGGCGGATCTGCACGTACAATTGGTGCTACCTAGATCGGTGAATCTACACCAAGATGAGCATTTACACATTGCTCAAATTGACAAATTTATGCATGTGACTAATGGACTAGACAATGCATAAAAATTACAAAACAGTTACATGATACCATATTGAAATCGGTTGGAATGTTGAAGTATGTACCAATGGGTGTGTGGAGAAAGATACGAGTGGGAGAGAGCTGCCATTATCAAACTTGTACTAAATTATACTTAACAAAGTCAAAAGATCACTACAAGAGGTTCTTCAAAGTAGCGACGATAGCAGTGCAACGCTCAAATGTGAAAAATTAACGGTGTCGCTATGCAACAAATTCTATAGCGATGCTCATAGCAACGGTTATAGCGACGCCGACCCTCTAAAAAATTAATCCACGAGCGTCAAAAACTCAGATTTACAGATCGAGTTTTGGCGCTCTTGCAAAATAGGTATACCCATGCCCCCCTCTCTCTCTCTCTCTCTCTCTCTCTCTCTCTCTCTCTCTCTCTCTCTCTCTCTCTCTCTCTCTCTCTCTCTCTCACACACACACACACACACACACACACACACACACACACACACACACACACACACACAAGGAGAGGAAGGAAAGCCAGGTATGCTCCTTCCCTCTCCTCCCTCTCATGTTCTCTCTCTCTCTCTCTCTCTCTCCCACACACACACACACACGCCTACATACGCACACACAAACGCAGCGTGCACACTGTTGGGGTATAAAGCCCAATGTGGTCACCCAGGTAAGTGGGCGGGCCGCCAGGTATGTACACATATTCTTTTGTAAAAACCTAATAAGAACTCACTATGCTTTACACATTACAGTAGAGCGAGTTCACCATATCGTCGTGCTCTTCTTCTCGCACTCTCTCTCGTGTCGCAATTCCGGTCGTACTCCTTCAACTGGTATCAGAGCTCAGATCGAGGCTCGGGGCAGCACTGCAGGAGGCTAGAGTCACCAAATCAGATTGGAGTGAAATTCGACAGGCGAAGACACAGCCCTAAAATCTCGTGGGTGAGCCCGAAGGACTCGGTGTTGTCAGAATTTCAGTCTGAGGTCATCTCGGCCACCGTTCGGCTTCGACAAATGTCTGCGCAGGCCATTTTCGACTACGTGGTCTCGACGGGTGCAGATGCGACTCTGCAAATTTGGAGTTTTTTGGCCTACGACTGCAGGTGCTGAGAATATTGACACTCCGAGAGTGTTGATTTGTGGTTGTCTACACATCAAAGGACGGCTCACAGTTCTTGGAGGCGTGTGTCACATACAACACGGACGCATCTACACACAGACTGTAGGCGACATCCACTAGTTCATCAGGTAGCTTGTGTTTGCTGCTTGATATTCCAGATTTCATCCTGACATTGCAGGTACTTCCACATGGGATGTATTGTCAGAGATGATGTATGTCTGTTGAGGGTTTGTTGGCTGTGAGTCACGCAGAAAACAACCGCCACAGCGGTTACAACATACAGCGGGAAATTTGTGGATGTATGACTTTGTGGGAAGTCTATGTACTATCAGATTTACTGCAGCCTTTGTTGAGGGTCGAGTGAGGTTTTATTGAGTTGGGGGATTCTCGAATGTTGAGATCCTTTCGATGATACAGGTCTTGGAGCGATCCCTCGAGCACCCTTAGATAGGCAGCTAGGATGTATTGATTGTGAGTTAGACAGTTGGGATTGCATCTTTGCTTTACTGCCGTTGAGGCATTGTCGCAGTCTATGCTTACAGGACAGTGACAGGATAGGTTTACCCGTAGCTTACAGTGTCAGAGAGACAGTGTTTTTGAGCTGTTTTTTGGTCTGTTTTTAGTACACCAGAGCCATTTTACAAAGGAGACTCTGCCAAAATTTATGCAGAATCTGAAGCTTTCTTGGTTCATTTGACAGGTTGATATTGGTTCAGAGGTCAGTTTACAGGGGAAACTCTGCCGAATTTTTCCCAGGAAAGTAAACTACTGTGAAGCGTAGCTATGGCTGGATCACAGGACACTGCTCTTTACAATATCAAGAAGCTGGATGGAACCAATTTCCCATTGTGGAAGAAGCAGATTTGGCACGTGTTGGTACAAAAGAAGCAGATAAAACCTATAAAGCTCAAGGGGATAAAACCAAAAGATATGGACGAAGATGAATGAAGCGAAATGGATGAATTGGCACTTTCTACCATTATGCTGACTTTGGCAGAAAGCGTTTACTTCAATGTAGCAGACGAGATGTCGGCTTATCAAGCATGGTTAAAGCTGAGTGATCTTTATGAGAAGCAGAGTGCAGCTTCACAGGTATACTGGCTTAAGAAGCTTGTTGACTTGAAGATGAAAGAAGGGACACCTATGTCCAATTATCTGAATGAATTCAACACAATCTATAGTCAGTTGTCAGCTCAAGGTGTCAAGTTCGATGAACCTGTTAGAGCTATGTTCCTGTTGATCACATTGCCAGAAAGTTGGGACACTTTTCGCACAGCTTTGAGTAATTCTGCACCTCCAGATGGTTTGAACATAGCAGGTGTAGAAGGAAGTCTGCTTACTGAAGAAACCAATAGAAAGACAATGGACAAAGGCAAAGGAACAGCCTTAGTTGTCAAGGGAAGGACCAAAGAAAAGTACAAAGGTGGAAAGAGGAATCAGTCTCGTAGCAAGTCCCGCAGTGCTAAAGGCGAGAGTGACATAGAATGCTACCATTGTGGCAAGAAGGGTTACATGAAAAGAGACTGCAGAGAATGGAAAGCAGAAAAAGGCAAAGAGAAAGCTGAAGACCATGGTGAGAAGAACAAGTCCTCAGTGAAGATTCAAGAAATAAATGTGACAAACACTGTTGCAGAGGATGACAGTCTAGTGTCAGGAGACATCTACTTCTTGAAGAATACAATGGACTCAGCTCTTCTTACAGCATTTGATGGAAATGCACTGAGTGACTGGATTATAGACTCAGGGGCATCACTTCATGTGTCTCCAAACAAGGAGTGGTTTACTTCTTATGTGACCACTAAAGATCATGTTCGGCTAGGAAATGGGCAGACATGTGAGATCTTACGTGTTGGAGATGTTCAATTGAAGTTTCAGAATGGCTCTTCTTTCACACTGAAGAATGTGAGACATGTTCCCGCAATTACAAAGAGCTTGATCAGCACAGGTTTACTTGATGATGCTGGCTACGTCACCACTTTTGGACAGAACATGTGGAAGATATCCAAGGGTTCTATGACAGTAGCACATGGAGTAAAGTCTGGAGGACTTTACATGATTTATGTCTCAAATGTCTCTAAAAATGTAATCAATGTAACCGAGCAGCCGAACGTTTCTTTGTGGCATAGCCGGTTAGGACATATGTCCAAGAAGGGAATGGAAATCTTGTCTCGTTCTGGTTATTTGCCTGGCTTTTCATTTAATGATTTTGAATTCTGTGAACATTGTCTGTATGGTAAGCAAACATAGCAGTAGAAGAGATACACAGTTGGCACTTGTTCATAGTGATTTGTGTGGACCTATGCCTAACCTATCTCTAGGGGGAGCTTCTTACTTTATGACATTTATAGATGATTACTCGAGGAAAGTATGGGTTTACTTTCTCAAGCACAAGGATGAAGCGTTTAGTGTTTTCAAAACGTTTGTGACACTTGTGGAGAATCAGAGTGGCAAGAATCTTAAATGCTTACGCGCTGACAATGGTGGAGAGTATGTTTCAAAGGCCTTTCAGGACTTTTGTGAGTCAAAAGGTATAAAACGTGAACTTACTGCTCCTTACAATCGTCCTCAAAACGGTGTTGCTGAGAGGATGAATAGGACCATACAAGAGAAGGTCAGAAGTATGTTGTCTAATTCACAGCTGCCAAATGGGTTTTGGGCTGAAGCTGTATCAACTGCTGTTCATCTTGTAAATAGATCTCCTAGCAAGGTTTTGCAAAAGGATTCAGTGCCAGAGATGGTATGGTCAGGCAAAATGCCCTCATACAAGCATCTCAGAGTCTTGGGCTGTGAGGCATATACTCACGTTCCAAAGGAATTTAGGAACAAACTTGAGCCAAAGAGTAGAAAGTGCATCTTTCTAGGCTATGGTAATTCTGGTGAGATGGGGTACATACTTTGGGATCCCAAATCCAGAAAGGTTGTCTGCAGCAATGATGTTCACTTTGATGAATCCAAACATCATTCTAAACCAGAGAGGGTTGAGGAGATTAGAAGAGTTGTCTTCCAAGAAGATGGACCTGCACGTGCAAGACAAAATTTCAGGGCTCAAGAGGAGCAAGGACAGGATAGAGTGGAACCACAGGTTGTGGCTGAGCCTGAGCCACCTATTGTGCGTAGATCTGGACGTGTCACGCGACCTCCTGATAGGTTTGTTCCATCTATGAATTATGTCATGTTGACTGATTGCAATGAGCCTTCATGTTACAAGGAAGCAGTGCAAATAAAGGACTCCGGGAATTGGCAATTGGCCATGCAGTCAGAGATGACAGCTCTGCATAAAAACAAGACATGGAAGCTAGTTAAATTACCACACGGCAAAAAGGCTCTACCTTGTAAATGGGTTTACAGGTATAAGATCACCTCTCATGATAGTTAGCCAAAGTACAAAGCAAGGCTTGTTGCCAAGGGCTTTAAGCAAGAACAAGGCATTGACTTTGATGAAGTCTTCTCTCCGGTGGTCAAAATGACTACATTGAGATGCTTTCTTGCATTGGTTGCCATATTAGATTTGGTTTTGCACCAAATGGATGTCAAGACAGCGTTCTTGCATGGTGATTTAGATGTGGAAATTTACATGCAGTAGCCAGAAGGGTTTGTTGAGAAAGGCAAGGAAGATTGGGTATGCCAGTTGTTAAAGAGTCTTTATGGCTTAAAACAATCACCGAGGGCATGGTACCATAAATTCCACAAGTTTATGCTTTCTCAAGGCTACAAACGTAGTGAGTTCGATCACTGTCTATATACAAAGAAGGCTAAGGATGGTAGTTGGCTGATCCCTATATTGTATGTGGATGACATGTTGATTGCTGGCAAGCACTTGGAAGAAATTTCAGCTTTGAAGTCAAATATGGAAAAATTGTTTGACGTGAAAGACATGGGTGAGGCAAGTCATATACTTGGTATGCGCATTGAGAGAGACAGATCAAAGAAGTTGATTTGGTTATCTCAAACAGAGTATATTGACAAGGTTTTGCAACGTTTCAATATGGAGAAGGGAAAGGTATTGAGTGTTCCATTGCCACCATATGTGAAACTTAGCAAACAAGATTGTCCTGTGTCTGAGGAAGAACAGGCTGAAATGGATAAGATTCCATATGCGTCTGCAGTGGGTAGTTTAATGTATGCAATGATTGCTACTCGCCCAGACATTGCATTTGCAGTGGGAGTAGAAAGTCCATACATGTCAAACCCAGGCAAGAAACATTGGGAGGCAGTGAAAGGAATATTGAGATACCTGAAAGCTACAAAGAGAATGCATATATGCTATGGGAGTCAGGAGCTAAGTGTAAAGGGTTTTACAGACTCAGATTATGCAGGTGACTTAGACAATCGAAGGTCTACGTCAGGGTATGTCTTTACATTGGCTGGTGGAGCAGTATCATGGCCTTCTAGATTACAAGATTGTGTTACTCAGTCTACTACAGAGGCTGAATATGTTGCAGCATCAGAGGCATGCAAAGAATCAATTTGGCTTAATCGACTAGTAATAGATTTGGGAATCAAAGAAGAGATGCCAATGTTATATTGTGATAGTCAAAGTGCTATACAATTGGCTCGCAATCCAGTTTATCACTCAAAGACAAAGCATGTGGATGTGAAGTATCATTTCATCAGGGAAATGCTCGAGGATAAGCAACTTCAGCTTGTCAAAGTTCACACCACAAAAAATCCTGCTGATCTACTTACAAAAGGACTTCCCTCAGAGAGCTTTGCGCATTTTCGCAAGCAGTTAGGTGTAGGGTAGTACATCACTTCTCTACATCTCTTGTATATTAGCTTGTATAGTAGCTTCTCTCACACTTAAAGTACCACATTGGACTTTAAGTGGGAGGTTGTTGGGGTATAAAGCCCAATGTGGTCGCCCAGGTAAGTGGGCGGGCCGCCAAGTATGTACACATATTCTTTTGTAAAAACCTAATAAGAACTCACTATGCTCTACACATTACAGTAGAGCGAGTTCACCATATCGTCGTGCTCTTCTTCTCACACTCTCTCTCGCATCGCACTTCCGCTCGTACTCCTTCACACACATACAGACACACACACATTGTGTATATATGTGTGTGTGTGTGTGTGTGTGTGTGTGGAGAGAGAGAGAGAGAGAGAGAGAGAGAGAGAGAGAGAGAGAGAGAGAGAGAGAGAGAGCAAAGAGGGAGAGAGATAAATAAATCAAAGAGAGAGAGAGAGAGAGAGAGATAAATAAATAGATACATAGAGAAAGAGAGAGAAAATATGAATTGAAAAGTTATATTAAATGTTTTCAATATGTCAAAATGATTTATGAGACCAATCCGATAAACTTTTTGTGGATCTAATCTAATGCCTGTGCTGTACAAGAAAGTAGTGCATCAATCGGGGAAGAGCTTCGTCAATGTCCGTCTTTATAAATAGACGTACCATGACATGTAGAGAGAGAGAGAGAGAGAGAGAGAGAGAGAGAGAGAGAGAGAGAGAGAGAGAGAGAGAGAGAGAGAGAGAGAGAGAGAGAGAGAGAGAGAGAGAGAGTCATAGGTTTAGGATTTAGCTTTTAAATTAGATTTAGATTTAATGCTAGAGCTTTGGGGTTAGGTCTAGGATTTAACTCTATAATTAAGGTTTAGAGCATAGTTAAGGATACTTAATGATAATTAGTGATGAGAGATTAGGTTTAGATTTAAGATTAGATTTTGGATTTAGTTGTTATATATAAGTTTAGCTTCAGGATATATGACGGAGTAAATTTAGAGTTATGTTTATGATTATTTTTGAAGTAGTTTGCATGTAGCTCACATGAGCTTAGGTATGTAGTTGTTTGCAAGCTCACATGTGGAAACGGCTCGTGGACAAGGCGTTTGCGCATGTGAGCTTGCAAGTGAGTAAAGATATTAGGTATGTAGTTGTTTTTAAGATCTTCTTTACTAGTGCAGATTTACCGAGTTAGGCAACACGTCTTATTGGTGTAGATTTGTCAATTTAGGCAACACCAATCACGGAATCATGCTGTAGTGGATGGCCACCACTGTCCTTAGTATGGGTATATAATGAAAGTGACTTGGATTTGGAATTGGATTTGGAATGGGTATATGATGATTTCTTATCGCGACAGTATTTATGGAATTAAATTTGAGATTGATGAGAATTGATATATAGAATGATGAGTGTGTGACAATTGTTTTCTAACGGAGAGGTATGTAATGAAATTGATATTTTGTTATTCATTGCAGCTGACATGTGGAAAATGATAGCTGCTCTATGGAACGTGCAAAGGATAGCAGATTCATTATCATTGTATTATTAAAGAGCTCTTTGTGAGCTATAGTCACT
Source organism: Adiantum capillus-veneris (assembly GCF_014529385.1). Taxonomy (NCBI): domain Eukaryota; kingdom Viridiplantae; phylum Streptophyta; class Polypodiopsida; order Polypodiales; family Pteridaceae; genus Adiantum; species Adiantum capillus-veneris. The sequence continues at coordinate 61,229,457 of NC_140951.1, read as the reverse complement.
TGATGTCCGGACAGACACTGTGTATTCATTTTTAAGCATTCAAAAATCTATAATTAAATACGTGCAAAAGAAAATGCTCACTCTTGCACGGGGGGAGATTGTGCCTAGTGTCTGCATTATTCTTCTCCTCTCCTCTCTTCTCTCTCACTGTGTTGACTTAGCACTCTGCTCTAGGAGGTGCACTTGAACGGGCTCTCTCGTTCTCTATCTCGCTCTCTTTCTATCTCGTGCCAGATTTACAATGGATTCCTTGTGCAAGTATGTGGATTTATTGGATTTATCATCGATTATGTGCTATTTGTATATTTTGCATGGCCGTTACGCTCCTGTTTGTAGCATTTTTCACCCTACCAAGCTATTTTTCCCATAAACTTTAATGGGTTCTTGATCCAAGCCCAAAGCTATTATAGACCCATATTTTTTGATTGTACATAGAATTAAGTGCAAAAAAGTTACACTTTTTGCATTCTACAGACCTATCATCACGTTTCCATGCCTACATCCATATTTACAATCGCTTCTCCCTTTTATTGATATACTCCGGTACTTCACCTTTATTAAGGGAAGTTTGAGGTCTGAAATTCCCCCTGTAAGAAATGGTAGAGAAAGAAAATACTTTTCCTTTTTGGAAAAATGAAGAAGTAATTTTAAAACTCAAAGTGGGGGGAAACCTTTATATTTTTACTGTGTGCATGGGATGTTACTTTTTTGGGGCCCCACATGTAGTTTCGTTTTCAAATCTCTTGGGAATGCGTCTCTTTCCTCAAAATTCTCCCTTCTAATGCACCGTTTTTCTCTTTTGGTCCAAATTTCAAATTTCCTTCTTCTCATTCTGTCCTTTCTCTACACCTTCCTCTGCACCATATCCAAATCATCATCTTCCCCACATCATCTCCATGAATCTTGCTAAAAGAGGTATCATCTATGGACAGATGGTAGATTGTATCCCATAGACCCCAACACCAAATGCACCCCACCATTCTTCAACTGTTCTTCATTGATGAGATTTTTAGGAGATGGTATGAAAGGGCTATTCGGATACACACAAAAACCTTGCAGCAGAGAGGAACATTCTTGAGCTGGAAAACCATTTGCTACTATAGTTCAAGGATTCTCTTAATCATCAGCTTCAAGGAAGCAAGGAGAAGGTGAACAACCTCCAATTATTGTTGAGCACAGTCAGAAGAAAGAGGACAGAGCTTGGACTTAGACAAAGACAAAGGAAGTTGAAGAATATTGAGATTATCAAAGCGAGGAGGTGGAGGCTGCAACATAAGAATCAAAGCAGTGAGGTAATTTTTATTTTTTTTTCAAATTGACATATGTTTTGCAAATTGGTATCTTTGGGTGCTATAGTCTTCCGCCTGTTTATCCAAGTACTTAGTTTAGCCAGACTGCTCATAAGGAAACATGCGAGGTGCATCACAATCATTTTGTGAAGTGATTCCACCTGTTCTTGCTAGCAAACTGTTACCATATATTGTGGTAGTGATGTGTGTGAACACACTAGGACCGTCAAGGCATTTTTTCCCTCTTTAGGAGGTTTTTTCCCCCGTGCATTGTATATACGCCCATCATTCTAGGGCTATCTATCTTTCCTTTGCACACTAAGTAATATACTCTCAGTTGTGTGCCTTGAGCTTCCTTCGTCTTCTCCAAGCTGTGTGTGTTTCTCTGCAACCCTAATTACAACAATTGGTATCATAGTCGGTTGTGTCCTCCCGGGCTTAGTCACCAACAGCTCCAACACACGCCTACTCACTTTCTCCGATTTTTGTGAGCTTTGGAGAGCATTCCCAGGTCGAAATTTTTTTTGGGAGAGCTTGTTTCCACTACAATCAGGTCTCTGCAGGCAATTTTGTCATTTTGTGCAAAATTTTTGTCAGTGCCAAATACTGCATAACAGATCCCATACAGCCTACTGCGGGTTGTGATATGTAGCATGTGCTGGTCTCACTAACTTTCTCCTCATTTCGGGCAGTTTTCACATCAAGTGCATGCATTTTCCATGGCTGACAACACAGATGTGTTCAAGATGTTTACTCTTGAGGAAAGACTCGATGGGGACAACTACCCTATGTGGGCTTACATGATGCAACATGTTCATGTGTCAAAGGGCGTCTAGAATATTGTGCATGACATTGATGTACGACCTCGTTTTGAGGATGTAGGCGATGTTAAGGATGTGGCAGGTCTTGCTGCAAGGATTGCTGCTATTAGAGTTGTTTTGCATACGGTAGAACAAGCTCGTTGGGATGCAAAGGATGCGCACGCTCATGTGTTGATTGTGTTGTTTGTGAAGCGCACCATTGCTCCTCACATTTGTTCAACGAAATTTGCAAAACATGCTTGGGATATACTAGCAGGTCTTTATGCAGGATGCAATGAGGCTAAAATTGCTTTGCTGCGTAAAGAGCTTGAATCGAAGATTATGCATGAGGAAGATGATATGGACACTTTCCTTGGTGGTGTCAAGGATATTAATGAGAAACTTATTTTTGTAGGTGAAGTCATCTTAGATAGTTCCCTTGTGCAAAGTGTTCTTGATGCCTTACCAAACATTTGCTAGTAATTGGAGACTTAGGACCCAAGGAAATCATGAAATTATCAACTTTGATGCATTATGCACATTGTTGTTGCAAGAGTCACTTTCCAAAAAAAATAGGACTAGGCAGCATGCAGTTGAACAGGCTTTTATTGCTTCTCAAAGAAAGTGTGGTAACAACAATGCAGCCACTTCTTATGGTTTTGCTGCGAGTGGCAAAACTTCTGTTCCTAATGCTTCTATTGGCATCAATTTGTATGGAAATTATGGTGATAAGGGCAAAAAGAAGATACGTTTCCATTATTGTAAAGCTAATGATCACTTGATCAAGTAGTGTCCTAAGTTGAAGGCCAAAGAGGCTAAGCAGAAAGAGGGTGGTTCCACTGCAAATGTTGGCTCCACTACAAATGCAACCATTGTTGAATCTTCTGTGAAAGGAGACTGTGATGTTGATGTTGATGTAGAATGGGCTTTTAGTGCGGAGTGCACTTACAATCTTGATGTCCATGATGCATGCATGTCAGATGCTATAGATTCACATGTGTGGTATGTCAATAGTGGTGCTACAAAGCACATTATCTCACATCATGAATTGTTCACCTCTCGTGAGTCTATCCCTCATGGGAATTCAATCACTTGTGCCAACAATGCCTCTTATACGGTTCAGCGGGTTGGAAAGATTGTGCTTACAGTTGCAAATGGTAGTTCTTTTACACTTGTTGATGCACTTTATGTACCTAGGATCAAGAAGAATCTTTTGTCTGTATCTGTACTTGCTAGACTTGGGCTTGTAGTCAAATTTGTGGATGACAGATGTGCAGTTCATGATCTCAGTTTTGGTGATGAAATTGTTGCATCTGGCCTTTTGTGTCGTGGGCTATATAAGCTCACTTTGTATGACAAGTGTGGACAAATTTTGCAAATGCAATTGCAAATTCAAGGGCTGTTTCAAATGCAAAATTGTGGCATGCACATTTTGGGCATCTAAATATTGCTACGTTTGCAGAAATCTGATATGGTTGCTTCTTTGCCACCTCTTAAAGCACCTGTCAAACATGTTTGTGAAGGCTGTATTTTGGGTAAAATGCAACATTCTAAATTTCCAAGGGATGGTTTAATTAGGGCCACATGCAAGTTGCAGCTTGTGCATAGTGATTTTTGTGGGCCCATGCAAACTCCATCCTTGGGCAATTACCTGTACTTCATGACTTTTATTGATGATTACTCCAGGCATGCATGGGTATTTCCGCTTAAAGCGAAGTTTGAAGTTTTTATGTGCTTCAAATTTTTTTTGGCTATGGCTGAAAATGTCTCGAATGTACTATGGGCACCCTCCATTCCGATCGAGGGGGGGAGTATATGTTTCGTGAATTTAATGTGTTTCTGGCTAGTTGTGGGATAAAACACCAACGTACAGTGCCTTATATGCCTCAGAAAAATGGTGTAGCTGAGAGGAAAAATAGGTCACTTACGGAAATGGCACGATGTATGGTCAAAAGTCAAGCTTTTCCACATTCTTTTTGGCTTGAGTACATCATGTGTGCCACTTATGTACTTAACAGGTGTCATTACGAAAGCTTTGCAGTCTATTACTCACATAGATGTTTTTGACTGTTTGGTATATGATTTGGTGCCACAAACACATCGCAAAAAATTGGATGATAAGGCTGTCAAATGTATTTTTGTTGGTTATAGTGATGAACGCAAAGGTTATAGGTTATATTATCCGCAAACAAAGCGTATTCTGGTTTCACAGGATATAGTGTTTGTGAAAGATTCTGTTCAACCCTTGCTGTCATGTACTAGAGACAGTAATGTTAGATCACATGACATTTATGACACTTTGTTGCCTCTTTTTAGTGGTGGAAGTTTGAATGTAAATTCCAATGAGGCAAATGTACAGCCTATGGTGGTTTTCAAAAATGTTAAAGATCAGCCTATTACTGATGCAAATGTACATGATGTACTTGATGAGGAAAGGTCTGAAAATGAGCAGGCTAGAGGTATGCCAAAATGGATGGTGCATACATTGCGTGACAGTAAATTGGATGCACCTTTGTCTAGTCGTACTCGTTCAGGCTCTCGCCATGCATCTTATGCATCAGACTGTTATGCTTTGGTTGTGTCTTACATGATGTTGAGGAACCTCTTTCTTCTGATGAAGCATAGAATTCAGAAAATTGGATGGTTGCCATGCAATCAGAATATGATGCACTTATAGAAAATGACACATGGACTTTATGTGATTTGCCTCCTGGCAAAAAGGCCATCGGTACAAAGTGGTTTACAAATTGAAACGCAAGCCGGATGGTGAGGTTGATCGCCATAAGGCTCGACTTGTTGCGAAAGGCTATGCGCAGAAAAAAGGCATAAATTATGAAGAAAATTTTTCTCCCACTTGTCGTATGACTACTATTCATTTTCTATGTGCATTGACAACTCATTTTGATTGGGATGTACATCAATCAGACATTGTAACTGCTTTCTTGAATGGTGACATATTTGAGGAAGTTTATGTAATGCAGCCTCGCGGTTGTATCATGAAAGGACAAGAGGACAAAGTGTGCAGATTTAAGAAGTCTTTGTATGGGTTGAAGCAATCTCCTCGTGCTTGGTATGAGAAAGCTTCCACTCATTTGGTCAAATGAGGATTTTGTAATAGTCCAACACAAAGCACATTGTATGTACAGCCTGAGGGTGATGTATTTCTCATTGTGGTTCTTTACGTAGATGATTTGCTGATCACTGGACCAAATGAGAGACATATTGCTGAATTTAAGGCTGATTTGAATGCTACTTTCAAGATGAAATATTTGGGACTGTTGCATCATTACTTGGGTTTACAGTTTAAGCAGTGTGATGGTGGTATTGCCTTGTGTCAGAGAAGTTACATAGAGACATTGCTATGTAAGTTTGGAATTGACGATTGCAAACATATTGCCACTCCCATGGAAACAGGTTTAAAATTGAGTCTTCATGACGCTCGTGATCCTGCCGATGTCACTCTTTACCAAACTGCTAATGGATGCCTCATTTATGTATGCAACATGAGGCCGGATATTTAGTTTGAAATCTCACAGGTTAGCAGATTTATGGATAGCCCAGGGTCTAAGAATTGGCAGGATGTCAAGAGGATTTTCTGCTACCTTAGTGGCACTTTACATCTTGGCTTGTTTTATCTCGGGGGGGATCATTGCCGCCAGACTTACATGCTTTTTCAGACCGGGGGGATTTGTTACTATATACATGTGGTAGTGATGTGTGTGAACACACTAGGAACGCCGGGGCCTTTTTCCCCTCTTTAGGAGGTTTTTTCCCCCGTGCATTGTATATACACCCATCACTCTAGGGCTATCTATCTTTCCATTGCACACTAAGTAATATACTCTCAGTTGTGTGCCTTGAGCTTCCTTCGTCTTCTCCAAGTTGTGTGTGTTTCTCTGCAACCCTAATTCCAACAACAACATATTGAATGGAAGAAGATATAGGGTTGCTCAGCAAAAATGTATCAATGGATTTTTGCAAAGGTCTACTTTGGACAAAGATGAAGTTCAAGGCACTTTGGACAAAGTTGGAATCAGTAGGGCAGGTTATCGAAAGTTATTCAAACTCATCAACAGAAACCTAAAGAAGTCAAGAGTGAAGGGGTTCTTGCTTCCAAATCCATCAGTTGTTCAATAGTCCAGGCTCAAAACTAATTCCAAGGCCATGGAGATGCTTGGATAGCCTTTTCACATCAATGACATATATCCTGGTAAGAAGAAAGACCTCAAGTTTAACTCTTTCAACAATCTTCTCTTTGACTTGAGAAATTTGCAGAGGGCCATGATAAAATTTTATGATCTTCAACATACTAGAGAGAGAGAGAGAGATAGAGACAGAGAGAGAGAGAGAGAGGGAGAGATCCTTAAAATTCAGCTACCCTTTACCTACTATGTGTGATACCACCATGAGAGAGAGAAAAAGTGTTGGCCCATGCACATCATTGCGATGAGATCGAGAGTAGACCACTACTCAAAACAAACCTAGGTTTAGTTTAATTCCACCTTTGAAACCTTTAAAACTTAATATATGTACATGAAAAATGAAAGAGAACCAAGACCAAACAAACATATTATATGGTGTGTGTATAATTGATAAGTGACCCTTGATGCTCAAGAATTGTGGAAATGCGCATTGCAATCAAGAGTCCATAGTCTGGCTGAAATGTGTCTAGGCAGAGATCATGGCTTAAAATCTAGAGGAAGCAATTTCTAATGTGATCAAATGCTAGGCACTCAAGTAGGGTGTGATACTCAGACTCCCGAACTTGTTAGGGACATAAAGTGCATAATTGATGAGACTCCTCACTTTGAAGTATGTTTGGGGCATAAAGTGCATAGTTGAGGAGATTGCTCAAGCTGAAGTATGATAGAGTGGGTGTGGTTTCTTTTCCCGGAGAAGAAGATGGTTTTGCAGTTGGGGGGCAACATATGTGGTGTAATGTATGAAGTGTGAACCTCCTGATTTCTCCCAAATAGAGAGAGAGAGAGAGAGAGAGAGAGAGAGAGAGAGAGAGAGAGAGAGAGAGAGAGAGAGAGAGAGAGAGAGAGAGAGAGAGAGAGAGAGTCAATGAGTGAACCGTCGATAATTAGCATGAGTGATGTTGTTTTCAGAGGGTGTTGAAAATCAAGAAGACTTTTGACATGAGGGAAGTCAGAGAAGGAGTGTGTGACTCTATGTCACTCTATGAGTTAGAGAGAGGGTGCCTCCCAGGGCATTGGGTTGCCACCAATAAAGGGACGTTAAATGTAGGCAAGAGACACGACAAGTACGGCAAGAGAACTTAATGAGACACAAGAATTATTCGCTCGTAATTGAGGAAGAATTCGAGAAAATAACACTTTGGGATCTATTTTAATGTGTGTTCTCATATCACAAGATCCCCATTTAATACACACACAAGCAATGGGTTGCTACCACAATCTCTCTCTCTCTCTCTCTCTCTCTCTCTCTCTCTCTCTCTCTCTCTCTCTCTCTCTCTCTCTCTCTCTCTCTCTCTCTCTCTCTCTCTCTCTCTCTCTCTCTCTCTCTCTCTCTCTCTCTCTCTCTCTCTCTCTCTCTCTCTCTCTCTCTCTCACACACACACACACACACACACACACACACACACACACACACACACACACACACACTTTTTTTGTAATGCCATATTGAATTACAAATGGGAAACTTCAAAGCGAGGAAAACCCATAGAAAGTATTATAAGATATAACTTAGAAACAATCAAAGTAGAGCTAGTAATGGCTAATAGGGAGCTCATCCAAGTCATACGCATATTGAAGAGACTGTCTAAGAGATATCTTGAAAACAAGAAACATATTCCACTTGAATCTGCTCAAACATGAGGGAATTTCGTGCTTTCCACACTGTCCATAGACCCAAAATCTAACCCAGCCGAAAAAGTATGCATACGGCCGAAGCAAAGGCGAAAGCACTCCAAAGATCCAAAAAAAATTACCAAATTGTGATCCAGGGAAACAGAAGCAAAGAGCTGAAGAGATGCTATCCACAAACTATCGTGCACGAGAACAGGACTACATAAGATGTGATATATTCCCAATGCCTACACCACAACGAACGCATCGCGGAGAGGCCAATCTCCTAGAATGTAGTAATTTGTCAGTGGGGAGAGACCCAACAATACATCTCCACATAAACAATTGCTCCTTGAGAGGAAGCTTAGCATGCCACACTTTCATAACTTTACTCCACCACCAAGTAACACTCTTATTCATATTCCATACCTTGTTACAATGTTCTTAGACCCAAGAGGACGACTGCAAATGATAGTACACTTTCTTTGCCAACATCAAACCAAGCGAAGAACCAATAGTGTAACCCAAGTCCAAAGGTAAGCGTAGCATGTCTGAACGAGAGCACCCGTCCTTCAGCATCTATGACGTCTACTATCCTGTCAATACCTTTGTGGGAGAGAAAGTAGGCTTGTCTAGGAGAGCATTGAACAAGAGTCTGAGCAAAAACTCTACTCCAATGCAAACTCTCCAGTCGAAGTGAATTTCCACAGACCTCATCTCTACCACTCCACAAAAATTCTGTCATGACCACCTTCCAATCTGCCACTAGACTGGAAGCAAAGGGACATCCCAGAATTGTAGCTTCAACTTTACCAAAAACCACATCCCAATACGACGGCTGTCAATGGCCGAGGCTGGCATAGAAACCACATGAGAGCATAAAAACACAAGCATCTTCATCCAAGGCTGCTTTTGCTCAACCAACACCAACAATAAAGTAGCCTTCCTTGCTATGACATGAGAACACAAATGAAGAATATTTAGACCACCACAACGTTTCGGAGTACATAGCTTATCCATCACAAGAAATTGCAAGACTTTTTTATGAAAGGAAGTGGACCAAAAGTGCTCCAAAATCCGAGACATGAAATCCCGAAGATGATAGGGTGGCCAATGCAGCAGTGGTAGGAAAAAATGCATGTATGCCACCAAAATAGATTCACTATTATGAGTCTTACATGGAGCGGCTAGGTAGACAAGTTCCAATACTACAATTTCGACCTCAGTTTATTTACAACCCATTGCAACGATTTCGAATTGTTAACCGACCAAGCCAACAGATAACCAAGATGTCTCGCAATTTGATCAGGCTTCACTATCTCACCCGGCCATATCAGAGCATGACAATCCATTTGATGCAACAACAACAATTTAGAATTTTGGAAATTCACTTGCAGACCTACAGCCAACCCATAAATATGTAGTGCTTCCATTATACAACAATATCCTCAGGATGATTTCTAGGCCAAAACATGGAGTTATCCGCATACGCTTGTGCCACAAAATGATTATGAGCTGGCAGTTGTAGTCCATGTAGTCGACCAGATGCTGTTAAGGAGTCCAGATACAAGAGCAGAGGATGTGTAGCAATAGCATACAACATAGCACTCAAAGGGTATCCTTGCCTGATCGATCGACTCTGTCCCATGCTTCAACGAGTGACTTATGATATCATGTGATATAGATGTGGAAGATCCACCACTTCTTGCATCCAAAGCAGGCACATAATTTCTTGAAACAGGCGAAACATGGGGCTTATCTGGCTTCTTCAGAGTTTGCCAACCATCAATAGAATCTGTCATTTTAGATTTACCCTTGGTATATGTCTTTGCTGTAGGATGCACATTAGGCATGCTTTTATTTTGATCTTTCCATTGTTTGGCCTGCATGCTTCCATTAGCATCCCCCATCTTTGGTCTCACAAATGAAGAGGAGGAGGAGGCAACATGGGTTCCAGATAAATAGCGGAAGGTGGTAGTTTTAGCAAAAATTCCTGGCATTCAGACTGCATATGGCCAAATTTTCCACAATTAAAACATACACCTGCAAATTTTCCCCATTTGAGTTTAAACGGCCTTTTCCCTACCATCAGATCATTAGAGTCAACCCGATATTCCTGACGGTGTTGGCGTATCCGTATCCCACAACACACAAAATCTATTGTAATTAGTATCCAGATTTGGGGGGCATATCACTTTGCCCAATTGAGCAGCTAGGAGAGGCCAAAAATGCTTCCAAGTTCGTGGAAATCCAACTATTTTCACCCAAACTTGGCACCTATGTCATATCAAGGTCTGATAGTCTTTAGTAAGCGCTCAAGGCAATACATGTGTCATTTGCATATTGAAAAACAAGGGTGACATTTCCAATAATTGCGAGCCAGCTTCCATGTCTGCCAGTAACACCTCATAAAAGCCACGGGCACCAAAATACACTCCTTGGACAGCTTGTCTTTTCAACAGGAAATCAACCCATTGACCTACATCCTATGCCAAGGGCATCTTGCCAGGGACAAACAAAATGGCCGCATTTAACGCATACTGTGCTACCGGATCCATAAGTTGCTGAACCAAAATAACCACTTTGGTAGCTGGCTGCTGACCTTCCCAAGCATTCTGAGCATGAGCAAAATCCTCTGACAAACACCCTTTGTTAATGATATTTGCAATATCCATTGTGGAAAGATCCACTTGTTTGCTACGCTTATATACAGCTTCTTTTGCCAAGTCTAATCAACACTTCACTTTCTAGAGCACACTCTGGACTAACACCCACTCAATATATTTCTATACTTTTTCCCAAAAGAGTGGTGGTCCTTATGACAATAACTACCCTCCCCACCTTTTTTGCCACATCATCAAGGGCGTCCATACCCTGAGCCCAAAAAAGCACTTTTAAAAAAAAAAAAACTCACTTTTACTCAAAACTTCTCCCCAACCTATCTGTATACCCAAAAATCAATTTGCTCTCTCAAAATCTCACTGCTAGACCTGCAAAATATCAAACTTCCCACCTTTATTTATTTCCCTCCAAAATCAGTCCCCTCTCTCTCACTCCTCTCCCTCTCTCGTCTCTCTCCTACTTTTCAGCACACACTCTTCCTCCTTCCCTCTCTCACTCATCTTCCCCTCTCTTCTCTCTCCTACTTTTCAGTACACAATCTTCCTCCTTCCCCTCCTTGTTGCAGGTTCACTCCATAGCTTTGTTGCAGCTCTCCCTCCATTGCTCTCCATTCCATAGCTCTCTTGCAGCTCTCCATCCCATAGCTCTCTTGTAGCTCTCCATCCCATAGCTCTCCTGCAGCTCTCCATCCCATAGCTCTCCTCTCCATTCCATAGCTCTCCTGCAGCTCTCCATCCCATAGCTCTTCACTCCATAGCTCCCCTCTCCCCTCTGTGGCTCTGTTGCAGCTCTCCTCTCTTGCTCGAGGCCATCTTTATTCCCCTTGCCATGGAGCTAGGTGACATTATAAACCTCCCATCCACAGCAAGATGGTCAAGTTCAAAAAAGGTTTCTCTACATGTTTGGCTACCAAAGGACTTTGCACCCTCAAAGCATCATTACTTGCAAACTGCACAACAATGTCGTGGTACTCACACCAATGTGGACCTTTGGGTGCATTGTTGCCTCTACCCTAATGATACAGCCATCAATGTGTATCCAACATTCAATATCCTTGCTGCATTCTTACAATATGTAGATAGAGGGGAGCATAGTCCTCTTGGATACTGCAAGTGATTGTTGTCTATTGGAGCTGATACCACACAATGGTCTTTCCAGTCCATAATATACAGCCCATAATCTCTACCTTCTCCCCTCTCTACCTCCTTCATTCTATGCTATAGAAACCCATCTCTCCATGATATGCATACAAATGACAATACAAATCTCCCATCCACATCATGATCGTCACGGTCAAAAACAAAACGTGTACATATCTGGTTTTTGTCAAAAGACCTTGCACCTTCCAAGTGTTATGACTTACATACAACACAACAATGCCGTAGTGTAGGTCACACAGATGTGGACCTTTGGGTGGATGGTTGCCTCCACCCCAATGACCTTTTGGCTAATGTGTATCCAACATTCAATAGTCTCCCTACCTTCTTGCAATATGTAGGTAGAGGGGAGCCACGTCTACTTGGCTACTACAAGCGGTTTTCCACTATCAGAGCTCATAGTGTGCAATGGTGGATGCCTCAACACCAAGTTATCATTCATAACACTGCTAGTCTACAACAGAGGATCATTCATGTGGAGAAAGAAGCACAAACTCTTCAGCAACATGTGGAAGAGTAGGATGGTAAGATTGCAAAGCTTGAGGGTACCATATTGAGTTTGAAAGAGACACCTTTAGGTGCAAGGGATCATAAGAGGATCTTCTCATCCATAGAGACCCTTGCTTCCAAAGATAGAGAAGAGTTATAGCTACAAGGTGCATTTTGGAATACCCTATCATATTTCCTACATGTATGAAGTCGCTTCTATGGTGATTGTTTTGTTTTTTATTCTTATTGTAGGAATTTCATCCAAGAGACATGTGGTAGCCAAACCCAAGAGGATCCCTTTCATTTGCTTACTAGTTTCCTTAAGAAGGCAGATGCCATAGCACTCCTGCACACACCAAAAGGAAAACATATCAATGATGATGTAACCAAGGAGGTGATGCATAAGTTTTCTAATCTTGTGAGTGATGTTGATGTGTAGAAGGCCTGTGATGAAGTTGGCATTAGTACAAAGGGTTACACTGCACTACATGACCTCTTCAAGAATGCTTTGAGGGAACGAGGAGTTACTGATAATGTATTCCCAGTGCCATGCAAGGTGAAACTTGCTAGAGGGGGTTCCAATGAAGATGTTTTCTCACGTCTAGGTCACTATTTTCACATCGAGGAGACAATGCCCTCATCTATCTTTGTACAATCTCCACAAAGTGCTAAGAAAGATACCAATGCAAGGAATCGTGCTGATAATATTGAGAAGAGGCCCAAACTTGCTGCCTTGTGGACATGGGCCTTCTGCACCACCAGGGCCAAAACAGATATGATGTGTGCATTTCAACTGGAAAATAAGACCCAACAAAGTAATCATTGACAAATTTATTTTGCTACCAGTGCCCTCCCAACCTTTTGTACCTGTGGAAGACTGAGAGACAACCAAAATGCCTTTGATTGACATCTGCAAGGCATGAGATATGCTTGTTTTGGCCCAAACACTGTTAAAAACCCCTATCCACAAGACATCAATTTTGGGCAAAAGAAGTGCACTTGTTTTGCCCAAAATTTGGTGCCTTGTGGATAGGGTTTGAAAGCTAATGACACATCGTGTGACAATTACTTGCCTTTACACTAACCCCTCCGTCAAGCAAGTTGGGACCCCCAACATCGTCATAGTAGATAGAAAGTGACCCACAAAGCACTTGCACAATCATATCTTTTAAAAACATCTAATGAGCACCATGTCTCTATACCAAATCAAGATTCAAGGAAGCTAATAAAACTCACAATAAACTTGCCCATTCAGAACTAGAAAATTAAATTTCACTGCAATCCATGTATTTACACCAAATTGTAATTTGAGATGGGAAAGTACATGTGGAATTGATATCATATTGATGTATGAAATTACAAAAGGGGCTCATCATAGGTTTTTTGTTAGCAGGCATTGTGCAACTTCCTTGCGTCTTGCTTCAGCATTAGGTAGGATGGAAGTTAGAACTAAGGCTGCTATGGCTTGTGGGTCTTCCACTCCTAAGGCTTGATTGATAGCTACACGGTCTAAGACCTTGCCACAAAAACCTATTCCAAAAGTGGCCATTGCAAGGGATTTGTTTACAAGAAAAACTACTTGCACAGTCTAAGGTATAGTAGACAAGCACAAGATCTTGTTGACAGCCTTCAAGACCCACAAAGACAAATGTCCATCAAGGGACAAGTCCTTGTAGATAATGCAGATGTCGCCCATGGGTAGTTTGCCGATGTAGTTTGCAAGCGCTACTTTTGGGCCAAAAACATTGCTCTCTCCCGCTGCCCACACCTGCATGTCCAAAAGATCTTGGAAAAATTCGTGTTAGGAAAATACATTGGGATGGCCAATTACAGGAATACAATTACCACATGCTGCCTGTCGTCATCGTCCATAGTTGGTGTGAGGTAAAGGTTAAGCGACGATATCATGTCATCAACAATGTTTGGGGCATCAAAGTCAAGTGACTCAATAGGAAGAGGTTGTTGATTTTCAACAAGCTTGGCTTGGGTTGCCAAGAACTCCTCCTCCATGACGTTTGCCTGCTCTGCAACTGCAATATTTGAAGTGACCAAGGAAACTGTGTCAACGTCTGCAATCACTAACTTGCATATTTTTAGAGACATCATTTGGCATTGTAATGTGAATGTCAAATGTCACAAGATTACCTTCAAGGCTTTGTAGAGGTATCCATTTTCCAGTCTTCATTAGGAGAAAGCTGGACTCACTTTTGGGCCTTTCAGTTCTAGAGAGAGAGTGGCGCTCGACCAATGAGGAAGAGGCTAACGTTACGTTGAAAATCGACATTTTGGAGTCAAGCTCTTTTTATAAAAAGGGAGGTACAATTTCACACTTTCAAGGCATAAATGCCGTAAGTCGTACTAACTATGTACCGAGGAATTTCAGAACTTTCATTGAAGACTCTATCTAGTATCTTTGTTCCCGCCCAAATATGACTTTGAGTAACTCTACTTCCCTCTCAAAACTTCTTCCCTTTTTTATATTTGCGCTAACTTTTCTGTGTATTCATTCTACTGCACACCATGTCTACTTCTCGAAGGACTAGCACTACCATTGACTATGTTAGCATTTTTAACAGTTATACTACAGACGATCAAGCATGGATTCCATCTCGAATAACTATTGGAAGTTGGGTTCTACTGCAAGCTAGGAGGAGGAAGAGGAGGCAACACAATGATTTCGTGGAGGCTTTCAAGGGTCAAGTTAAAGAGTTTAAAGTGTGTGCACAAAGCAAGCGGGTGAAAGAGGTCCTCATACAACATGCTTTCCAGCATGCAGACTTAAGGTTGCAAACATCTCCTCCAAGTTTTCCAAGGCATCGACCCAACTGTAAGTTATTAGGGCATCTCGCTTAGTGCATGATTATATTCAAATATTAAGTGGTGGATATCATCTTTGGTATGTTTCAGATATTTTTTCATCGAATAGGACAGATTTGTTAAGTATGGAGCCTGATTTACCCTTGTAATTTTATGTGGTAAAAGTGCACATTTGTAAGGCCCCCATTATGAGGAGAAGCCATCGTGTGTGAAGGAAAATCACTCACCGGAAACCAAAATTTTCACGGACAAGAATCAGGGGCAACTTTAGAATATTCCTTTTTGCCGGAATATTATGGCCGGACAGCGGCCGGAAAGTGGTCGGAAAACAACCGGTCGGTTGGCCGGTGGCCGGTAGTAAATGGCCGATGGCCTGTGGTCGGAAGTCAATGGCCGGTGGTCGGTGATCGGAAGTCAATGGCCGGTGGCCGGTGGCCGAATTCAAAAGCGGACTTGTCTTCTCAAGGGCGGCCACACATGGGCGGATTGGAGGGTCCGATTTGGACTTATTTGCACAAGGGCGGCTACACATGGCTGTCTCTCATAAGAGAGGGCAGCCCTTTTGGCCTATAAAAGGAGGCCATTTCTACACGCATTTTATAGTGTGAAGTTGATGCAACAAGGTGAGTGTGAGGTGGTGAGAGTGAAGCAAGGCGGGAGCTCCATTAAGGGTATAATCCCTTTGTAAACTACTTCTTGTTTTGAAGTACTAAAGCCATTGAGTGACTGCTTTCCCGTGGACGTAGCCCACATTGGGTGAACCACGTATATCGTGTGTACTCTCTCTCTCTCTCTCTCTCTCTCTCTCTCTCTCTCTACTCTATAATCTCGTGTATATAAATCTGTCTCTCTCCATTAAGTAATCTACTCAATTATCTATTTAGCTACGTCTTATTTCCTAACAACTGGTATCAGAGCAAGGTTTGCTCGTAGCTAAATTATCTCAAGGAAAGGATTCCTTGAATTGAGTGGGAGTTATGGCGGAGGAAGGAAAGCTCAAGATTGAGAAGTTCAACGGCAAAAACTACCAACATTAGAAGATGCAGATTGAAAACTATCTCTACCAGAAGGACCTCTATTTGCCACTAGGCGGTCTTGCGAAGAAGCCCGCAACAATGGCAGATAAAGCATGGATTGTCCTTGATCGAAAGGCACTGGGAACAATCCGGTTAAGCTTGGCGTCAACGGTGGCCTTCAATGTTTCAGAGATGAAGACCACGGAGGACTTGATGAAGTCACTTGACGACTTCTACGAGAAACCATCGGCATCCAATAAGGTATTTCTTATGAAGCGCTTGTTCAATCTAAAGATGGCAGAGAATGGTTCAGTTGCAGAACACCTAAATGACTTTAACACAAACATAAGTCAACTTCGATCAATGAAAATCAATTTCGATGACGAAGTGCGAGCTCTCCTTATACTATCATCTCTACCGGATAGTTGGGACAGCCTTGTGATGGATGTAAGTAATTCTATCTCTGGCACAAATACTCTTAAGTTTGATGATGTTGTGGGTGTTCTCCTAAGCGAGGAAATGCGAAGGAGAAGCACAGGAGAATCATCAAGTGCTGCACTATCAGTGGAAACAAGAGGAAGGCTTAAGGAGAGGTTCAAAAACCAAAAGGGTCGTGATCACTCAAGGCGGAGCAAGTCACGCACAAAGTCAGTTCTTGAATGTTGGAACTGCGGCAAGAAGGGCCACGTCAAGATGGATTGCTGGTCCAAGAAGAAGAAGGAGACAGAGTCTCAAGACAACAAGCCAACATCGGAGGCCAATGTGGTAGGTAAAGTAGAGCAAGATGCTCTAATTCTCTCATTAGACAATGTGTCTAATTCCTGGATAGTAGATTCCAGGCTTCATTCCATGCGACACCACACAAGCAACATTTCCAAGACTACACCAAAGGTAATTTTGGGTATGTATACTTGGGAGATGATGAAGCTTGTGAGATTGTCGACAAAGGTACAGTTTCTGTCAAAACTGCTAACGGAAATGAATGGAAGCTTAAAGATGTTAGGCATGTTCCTTCTCTTCGCAAAAATTTGATCTCTACAGGACAATTGGACGATGAAGGTCACAACATTGCATTCGGAAACAAACGGTGGAAGATCTCAAAGGGATCTTTGGTGGTTGCCAAGGGTGAAAAAGTCGGTACACTTTACTTGTGTACTGTTAGCACGCAACCTTTAGCTTGTGCAGCAACTACAGAAGTTGACAGTGCGGTGTGGCACTACCGACTTGGGCATATGAGTGCCAAAGGAATGCAAATCCTTCAAACAAAGAAGCTTCTATCAGGTTTGAAAGAAGTGGACTTAGAGTTCTGTGAAGATTGTGTTTATGGTAAACAAAAGAGGGTAAAATTTCAAAAATCAGGAAATGAAAGAAAAAATAAAAAACTTGAGTTGGTTCATTCTGATGTTTGGGGTCCTGCAAGTACACCATCACTTGGTGGCTCATTGTACTATGTAACATTCATAGACGATGTAACTAGAAAAACATGGGTTTATGTCATGAAGAATAAATCCCATGTATTTTCCATATTTCAAAGGTGGAAAGCCTTTGTCGAGAATGAAACACGTACCAAGGTTAAATGCCTCAGATCCGACAATGGAGGTGAATATTGCAGCGAAGCTTTTGAAAGCTTTTGTGCTAGCAATGGCATTCGGAGGCAAAGGACAACCCCAAGGACACCTCAACAAAATGGGATTTCGGAAAGGATGAACAGGACAATCATGGAACGAGCACGAAGCATGCGGCTACATGCAGGCCTACCACTTGAGCTTTGGGCGGAAGCTGTAAGTACTTCTGTGTACTTAATCAACCGGTCACCCTCAACGGCATTGGATGGGGGAGTTCCAGAAGAGGCATGGACAGGTAAACCGGTGAATTATGTATTTCTCAAAGTGTTTGGGTGTGAGGCTTTCATGCACATAGATAGAAGCCTAAGATCAAAGCTAGATGCAAAATCCAAAAAGTGTTTCTTCATTGGCTATGGAGAAGGAGACTTTGGGTATCGCCTATGGAATCCTCAAGGTGGTAAAATCTTAAGGAGTAGGGATGTAATTTTTAACGAACAAAATATGTACAAAGATTACTTGGAAAGAAAACAAACAAAAGAAACACGTGATGAGTACATGGAGCTTGAGGACGGTGAAGACTCAAGGACTGGAAACGGTGACAATGTGCAACCAAATGAGGAGCCTCAACCTATTCCCCGAAGATCTACAAGAGCAAGTAGACCTCCAGAAAGGTTTGTTCCTTCCTTCAACCATCTCTTGATCTTAGATTCTGGAGAGCCGGAATCATACGAAGAAGCTATGCAACATGAATCCAAAGAAGAATGGACGAAGAGCATGCAAGTGGAGATGGACTCACTACATCGCAACCAAACATGGGAGTTGGTTGAGTTTCCTAAAGGTAAGTGGGCACTTCAAAACAAATGGGTGTACAAGCTGAAGGAAGAAGAAGGTGGCAAGAAAAGGTACAAGTCTAAGCTTGTGGTAAAAGGTTTTTCTCAAAAGAAAGGTATTGACTTCAATGAAATATTTTCTCCTGTTGTAAAATTGAACTCAATTAGGCTTGTCTTAAGCCTTGTGGCTGCTCATGATTTAAATCTTGAGCAAATGGATGTAAATACGGCATTCCCTCACGATGACTTAGAGGAGGAAATCTACATGATTCAACCAAAGGGGTATGAAGTAAAAGGTAAGGAGAAAATGGTTTGCAGATTAAAGAAGAGCTTGTATGGTTTAAAGAAAGCATCAAGACAATGGTACTTGAAGTTTGATCGATGGATGTTGGATCATGGATTCACAAGATGCAACTCGGATCACTGCGTCTACACGAAGAATTTGGAGATGGGAAGTTCATCATCCTAATGTTGTATGTTGATGACATGCTGATTGCAAGTGCTAACATGCAAGACATCAAAGACCTAAAAGAGGAGCTGTCTAAATCTTTTTCAATGAAAGATTTAGGTGCTACAAAGAGGATACTTGGTATGAAAATATCAAGGGATAGGACGAAGAAGACAATAAAGCTATCTCAAGAAGATTACATCAAGAAGGTACTAGAAAGGTTTGCAATGCAAAATGAAAAACCTGTTTCTACACCTTTGGCTGGTCATTTTAAACTAACGAAGGATATGTGTCCAAAGACACAAGAGGAGATAGCCTATATGTCTAAAGTTCCATATGCTGCAGCGGTAGGTCCTCTAATGTATGCTATGGTCTGGACAAGACCAGACATTGCACATGCAATGGGAGTTGTTAGTAGGTTCATGGACAACCCAGGTAAAGAGCATTGGCAAGCTGTGAAGTGGATACTTAGGTATCTAAAAGAGACAACAAAAAATGCTTTGTATTTTGGAGGAACTGATATTTTTCTAGAAGGGTATGCTGATGCAGATATGGAAGGTGACAAAGATACTCGAAGGAGCACTACTGGCTATGTGTTCACGATTGGAGGCACAGCAGTAAGCTGAGCTTCAAAGCTGCAGAAAGTGGTTTCACTTTCTACCACGGAAGCAGAGTATGTAGCAATGACGGAGGCAAGCAATGAAATTATGTGGCTTCACAGATTCTTAGAAGAGCTTGGATTCAAACAAGACAATTGTGTCTTGTATAGTGATAGCCAAAGCGCTATCCATCTTGTGAAGAACTCAGCCTTTCATTCAAGGACAAAGCACATTGAGGTGAGATATCACTTCATACGCACTCTTTTGGAAGAGGGACAACTAAAGCTAGGAAAGGTGCATACAAGTGAAAATCCTGTAGACATGTTTACAAAGGTGGTCAATAAGGAGAAGTTGAGCTTTTGCTCATCTTCAATCGGCATTCAAGGATAAGAAGCCAGAATGGAAAGCAGTCACAGGTTTGGTTTGGAGATCAGTCTCCAAGTGGGAGATTGTTAAGTATGGAGCCTGATTTACCCTTGTAATTTTATGTGGTAAAAGTGCACATTTGTAAGGCCCCCATTATGAGGAGAAGCCATTGTGCGTGAAGGAAAATCACTCACCGCAAACCAAAATTTTCACGGACAAGAATCAGGGGCAACTTTAGAGGCCTCTGGGGCGGAGGCCCCCGATACTTTTTTTTCGCCGGAATATTCCTTTTTGCCGGAATATTATGGCCGGACGGCGGCCGGAAAGTGGTCGGAAAACAACCGGTCTGTTGGCCGGTGGCCGGTAGTCAATGGCCGATGGCCGGTGGTCGGAAGTCAATGGCCGGTGGTCGGTGGTCGGAAGTCAATGGCCGGTGGCCGGTGGCCATATTCAATGGCCGGTGGCCGAATTCAAAAGCAGACTTGTCTTCTCAAGGGCGGCCACACATGGGCGGATTGGAGGGTCCGATTTGGACTTATTCGCACAAGGGCGGCTACACATGGCTGTCTCTCATAAGAGAGGGCAGCCCTTTTGGCCTATAAAAGGAGGCCATTTCTACACACATTTTATAGTGTGAAGTTGATGCAACAAGGTGAGTGTGAGGTGGTGAGAGTGAAGCAAGGCGGGAGCTCCATTAAGGGTATAATCCCTTTGTAAACTACTTCTTGTTTTGAAGTACTAAAGCCATTGAGTGGCTGCTTTCCCGTGGACGTAGCCCACATTGGGTAAACCATGTATATCGTGTGTACTCTCTCTCTCTCTCTCTCTCTCTCTCTCTCTCTCTCTCTCTCTCTCTCTCTCTCTCTCTCTCTCTACTCTATAATCTCGTGTATATAAATCTGTCTCTCTCCATTAAGTAATCTACTCAATTATCTATTTAGCTACGTCTTATTTCCTAACAAGATTGGCAACCAGTTGAGAGTATAGTTGGGATTTTTTATGCTTTCGATGCATTTATTGGTCAGCAAATGTACTGAGGAAGACAACAGAAGGAACTTGAAAATAATGGAATTTTCTTTTATGATATGTCATATGTGGAACCGAGAACTTCCATTGGTTGGGGTTGTGTAGCTCCTTTGTCACTTCCATCCTTTGACAACAAGGATTGGTCCCTACCTGCTTCGCAAACTAGTGAAAGCTTCAGGAATAAGTTTTTCAGGATATACAAAAGTCCCTCAAGTATTCAATTGCCACAAAAATAGTTCGGATCGCACTATTTATGCCTCTTGAAGTGTTTGTAGATTTTTTCTTCGATGAGCAAATAAGAACTACCGCAATGTGAAGACAATGTCAAGCACAACTCTGGCGCAGCTCAGGATAGATCTTACATGTGAAGAACTTCCACTTTTGCCGGAATTGTATGCATTCAGTCTCAACAATAGAAAGGTGCTTACTAAATCGATAAATTTTGATTGTCTTTAATACACTATGACTGAATCTAACTTTTTCTTCTTTTCAGATTCCAAGGCACAAGGAGAAAACAGCATTGTGCAAGGCGTCACTAACAAATACACTTCACTTAATTGCTTCCATCGGAAGCTAGGTCACATACCTTGTGCACGCAAAGAGCTTTGATGCCATGCAAACCATGATGTACTCTTCAAAATGACTAATGCAGAGATATTTTTTGGCAGTCAAACAATGTTTTAAAAATGTACATTTTCAATGTTTCAAAACTTACATATTGTGTTGTTTCTGTCAGGATTTATACAAGTAATTTGCTCCCTTTCCTTGCTACTGTCCTCTCCCCCGGTTTGTGCCACTCGTCCCCTGTCCTCTCCCGCGGTTTGTGCCACTCGTCCCTTGCCCTCTACTCCGGTTGCTGCTACCTCTGCCTCTGGGGACGCTGGTCTCGGGCATCCTTTCATGTCGCTCGAAAGCATGGGCCTCTTCCATGGCTTCCCATGCTTCTTGCACCCGTGAAGCTTCCCGTTGTTCTTGCTCTTGTCGTCGATGTGTAGCCCATTCCTCTACTTCTGTGGCGTCCGCATAATATTGGTTTATTGCTTCTTGCATATTTCTAACTTCTTCTTGAGTCTGATTGTGGCGTTGCGTCATTTCGTTAATGCGAGCCTCTTCAAACTCATCAGCTCTCGCCGCTTCCTCTCTTGTGCGTCTGTTTACCGAGATTATAATACGCTGGATGGCCATTATAGAATAATGTTGCACATCGTTGTTGGTGTAGTTATGTAATCAAAGTTCCTGTAGAAGCGTGATACAGACATCTACTGCTTCATACATATGTTGCAGCAAACAATAAAACAGTAGATTACTTACGTTCGGTATATCCATAATTTTACTAATGAGCAACACGGCATTCAAATAGGTTTGCCAGCCACAACTATAGTCATCAGTTTGCGTTGGCACGGTTACCCGTTCGTGCCGGACTACATTTCCTAGATCATGTTCTAACAAAAGATTCTCTACACAGCATACAAGCTTTTTCGCGGCACTACATACATAACCACTTGAATCAGCAACACATTACAAAGACACACTGCTTTCCAAATGTACCCAAATGGATCTTACGTTTTTACACGACCGTGAAACACCCTGCTTTGCCCGGAGTTTGCGTAGTAAACAATCTTAGCTTCCACGTCAAATGACACCAGACTCCAATGATCACTACAAAGACACCATCAAAGATGAGGAGATATTCTCAATAAAAGATGTTTTTTACAAGGTAAGAAAATACTCACGACGCAGTGACCAGAAAGCGCGCTAGATCAAAGTTGACTCTGCTAAACCAGTTCATCAGACACAAAAAGGAAACTGAGTTGTTCTGCAGATAAGGCGATACCAGCGGATCTATTACGTATACTTTCTCTTGAACCTCAGAGGGCAAAAGCGAGACAGCGTGGCTAACATGAAAAAAAATGGCAGAGATTAGACTTGAACACCAAGTGGGTCAATACCGAGTGAGTGGGGAAACTATCGAATTCCATCGGCCACTGATTCTTTGGTATTGACCCATGTCTTGGCTGAAATGAGCCATTATAAAGAACTTGACGACTGCCGCAAAGACATGGGTCAATACCAAGCGAGTCAGCGGCGGATTCCAATTTCATAAGCAACAGACTCGCTTGGTATTGACCCATGTCTTTAAGGTAGTGAACCATTATAAAGTAAAACTTGGCAAGTGCCGCAAAGACATGGGTCAATACCGACCGAGTAGTACCAAAATCCAATTTCATTAGCCACTGTTTCGCTTGGTATTGACCCATGTCTCGGTAGAGACCCATTTAATGAGCATGAGAATTACCACAAACCAACATTGATGACCTCATTCGTTGCGAGCAAGTCGGTGAAACTGCGCATGCACATGAAGTCTACATTATCGAGGTTGGTAATGCAAGCCTCCTCTGACCTTGCAGGCAGTTGTATGTGTGCATGCAGAGGCGCTGAGCTCAACAAAATTCTCAACTCCTCTTCATTCTCTTCGTTGATTTGCTCTAAAATAATTGACTCATCCGATACGTTGGAGGGCCCTTCTGATGGAGAGCCTTGCCCTTGCCTTTCTTGAGCTGGCTCTCGAGCTTCCTCAGGCTCCTCCCTAACAGCCTCCCTAATAGCCTCAGGCTCCTCAGGCTCTCGATCATTTTCCTTCAATATTGGTTGCTCCATAGATGCCTCAAGCTCCACCCTGACCTGCTCTTGTCCCTCATCGTCCACGATAGGTTGCGGATCCTCCATGACTTGCTCATTTTGGTGTCTAGCTGGCTCCTCGATAACTGTCTTTGTTTCTTCCACGATAGCCTCAGTGTCCACTCTGGCTTGCTCTTGGCCCTCTACGGCTATCTCAGCCTGCCCGTCTGTGTCGTTTCTCTCGACCCGTGATCGGGTCTTTCTGCTGTTTGTTTCAGCCCTAGACGGCTCTGTCTGTCGTGCACGAGGATGGAGAGGGGGGATGTTGAGAATATCCATGGCTCTACTATCCCGGATAGGCATTGGCTGAAGCAGCCCATCGTAGCGAAAACGAAGCCTACGAAGAATATCAAAATCCCGCGGCATTATAGTGACGCGGTGTGCATGGGCAGCCAGGATATATCCATCGCTGAAGAATTCCACGAGGTAGTCTTCAGCAATTTCTTGAAGGCAGAGGAGTGCACTGCTGGCCCATCGCATGCCGACTCTCCCGTGCTCACAAATCTCCCGCACTACTCGTTGGAAATGGAGACGTGGAATAGCAGGTTAAACGTGTCGTTCTATCCTCCGTAGCTCTTGCAGTACACCTCTGTGCGCCTCATATCGGCGTCTTCTTGCTTGAGCATTCAAAGATTCACTTGTTGCCCTCCTAGCGCAGGCCTTTACACGAGGCATCTCTACAAGTACAATAACACCAAAAGACAATTCATTTGTCAGCACAAGGGACATCAGATTTCAAAAATGGTTAGTACCAAGCGAATAGGTGAATAGGATGAAGGGGATCAGAGAGCACCACAGACGGAGAGAGAGAGAGAGAGAGAGAGAGAGAGAGAGAGAGAGAGAGAGAGAGAGAGAGAGAGAGAGAGAGAGAGAGAGAGAGAGAGAAGGAGACACACGACACACAGATATGGGTGGGGAGACTCAAAAGAGTGAGCATCCCCCTATACACTTATGCTATGTATAAGGTATATAAGTCAGTGGGCACCCAGGACTACATGGTTATTGAAAACCCTAAACCCCCGGAAATTAATAGTTCACTCTTTGTAAAGTCTGAAGTGTTTTCTAACTCAAAACCCGGTGTTCAGTTGTAATTTTGTTTCTTTCTTATAAAATCAAAACGCGTATTTGGCAAAAGAAAACCCTAAATCCGCAACAAGCAGGGGTTACCTTCCCCTTATTTGCTTAGTATTGACCTCTGTACTAGCAGACATCACTTAACTTTTCTTTTGGTCAGTACCAAGCGAATAGGGCCCTTCGGACTAAGTAACCTTACCTTATTCGCTTGGTACTGACCAAGGACGATGACCTCTACCAAGCGAACAGGTGCAGCAAACAGGGTTTACCTTCCCTTATTCGCCTGGTACTAACTACACAAAATACAAGTGCACAGAAGGGTAGTAAGTAGCATACCTCTTCACTGTGTGTAGAGTTCCGCGTCACTGAAGCGCTGCAGAACAAGAGTAAGAGAAGGAGGATGCGCGAGAGTAAGAGGTGATGGAGTTTGCTTACCGCGTAGCATCGATGGGGGTAGAGTTAATTAGAATGATGCGCAGTAGAGGACGCGAAAATAGGCAGAATAGTTGAAACTTGAGATGTTTGGCGGGGGTAATGCCTCAACTTAGAATGCTTACCTCGGGGAGGGTGACAACTTCACTTATGTGCGAGATTGCGGTTGGTAAATCGTACTGCATGGGAATCTGAGACCATTTAATAGTGGTTGTCCTTGAGAGCGCAGCCCATGTGCCTTTTTGAGTGACCGTTTAGGGTCAGACAGACGCCAATCGCCCTTGCAGTCACCATCTCCATCTCCATCTCCGAGTGGAAATAGATCGCCGTTGCCTTTGCCTTTTCTGCGCCCTTCCCCTTGGCCAACTCTCGTGATCCTGCGTTTAGAGTCAGACGGCGATCACCCTTCCATTCGCCATCTCCATCTCCATCGCCATCGCCTTTGCATTTTCTGCGCTCTTCCCCTTGGCCAGCTCTCATGATCCTGCGTTGAGTGACCTCCACTGGGTCGAGTCCCTTGCTGCCGCGTCGCCATCGCCATCGCCCCCCTCTGGTTCTTGTTGTCGATGGCGTGTGACATCACCATCCAACTCGGTGCCATTGGATATTGTAGAGACAGGATCTTTCTCCCTGCCTCTCACCTTCATGTGTGTTGTTAACTGTGTACGCACCGAAGCCACTACGTTAGGGTAAAAACACATGCATGGTTGGAATAATTACTCCTTATGTGATCGTACCGCATTCATGGTTGGAATAATTACTCCTCATGTGACCGTGCCTGAGTTTGGGCATAGTGAGTGAGTAGGCCTATAAATCTATCACTGATAACATAATATGCTTTGTTCTTATCCACCTGTTCCGAATTCTTAGGTCACAAGACAGAACCAAGCGAATAGGGCCCTTTGGTGATTCTTGGGGGCCCTACTTGCTTGGTTCTGACTCAACTAACGTCAACTCTTATGACATTAGCACACAGGACAGAACCAAGCGATAGGGTCCTTCGAAAACTCTTGGGGGCCCTACTCGCTTGGTTCTGACTCAACTAGCGTCACCTCTTATGACCTTAGCGCATGGGACATAACCCGTCGATAGGGCCCTTTGGTGATACTTGGGGCCCCTACTCGCTTGGTTATGACCCAACTAACGTCAACTCTTATGACATTAGCACACGGGACAGAACCAAGTGAATAGGATCCTTCGGAAATTCCTAGGGGCCCTATTCTCTTGGTTCTGACTCAACTAACTTCACCTCTCATGACATTAGTGCATGGGACAAAACCAAGAAAAAAAGGACATTGAGGGGTACTCGAGGCTCAACATTCGCTTGGTTATGACACCAAATAGTTTTGGCTTTCTTTTTCTTTCATTCATGGGGATCAAAGTCCTGGAGACAGACGTGAGCGAGGATACATGTGAAGAAAAACTATTCACATTCTTATATAACCCCCGTGCTCATCACCATGCACCAGAACTATCAGGAATGTTCAATGCAGAGTTTTCTATACAAAGAATTATAGATTGCTCCTTTGAGTACGCACAAAACCATTTGCAACAGTATGAGGCAGTCACTTGTGACAATTCCATGACAGTTGATGGCATGAGATATGTGCACCCTGCCGACCTTGACCCTTACAAGAGTGCTTCAAGGAGACTAAATCGCTGTCTATAAAAGTGTCCCTCCAATGCACTGCTTGTACAAGACAGGTGTATAAAGCACTTCAAAAAGTGTCGCTTATTGGAATTCTACCATGGGTTTTTCTGTTACTTATACTTGCAGACGGATGGTGAGTCAAAGACTTCGCAGTCAACAACTTTCGGTAGTTGTCCATTGGCGCCGGAGGAAGAGGTATAGGATGTGTAGGTGCAATTCAACCCAGAAGAAGAGCGGGTAGAGGTACTAAAGGAAACATTTGATGCGGGCTTAACTCTTGTTTCTCTTGCGGATGCAGCAATAGGGTGCAAGCAAGAAAGCCCAAGTAAGGAAGTGACTTTGCCTCTGAATTGTGCTCCAAGCTTTGCTATGGCGGGCGACACCCACTATGTTCTGCTCACAGATATCATGCATGAGCTCAATATACGGGAGGACTACTGCCTAGCGGCAATTGCGAATTTTTTTGAGGTAGACATGGAGTTTGTGGACGATGATGGAGTGGACCAGCATGTCATTGCTGACACAGCTGTCCGTGACTCACAGTTCACTTCAAGGTCTCAACTGATCAAAGATACGTTCAATGAAGCGAAGTTCAGAGAGGCCAATTTTCCAACAGATTAGCAGTTTGAATCGACAACAAAACAACTCGGCTTGGAAAACATGGGTAGGCACGTGGCACCCAAAGATCAGGTAATGAATAGTCAGTCTATTCACTTGTGGGGGAGGTCGATGCTGAAAATGGACGAGAATCAGATGGTAACTTTTGTCGTGCATTCAAATGGTATTAGAGATGGCCCAATGATAAAATATCATGATCATATTTTTTTGCTGCCAGGTGCTAGTGTATGACGATAGTTTCCTTAGAAGAGCGGGAGGCTCACGGCAAGGGCTTGTCACTGGAGTCCAAGGCAAGGATGCGGCGTTGTCTCACTACATCGGGCGTTTCAACCACCAAAAGGTTTGTAGAAACAATTCAAGTACTTGGCAATTGCACTCATCTCACTTACG
Organism: Adiantum capillus-veneris; assembly: GCF_014529385.1. Classification (NCBI taxonomy): domain Eukaryota; kingdom Viridiplantae; phylum Streptophyta; class Polypodiopsida; order Polypodiales; family Pteridaceae; genus Adiantum; species Adiantum capillus-veneris. The sequence goes on along the minus strand of NC_140951.1, from coordinate 61,201,776 downwards.
GCATATAAATTCATTGCAATTTTTATGTAGATCATAATATACCACAAGGAATACTCCGATGACAATGCAAAGTTCCCACTGTTTGCAATGAAAGTTATTACAAGATTGTGTGGTGGGCACCCCCTCCCACTAAACGCAAAAAGACTAATTCTGATTGAGAAATAGTTTGCTCTACGCGTATTTGGCATTGGGTATGGGTGCCAAGCACTCAGAGCCCCCTATTTCATGTCCTACATAGCTCAGGCTCTGGCTGTAGGGGTTGAAGACCCGGAAAGCTTAGATCCATACAACAAGCGACTGTTTCTGAGGGAAAGAAGACGCCTGATGCCCGTGGGGATGCTGCCATCAACAGAGGAACGAGCTCGTCTACAGAGCTTGCACATCGAAGAGGTACAAAGTGAGGAAGAAGGAGGTGCATCGAAGAGGATAAAAACGACGGGCTCAGGTCCATCTTCTCCCGCTCCTGACTTGTGACCGGTGCCACCTCGCATGGCGCTCCGCCGCATTTGAAGCTCCTCAAGCCATCTGTTTCTTTTCTTTGCGGATGTGTTGTAAAGACCGTGTAATTTCTGAACTCTTAAGAAGTTCCTTCTGCCTTGCTCTATGAATTAGTCCTCGATAAGTCCGTTGGTGTAACTCTAATAGGCTATTGGCCTTTTCTTTTCCTCCCCCATGTCGAGTGTGCTTAAATAACCTGTTCTTGCCATGTAGTGGGTTTTTTCCATGCCTTGTGTGGACCATATTGATAGTGAGCCGTATGTCTTGGCAAAATATGGACCATGGTTGAACAGTATGTGCTGCATTGAAATAAAACAAAATGGTCAGTAGAGTACAATTTAAAATTTTGTTTTGTATACGTAGAATGCCAACCCACCATGTAATGTGTGATATGTTGCCCACCCCACCCTGTAAGGTAAGCCTTTTTCCAATCCAGCAAGGCTGCTTGAAATGATGTGAGCTTACTTTGGTCCCAAGAATGCTGCTCAACGTAATGAAAAATTTTGTCTAGTGATTTCCACACATTCTCCTTGTGATTCTGGATTGCCCCACCACCAGCATTGTCTTTAACCACTTTATGTAACTGTTTCCATTTGTTGAACGGGTTTCTCCTTTCTTCTCTATCTGAATCTTTGAGGCTAAACCCAAGAAACCTTCTTTCCTTCACTCCGCCTATCGATGCTTTCCTCGGTACCTTGTATCGACTTTGAGACATCTTAGGGTCCTCTTCAATTTTGACATTGCCTCCATGCAAACCAATGTCTGAGAGCACTCCCTCTAATGCTTTGATCACTCTTTTCGACTCACTCTCTGGATTTAATGTCCATGCAAAACATATGTACAAATGAACCACCTTTTCAATTATTCGATAGAGTGCATGAAGTGTACAGACGTGAACTCTACTCAGAGGAATATCAAGCACTGGTTTACAAGTTTTCTCTTGAAGATGCCTGTTGGGAGCTCTAATCCATTGCACACTCTCAAGTGATTGTGCATCATCCATGCAATATAAGCATGGATTTGCCACAGCTGCTCCATGTGTTATGTTGTACATACACTTAAGAGTCTTCAAGTCACCTAACATGTGCCATTCCACTGTGTAGTCACCAAATCCTTCCACTGAAAGAACGGCTCTGTTTCTTTGTTCACTGATGATAGAAGGAATTTGTGTTTGACTAAAAACCCAATCGAGGATTTCAAAATTTCCTTATCAACCTACAGTGAAAAATGAAAACACAAAGTCAACAACCAAATAATCAATATTTTTGTTATCAGAGATTGAATGAAGCATACCTGAAATGATCCTAGAGTTAGAATGTTGTTTTCTGATTGCACGCTGAAGTATCGTGGATCCTCTTTCGTTATTGATGGATCCAGAGCTCTGTTCATGAGGGTAATGGTGACTCTCTCCAACTTCTTGTTCTTCAGGACCTCGCACTCGTCGAGCTTCAAAACAAACTTGAGAACCCCACCGCATTGGTCTCGACTGATGTCAAAGAAGTGAACGGCATACCTTTGCAATGCTTCAAGATCAACGAAGAGGTTGTTGTGCTCGTTAAACTGTACCTCTTCGTTTAAACTTAGAAGAGGTTGTTGTGCTCGTTAAACTTTGTATATATGCTTCTAAGTTCTTTCTCCCGTTGAGATAAGAAAGACTCCCTCCTACGCTTCTACAACGGTGCGTACTCTTGCAATACATCAACATGAAGATGATTTGTGTTCTTTCTTTGGGTAAGTGTTAAAGATGAAGGGGCTGAGGATTGTAAGTTTAAATTAGTGTTCTCATAAGGAAAAGATACGTTCTCCTTCCTAGAGTTGATGGAGAAGAAGACGGAGAAATGTCTCAGGTTTTGGGAGGGAAAGCCATATTCTCAAGTTTAGAGTTGATAGAGTTCGTGTGGCTTATGTTTCTGGAGGGAACGCTTGTAAGTTGGCATTTCAAATCATTAGTCATACGGTTAGTTGGATTCCTGACAAGAGAACGAAGGATAAGAATGATAAAGACGGCGGCTACCTACCAAAAAATGTCATTTTGGCCTTTTGTTGCGAAGAAAAGTATCACATAAAATGCACAATTGAACATTTTCATTTTCTCTCTCTAAGCCGACGTGGCACTTCTTACAGGGCCCAAAAGTGAGTCCAACTTTCTCCTAATTACACATCCACCGCTCGTAGAGTGGAAGCGTATATACAAAGTTGTGAAAACTTTTAAAAACAGTATCCGAAGCCCCTAGCTTGTGTGATCACTAACTGGCACAGTTTCAAAGACATCATTTGGCATTGTAATATGAATGTCAAATGTCACAAGATTCTCTTCAAGAATTCGTAGAGGTATCCATTTCCCAGTCTTACACATCCACAGCTCTCGGTGGAAGCGTATATACAAAGTTGTGCAAAATTTGAAGTACTGTATCCCAATACCTAAAGCCCCTAGCCTGCATCAATATTTATCTCCCTATTGCATACCCTTTATAAATTCCCAATTCTCTCCTAATAACGATTGTAATGCTTCAAAAGACATATTCTTGCATATAAACATAGTGGGTGCTCTAGGTGGAAGTGTATATACAAAGTTGTGTAAAATTTTAAGTATTGTATCCCAATACCTGAAGCCCCTATCCTGCATCAATATTTATCTCCTTGATACATACCCTCTATAAATCCGTTCTCTCCTAATAAGATTTATAATGCTTCAAAAGACATATTCTTGCATATAAACATAGTGGGTGTGACATTGAATGGCAGGGCCTTAAATAAATGCACAAAAAAATGCACAAGACAACATCGACTTAGACCTACAAACCTAAAAGCCTTCTCAAATTTCAACAAGGAAAGAATGTCAAAAACCATCTTCTCCTTTATGGATAAGATGGATGACAAACATCAGGCTACAGCCACTCCATGCTAAGAAGTGTTCGCATGTCAATTCAGCTAATCTTACCATAACAATGTTCAGATGTGGTCACTATTGTTTGTCTATGTAGAAGAAGGTTATGCTTTGCAGTGGCATTGATGGTTGCACACACTAGGAAGCATCATGGCACCAATGTCAACATGAAAATCTTGAAAGGTTACAGAGAGACTTCTTAATTGTTGTTACTGACCAAGTTTGATGGAAATATATCTACATACACATCAAATGGCCCACAAGCTACTTACTAGCATACTTGAACACATAGGTCAACTCAATGCATATGTCTATTGCAACAACAAAGAGAAGCAACTTATGGTTAGGTGGAAAAAGTCTTGGATTAGTGTGCCCCAACTGCGGCATTGAATACACATGTTTTGAACAACAACCACCGTCCCATTGATCCTATGGTCTCTGAACCCAAGCAGCCTCCTTTCCAATGTTGATCCAAGATGCCACAATCTCAAACACGATGAGGCCCGATGGTTGCGATTTGCATGAAGACCCAAGCACCTTTGCGGAACACTTGAGGCAACCACTCCCCATTAGAATCGTTGGTGTTGTACAAGACAACCCTTTCTACCTTGGCTTTCTGTGAGTAGTAGAGTTTGACATTGCTACAGAGATGAAGGGGCTACAATAAGAGGGTTTCATGGTGGTTTTGAATGAGCTAGAGATGGTGGAGGAAGAAGTAATTTTTTTTGGAGAGAGGGAGATACAGAGGATTAAACCTTCAATAGAGAACCTTGGAGTGCAATATTGTAGCCATGGCAAGGAGTCAAGAGGTGGTTGATAGAATTTTTGTAGGTGCTCCAGTCGTGGGAAGCTTGGAGATGATGAGCTAAGAAGTTGTACCTCAGAGGGTAAAAGAGGGTTGGAGAAGTTTACCCCAATGTTGCAACCATATCCATGGATAGCTTGTAGATGATGGGCTAGGTGGTAGAAGAAAGGGTAGAATTTTTTCTTGAGTCTCCACAAGTGCTGCAGCCATGTAGATCTTGGGGAGAGAGGACAGTGGAGGTGTAGATGAAAATGGAAAGCACATAGAGAGAGAGTGTGTGTTTAGATCATGAGCAGCTATGGAAAGCTTCCATTTGTGCTACATCCATAGCCATGGATAGCTTGTAGATGATGGGCTATAAAGTGGTAGAAGAAAGGGTAGAAGAGGTGCTTGGTAAAGTCTCCACAAGTGCTGCAAACATGGAGATCTTGGGGAGAGAGGACAATGGAGGTGTAGATGAAAATGGGAAAGCATGTAGAGAGAGAAAGAGAGAGAGAGAGAGAGTGTATGTGTTTAGATTGTGAGCAGCTATGGAAAGCTTCCATATGTGTTGCAGCTAAGGAAAGCTTCCATATGTGCTATAGCTATGGAAATCTTGAGAGAGAGAGAGAGAGAGAGAGAGAGAGAGAGAGGAGGAGGAGGAGGAGGTATAATGGAGGATAATGGCTAAGAAACGCAAATTTTGGTGAAAGAAAATAGATTTTTGACCATGTATTTGGTCAGGGGATCTTTTGGGGAGTGAAAAGTGAGATTTAGATATTTTTTTAAAATTTTAAAATTTTAAGGTTACTTTATGGACACCCATGAAAATGGAGGGACCCCCCCTCCCCCCTTTTTTCTCTCTCTTTCTAGGGGAAAAAGCTATAATGAGGGGAACAAATAGGCCCCCTCCTACCCTACTTTTTTGAGACTATAGCTGTGGCCACCACCCTCTTCCTATTGGTCCATGCTTGATCACCCATTAGATAAAAGGCCCTTTTGGGGTTCATATCTTCCCTAATGCTTATAAATAGGCCCCTCTCCTTCTTGTAAATCATCTCCAATATCTCACAAAGAATCCCAACAATCTATACGTGAGGAGAGGTTTTTTAGGTATAGTCATCACCTTATGCTTGGTGTGAGAGAAGATTTGATGCTACACATTGCAAAGTAAGAGAGTGTGAGTGCCTTATCTCAAACCACCATTGTACATTCAATTTCACTATTAGCAATTGAGGTTCTTGTGCTTCAAAGGCGTTGTTGGCTTCAGAATCTTCGTCCTTCCACTTGTGTAAAGTTCTTTGGCAAATGCAAAGTGACTTGTACCTTTAAAGTTTTGTCATTTGAGCTTGTTTGAGAAAGTGATTAGTGTGTTTTCATTGCCAAGTTCTTGCTCATTGTAAAAGGGTATGGTCGTGAGAGGTGTCCCACAACCCTAAGATAGAGTGTGTGTGATGGTGATGTTTAGTATTCGCTAAGCATTGGGTAAGTTTTGTGCAAGCTCTACGATAGCATCATAACAAACCATATCCATTTGAAAGTCACAAACGAGATATTGCGCAAGTTTCATTCCTCTCTCTTTCTCTTTGCTCTAGCTCTCTCTTGCTCCATTTGGTGTGTGTCTTGGTGTGAAATTGTTTGTGTGTGTTTTGTTGCACCTCTTCGTGGTCGTGACAAAATCTCTCTTGCGCCCCTTCACTTGTTTGGTTGTGGCCGGCTGATTGTTTTTTTATTCTTACTGATGGTTTCTCCAATCCCAATTGAGCAGCACGAGATCCTTGAGGGGTGTTTAGAGGTTGCCTCTCTTGTTGCCCACCCCGGACTACCTCAATGGCTTGTCCGTAGAAGGACAAAACAATTGATGCTCTGATACCACTATAAAACTTTAGGGCTACCTACTCGGACACAAATGAGATAACTACACACCTATGCACAAAATGGTAGTAACGGGATCACCTCAAACTGTAAAAGAACTATGAAAAACACATTATAGACAAGACGAGACAGGATCGGATGTAGTTTCTCTTCTAGATGCAATGGCCCCAGAGTTGGGCGCCCTTGGTGGTATTTCTTTATTCTTTATTTGATGTACAATACAAGGAGGCATGTGGGTAACAACTTAAACTCTTAGCCCCCAATTTGCAACATTTTCTAAACTTTGCTTTCTCTGTTGATTTATCAATATTGCTTTCTGTTGACATGCTATCGTGGCACCTACTGATGTGTTGATATGGCATATGCTGACAGCTGTCATATCCTGAAATTGTAGGCATGTTTCCTGCTGCTACTGCAAATTCTCTTCTACCCTTTAGGGTTTCAACATCAAAGTTAGGTAGAGAGTTAAAATTAGGGTTTGTGTTTCAGGGTTACGTTAGATTAGGATTTCATAATTTTGGGGTTTAAAATTTTCTTCATAAAGTGTGACACTTACCAAGCTCATTGTTTAGGGGACTTTTCTCGGCAAAGGTTGCCTTTTATATGCCTTCAAGTTATTTGCCTGACCAAATGCAGGCTAAAATGAATCATTTTTAATATTGCTCTAATTTTCTTTTTTGGACTCAGAATTGAGTTCCAAAACTTGCAGGTAAATGCATATGCTCATTCCTATGTAGCCCTTGGAGACTCTTTAGAGTGGCATATGACAACTATAGAAAATCTTTAATGTTTGTGCACATGAGTACATCAATGTGTGACTATTTGCGTGTGTCAATGTGAATCGAGAGGTGGTGCACATGATAGTTTTCTCATACTTATTATCAATTACTTTTGGTTAGCACCATGGGACTTGTGTGTGGTACAAAGGATCACCTACTTCCATTGGCTGCTTACTCATGGTGGTTTTCTAGTTGGATCTTGATTTTCTCAAATGGAATACGATTCTATTGTACTTGTCGTGCGGTTTTGATTGTGGAGACATCCAATCATTGTTTGTGGATATGCATGATGACACACCTTGTTTGGTGGGCTATTGCATTTCTTTTTTCTATAGTTGGACTTCAATTTGGCTTTCTCACTTGGGGTGCAATCTCTTGGTTGATGCATCTTCCTAGTATGCTTTTATTCTTCAAGGGGGCAAACACATATCCAATGTTTATGTTGATGGAGACAGGCTATCAGAGGGGGAATTTGAGTACAATAACTTCCATGGCTATGACATTTACTCCTCAGTCAAGAGATGAGGTTTTCAACACACTAGTCACCATCAAAATTTGGAATGTTTAGTGTGCTTATTGTCGTCATGTTCTCAGTGGATACAAGGCTGTAGCAATAACATTAGAGGCGGGGTAAATACACGTGCAAGTATGTAAGGGGATGGAACCGATACAAAATTGGGTATGTAGGATATAATGCATAGGTGGTAAGGTATGAAGAGCCCTTCCAATATAGTAGCAAGGTCGGAGAAGACTTCCTATATTTCTCTCTGCTTGGTCTACTTGTGATGTGTCCTAATTTTGTAGATCTTCCTCTGATTTTCTCTTGGAGCACGATATCCCATTGCTTTGGGTTGTCTCTTGGCTCTAACCGCATCTTCTTGCTAAAGAATGACTCCCCTCTATGTGATGCTGATAGGTGCTGCTGGAGTTGCTTAGTGAAAAAAAACCTTTAATTTGCGACTATCTACCAACACTAGATGATTGTAATGTCAGATCTTTGTCTCTAAAGCTTGAGGAGAAAGCGCCCCAAATGTCTATAATCTCTAGACTCCATGAGCTCTTTGAGTGTAGGCTACCGTGTAAACAAGGCAATGTAGCGGCTCCGTATATCTTGGTAAGCTCAAAAGCTACAAATGTAATGCATCTCTCCCCCCTTTCTCTACACACCCTATGGATCCACTATTCTCTGGGGGATGTGAGATGCTCGCCTTGTCTCAATTTCCAATGTGTGTGATGAAACTATCAATTGTCTAATGGCTACTGTAGCATCGTGGGACATGTAACCATCCATGTATGTAGGCCTTTGAATGAAGATGTCCTATAATATGGTCATGCACTTGATCCCTATAGTACAACTCTTTTGATATAAGAGGCTATCTCTATGTGATTCATGTCTCCTTGATAAATAACTGCTACAGATCCTATATTAAGGACGTGGTTCCTCTTCTCATGGTAAAGGTGAATGAATGGTGAATTGGGATCATACTGAAAGGGTGGTTTTTGCTCAATATCTACGTCATGTACTGAACCATCGTGTCATTTGTGCATACCATGATCTTCTCTCTCCATTATCAACGAGCTGTAGGGATGCCTCAAGTGCTCTGTAGGATAATCTGTTTAAGAGAGTTGTCTTAGTCACTGGATAAACCTTATTGTCAGGAAAAGATCCTCTACTAGCATGGGTGGTGCAGCTCGCTATGCTCTGATGATGTCATGTGGCATTGAGGATCTACCACGTAACAATTTGGATAGCATGACAATTTGTGGTCTCTTTAACTTGTGTCCACCAAGATTCTGTAAGGCTCGATGCCCAAACCGGTGCTACATACATGAGAGCTGGGGTGACTACTATGTCAAAGAGACACCCCTTTGTGCAAGGCTCTTTAAAATTTGTAGGATACTTGAAAGGAAAATGAAATTGAGTATCCTTGAAGCTCAATTGGTCATTCGATCATTTGATTCTAGCAATAGGCTTGTTATTAGATGACTTGAGCCTTTAGTATGCCTAGTTGAAAAGGTGGATTTTGACATCTCTTACCTAGACAAGGTCTCCATGATGAGAGAGCAATCATTTATAGACTAGTCGGCATCTCTCCTCCTCATTAGAGGGTTGTCTCAGACATGGGTACATATAGTCCTCAATTTGATAGATTATTGAAAGAGATTGATTTTATAGAAACAAAGAGGAAGAGAGAGAGTGCATCATTCGTTATCTTTTTAGCTTGCCAACAAAACACTTCTAAGTAGTAATCCATCTCTCTAAAAAGATAATAAATGTAGCAATATATTACATGAATGTGTACATCCAATCCAAACATGCTTGCCAAATCCTTTATCACCATGAATTCCAAATGTGTTGTACTTCGGAAAGCACCAAAAGTGTTTGAGAAGCAACTACCTGGCGTTTTGGCACTCCACCGCGAGTAACTACCCAGATCAACAATTCAACCCTACACTTCTAGATTTCAGCCCTTTCCCTCATCGGAACTCACTTGGACATGTCACTGTTGGCGTTTCCGCTGCAACCAAAACCTTCGGTAGCCCATTGAGCCTCTCCTCGCAACCATTTCCTTGCCGCATCAAGTGTTCCCATTAAAACATTATTGATGGGAGATACAGTGAAATTAGAGTGCTAAGAAAGGGGGGGGAGAGAGAGAGAGAGAGTTCTTTTTACTATGTACATGTCTTGAAGTGAGGTGCCTTTTAAGGTTAGGTCAATGTATATTTTGTGTTAGTAGGTTAGTGGTTAGTGTTAGCAATCACTAAAAAGTTAATGATATATTTACAATGGCTAGAATGAGGTGGATGGTTGAAGCAAGATGGGTGAATGAAGTAAGGGAATCCTTGTGATGGTGAAGCTTTGAAGAAGTTTTGGACTTACTTGTGTAGGTTCTCAAAAATGATTGTTGATCCTCTTCTTCTTCTTCTCTTCTTACGTTGTCTCCGCAAAGGTTGAACACCATGATGAAAGTGACAATGTTGGTTGATGAGAATCCCTTAGTTTGCAGAGATTATGCATGGTTTTATATGCTGAATTTTATGTATATAGAGAAGAGGTAAGAAAGAATTGCTATTTAGAGGTAATTGAGAGAGACATAGAGATGGTGTATGTACATGTAGTGTTTATATGAGAGCTAATGAAGGTAAGAGAGGAGGTTAATGGTGAAGAGGGTGAGAGAAATGATGGAAGGTTCAAGTTTGAGGGAGGGATAAAGTGAAATGAGGGTGTGTATGTGGAAGTGGAAGGAAGGTGAGAGAAGACATGGGGTGTGGCTTGTTTTAGACACGTAAGCCTACAAGATCAGATCGAGATCTACTATTGTGGGTTGCCTTAAAAACTAAAGAGATATTGTATTAAATAGAAAGCCTCCAATTTATAGGCAATGATGACACATGCAGAGGATGGCTATGGGCTCTTAAAGTGCCAATTGACTTTCAAAGATGACTCTTAAGGTGATGATGATGTTGAGACACCAAAGTATATTCCAAAGAAATACAAGAGTTTTAAAAAGAATCAAAGTTAGAATGACAACAAGAGAAAGTTTAGATAGGGAAACAAGTCTTCAGGGCCTGAACTTTCGTCGGAAGAGAAAAGGGCTCAATGATTTAAGGAAGGCAAGTGTCACACCTGTGGGGAGACGAGACACATCTCTGCATGTTGTCGTACTAAGGGTGACAAAGGAAAATGGGGTGAAGAGTGAGTTCTTTATGGGGGGGATCCATTTCTTGGGTCCAAGCACGGTGTATGAATGGATCCAATAAAGGTTGAAAAGATTGAAGAGACAAAAGAAGGCAATAGATAAGCATTCACAAAACTTGGTACTAAAGGAGAGTGATTGGGTGCTTCTCAAGTTCGAGAAGGCACGCCTTAGAAAGAAAAGTGGAAAAGAGCGACTTTTATAAAGGTGAGCATGAGATACTATGGCCCTTTTTAGATCAGTGAGAAAATCAATGAGGTATCCTTTAGGCTACCTAATTCTTGGAAGATTCACAATGTGTTTCATGTGAGTTTTCTTAGGCCTTTCAGATATGAGGTGCCAGAGGACATGATTGTTGACGAGGAATAGGAGGTTGAGAAAACTAAAGAGATCCTTCAATCTAAACAGGTTTTGGCACACGAGGAAAGGAAAATGAAGGGAAAGCTGGTCCGGAGATATTTGGTGAAGTTCAAAAATTATCCTGCTTTGGATACCAAATGGATGGAGGAGGAGGAATCGGCAGTCATCTCAATTGTTAGAGCTCTACCTTGAGGCTTTTGGATTGACTCCCACATTACCACCAGGAGTTCAGGAAGATACGGTTGATAAGTCTAATGCAGGACCTACTGCATAGAGGAGAGCCACACCACTCTCTAGTCAGTAGATCAACAAATGATTTTTGTATATATAGTTTTCTTGTATTATGCCTGAGCAACTATATGTATGTATGGTGATGGTTGCAACCGATGTGAAATGTACATACTCTTATATGATGAATGTCTTGAGTATCTATAGATAGGATGTCTACACTATTCTATCTAATTGAAATAGATAAGCAAAGAGTATATTTATAAGTTTGAGATTGAGCTTGGTATTCATGCTACCTATCTTGTACAGATAAGCAAAGAGTATACCTAAAAGTTTGTGAGTGAACTTGGTATTGATGCTAGAGATCTTAATCTTTCTAGAGTATCGTGGACATTTATATGTGTTTGTGTGTAGGGATTGGATGTGGTGCCCAGATTCTTGATTGTTGGAATTGGGGTTGAAGGGAAACGCACACAACTTGGAGAAGACGAAGGAAGCTCAAGGCACACAACAGAGAGTGTATAACTTAGTGTGCAATGGAAAGAAATGCATTAAATTCATGAGGCATGTACTCCCCCCTTGATCGGAACGGAGGGTGCCCATAGTACATTTCAAGACATTTTCAGCCATAGCAAGAAATTTCTTGAAGCACATAAACACTTCGAGCTTAGCTTTCAATGGATATACCCATACATGATCGAAGTAGTCATCAATGAAAGTTACAAAGCACAAGTAATTTCCCAAGGACGGAATTTGCATAGGCCCACAAACATCACTTTATACAAGTTGCAATCTGCATGTAGCATAAACTGACCCATCCTTGGGAAACTTAGCACGGTGCATTTTACCCAAATACAACCCTTCACAAACATGTTTGACAGGTGCTTCAAGAGGCCGCAAGAAGCAACCATATCAGATTTCTGCAAACGCAACAAACTGGTAAAATTCAGATGCCCAAAACGTACATGCCAGAGTTTTGCATCTAAAATAACCCTTAAATCTGCAACTCTATTTGCAAAATTTCGTCCACACTTGTCATACAAAGTGAGCTTATACAACCCATGACACAAAAGGCCAGATGCAACAATTTCATCGCCAAAACTGAGATCATGAATTGTACATATGTCATCCATAAATTTGACTACGAGACCAAGTCTAGCAAGTGCAAATACAGACAAAAGATTCTTTTTGACCCCAGGTACATACAATGCATCAACAAGTGTGAAAGAGCTACCATTTGCAGCAGTAATCACAATCTTTCCAACTCCTTGAACATGATAAGAGGCATTGTTGGCACAAGTCACTGTATTCCCATAAGGGAAAGACTCAATAGAGGTAAACAAATCACGCTGTGAGGTAATGTCAGTGTGATTTGTAGCACCACTATTAAAATACCACACATGTGAATTTGCAGCAATTGACATACATATATCATGGACAATAGGATCACAAGTGCACTCTACACTAAATGTCCATTCTGCATCTACATCAGCATCACAATCTTCTTTGGCAGAAAACTCTACAATCGTTGCACTTGTATTGGACCCTGTAGTGGATCCATCCTCTTTCTTCTTAGCATCTTTTTCCATCAATTTTGGACAATGCTTGATCAATTGATCACTAGCTTTACATTAATGAAAATACATCTTCTTTTGCCCTTATCACCAAAATTGCTAGACAAAGTGCTGCCAGCAGTTGCATTAGGAATATAAGTTTTGTCATTCGCAGAAGAACCATAAGAAGTGGTTATATTGTTGTTCCTACCTTTTCTTTGAGCTGCAATAAAGGCATGTTCAACTGCACGCTGCTTAGTCCTATTTTTTCTAGAAAGTGACTCTTTCAACAACAATGTGCATAATGCATCAAACTTGACAACTTCAAGATTTCCTTGGGTCATAAGTCTCCAAGTACTAGCAAAAATATGGTAAGAATCTGGCAAAGCATCAAGAACAGTCTGCACAAGTGAAATGTCAAGAATGACTTATCCTGCAAAAATTAGTTGCTCATTAACATCCTTGACACCAGCAAGGAAAGTGTCCATTTCATCTTCCTCATGTATAATCTTCGATTCCAGCTCTTTACGCAACAAAGAAATTTTAGCCTCATTGCGGCTTGCATAAATACCTGCTAGAATATCCCAAGCCTGTTTCGCAGATTTTGTTGAACGGATGCGAGGAGTGATAGTGCGCTTCACAGACAATGCAATCAAATGCATGAGCCTGCACATCTCTTGCATTCCAACGAGCCTGATCATTGGTAGGCAAAATAGCCCTAACAGCAGCAACGCTGGGAGCAAAATCTGGAGCATCCTCAACATCAAATGCATCCATAGTACCACGCCGTACATCAATGCCCTACACGATGTTCCAAACTCCCTTTGACACAAGTACATGTTGCATCATGTAAGCCCACATAGGGTAATTGTCCCCATCCAATCTTTCCTCAGCAAGAAAACATCTTGAACACATCTGTGTTGTTGTCAGCCATGGAAAATGCCTTCACCTGATGTGAAAAGTTTCCAAAATGAGGAGAAATTGAGTGAGACTAGCACGTGCTATATAGCACAACCCACAGTAGAGTGTATGGGACCTATTATACAGTAATTGGCACTCATAGAAATTCTGCACAAAATGACAAAATTACATGTGCAGACCTGGTTATAGTGGAAACGGAGGTCTAAATGAGCTCGAAATGAAATTTTGAGCAGACCAAGCTCTATGAGATTACCCAAATTTTTTGTCGACCTGTTGGCACTTGCCAAAGCTCATTGAAATTTGAGAAAACGAGCAAGGGTGTTCTGGCAACTAAGTCCGGGAGAACGCGACCTGCTCTGATACCAATTGTTGGAATTAGGGTTGCAAGGAAACACACGCAACTTGGAGACGACGAAGGAAGCTCAAGGCACACAACAGAGAGTGTATAACTTAGTGTGCAATGGAAAGATTGATTGCCCTAGAGTGACGGGCGTATATACAATGCATGAGGAAAAAAATATCCTAAAGAGGGAAAAAATGCCCCTTACAGTCCTAGTGTGTTCACACACATCACTACCACATGTATATGGTAACATTGATCTATATCCAAGTATGTGCAAATGCTTGGATATGTGGTATGCATGTATGTTGTTTTCTGCTTAGGGATGTACAATGTGTAATGATGTACTTTGAGTGAGAATCCATGTAGTGCATGTTGATAGGCCTACTTGGTTTTTGTAGGTGTCATCAAGGGCAATTACTTTTTTTTTGGAGGTGGGGAGGGGGGGTAGGGGTATGTATGTCACAATTTGTGAAGCAGACTTGAAACCCCTAGAAAACCTAAAATTATGAAACCCTCAAAACCCTAAATCACAAACCCTAATTTTTGTTGTATATCTAATTTTGATGTTGAAACCCTAGCAAAGTGCAAGGGAATTTACAATAACACAAGTGCAATTTGGAGTGTTCTTTATCAACCAAGCTAGCAGTTGTGTTCCGGAATCTGTAGTTACACCAAAGTCTTCTATTGAGGTTTGGTTTACAATGTGTAATAATGTACTTTGAGTGAGAATCCATGTAGTGCATGTTGATAGGCCTACTTGGTTTTTGTAGGTGTCATCAAGGGCAATTACTTTTCTTTTGGAGGTGGGGAGGGGGGGTAGGGGTATGTATGTCACAATTTGTGAAGCAGACTTGAAACCCCTAGAAACCCTAAAATTATGAAACCCTCAAAACCCTAAATCACAAACCCTAATTTTTGTTGGCTATCTAATTTTGATGTTGAAACCCTAGCAAAGTGCAAGGAATTTACAATAACACAAGTGCAATTTGGAGTGTTCTTTATCAACCAAGTTGACAATTGTGTTCCGGAATCTGTAGTTACACCAAAGTCTTCTATTGAGGTTTGGTTTACATCGCGGTAATATGGTCCTTTGTGCTGACCCTTGTTGTTACACCTTTATGTCATAATAAGTAGAGATAGTCATAGTCTCAATCTTGAACCATTTTGAATTGACGCATGAATGGTCATCCCAAAATAACCTCAAAGTTGTTACTCTTTTCAAAATCTACTACCGTAAAAGTGTGTTCGTACTCAATTCCACAAGAAGACACTATGATTTGCTCAAGCATCCCTAAGGATCCCTAAGTTGGTCGTCCCCTCTTCTCCCAAATTTCTTTAGTAGTAATCGCTACTCTGGCTATGCTATTTGGTAATTCTATCGTTTTTACTCCCTTGTACTCTAATGGTAAGGTTGTGTTTCCCTCTTTGCCTTCGTAGTAATCACTCACCTTATTCATTGGTACAAGCTTTGCTTTGGGTTTCTCTGGTTGATTTGTTTCCACGATTTTGCCAACAAGTTTATCTTGTGGAAACATGCCCACAATTTCAGGATATGCCATGTCAGCACATCAACAGAAAAAAAGCAACAATAAAAAATTACCAGACAAAGGTGAGTTTGGAAAACCTATCTACACACTTCGGGGCAGCAAGACGATTTCTTATTTTATGTGGATGCTTGCTCATGTTGGTTTACTTGTTGGGACATGCTCAGGACATGACCCTATGTGCTTGAGATGTATATTGAGGATGTCTTCTCATTAGAGTTGGTATCCACTACGGTTTTGTAAGAAGGGGGACTGTCACATGGCTTCAACATGCATTGTAGACAGAGAAAGAGAGACAAATGGTCAATGCACAGAGAGAAAGAGAGGGACGGTGGTGTGGATCCTTCTCACTCTCCCCAAAAACCCTTTTAAAAAAACAAGAAAAAAAAAAACCTCTATCTACTTGACTTCAAAGGCAAGCAATCCAAGATTTTGGTGCCGTGTAGGAAAGGCTCATTTGCTTCACTTAAAATAAGGTTCTTTCAATGTTATATACAAATACATAGAAGGGATACGAACAGTGTCCAAACGAAACAAAAAAAAAACCAAAGTTACATGTAAAATTACCGTCAAAAATTATGAAAACCTAGATAGATTTCTAGCACCCCCAAGGGCTAAATTTTTTTCCTATTTTAGCTATAAAAACTGGTGCCTTTAAATTCAAGGGACTAAATTTCTTTCCTTTTTTAGCTATAAAAACTGGTGCCTTTAAACTTAAGAATTTGAAAAAAGGGTTTTTTCTAGCGAATTATTTGAAAAAAGTAGAGTCGGGGTCTCCTTGTTGATTCTTTGGATAAGCCTCCACCCACTGCATGAATTCAAGGCCTCTCTTCTGTGCCTCTTCGGGGGATAACTTTTGCACCCACTCTGGCTCAAATCTTGCTTGTTGAGTGCTATGTGTCGCATACTCTTGCATCTTTCGCATGCGAGGAATGCGAAGCTCCTCAAACCTTGCAACACAATATTTAACACCAACATTTCATTGCAACATTCCTCTATGCAGTGTTGAAAAAAAACCAGGGTCTAGTGTATTTTAACCGGCTGAAATCCTAAAATCCCGATTAGATTTTGAACTTGCCTTGAAGAAAACCGGGAATTGCCAACAAAAGCTTCAAATTTTGACCTAAAAACCGGGAGAATTTCAAGTTTGCTCTTATTTTTCTTCGGTTAGGAAAAATGTTATTTTCTAGCCCTGCCTCTGTATATAGATACTACTCTTTACTACTCTCTCTCTCTCTCTCTCTCTCTCTCTCAGCTTTGCTTTTCTGTATTATTGGACTATCTACAAGAGGAGAGTTTAATTCTCCTTGTGTTTTGTCTGTGTGCTTTTGTGTCCAAAAATTGTATTTGTATATGAGTTTTTGAAAAGTTTAATACATAAATGCTTTACAACATCCTAGCACCAATTGCATTCTTGCATCCCATGTGTATATGCATGAATCAATTCCCTCTTTGCATTAAAATATACAATACACACAAGAAGTTGTAGCACAATTCACGGCCAAAACTCCCACTTCTCATATTAAAAAATCATGAACTTTTGTGAGAAGGCAAGTCTACATATGTAATTAGGTGTGGTTGTTCGCGCGCGGGGGATGTCACAAGAAGATTTAGAAATTTTCTCATGTAGGAAAAGGGAGCCTTTTTCAGTGTTCTTCATAAAATGCATAACATCATGAGCTTCTGCTCGGGAGGCACCGCATACCTAGCTAGGTACGATTGGGGGCAGGGGGACCCGGCCCCCCAGTACCGGGCCGGCGGTCCCCTGCCCCTAATCGTACCTAGCTAGGTATGCCGTTCCTCCCTCACAGAAGCTCATGATGTTGAGGTAAGTCATAATGTGGTGAGAATCTGTCCAAAACTTCTTGTGTGTGTGCCACCGCCGCACCTTGCTATGTAGGCAGTGACAAACAAGCATGAATCAGACTTACTTGGAAACTGCAGTTCGGATATTCTCCTTCGTGAAACAGGATCCTAGATTAACCTCTTCAAGAAGCAATGCAAGTTGATGGGCATCTTCAAATGCTGTCCTAGCACCTTGACCAGGTCCCACATACATTGCATGGGCAGCTGCAGAGCATGTTAATCACTGAATAGAAAACACACTTCCGTAAAATAATTGGTGAGCTCAGTCATTGATTTTCTTTCTCAAGCTGCCATTGATTTTCTTCAACTATCAGATGGGCTTCCTTTATCTTTTCAAAGTCACTCAATTAAGCAGGTCTTGAGGAGTTAAGAATCAGCATATTATGAAAGCATTTGAAAGCATATTATGAATAGCCTATTACCATCTCCAATGAGTAGAACAGAACCATCAGCATCGCTCCATTTGTCAAGGGGCAGCCGGTTCATGATTTTGCGCTCAAAGATTGCTTTCTCATCAGTAGCTTCAATGGCTTTCTTTAGAGCATCCCAGCCTTCAAAGCCTTGTATTTGCTGCAGAGCTCGGACTTTACTCCTAGGGTCCCCAAAGCTTCCTTGCTTTCTCAACAAACTTTCTCCTAGCTCCCCACTCTCATCCACCTTCGAAGGATCCACAAAGCATAGTCTCCTTGATTTTCCAAAAAAAAGTTGCTTCAAGGAAAAGGTCTTGCTTCGAGCAAAACAATCATCATAAACAAGTATAGCAATGTAAGTGCAAGTTCATTTTGCGTACATGGAAAGCCAAAAAAAGTAGCACAGCATCTTGCTTAGAAAGGAAGACAAAAAACTCAAAATATTGTGAGAGACAATCAACACAATCCAGACACAAGAAGATTTAGAAATTTTCTCATGTAAGAAAACGGAGTCTTTTTCATTGTTTTTCATACAATGCATAACATCATGAGCTTCTGCTCGAGAGGCACCGCATACCTAGCTAGGTACGATTGGGGACAGGGGACCGCCGGCCCCCCCCCACCGGGCCGGCGATCCCCTACCCGGCCCAATCGTACCTAGCTAGGTATGTGGTGCCTCCCTCACAGAAGCTCATGATGTTGAGGTAAGAGGCCACTTTTCCACAAGCCAAAATGTGTATGCTCTTCTCATGCATTTCAAGATTCAGAAAACAAGGAGTTTCAATAAATATGAGCTGGAAATGCTAGGCAACCAATACTTATTCTAATCTGAAGATAAAGGAGATCAGCATGTAAGTGTCACCTGCATAGGAAAGAACAAAGTTCATGGACCTGTTCAAGTCCACATGTAGATAGATTTCTCCTCTTCCAACACCTTCTAGAATCCTGTAAAAATGCATTCCCCGTCCATAATCATTGGCTGTACATTAACCAAACAATTTTCAATCTCTCACTAACTATGCAGATCCACACACCAAAATGCCACCAAGAGGTACTTGCCTTGCATTCATTAGAGATTCATGATGTTCGATCGATATTTCATGTTAAGACTGGTCAGTCTTTTCAGTTGTTATAGAATCATTTAGCAAGCGTGATGTCGGCTGGCAATTCTCTTACTCTCAAGTGATGGTGAGAGTCATATACAATAGCATTCAATCAACTATATGGGGTGGTGCAATATTCTATATAAAATTTGGTGTTATAGAATGGTTGGGCAAGTTTCTTTGGTGAAAAACTTAATGAATGTGCATCAATAAATGTTGGCAATTCCCTTACTCTTGATGAGGATCATATACAACAGTATTCCAATCAACCATATGAAGGTATCGAGGCTCGTCGTTAATCATTTGCTTTCGTACTGCTGACCAAATTCCATCAGCACCAATCAGCAATTGTGTGAGGACGCTTTTGAAGTGCCGCAAGTGATTGCTGCCTGATACATCTTTCACTTCAAAATATGCATGGACATGACCATCCTAGAATCAAAATTCTTAGTGTAAGAAGTCAATTAAGTTACTAACTACATAAAAGGCATAAGTATTCAAGTTATACCTCCAAATGTTTGTAGAATAAAAGCTCATGGGAGCAATGAATATAGTCCTCACACACAAGTTTGGCCAAAGCTTGCTGCACTGATTTCCAGTTGACACATATGTATGTTCCATCTGGCCATGTTACGGATCTGCTTGAAATTTCGTTTGCCTTTACCGCGCGTAGTGTCAACTTTTAATAGTGTTGTATATGTCCCAAGCTCGGACATTATCTTACTTAAACCTGGTTTAATCCCTTCCAAAGCTGTCACACCTGCATAATACTACATATCGGTTGAAATGAAAGAGTCGGACTGTTGTTTTATTGCCATAGGGCAAGCCTCAGGTACACCAAGTTCCAATGCAAGGGCTTGACTTGTATGTATGTATGTATATGTGAATGTGTGTATGTATGTATGCACACATACATACACATATATGTGAATATATGTATGTATGTAGGATGTGTGTATGTATGTATACACGTACTAGTGGCATGGTATAATCAGTAATCGAAGGTAATCGGCAATGTAAACACGGAGAGCCACAGTGCAAGTTCATCTTCTTTTTCCACCCCATATATATATATATTCATCTTTATGACACACGCTCTCTCTCCATATATCATCTGTATGAGACTCTATTCCACCCTCTCTCTCTCTCTCTCTCTCTCTCTCTCTCTCTCTCTCTCAGCAGAGCTCCCCTTCGTCTCACACCAAAGGCACATTGATCGACCGAGCGACTGAACTGAGGAAATCAAGACGCCCATGACTGCGGAGGACCACACAGCATCGACGGAGGCTACGTCAGAAGATTCGGAGCACTCTGGCCAGGCATGCACGACGCCCGGTCAGATTACTAACCATGGAGGAGATTGATGAGATCCGCCAACGACCGATGCTAGATCTCCTTTGATTCAGCTATCCCAGCAAGCCACCCATTTTTGCTTAGTTCACATCGACCAGTCTAGGATCCCATAGTATATATCTTGTTATTTTGTTACTCTGACTTTGTATGACTTTGTATCACATCCACCACCTTGTAACTTTCTGGTCTCATAGGTCACTTTGGCCTTTTGAAGACTCTAATATAACATTTCATTTCATCTCTCTCTCTCTCTCTCTCTCTCTCTCTCTCTCTCTCACAGAGAGAGAGAGAGAGAGAGAGAGAGAGAGAGAGAGAGAGAGAGTTGACCGATGGGGCCAATGCCTATAGCGGTAGCCGTGTCGGAGCGAAGGTTAGGGCATTTCTCAAAGAGGTGTGCTTGGATGCCACGTGTCCGAAGCGCTAGAAGCACCGCCAATCCCGCCAGTCCACCTCCCACAATCGCCACCTGCACCTCCTCTTGCTCGCATTCCGCCTCCACTGCGATCACACTGGCATTTTCATCGCCTTCAGTCCCTCCAGTTCATCCAGCTGTCCGTCCAGCGCCATGCCCGCACACACACACACACACACACACACACAGAGAGAGAGAGAGAGAGAGAGAGAGAGAGAGAGAGAGAGAGGACGCAAAGCACGCTGTGACGTATATGTGAGAGGCCCTGAGCTTGTGTGTGTTTAAGACGCAAAGCGCGCTGTGACGTATATGTGAGAGGCCCTGAGCTTGTGTGTGTTTAAGAGAGAGAGAGAGAGAGAGAGAGAGAGAGAGAGGCTGTGACGTATATGTGAGAGGCCCTGGCCCTGAGCCGAGTCGCGCCAGTACCAAGGGGGTAGTGGGAGGATGGAAAGGAACCAGGCCGCACCTCAGCTGCAGAGTAAAGGAAGCGTTTTTTTATGGACGGATGCAGATGACGTGCTCGCTACTGATTGAGAGACGCCACCCTACAAACGAGGCAGGATTAATTCTTTGCTTCGACTTTCCTGGCTTGTCCTTCTCTCTTTTTGCGGAAAGTAGTGTATTCTCTCTCCCCAGTGCCCAACCCCCCTGGGCCCCTGGTGCGGGTCGGCTGTTTTGTGAAGGCGCTCTAAGAGAGAGAGAGAGTGGCGGGCCTACATTAATGATTGTAATTTGTTGTTTGGACAAGACCGTGTTAGATTCTACATGAGACATGCTCCGAGTATATAATCAGCAAGCTTTGTCATATGTAGGTAAGGTCAGAACTTTCCACTAGGCTAGGAGCTGGGTCTCATGATGTGCAAGAAAATGGTCGTGCTCCCATAGCATCTGCTGGTTGCGTAAAGTGTGTATCTATTTTCAGTCTCTACCCCACGCCCTCTAAAAGCGGCTTGTCTTGATCTTATGCACCCAAGAACCACACTATTGTGCATACCCCGAAAATTGTCCACAAAACAGTTACGCAAAACTCTCCCTCTTCTCTTTCTTCTGATGTTGACACACAGTAGCAAGTCTCTTCTCTGCTGATACAGATACACAGAAAGTTTCCCCCTCTTTGTTGATGCTGACGTACAACAGATCCCCTGAAGAACTTACCCAACTTATGCTAAATCTCATGCAAAACTCCTTGGAATCTAATGCAAAAATCCCTTCTCAGTACCGACGTGGCATTGGCTTTAAGAGAGATTGTCTCATGTTTTTATAAGATATTTTAAAACAGCTTCTGTTGAGGGCTTTTGCGTCAGCTTTTTGTTGCTGGCAAACTGTTTTAAGACTAAGGGCTGAGAGGGCATGTATAAACTGCTCAACCACATTGCCCGTGATGAGGAGAGACTTGTTCGCAAAACTTCTAACAGTTATGTTCAATCGTGCCATGTGTGAGGGTTTGTCCGATACTTGGAGGTTATCTACTATTGTACCTATCTTCAAGTCAAGAGACCCTATGGAGCTTGGGAATTATTGCACTATCACGATTGGGCACACACTGGCAGGGTTGTACGCATCCATTCTTGAGCAGTAGCTGAGTAGATGGACAGAGAGTGAGGGTATACGCACAGGCAGGCAAGCAGGGTTCATGAGAGATTTTTCTACTCTTGACCACATCGTGACGTTCAGAGCCATTATTGAGGAGGGCTGATCACATGGAAGACGAATCTATTGTAGCTTTGTGGACTTCCGCAAAGCATTTGACACAATATCCATAGCTAGATTGATGTGCATACTAAAGGAAATGGGAGTACCCACAAAGCTTATTCGGGTGATCATGGCTATATATAGGTTAGTAGTGGAGCATGTTCGCACTTCAGCGGGGCTATTGACATTTGTTCACTCCACTATCGGAGTAAAGCAGGGCTGCCCGCTCTCCCCTACTCTATTTGGTAAGTATGTGGATGAGGTTTCTGACTATATTCACACACACACACACACACACACACACACACAGAGAGAGAGAGAGAGAGAGAGAGAGAGAGTGATCGAGGTGCACAGCTAGCAGGGACATTGATTTCACTATTGTGTTGATCTCCGACTCTTCGGAGAGGATGCAACGTCACTTGGATGCTTTGAGTAAGTTTGCCCATGAAAGTGGTTTGTCTGTCAACCTTGATCAAACCAAGGTTATGGTGTTTAATACCACCCCACAGTGGATCAGGAGGTCAGCACCCGCATTCACATACATCCAAGAGACAGTGTAGTATATAGATGCTTCTACTTACCTTGGGGTGGTATTTAGTGGATCAACATTTTTAGTGAGGAGAGTAACAGAGACTAGATTGACCAAAGCCTATGCAGCATTGGGTAGATTGGAGAGGATGTGTTCTCACAGGTTCAATTTCAAGAGCCTCTGACGAAGCTCTGACTCTTTGACACTTTGGTTGCTTCCGCATTGCTCTATGGAATTGAGATATGGGACCTTCGTTTGGACCATTATGGGAGGTCGAGTCAAATTGATGAATGGGGTACATGGAGACGCCTATGGTCTATGATCTTGCGACTTATTAGAGCCAAGGCTTTAGTACCACGTGGCATTATCCGAGCAGAGCTAGTTGCCCCCCCACTAGTGGTTGAGGCGCTCACCAAATCGGTTTCCTTTATACCGCCTGTGAGACCTTACCAGAGAAAGATATGCCTGCCTAGAACTTGAGTCCTCCCGACATTTAGCCATGCAGGGAGATTTAGCATGCTGGTATGGGGAGATGACATCATGGTTTCAGCATACTTAAATTTTCCCCCTTCTACTACTCATTGGATGCACCCTCTTTGACTATTACACAGTCCTAGATCACGAGGCTCATTCGTCAGGACCTGACTCAGCCAGAGACCAGGAGGACATGGATACAACCGGCAAAGGAGCTGGACATGAAGATTGCTTTCTATGGAGAGCATCTTCTTCAGCTTACGGAGGACGACTTTGTGACGAGACCCAGATACATGGACACCGTATTTGGACACCCACTTGTCTCATGGGATACGATGTGCTATTGGCCAGATATGCACATCTTTACACCAGCTTCGGGTCGAGACTGGGAGATACAACGGACTACTAGAAAAAGCTAGGACATGCCCTCTGTGTCACATAGAGCCTGAGACAGAGTTGCACTACACATGCCACTGCCCAGTCTACTATGAGATACGAGGCCACTTCCAGTGCCTGCTCAGAGAGGGCTTTGGACCACTCTCTAGAGTCATGGGGTACGAGAACCAAAGATGTTGAGGATTATTTTTTCTCGAAATGCGCAGACACAGAGAGAGCCTGATGAGAGGAGAGGCTAGCCAGTCTCAAAGACGGATCACAGACTTCTTTAGAGCAGACATTGGACATCCGGAGGAGCTGCTACGACAGTAGAGCCCACATTCTCCTCGCACTAGAGGCATGATGATCGAGCTAGGGAGATCCAGACGTCCACAACTGCACAGGACTACACATTATCGACGGAGGCTGCATCAGAGGATCTGGATCACTCTGACCCTACATGCACGACGCCCGATCAGACTACTGACCATGGAGGACATTGATGAGGTATGTCAGCGACCGATGTTGGATCTCCTATGATTTAGCTCTTTCTGACAATAACTCACACTGCGTTGTCTTAGCCCCCCATTCACTCCACTCCACCCCCTACTCTCTACTCATATCCTACACAAGCTGCTTAGCTCACATGTAGCAGCTTAAGATTCTATAGTATCTGTATTTTGTTACTCATACTTTGTATTAGATCCACTACATTGTAATTTTTTGGTCTCATAGGTCACTTTGGCCTTTTGAAGACGTTAATATAACGTATCATTTTCATCTCTCTCTCTCTCTCTCTCTCTCTCTCTCTCTCTCTCTCTCTCTCTCTCTCGGGAACCTTAATCCTACAACGAAACCCTAATATACAAGGTCACAATACCTTTGCCAACCCAACACCTATATTTCCCTCCTCACTTAAGGAGATTTTGGAGGTCATTTGGAGGGCCTTATTGAAGAGAGAGAAAAGAAGGCGCAATCAATGAGCAGCATCCTTACGTAACGTAAAAATGCATGGAAAATGACACAAAATTGAAAGAAAACTTTTTAAAATATTGATATTTGTCCCATTTTTGTAAGGTAACTTCCTCGTTTCACAAAGTAGGGCCCACTGCCAGTAGTCGTCAAGTTGTTGAAACCTGACTACTACTGATTTATAGCTAACTCTCTCCCTTCATTAAAAGATATCAACTACCTTGACGAAAGGCTTTCAAAACTCATTCTCCCTCCATTATACCTATGTCTTCGTCTTCTACCCGCCCAAAAAGTTCTAGAGGTTGCTCTACACTGTCCCCAACTAACCTCACCCTTAGTGTGCCAAAAAGACCATGTAGTAGCATAAGCACTATCTCAATCTCAAACTCTCTCACTACAGATAATAGGTGGCAAGAGCAAAGAATAAGCAAAGGTTCTTGGGTTCTAATGCAGCCAAGATAGAGAAAAAGCTCGAAAGCAACAAATATGTTTCGTTCTGCATGGAAAGCAAGAGTTCTGGATTTTAAAGTTGAGGTTGGTAAGAAGACTATGAAAGAAGTCTTTGTTCAACATGTTTTCACTCACTCTTATGTGATTGTTAATGGCGGCGATGTCTCCATGGTGCATAATCCACGGTGCAACTGTGAGTTAATTATTTAGCACTCCTCTATAAATGTTATCTTACATTTCAAATGTGAATCTATTTTTTTATTCTCTTATTACAGATATTTAATTAGGCTATAGAGATGTTTGTATTTATTTCTATTCTCTTACATTCACAGATGTTTATCCTTCCTCATATGTGGAATGGGAGCCACTGGTGTGAATTATAGGTTTCATCTCTGTGACCCATGCTCATATTGGGGTCTTGCAATATGCGAGCAAAACTAGCAAAAGCCTTGCAGATGAGGGTATTTTCTTCTATGACCATTTCTACCAACTCAAGCAAAGGAATCAGAGAGGAGTGTTGGTGAAGGTTTCACTACCAACCAACTGGAACTCCGTGGATTGGCCGGTTCCCGACACGACAATGAGTGAGGCATTGAGGAGCAGGCTCTATAGGGATGTTCAGAGGTCTCTCCGAAACTCTGTACCCACTAAATTGGTGAAACTTGCAAATATATGTCCTGTTGGTCTCTTTGTTGAGTTATTTCATACCTACAAAGTACATGTTGCTAAAACTATGCTGCTCTGCAAATCATTTGATTCCCTCTTGTGTGATAAGCTTCTTGATCGAGGGTGGTATGTGAAAGAAACAGATGGCATTTATGCAAGATTTCTCTTGACACTTTCATTGTCAAGTATATGCTTGCGACACAGACATTAATAATCTCCTTTTGGTACAAGCCTTCTCACATTGTTGAAGGTTGCTATGTGCCTATGGATCAAGAGGCAGCAAGTTTGACAAACAATCTGTCATAGACGTGGAAGTGGTGGACAAAGACCTAAATCTTATGACAGTAATTACAATAAGGCAGCAACGCAATCTTTTTCAACTTCGACATGACATAGTGGAGGAGACTTCTGACATTGGCTCCGTGAACTTTTATTTCTTGTTTGGTGGACGAAGAGTAATGCAACAAAGGGAGAAGCATTTTCTATGTGGAGATCTTTCTGGCCATATTCAAATTGTGCCCATGTCTAGCCTGAATGGCTTTAGAGAAATGTAACTTTTTTGACTAGTTTTATCTTAATATCAAGTGTTTGCTCGAGGCTCTCTCTCTCTCTCTCTCTCTCTCTCTCTCTCTCTCTCTCTCTCTCTCTCTCTCTCTCTCTCTCTGAGTATTCGAAACACATAGACAGGTAGACACTATCAATTTAAGGTATAAACAATGAATTACTAAGTACATTTGTAAGTACAAATTTCGATGTGCTCAATGGGCTTAAGTACATTCCTTGCAGGTATGGGACCAAATGTCCTCTAGGTAAAAATCGTGAAGATGCCCTTCAAATAAAGGTGGGGAAATAGTAGTGCTGAGTGGATTAAGTAAACCCTTATGTGGTGTGTCATCAATCAACAAATCATTGAGAGCATCATAAGTCACATTGATTTGTTCAAAGGGCTTGTAGAAAAGTGGTACATTAGCTTTAGTTGGGTGGAAATGTCCCGCAATGGTATTAAAATTTCTTTGACTATACACAAAATAAAAATCTGATCTCTGAATTTCAGCCAAATTGCAAACTATGGTAACAAGGGGATTCAATTTTTGGGCCTGCATTGAAGACCAGATAGCAATCCTAAATCGTGG
The DNA here is from genome assembly GCF_014529385.1 of Adiantum capillus-veneris. Taxonomy (NCBI): domain Eukaryota; kingdom Viridiplantae; phylum Streptophyta; class Polypodiopsida; order Polypodiales; family Pteridaceae; genus Adiantum; species Adiantum capillus-veneris. The sequence continues at coordinate 61,174,871 of NC_140951.1, read as the reverse complement.
AATCAAAAAATTCAAAAATTCCTTTATGCCTAGTCGAATTACTACTCTGAGATTTCCCAAGCGGAAACTACGTAAACCGGAGAACTCTGTATGTACATTGTATGGCTGTCGTAGCAACAACAATCCATTGAGATCCAAGATAATTAGTCTCTGCAATCAGTATGTGCATACATGTAAGTAATTAGAAACAAAAAAGAGTATATTATTTAAGTACAATGAATATTACTGGAACAACCATATCTACTTGAAGCAAGAGTCCATACTGGTCATTTCTAATGTTGACATTCTGTTGTTGAGTGTCGATGTTCCCTTTTGTATTCCCAAGGGTATCCACCTCTTGTGGTTGTGTAGTATAGGACTCTTGTGTTTCCATGGCCGAATGGTTAACCTGTTATCTTGTCTGTTCCTGGCTTTGATTTGCAATGTTGGCCTCCTCCTCTACATGGTCAAGACACTCTGTATCTTCTCTCGGCTCTGAATAGATCTTCACACCAACAATTACAGGAGCTTGGACTCCCTCATATTGATCATGTGTCGCATCCTGTGCCATAATAATAGGCACTCCCTTATCCTCCTCTACTTGGCCTAGAACCTCTGTTGCATACCTTGGCTCTGAAGAGCAGTTTACAATTGCATTTTCAAGGGCTTGGTCTACTTCACATTGATCAACCCCAACTTTTGTTTTAGCCGCTCCAACTGCAAAGCATACCGGAGTCTGTTCCTCTAATATGGGGTCAGTTTTAGGGATTTGGTTTGCAATGGTGGAAACTAGCATGACTTCCTCATCACTGGTCATTGTTGAAGTTATTATAGGGTCGTCGACAAAACTGTCTTCTGTATCTAAAACTCTTGGAGTTGAAAGAGATAGTACAGATGTTGAATCATTGAAGCGCGGTACCTTTGTAAATATTCCAAAGTATAATTCTCCACAGCTTTCTGCAAAATTAGGTTAAGTTGTGGTCAATACTTTAATTAATAATAGCACCAAGTTGGTCCAAACCATAGCACGGAAATACCTTTGACATAAATGGATTCAAAGAAAAAAAACTATGCAGTATGTACTCTGCATGGAGAAGACATCTCCAACCACAGGAATTTAGATATGTCTGATTAGGCACTTTGACAGCTTTAAAGGTTGCCTTGTAGAGTTCATGATTTCCACAAAGCCTTCCATAGACATGAAGTAATCTTTTTACACATTTATGAACAGTGAAAGTTATTTTTTATTAACAACATTGAGGTCATCAACCATAGCCCAAATAAACACTCAAGGTTTTATCAACACTCACACTCTTATCTCCGAATGTGTTCCTTGTATGGAGTTGATAGTCCATACCACTTGTTTGTCCAGTTCAATGCATACAAGGATCCAATGATTATTTGATTCGTATGGAAACACCAGGGTTGTGAATTGAAGCATTGGACAGTGGACAAACCATCTCCCCAATGTTCCATGAGGGGTGTTTTTTATTCGGAGTGGCACAGACAACTGTGGATCTAAAACATATATTTCAATATGGGTTTGTTGAAGGAGCTGGCTCTTTATTAAGCTACAATAAAAAACAAGGATTTAATTAGAGACCAAGTACAAAAATAAAAGGATCTTAAAGGTAGAGAAGAGCACTTACTTTAAGCATAAATAAACAATAGAGTCTATAATTTGTGCATTGGGATCTTTCAAAATCCCAATATCAACAGAATCCAAAGCTAATTGCCTAGTACCATCAGCAAGGGGAATGGTTACTAACAGTCCTTCTTTCATGGAATGTAATATATCATTGCTTCTTTCATTTAAGTCTGTGGTAACTTGCCCATAATTTCTCCTCTCGGCCTCTTCATCAGCAGCAGCAGTCTGTATACTGTTTAATTTCTCTGCTTTTAGGTAACGTCTTTCTTCTTGCTCAGCTCTGGCTCTGGTGTTCACATCATGAGTAACCTCATGAATTTTAACCCCATGATCCTGTCGGCCTGGTGGTATTAGCAATATATCCTTCATTTTAGGGTCAATAAACTCATTACGTATAAGGAGCTTATCATATCTCCAACGTACTCTCTTGAGCGTCTCACTGTCCTTGTCCATTATTGTCACCCAGTGAGCATGAGCAGCAACAATGGTGATATCATTAAAATACTCCAGTAAAAAATCTTCTGCTGCTTCTTGAAGACAGAGCAGGGCAACAGCCTTCCATCTCAATGTACCAGCACATGCTTCCTCGCAAATTTGCCTTACTGCTCTTTGGAAAGGAAGTTTAGGGACACAAAGCTCGATACATTTCTGAGCTTTTCTGATCTCTCTAAATAAACATATGTTTCTCTGAATATTCTTCATTCTTGGTCCCTTCAATATCTTCATTGGTTTACCTAAAGTTTTCTTCTTACTAGCAGACCTTCCACATGCTTTCTTTGCAAGCCCTGGTCCTTTCCCTGCCTTCCTTGCTGTTGCCTTTGTTCTTGCCATTCTGCTGTAAGAGAAAAATGCAAAGGATCTCTCTCTCTCTCTCTCTCTCTCTCTCTCTCTCTCTCTTCATTGTCATTTGGTGTTTTCCCCACCACCTCTTCCACATGGCTACAATGGTTGGAGCCTGTATGGATACCCTCACTACAAGCCATGCTTAACATTAGCGACGCTCATACTGCGACGCTAAAATATAAAAATTGCCGGCGTCACTATGAGCGTCGCTATGTCAAGAGTAACATAGTGACGGTCATAGCGACGGTAATAGCGACGTCGACAGGGCTAAAAAAAATAACCGAGGGCGTCCGAAAACTCAAATCTCAAATCTGAGTTTTCGACGCGTACTCAAGCAAGCAAAGTAACGCTCTCCCTCTCTCTCTCTCTCTCTCTCTCTCTCTCTTCTCCACACACACACACACGAGAAGAGGAAGGAGAGCCAGGTATGCTCCTTCCCTCTCCTCACTCTCATGTTCCCTTCCCCTCTTTCTCTCTCCTTCTCTCTCTCTCTCTCACACACACACACACGAGGAGAGGAAGGAGATCCAAGTATGCTCCTTCCCTCTCCTCACTCTCATGGTCCCTTCCTCTCTTTCTGTCTCCCTCTCTTTCACTCACACATACACACACACATTGTGTTTTTGAGAGAGAGAGAGAGAGAGAGAGAGAGAGAGAGAGAGAGAGAGAGAGAGAGAGCACAAGCATAAACAAAAAACGCACACACACATGCATACACAAATAAAGCACACACACATTGAGAGAGGAAAAGAGAGAGAGCTTGCATAAACCAAAAATGCGAACACACATGCATAATCAAAGAAAGCACACACACATTGAGAGAGGAAAAGAGAGAGAGAGAGAGAGAGCATGCATAAACCAAAAAACCGCACACACACATGCATAATCAAAGACTGCACACACATTGAGAGAGGAAAAGAGAGAAAGAGAGATGTATATATAAAACAAAGAGAGAGAGAGAGAGAGAGAGATAAGAAGAAGAAGAAGAGAGTTTTAACATCGTAGGAAAGTATCCCAAGAGACCTTAAAGATCTAGTCGACAGGAGTTGAACTCAAGACATGTTATTTATAAGGAAAATGGCATAACCAATCTATCACACTTCGGTGATAGAATAGTTATACGATTTTTCTCCTATTTTTATTGGCGTGCACACACACTTGAGAAGAAGAGAGTTTAATTTAACGTCGTAGGAAAATAATTAAAGAGACCTAAAAATCTAGCCGACGAGGAGTTGAAACCAAGACTTCTTATTCAAGAGGAAAATGGCATAACCAATCTACCACACTTGAGTGATAGAAAGGTTATACCATTTTTCTCTTTTTATTGGCACACACACACAAGAAGAAGATAGTTTGAACGCCGTAGGAAACTATCCCAAAAGACGTTAAAGATTAGGGTTTTAATAGTTAATTACGTTAAATTAGATCTAGGTTTATTTAAATTAGATTAGATTAGATTTAGGTTCATTTTTAATTAGATTTACGTTAGATTAGATTTAGGTTTATTTACGTTATATTAGATTAGATTTAGGTTTATTAATTTAGATTTATATATGTTATATTAAATTAGATTTAGGTTATTTAATTAAGGTTAGAAGAAATGGCGAGAAAATTTCTTGCGCTCACAGCCTCGACAGTCTATGCGGACCAGCAATTCCACCTGCATGTTCGACTGCTGCTACCATACAATAAGCCGTCATGTTCAGCTAATGGAAGAGAAAATTGAGCATACACAGAAATTAGTTATGCAAGATGACGATTCCAAGGGTCACACACACACACACACACACCACATCCCGTCAAATCTAGAATAAGAAGTAAGTGCCTTGAGCAGACATCAGCTACATTGCAAGAATGACGTACCTGCATGCTACAAACAAAGATCTACTATGAAAAGATGTTAAGATGCTGTGAAATGCTACAGCTAGAGAAGAGGCAAAGGGGTTTTGTCCACTACATGCAGTATCATGTAGACGTGGGTGTGTAGATTTCTTGTACTCACAAATATAGGCATTGACCAATAAAGACGAGATTATAACCCGGTGGTTCTGATCTCCGTGCACCTCTAGACCGAGGTGTGCGGGGATTGGACATGACTAGAGAATGTGAGGTAGTTTACAGTGTGAACAAAGAGAGAGAGAGAGAGAGAGAGATATAAAAGACGAAGAATTTCAATAGAAGATTAAATTTGTTGTCCAGGTTATAAGATGTTTGCCCTCATTATGAGTAGTGACGAGGATGTGGGGCCGTCCAACCGAAACACCTATCTCTCAATGAGGATCTTATGTCCCTGTAACCATTGCAAGCATGCTCTGCGACGAACAAGACAAGTTTCTTTGCAGCACGTTCGCGAATTTGGCGAGTTCAATCCATCTATTATAGATCGAGTTGTTGCCAATTATAACTCGTCGGACTCTGACGTTGGCCAACATGCAGCAATCTTGCAACCCAAGAGACGTGTTCGCAGGCGCTTTGGTCAAGTAGCATATGTGAGGCCACAAAATGTAGCCTCTGACAGCTCGGGGGATGATCATGCAGACCACATTCCCAACGAGGCAATGTTTGAGCCCGAAATTGATGAAATGATCGAGACGATCATGGATTCAGAAAGGCTTGTCTATGATGATATGAAAAGTGAAGCCGATACGCCATTGTATAATGGAGCACGTGTGTCTAGATTGAAAGCGCTCCTGGTTCTTCTCAACATGCAGACAAAGTTTGGATGGAGTGACACTAGCGTCACAGCGCTTTTCAGGTGATCTATTACAATAATTAGTTTACTTTAATAAAACTCTAAATGTATAATGATCTGATAGATTTTTACACAATTGTACCGTATTTTTATGTTGTGTAGATTTCTCAAAGAGCACATACTACCTGCTGATTATGTGATGCCAGATTCTTGAGAGGAAGCAAGAAAGATTTTGTGAAACTTAGGGATGGATTATAATTCGATCCACGCTTGTCCTAATGACTGCATTCTTTTCAGAGGGGAATACATAGACATAGAGAAGTGTCCGAAATGTGATTCCGAAAGATATCGAGTAGATCTCCACGGAATAAAAATTCCGCAAAAGGTTTTTCAATATTTTTCTCTGCTTCCTCGCATCAAGCATTTCTTCGAATGTAAGTCCATGGCCGCCCTAGCATCATGGCATGAGGAGAATAAATCTTCGGATGGTGTGCTACGGATTCCTGCAGATTGTGCAGCCTGGAAACATATAGATGGAACATGGATGCATTTTGCCAGGGAAGCTCGAAATTTGCGCTTAGGCCTGGCTATGGATGGCGTAAATCCATTTGGTCAAAGATCAACATCTTACAGTGTATGGCCCGTTGTCATCGTCAACTACAACATTCCCCCGTGGTTGACTACGAAGAAGGGGCACCTATGGCTAAGCTTGATTGTGCCGGGGTGATATAAAGTGAAGAATATGGATGTGTATCTTCGTCCACTATTGGAAGAGCTAAAACAATTGTGGATTGGCATAGAGGTGGTGGATATGAGCCGACATACAGGTCGACGGAATGCTTTGATCAGAGGCATTCTAATGTGGACCATGCATGACTATCCCGGACTAACAGAATGCTCAGGTGATCTATTACACTCCTCACTCAGACACTGTAAATCTTGCTTTTTCTCAAGTTGATCTATTATCATGTGTATACATGCAGGGCTTCAAACAAGCGGATACAGAGCATGTGTCACATGTGGACCTAGACTGAATGCACATAGGGCGCCCTCACTGAAGAAGCAAATCTACGAAGGTCATCAAGCGTATCTTCCAGAGAATCATGTGTTACACGACGGCTTTTTGGGAAGAGAGCCACCGAGGATGTCTGCACAAGTATGGTTAGAGCAGAAGGAGATGTGTGATGACGGATTGCCTCCAGGGATGAAGAGACTATCTCTATGGTACGAGTTACCATACTGGCCCCAACTCATGATCGATCACTTGCTCGATCCAATGCACATATTCAAGAATGTGGGTAATCTACTATGGGACCATCTGACCGGCAAGAAAGATACTTTGGGAGCCAGAGTTGACCTTAGAAATGTGGATCGTTTAAATGTTCGTGTGTTTAATGCAGGTATGGATGATGAGTTTCTTTCTTCTTTGTCATCCCAGCAGAGACAGTGGTACGTGGAGCGTCATCGCTTAGGCGCACCATCGCGCGTTCTTACTCCATCCGCATCTCCCTCTGTTTCGGAGTCCTCAACGCGCTACGAAGCTTCGGTGTCGACGAGACGATCTTCACACTCGTCTAGGCACCGGCACTGTAGTGGTGGCGGTGGCGTGGCGATTGTTGTGGGGGTGGTGCCACCGATGCTTCGACACCGCCTCGTGTTCGACGAGGCTCTTTACCCTCCCCTTCTTTGCCCATTCCGACACCAGCCACGGCATCGCCATCGACACCAGGTTTTGCGCGGCTGAGTGCCGTTCCCCACAGCTACACACCACTAGCTACTCCTCCAGGAGTCACTCCAATGGACACTCCTCGCGTTGGAGCTCAGACTCCAGTGGAGACACCTGGCGTTCGTACCCCCGTTGACACGCCGCTAGAGACCCCTGTCGAGACACCCAGGTTCATGCGTCAGCAGCGAGAGGGCTTGCCTTACTCCATCGACTTCAGCGGCTCCATCATCTTGGATGATGACGGCAAGAAGGTGATTTCGCACATGCACGGTCTTTGCTCTCAGGTGTTTAGACACTACATACTAAACACCTGGAGTGAAATACCGAAAGAATTAAAAGACAGAGTCATCAGCATGCTTCATGACGAGTTTCCCGTTCCAACACGGGATGACCGCTTCAATGAAGATGTGATGAAGGCTCGAATGCGCGAATACTGCAAGCATAAGCGTTCCGAAGTGCAAAAAGCAATCAAGCATGGATGGAACAGACCAGATTGGATGGCCAAAGAAGATTGGAAGCATGCGAAGAAAGAAGCGCGCGAGAATCCCGACAAGTGGAAGCAACAAAAGGAGGCAGCCAGAGCGTGAGTAGAGGCAGGGAGCTCGCACCACTTGGGGAGCGGCGGGTGGGCATCATTTGAGGCCGATTTTGTAAGTGTTTTCGCAGCTATGTTCGATAGTTTAGGGTTTATGGGATTTAAAATTCTAACATAATGGATTCTTTGTATGTTTTGGCAGTGGTCGTTTACAGGACGTGATCCCACTCCGTACGAGCGTGAGTACGCAAGCAGGAAGGGCTTAAACGCCCTTATAGACATCCTGACTTCTCGCGGCGGCATGGTTAGTATTAGGGTTTATTCTTTTCTATTTATTGTATTGTTTTATAAACGTCACTCGCTATATGTTTAATTATACTTACAAAAAGCTATCTTATTGTTTTTTTTTTTTGCAGAATCCGACAGATATGCCTCTTGGACGCGATGAGACGTCTGATTAGACGACGTCAGTTTAGCCATAGCTACATAGCTAGATAGCATTAGTTTCTTTTTGTCCTAGCTTATGTATCATGAGACTATGTAACTATGTATTTTTGAAAACCATGTATATTTTTTCAATAATGACAATGGTTTGTATCTATTACATTTGCAATGATTAACAATCAAGTGATTTTGCTGCTGTGTACAATTGTCATTTATTTACTTCCATCAATTCACGCTTGTCATTTTTGTATGTTTATTTTGCAAACAATACGTACTATGGATGATGGAGTTAATGATTATATTGTCTTGTGGCTGACTATTTTGGGTCTATATTTACCTTTGTACTTTTTTTCAAAGGTAAATTGACCAATGAAACATTCAATATGGTTGATGGGTGGCAGGGCATTGAAAATTTTAATCTCGGGCGTCGCTACATTGTGCACTGCAGCGTCGCTATAAGCGTCGGTATTTACGGCCCTGCAGCGTCGCTATGAGCGTCGTTATACACATCGCTATATAGCGACGTATATAGCGACGCCTGTAGCGATTTCTATAGCGACGTTCTCTTATCGACGTTGTTAGCGACTCTTTTTGCGATGCCGGGGGATTAAAAAACCCAATGTATTTCCGTCGCTATAAGCGTCACAAGAGTACACAATCTCTTGTAGTGCCTAACTATCCGTCTAACCATTCCACTCTAGTTTTAGACATTGGTTTTAGTGCTTTGTTATTTACTCTAAGGTGGACTGGTAAGAAATGTTGTTTTGTATTGTCTGAGACTTTACCCCCTACCTCTCTCTCTCTCTCTCTCTCTCTCTCTCTCTCTCTCTCTCTCTGGATCACGACGCGCGAGCTCAACTTTGAGACGGGATAATAGCCTATTGCACGTCGTGATCCACTTCTTGTATTCTCTCTCTCTCTCTCTCTCTCTCTCTCTCTCTCTCTCTCTCTCTCTCTCTCTCTCTTTGTATGGATCACGACGCGCGGTCTCAAAATTAAGTAAAGAAAACAATCCATCGCGCGCCGTGCTCCAATTCATGACTTCCCTGTGTGTGTGTGTGTGTGTGTGTGTGTGTGTGTGTGTGTGTGTATTTTCCACTTTCAAACCAAACAAGCAATCAAAAACTCTCTCTCTCTCTCTCTCTCTCTCTCTCTCTCTCTCTCTCAAACCTAACAGACACTCAAAAACTCTCTCTCTCTCTCTCTCTCTCTCTCTCTCTCTCTCTCTCTCTCTCTCTCTCTCTCCCTCTCCTACTTCAACAAACACTTTGGAAATATCTCTCTTGGTGGAATTAAATTGGATGAAAATTCTTGAAGGAGCTTTGCCCCTTGGTTGCAGAGGTTGTCTTGACGGTAGGTCTCTCTCTCTATCTCTCACAGAGGCCATCTCTTTCGTTAGGTCTCTCTCTCTCTCTCTCTCTCTCTCTCTCTCTCTCTCAACATGAATCCAAGTGTGCATTTGCTACCATAAACAGTACACGTATTTTTTGATTGTTCAAAAATATTTATTGTGGTCGTACCACCCATTTAATGCATGTCCTTTTAACACGAATACACTACAAGAGGTACTTCACATTAGCGACGTTCGCAGAGCGACGCTCAAAAGTGAAAATCCACGGCGTCGCTATAAGCATTGCTATTTTATTTGTTACATAGCGACGCTGACAAGGGTAAAAAATAAACCGAAAGCGCCCGAAAACTCAGCGCTCAAGCAAAGAGGTAACCCGCACTCTCCCTCTCTCTCTCTTTCTTCTCCACACACACACACACACACATACACGAGGAGAGGAAGGAGAGCCAGGTATGCTCATTCCCTCTCCTCTCTCTCATGTTCCCTTCCCCTCTTCCTCTCTCTCCCTTTCTCTCTCTTTCACACACACACACACACACACACACATTGTGTCTTTCAGAGAGAGAGAGAGAGAGAGAGAGAGAGAGAGAGAGAGAAAGAGCACATGCATAAACAAAACACACACACACACACACACATGCATAAACAAAGAATGCATACACACACATTGAGAAAGAAAAAGAAAGAGAGAGAGAGAGAGAGAGAGAGAGAGAGAAAGAGAGAGATATAAAACAAAGAGAGAGGGAGACACACACACACACACACACACACACACACAGAGGAGAAAACAAAGAGAAAGAGAGAGAGAGAGAGAATAAAAAACAAAGAGAGAGAGAGAGAGGGAGAGAAGACGAAAGAGAGAGGTAAGGGGAGAAAACAAAGAGAGAGAGAGAGAGAGAGAGAGAGAGAGAGAGAGATTAGGTTAAGATTTAAATTATATTAAGTTACATTACATTTAGATTTATGTTTATGTTGAGTTTAAGATTAGGTTACATTTACATTTACTTTAAATTAAGATTAGGTTAAATTTAAAATTAAGAAAGTATTAAAGATTAGGATTACATTTAGGTTTAGGATTTAAGATTGGATTAGATTTAGGTTTATGTTGAGTTTAATATTGATTTAGATTTAGATTTGAGATTAAGACAAGATTTAAAATTAACTACATTAAATTTAGATTTAAGTTAGATTACATTTAGGTTTAGGTTAGATTTAAGATTAGATTAGATTTAGGTTTATTTTGAGTTTAAGATTAGATTAGATTTATATTTATGTTCGATGGACTAGCTTTTTTTAGATTTAGGTTAGATTTTAGTGCATGTCAATGAAGGCGCGCTTTGTCCAAAGAGCAAACACTAGTTACACAACAATATGTATATTCCCATCAAAATCGGACACCTATTAACTCACACACTAACCATATTCAATTAGCCGCGAATCACCACATGTTCAATTAGGTTAGATTTAAGATTAGATTTTGGATTGAGTTTTATATTAGAGTCTACCTTCGGGATTACGGTAAAAGAATTAGAGTTAGACAAACGATGATCCCTCTCTTCCTCTCTATGGATACGACCTTAAGTTGGAAAGCTTTCAGCGGCATGATACTCATATTGGAGACCAACATATAATGTGCTAAGTAATCCCTCGAACAAAGATCTACTGTGAAAAGATGTTAAGATGCTATGAAATGCTACAGCTAGAGAAGAGGCAAAGAGGTTTTGTCCACTACATGCACTATCATGTAGATGTGGGTGTGTAGATTTCGCGTACCCACAAATATAAGCATTGACCAATAAAGACGAGATTATAACCCGGTGGTTTTGATCTTCGTGCACCTCTAGACCGAGGTGTGCGAGGATTGGACATGACTAGAGAATGTGAGGTAGTTTACAGTGTGAACAGAGAGAGAGAGAGAGAGAGAGAGAGAGAGAGAGATATAAAAGACGGAGGATGCCAATAGAAGATTAAATTTATGTCCAGGTTATAAGGTTTTTACCCTCATTGGAGCCAGGGTTGACCTTAGAAATGTGGATCGTATGGAGTAATATTGGCCGCAGACAGCATCCGATGGATCAATAAAGCTCCCTAAAGCGCCATGGATTTTCACGGGAGCCCAAGAACGCAAAGTAAAAGAGACCATTCAATCTGTGCGGACCCCCACTGGCGTAATGCACTCGCTTCGAACATGTTTTACTAAAGAAGGAAAGCTTACCGGTTTGAAGTCACACGACTGGCATAAAATGTGTCAGGTATGTTTGAAGTGAAAAAAATATCATAGTGGGAATCGTGTAACAAATTCGTGTGTGGACTTTAATATCATTGTTACACGTGTTTTGCAGTTTATTTTACCGGTGGCCATTGAGGGATGCTTGTCTCTTGACGTCCGTAACACAATCTACAAACTTGCGAAGTTGGTGCAATGGATCTCACAAAAGGAGATCAATATAGACGCCATACCATTCGCCAAACTAAACGTTGCGGAGGTTGTATTCATGTTTGAGAAACACTTTCCTACTACCCTGCTACCATTCAGATGCATCTTCTTGTTCACATAGTTAATGAGGTGGAAATAGCTGGCACAATACATTCCAGATGGATGTTCTTTTTAGAACGTTTCATGAAAACGCTCAAGGGATATGTGCGTCATAAGGCACATCCGGAGGGTAGCATGGCAGAAGGTTGGTTGGTATCAGAGTCCTTAGTTTACATTGGAGAGTGGCTAAACGGATTTGATAAAGCCCGGGACACGCTATGACGAACCATAGATTATGAGCGCATATATGGGATTGTCATGTGCAATCTCGGTGTTGAGAAGAAGATGATGGAAGATCTAGAGGCTAAAATCAATCGATTTTTCATGCTTCACAATCCAGCGATGCAAAAGTAGATTTCACATTATGAGGATGCAAAGCAAGAGCGACAAAGGGCACCAATTGAGTGGAGACGAGGAAGATGACCACCGATGCACTATCCGACAGGTCTGGAGAGCTTACCAACATTCATGAGCTTAAGATGGTTGCACAACCAATTGAAAAGCGCACAACAGTGCCGTGAAGAAGTAATTGAGGAGGAGTGGGAGTACTCTTGGGGTTGCGCGACCAAGGTAAGTTTGCAATATACGAATAGTGACTTTCTAGATGTTTGAATGGCCACTCATAATCTTCGTTGGTTGTAGTATAAGTCATACACAGCAGCATGGTGTAAAAGACCACATTTTAGGGTGGAACGGATCGACAAAAAGCATTTTACTCAAGATTGTGGAATCATGGAAAAATTTGAACAATCTAGTCGACGACGGTCCTCTGATGCAAATCCTATGGTGGCGGAACTCACTTACTTCGGCACGCTACAAGAGATTTTGAGAATCAATTATAGAGGATTTTTTGTCGACTTGTTCGACGTGCAATGGTTCAAGATAATCATGGAGGGTCGCAATGCTACTGTGCGTAGAGGAGAGTCTGGTTTCCTTGAGGTGGATTCGACTAAGAAATGGATTGAACTAAGAGACACTTTTGTACTACCCGCACATTGTGAACAAGTAAGTATGTAAATAGGTAACATCCAATCTTAGAAGTTATGTGCTTGGAAGCTCCCATGTAAGTTATGTGGCTCTAGTAGGTGATATTTCATCCTACAAAGGCTGCATCAAACTGGTGGTACGTCATAGAGGTAGCCCCTCGTAGTGCACGGACGTATGAACACTACCATGTGCCAATCACAACGGCATCAATGGAGGAGATCGGAGAAGATGCTTAGTTAGAAGCCGCTGAGGTGATGCCAGACGAGCATCAAGCTGCTACTCTCAATGGGGTGCATGTAGAGGATCTACAAAATGAAATGTCTAAACGGAGGACATCTGTCTAAACGGAGAGCTCTATATAGATATAGGAAGTTATGTTGAGCTATGCGAGGATGAGAGAGAGACCTCTTAAAGCCATAAATATCGTATTTGAACAATTTTGCTCCGTTTTATAATATATATTATATTCACGTGGCTTCTTGTCCATTCCTGTCTATATGCGTCATTGCATCATTGTATTTAATGGTTTTTGCGTCCACTCCAAGTACGTATGATCTAAGTATGTTCTCACAAGCAGGGACGACAAGCACTGCGCTCTGAGTGCGATGAAAACTGAAGCTGCAATCGCAAAGGAAGTGAGCTATCTCTGCTCATAGATGCTACTCATCCCACCGCTAGAACTAGTTGATTGGGTGAAAGAGACGCTAAGAAGCACTACTACTGCTTCTTAGCGTCTCTTTCACCCGACCAACTAGATCTAGTGGTGGGGTAAGCAGCATCTATGAGCAGAGACGGGTCACCTTTTCGATTGCAGCTTCAGTCTCCATCGCACCTGGAGCGCAATGCTTTTACAAATTCACAGAACTTCAACGAAATCTCTCTACACAGGAATCCCTCCCCCTTTATGAGTCCTCTCTGAAACCGGCCTGTTTTATCCAAAAAGGGCGGTAGACTTTACTTCAAACCTTGATTTAGCTTTCACCCATTATTAGTCGTCTATTTTACCTGTACTTTCAAGACACAACAAAGAGGAGAGGGATACAGGCTGCTAGATTGCACCTGTATGAGTAGACCGACACCAGATTGGCCCCTAACTTAGGCGCCCCTTTTGGTATTTCTTTATTGTTCAAAAGAGGGAATAGACGTTGTGAATCCCTACAAGCTGCCCCACACCAACTCGGCTGAATTTCCACTGTTCCAACCCGATTTCGGTAGCATAACTGTACTAGGACACTTCACAGTCAGTATTCCCACGCATTGACTGACTTTCCCGACGCATACGGGCACTTTGCAAAACCTGGCGAGAATCTGCAGCACGCTGAATTCTCTGTTTTCAGCCCTGAAAATGCGCCAGATCGCCTGTACAGCGGTCCCCTTGCGTCCCCGAACCTCCTCGGGGTATTAGGGTCCGTTTAGGGCCAAAACCCTAAACCTGCAAAAATACACAGCAGGCTGTAATTTACTGTTTCGGGCTTCGTTTCGCATGCCGATCGCATCCGTAGCAAGTCCTCGAGCTCCTGCACCTATAGGGCTACTTGCCCCTTGAATCAGACGAGATTTCTAGCGTGAAACCTCTCCGAATTCACCTGTACCTGCGGGGGGATTAGCCGCTAGCTAATCCAGTACCTGTGCAAGAGGCTCATGCCTCGGCAATCGTGCACGAACCCACACAACTGTACATTGGTCAAATGAAGAGCCCACTAGAGGGGCATAACATACTGCCAAAGGGGAGAGAGAGGGCAGTGCGTAGCGTGTAGGGCATCACTCCTGGCACCGCACTGTGCATAAGAGGGAAAGCAAGCACTCCATAGCTCTTAACCTGTGACAAATTCTGAAAATCAGCCTCCTCTCTCATTTTAGGCGCCCCCTCTCTGGCGAGGAGTAGCAGAATGCTCACAGAGTGCCACATGGCACATTTTCCGACTTTGGGTATTCCTGGCTAAAAATATCTCAACTGGTGCGTCAGTTGACTTTGCAGTAGAGCAAGAAAATGTTCCCTTTGTCATTCCGGAGGTAATGACGTCAACACATTTTCAGGTCCCAAAATAGCAGTTCTCTAAATTTTAGGAGATGCTGCCATTGTATCTGTCTAGGTCATCCGACCCTCTTTGTACAGTGCGGCCACATCCAGAACTGAAATGTAGCCTCTGTAGCAAAGGATTCCACTTTGGCTAGTCAATGACCCCACTTGGCTAACCATAGTCCTTGTCCAACCTTAGTGCTCTCTTGCCCTCAGGCCTGGACTCCCTCTGGACAGTTCCACACTAGCTATGCAATGCAGGGTAGTTAGATTTCCCGAGGGGTGTTTCCAAAAAGTGAAAGTAAATAGATAATAAGAAAGAAATCAACAAAAAGGATAGATAGTAGTCACACGCTGGTGACATACCCCCCTCTTGAAATCTCAAACGTCCTCGTTTGCATCTATGTCGTACATGCTTATTGTCAACACTGATGTATTCAACACCTGTCGACACATATACGACACATACATGCTCATTGTCAACCCTGGTGTATTCAACACCTCGTCGACTCATGTATTGCCTGCGTGTGAACCCTGTCCCAATGACATAGTGGTAGCTTCGCACTGTGCCATTGCTTTGAGTCACTAACTTTCCAATGACAAAATGGTAGCTGCACATTTTGCCACTGTCTTATAGTACACGTTGGATCCCGTAACACTTTCGAGCATACCCAAACCAACAGTTTAAGAATGCAGTTACATATGTACTCTTTAATAGAAGCAATCACTGTATCCTTGACAAACTAACAAGAAATACTCACTTCTATAGCACTAACCAAACTTTTGGACATTCCATAAGAGCAATTGTCACACTGACAATCTGTACAGCTCTAACATTCATGTAACAGGTATTTCATTTGAGCTCACTTTAAATACCATGTACATCATTTGTTTCAGAAGCCATTGTCACACTGACAATCCACGTAGCTTTGAAACTCAAGGGTTCAAGGTAGGTTGCAAATCGAAGGCTTCCAGGTAAAGTGATAACACAGTTGGTGACTCTACAAGTTCACCTTCTTCCATCCACTTAGCATCCATTGGTGGATAGTTTCTGAACTTTACCAAGTAACGCCTAGCAACCTTGCCTTTCACTTTCCTTTCTTTGTGTGCCAAAATCTATTCCGGGACCAAGATCTCGTCAAGTTCCTCGACTTCCGGCTGATCTTCAGCTGGCATATCTTCTGGCACATCACCCACATAGGGTCTGAGAAGACTCACATGAAACGCATTGTGAATCTTCCAACTGTCAGGCAATTTCAGCCTATATGCAACATCACTGATTATGTCGCATACTTGAAAAGGCCCATAGTAACGCATGCTGAGCTTTGGAAACAATCTTTCCTTGCCCTTCATCTTCTTTAACCTTGCCTTTTCAAAGCGTAAAAGCACCCAATCACCAAGTGAATATACTACTTCACGACGGTGACGATCAACTGCTTTCTTTTGCTTTGCCTGAGTCTTTTCTAAGGCCACTTTGACCTTCTTGTACATTTCATCCATGTCCTGAACATACTTATCTGCTTCAAATATCTTGTCTTTTGTATGCAGTATGGGAGGAACTTTCTTGCCACCTTCAACTATCTCAAAGGGTGCCTTGCCAGTTGATGAATGCACTGTATTATTGTATGCATACTCCACCAATGGCAAATACTGCTCCCACTTTCCTTTATGCTCTGACACATAACACTTTAGCAGATCTAGGACAATAGAATTTGCCTCTTCTGACTGCCCATCTGTTTGAGGATGAAATGACGAAGAGAATTTGAGCGTGGTGCCCATATTCTCAAACAAGCATCTCCAGAACAAACTTGTCATGCGTGGATCACGGTCGCTAACAATCGACTGTGGCATGCCATGATACTTGAAAATATTGCTCATAAACAAGCGTGCCATCTGATCTGGCTTTATCTTCTTCCTGACAGGAATAAAATGAGCCTGTTTGCTGAATCTGCAAATAATGGTCCAAATACCATCGTTTCCTGTCTCCGTTCTGGGAAGATCAAAGATAAAATCCATAGCAATACTTTCCCATGGTTTATCTGGAATAGGTAGTGGTTGCAATAACCTTGGTGCCTTTTGCCTGTCAAACTTGACCTTTTGGAATATTAGGCATTCTCGCACAAAGGCATCCACATCTCTTCTCAATGTAGGCCAGTAGAAGAATGTCTCAACCGCTTTAACTGTAGCATCGATACCACGATGCCCTGCATACGGTGGGACATGACTCTCTTGCATCACTTTGCGTTGCAATGGCTTTGTGACACACAATCTGCCATGCATCATCATGAACCCATCTTTGAGAAGATAGTGTTCATGACGTTGTCCATCCATTAGCTGCTCGAAGACCCTTGCAAAATCTTCATCATTTGCATACTGTTCTCTCATATCATCAAGTTCATGATGATAAGGAATTGACACAGCTGAAATTTGTGGCTTCCTTGACAAGGCATCAGCCACAATGTTCTTCTTGCCTTCCACATGCACAATCTGAAAATGGAACATGGACAAGATATTTGCCCATCTCATATGCTTCTCAGATAACTTTGTCTGTGTCAAGAAGTACCGCAAGGTCTGATGGTCCGTTTGGACAACAAAGTCTGAACCTAGCAGGTAGTGTTTCCAACTTAAGAGCGCGTGAATCACAGCCAGTAACTCTTTCTCATAGACCTACATGGTCATCTCTGGCCCTTGCAAAATTCTGCTCTCATAGGCTACTACCCTGCCATCTTGCATTAGCACTACACCAATGCTACTACCACAGGCATCACACTGGACCACAAATGACTTCCTAAGATCTGGCAACACAATGACTGGATCTGAAGTCATCTTTTCCTTTAAGAGATTAAAAGCTGAAATCTCTTTCTGTGTCCATCTAAAGGTGACTGCCTTCTTTTGAAGAGCATGTAAAGGTGAAGCAATCTCAGCGAAATTTCGGATAAACCTTCTGTAATAGGAGCATAGTCCCAAGAAGCTTCGGACATCATGCACTGTCTTCAAATCTGGCCATGACTTGATCGCTTCAACTTTTGCAGGATCCAGTCTGACACCATCCTTTGAGACAATGTGTCCCAGAAAGTGGATCTCTTCCAGAAAAAATTCACTTTTCTTTGCATTGATGAGCAACCTATGACTGCGTAACTCTTTGAACACAATGGCCAAGTGATGCCTATGCTCCTCTTCATTCTTTGAGTAGACTATCATGTCATCAAAAGAATGTACCAACAAACTGCTGGTGTGGACGGAAAATTCTGTCCATCATCCTATTGAACATAGCAGGAGCATTTGTGAGACCAAAGGGCATCACTAAAAATTCGTAAAGGCCAAACGTCGTTCTAAAAGCAGTCTTGTGCACATCCTCTGATCTAATGCGGATATGATGGTACCCACTCTTTAGATCTATCCTGCTAAACATAGCTACTCCTTCTAATTTGTCCATAATATCATCAATTCTAGGTATAGGGAACCTATTCTTGATGGTATTCTTGTTCAGTGCACGGTACCCACTCTTTAGATCTATCCTGCTAAACATAGCTACTCCTTCTAATTTGTCCATAATATCATCAATTCTAGGTATAGGGAACCTATTCTTGATGGTATTCTTGTTCAGTGCACGGTAGTCGATGCACATACGCCATGAGCCATCCTTTTTCTGCACCAACAACACTGGAGAACAGAATGGAGATGAACTGGGCTGAATCAGCCCCTTTTCTAACAGCTCCTGTACTTGGCCCATTATCTCTTTCTGTTGAGCCGCACTAACCCTATACGGAGGCTTATTTGGTGGGCTACTGACTGGCACCAAATCTATCGCATGGTCCTCGGGTCTCTCTGGCGGTAATTGAGACGGTAATGAATCGGAAAAGCAGTCACTATACTGTTGTAAAAACATTGCCTTTCTTTATCTAGCACAAATAAATTTGATTCATCACAATCTGACACTTCACGTGCAAAAACCAAGTACGCAGAAAGATGCTTTTTCATTACAGAAGTAATAGCAGAAGCTGATACAATGGGAATAGACTCCCCTTTAAGCTTTACATCCAGAATGTGAGTCTTTCCCCTGCTCTGTACAGTGATCTTTTTGTTGTAGGCATCCATGATTCCTTGTACACGAAATAACCAAGGAATACCTAACAACACATCACATCCGTCCAGTGGCATGATGTAAAATTCTTCAGCATCTACATAGGACTGGATATGTAGACGCAACTTTCCAATGATGGGTGTCACAGCCTCTGTATGGCCAGGACATGCCAAACCTGCCTCTGCTGTATACCCCATCTCTTCAGGTCTGATTCCCAACTTTGAAGCCAATTCTGGGGAAATAAAGTTGGCTTTGGCACCTGGATCAAAGAAGATAAGCATTGTTTGATCCCTGACCTTTCCCCATGCTCTGCAAAGCTCACTTGCATCTGAATTTGGCTTGTCGCCCACCATATCTGGCACTAGACCAACCATGGGCTTCTTTCCTTTCCTGTCTTCCTTGTCATCAGAATCAGCTGGCCTTTTCTTTGTAGGACAATTGTAAGCAATGTGGCCAGGCTGCTCACATATAAAGCATTTGTTCTCTGTCCTCAGGACCTTCTTTTGCTCTTCTGACTTGCGAGGAAAACGTCTTTTCCATTTCTTTGCTGGTCCTTTTTCTGATTCAGCCATAGCTTTATCTTTCCCTGCATTGGCTGACTCCTGAGTCCCTTTAGGAGCCTCATTGGGAACGTGCTTCTTGGCTGAATTTTTCTTGCCTGATCCTGCCTTGACGCCAGTGTTAAATTCACAATCTTCTCCCTTGAGCAAACCATTGCCAGTGTTTGCTACCTCGATGAGCTGCGTCAAAGTAGTGACTTTTGTCTTCGTACAGTACTTTCTCAATCCTTTAGGTAGGCCACAACAGTATTTTTCAATCTGTTCTGTCAATGGCACAAACCTAAAGGAAGTTACTGGAAGTATAGCTTTCCAAAACTTCCGATTGTAATCATCCAGATTTCTGCAAGTGGCAGCATTAAGCTAGTGCCATTCTGTCATGACATCTGCTTCAAAGTCATCAAATAACAATGCTGCTGCAAAAATATGCTTAAAGTAAATCCATGTGGACGGAGCTTTACCTTGAAGCAATAAAGTTGTCCACCATTGTCCTGCATTCCCTGTTAAGAAAGTGGCTGCCTTGCGGACCTTTGAAGCCTCTGTAAAGTTTCCCCCTGCATAGGCCTTGTCAAATTGCTGGAGGAATGAGAGAGCCTTCTTCCTATCATCAAACCCTGTAAAGGTCGTGAAAGACACACCTTTGCCACCTTCTTTGTACGGAGTTGGCCTCTCGAGCGGCGTTAAATTGTCATATGGAAGTGACTGAAACATGGAAACACTATTTGGGTTCATCTGTGTTCCTTGGCCGCTATTAACTTGACCTGGAAACGCCATATTTGGCTACTGATTTGTAATTCCAGCCATACCAAAATTTGCTTGTGGCATCCCAAATTGGCCCTGAGTGCTCTGAAACCCTGGTAGCATGCCCGTGACACCATACATGGGGTTAGGCATCATCGTTTGAGCACCCTCGAACACTGTTCCTGGCATGTAAAACTGATTTCCAGGTGCATGACCAGCCATGCTCTGGAATACCGATCCACCTCCAAAATAGCCAGGGTGTACAGAAGGTGGTGGGAAGACCTGTTGCATAGCCTGTAGGTTGCTTCCCTGCCCATTAGAACCAGCTATAGGCTGCTGAAAGGTGGCGGGCTGAACTGGTAAAGCCTGAAAGACTGGCATCTCAGCCACCTGTTCTTGCACCTTAGGCATAGGTTATGGAGACTGCATGTTCTCCGACAAGTGTACAGGTGTTTCCATTGACTGTGCAGTATGAATCACCTGTGCTCAAGCCTTAACAGGCTTTTGAATATGATCCAGTGACCCAACTTGCTAAGACGGAACAGGAGGTTGCAAAATGGCTAAAAACCTCGGATTCTGCATTACTTGTGTGAACATAGCCACAGCAGTAGCCAACTGGGTCCTGAATATATCATCATCCGTCTGTGGTGCTCTTGAGGACTCACCCACTTCATGTGTTTGTTGACCCTGTGAAGAGGAAACCTCTTCAGTCACATCATCTGGTCTGTCAACCATAATTGCAATTTCTTGTGTCTGGTCTATGATCCCCTGTGTCTTCAAGCCCAAAACTGACCAAGGCTCACTTCTATGGGAAAAAGTGATTTAATCCCGTCGATGGAACCATGAAACCGGCCTGTTTTATCCAAAAAGGGCGGTAGACTTTACTTCAAACCTTGATTTAGCTTTCACCCATTATTAGTCGTCTGTTTTACCTGTACTTTCAAGACACAACAAAGAGGAGAGGGATACAGGCTGCTAGATTGCACCTGTATGAGTAGACCGACACCAAATTGGCCCCTAACTTAGGCGCCCCTTTCGGTATTTCTTTATTGTTCAAAAGAGGGAATAGACGTTGTGAGTCCCTACAAGCTGCCCCGCACCAACTCGGCTGAATTTCCACTGTTCCAGCCCGATTTCGGCAGCATAACTGTACTAGGACACTTCACAGTCAATATTCCCACGCACTGACTGACTTTCCCGACGCATACGGGCACTTTGCAAAACCTGGCGAGAATCTGCAGCACGCTGAATTCTCTGTTTTCAGCCCTGAAAATGCGCCAGATCGCCTGTACAACAGTCCCCTTGCGTCCCCGAACCTCCTGGGGGTATTAGGGTCCGTTTAGGGCCAAAACCCTAAACCTGCAAAAATACACAGCAGGCTGTAATTTACTGTTTCGAGCTCCGTTTCGCGTGCAGGTCGCATCCGTAGCAAGTCCTCGAGCTCCCGCACATGTAGGGCTACTTGCCCTTTGAATCGGACGAGATTTCTAGCGTGAAACCTCTCCGAATTCACTTGTACCTGCGGGGGGATTAGCCGCTAGCTAATCCAGTACCTGTGCAAGAGGCTCTTGCCTCGGCAATCGCGCATGAACCCACACAACTGTACATTGGTCAAATGAAGAGCCCACTAGAGGGGCATAACATACTGCCAAAGGGGAGAGAGAGGGCAGTGCGTAGCATGCAGGGCATCACTCCTGGCACCGCACTGTGCATAAGAGGGAAAGCAAGCACTCCATAGCTCTTAACCTGTGACAAATTCTGAAAATCAGCCTCCTCTCTCATTTTAGGCGCCCCCTCTCTGGCCAGGAGTAGCAGAATGCTCACAGAGTGCCACATGGCACATTTTCCGACTTTGGGCATTCCCGGCTAAAAATATCTCAACTGGTGCGTCAGTTGACTTTGCAGCAGAGCAAGAAAATGTTCCCTTTGTCATTCCGGAGGTAATGACGTCAACACATTTTCAGGTCCCAAAATAGCAGTTCCCTAAATTTTAGGAGATGCTACCATTGTATCTGTCTAGGTCATCCGACCCTCTTTGTACAATGCGGCCACATCCAGAACTGAAATGTAGCCTCTGTAGCAAAGGATTCCACTTTGGCTAGTCAATGACCCCACTTGACTAACCATAGTCCTTGTCCAACCTTACTGCTCTCTTGCCCTCAGACCTGGACTCCCTCTGGACAGTTCCACACTAGCTATGCAATGCAGGGTAGTTAGATTTCCCGAGGGGTGTTTCCAAAAAGTGAAAGTAAATAGATAATAAGAAAGAAATCAACAAAAAGGATAGATAGTAGTCACACGCTGGTGACACCTCTCTCTCTCTCTCTCTCTCTCTCTCTCTCTCTCTCTCTCTACTTGTCCATGTTTTCTTCTCCATTCATTCAATATTAAAATTAAATGGTCGTGTGTTTAATGCAAGTATCAATGATGATGAGTTTCTTTCTTCTTTTTCACCCCAGCAGAGGCAGTGGTACGTGGATCGTCATCGCTCTGGAGCACCATCACCCGTTCCTACTCCTTTAGCGTCTCCCTCTGTTTCGGAGCATTCAGCGCGCTCCGAAGCTTCGGTGTCAACGAGACGATCTTCACACTCGTTTAGGCACCAACGCTCTAGTGGTGGCGGCGGCGGTTGTTGTGGGAATGCCGCCGTCGATGCCTTGACATTGCGTCATGTTTGACGAGGCTCTTTCCCCTCCCCTTCTTTGCTCGCCCCCGCACCAGCCACGGCATCGCCAGCTACGCCAGGTTTTGTGCGGCTGACGGCCGTTCCTAGCAGCTACACAACACTACCTACTCCACCGGGAGTCACACCAATCGACACTCCTCGCTTTGGGACCCAGACTCCACTGGAGACATCTGACGTCCGTACCCCCATGGACACGCCGCTAGAGACCCCTTTCGGAACACCCAGGTTCACGCGTCACCGACGAGAGGGCTTGCCTTACTCCGTCGACTTCAACGACGGCATCATCTTGGATGGTGAAGGCAAGAAGGTGATCTCGTGCATGCGTGGTCTTTGCTCTCAGGTGTTTAGACACTACATACTAAACACCTGGAGTAAAGTACCAAGTGATTTAAAAGACAAAGTTATCAGCATGCTGCATGACGAGTTTCCCGCTTCAACACGGGATGACCGCTTCAATGAAGACCTAATGAAGGTTTGAATGCGCGAATACTGCAAGCATAAGCGTTTTGAAGTGCAAAAAGTAATAAAGCATGGATGGAACAGACCAGATTGGCTACCCAAAGAAGATTGGAAGAATGCGAAGAAAGCAGGCGTGAGAATCCTGACAAGTGGAAGCAACAAAAGGAGGTAGCCAAAGCGTGAGTAGAGGCAAGGAGCTCGCACCACTTGGGGATTGGAGGGTGGGCATCATTTGAGACCGATTTTGTAATTGTTTTTGCATTGCTCTTTACGTTTTATAGTTTAGGGTTTAGGAGTTTTCTGTTACCATATACATGTGGTAGTGATGTGTGTGAACACACTAGGATCGTCGAGGCATTTTTTCCCTCTTTAGCAGGTTTTTTCCCTCGAGCATTGTATATACGCCTATCACTCTAGGGCTATCTATCTTTCCATTGCATACTAAGTAACACACTCTCTATTGTGTGCCTTGAGCTTCCTTCGTCTTCTCCAAGCTGTGTGCGTTTCTCTGCAACCCTAATTCCAACATTTTTCATTTCTAACATAATGGATTCTTTGTATGTTTTGACAGTGGACAATGATAGGACGTGACCCCACACCGTACGAACACGAGTACGCAGGCAGGCAGGGCTTAAAGGCCCTGATGAACATTCTGAGTTCTCGCGACGGCATGGTTAGTATTAGGATTTACTCTTTTCTATTTGTTGCATTGTTTTGTAAATTATATGTTTATACTTACAGAAAGCTGTCTTTTTTTTTTTCAGAATCCGACAGATATGCCGCTTGGATGCGATGAGACGTCTGATTAGAGGATGTCAGTTTAGCCGTAGCTAGATAGAATTAGTTTCCTTTTGTAATGGCATGTGTATCATGAGATGACGTGTATATGTCTTTTTGTAACTATTGGAAAACCATGTATATTTTCTCAATAATGACAATGGTGTTGTAACTATTACATTTGCAAAGTTTAACAATCAAGTGATTTTGCCTATGATGTGTACAATTGTCATTGATTTACTTTCATCAATTTACTTTTGTCAGTTTTGTATCTTTATTCTGCAAACAATACTATGGATGATGGAGTTAATGGTTATATTGTCTTATGGGTGACTACTTTGGGTCTATATCTAAGCTTGCACTTTCTTTCAAAGGTGAATCTGGGCTTATCTTGGATTCATTTAGGTTTACTCTATTATTGAAACATTCAATATGGTTGATGGGTGCCAGGGTATTCAATGCCCTGTCACCAAAAAATTTACTCTCGGACGTCGCTATATAAGGCTCTGCAGTGTCGCTATGAATGTCGCTACAGGTGGTCTGTAAGCGTCGCTATATAGCGACGGCTATAGCGACAGTTATGCGACGCTCATAGTAAAGTTTCCGTATCGACGCTGTTAGCGACGCCGAGGAGTATAAAAACCCAATGTATTTCTGTTGCTAACAGTGTCACAAGTGCACACAACCTCTTGTAGTGATACAATAATATTCGGCTTGCTTCGTTAAAAACGCTAACGGTAATGTCTATTATTGTATGAAAAGGGGAGAGAGAGAGAGAGAGAGAGAGAGAGAGAGAGAGAGAATAACTTAGTAAAGGGGAGAATAGAAATCATATTGGAGAAGCTAAATACAGACATCGAGAGAGAGAGAGAGAGAGGCTAGAGAGAGAGAGAGAGAGTTAAAAAGGCCTCTGCCTCCTTCAAGGTGTAGGATTCATAAGCCTGAAGACCAAGAACAACATTCTCAGTCCCGAATCTCTACTCCAAGAGCAATGTCTAGTCCTGGCAAAGGTAAAGTCAATCTCTTCACTTTCATTTGGTCCATAGTTTAATTGTGTTTAGGAATTTTTCTTCAAAATGTAAAAGACCATTTAACATTTCACCAACTAATATTGGATCATGGCGCGTCAGTAGTGTTGTGGACGTTCGTTTACGTACTCGCGCGCCATTGATCCGCTTTTGAAATTGTACAAACTTTTTTTTTAAAGAATAATATCCTTTGATGTTTTGGTAGCTATTCCATTGTATAAAAGCCCATCAAGTGGATCACGACATGCTAGTAGCTCTGTGGATTTTGGTTTATGTACTCTGCGTGCCGTGATCCACTTGTATGGCTTTTGCTCTTCACAACTATAAAGCAGTTTTGCATTCTATCCATGCTAATCATCTTATGTTATTGTCTATATGATTAATTGAGAATAATTGTGAGATACCTAGCTATAGTTTGTTCAAAACTTATATGATCATGTGGTGCTCTTCTTTTTATTTATCTTTGATGAAACTTATATTTATGAGTATGGAATAAATGACAGGATTAAGATCAAATAGGAGGAAGAGACAGAAAATAGATCCTGAGCGCATCGTTGGCCAAGCAAACGTTCCGAGAAGACTGCCGGAGCTGTTAAAAACTTCAATGAAGAGGAATGTAGACTTCACAGAACCCATTGATATATCTAGTGCAGAGCTTGCCATGAGTTTGGAGGAGCCTTCCCTGAGTTTGGAGGAGCATGCTCTAGGTTTGGAGGAGCTTGATATTGATCCATCTGTCAAAATGGAGTCCCCTTCTACTCCAAAATTTACTTTACCAAACTCACTTAAGAGAGATGTGGATTTTTCAGCACCTACTTTGCAGAGTGCCCAATGTGTTGCAACAATCCAAAAGAAAAAAGAGGCAATTATTTATGAAGACCCTACAGTGATTGATGAAAGGCTTTTAGATTTTGCAATTTCGTCTGGGACTGGTGATAAGTTTGACTTGGTCTCTTGCATTTTTTATGCTCCATTTAATCTTGATGTGTTTATAGCTTAACAGAGTGCACACTTAAAGCTGGAACGACAGAAGTTTGAGCTTCACACTCAAGAGGGCAGGACTAATGTTGGTGAAATGGTGGTAGTCCATTTAAAAAACTGTGATCCTAAAAGACAATCTTACAAGAAGTATAATCAGCTGCCTCTTATGTACAAGCCCCATTGGTGTAGCTTACATGAACGGGAGTGCAAGCTGGTTCAAGAATCCTTTGGATTTCTAATATTTTTAAATGGATTATTTACAGTCTTATGAAAGATCCTAAGGAGGTCATGGAGGAACACGATTTACCAGCAGCAGATGAAAAAGAGGAAAAGGATGAGGAATATATTGAAGTGACGGAGATAGAGGAGTCCATTGATCTTGAAGAAGAAGCAAAAGAGGTGGAACGAAGCAATCTTCTCTCAGTGAAAACCTCAAATATCAAGCTACCTCTAGATGTGTCAGGTTTCAATGAGCGGCAAGCCACCTTACTGCTACCAGGAGTGCCACAGTTTAAATTTGGAGATAAGTCATACATTTTCCTTCATGATATACAAAGTAATTTTTGTTTGCGGGAGGACTTTGCACTGGCAACTATCTCCAAGTATCAGGAGAAGAGGAATGGATTTGTTTCAGATGGCAGTAGTGATGACGAGGCAATGGAGATCTCAAATAACTCACTGGACTGCCTTAAACTCTGGTTTGAAAAGGCAGAAAAGTATAAAGAAAGCCTTCCTGATGAAGCCACATTTCAAACTATTCGAAATAATCTTAAGCCATCAACTAGTAAACGGGATGTGGAGGATTGGTTTAAGCGATCAGCCCAGGAGTCAACCGGATCAGTCAACCTATGGAAGGATGAGTTTTTTTTGCAAGATGAGAGTTTCATGGTATAAAATCCTGTCCCCCCCGCCCCCTTCCCCCCCCAATCTCTCTCTCTCTCTCTCTCTCTCTCTCTCTCTCTCTCTCTCTCTCTCTCTCTCACACACACACACACACACACACACACACACACACACCACAAACACTTCTTTTGTTTACAGTCATGAATTGCTCAAAAGGACGACTTTCTTCGTCGTCTTCCGTGGTAGGGATGCAACTCTAGGACAATATCTTCCGAGTTTATGTGAGGCACCTATCCTAATCTTTCACAACGGAATGTCACAAGAGGGGAATAATGCAACCTATGCTTTCAAGACATCATCTCGCTTCTTAGGTGGTCCAATGCTGCCACAAAATACTGACAAAGTTATCCTCGTCGACAAGGTTTTTGGGAGAGAATGTTTTGGTTACTCGCCAGGATATACTGGGGGCCGTGCATCATATTACTACACATACACAGCAATGGCATTATCTTTAGGGAAAGAAAACCCTCCTGAACTCTTAGAGTATGGCAAACATTTAATGATCAGATACAAGGGCGAGGTTTCAAATGATATTTGCAAATCATCAAAAGGTTGAAATAGTTGTGGTACATATTGAATTTAATTCTACAGGCATTTGTGGTACATCCGATCATCTAAACTCTAACTCTCTTGTTCCACCGATAATTGGTATATTGCATTATCTCCCTCCACCTCATTTGACTTTCAAGAGCACTTGAGTTGTTGAATACGTCTGCTCGCTTTCTTTTCTGAAGTTGCAAATGTCTGATTGCATGTACGGTTGTTGAAGAGGCCAATGCTTGCTTTTGTTGCATGCAATGAATGATTCTGCGATAAAACCACTGAAATAACTCCTTCAGACTGTTTGCCTTATTTTGAGAGCCTCCATGTTGTGTGTGTTTGAAGTAGGCATTTCTAGCCATGTAATGAGACTTCTCCAGGCCCTGGTTGTTCCATATACATGGATTCCCATACTTTTGGATGAAGTATGACAAATGATTAAAAATAATGTGTTGCAAAACAAGAAATTTATTTAGAAATCTAAACACAGACTCAGTACTAAGACTATCTGAGGTGCTTTGAATTTACCATCTAATGAGTGATTTGAGAATCAGTCCATGCTATCTTGAAGGATTTTTTCAGTAGCTGAAGGTTCTGTTTAAACTTGTTGAGATTATCTTGCGACCAATCATCATTCTCACACATTTGAAATAACGTGTCAATAGAACGCCACACATCACCCTTTGCATTGCAAGTTGTTGGCTCCTTGTCTTTCATTGCTAAATGAAGTTTTTCCCAGTATATATACTCAACTTTGCTAATGTAGGTAGAGTGATATACTCTCCCTCGCTTTGTTAGCTTCACATCTTTCATACCTTCAGACCATACATTGTACAAATATGGACATTAACAAGTGGTATATCCAGAACTGGTCAAAAATTAGTCTTGATTGTGACGACTCGGAGCCTTTCGCCACCACTTTGGGTCCATCACCTTTGCTGACTCCATGCAACACAAGCATGGAGACTTTGCCATGGCACCCATTCCACAATTATGCATATACTTCAGTGTTTTGAGGTCACCTGCAAGATACCATTGAACTTGAAAGTCTCCTCTCCCATCTACAGCCAATACCTCTCGATTCATTTGCCTATCAATGATATCTGGAATAGGGATTTGATGGAACACCCAAAATAAAATGTCATGGTCTTCTTTCTTTACCTGCAAGATTAATCCTTATGAGATACGAAAAATAAATCTAAAATTTAGGTACAATAGAGGGCTTGCTAGAGCTGTAAAATTGGAGATAATTGGATTACCTGAAATGCACCAAGCCACCATATGTTTATTTCTGATTGAACACTGAAGTATGAAGGGTCATCAGTGGGACATTTGGAAAGAGCCATATTCATTAATGTAATTGTAACTCGCTCTAACTTCTTCTCTTTAAGAATCTCACACTCATTTAGCTTTAAAACAAAATGTAAAATGCCACCTGTCTCTTCCAATGTGATATTGTAAAACTCTAATATTTTAGTTTGCAACAAAGTGAGGTCCATGAAGATATTGTTGTACTCATCATAAATAACAATAGTTTCCTATGAGCTATAATTGTCTTGAATATGAAATGGACATCCAATGAAGTCTGTCTGTTCATTATTGAGTTGTAGTCTTTCCTTCCAAACACTTGCAACTATTGGTAAAAGCTTAAACTTTATTCCCTTCTTCACAAACATGGAAGAGGTAGACTGTTGAATAGCTGAGTAACCTCTTTTACCAACTCTAAGGGAGTCCAATGTACCCTGGCAGACACTGCATTCTTTGAAATGATTTGTCAACGACATCCATTGCAAAACCTTAAACTTTTTATCATGCATTATATCATTTGCAAAACCACTAGTTATCAATGGTTTTAACTACTTTCCTACATTGGCCTTTAGGTCTATGTTTTCTTTGTCTGGATAGATAAAATCTCTACAAAGAAAGCATAACTAACATAAGCAAAAACTTAGATTAGTTTAAATTAATTAAACAATTTACAATGCTCACCTCAATGCTTGGATTCTTTTTTTAAGGCCGCCAGAGCCTACCTTCAACGTTTCAAGGTTTCGTAGTTTCTTCTTTCGCACACGAGTGCGTAATATTGTCTTATTATTTTGTAATGACCGTACCTTTGTTCGCAAGACCTGTGATTCTTATGTGCGCTGCATTACAATCTTTTGGTCCTCATAATGCAAGTTTAAAAGTCTCTGAATTTCATTTGCTTGGTGCTTTGGAAGGAGAGAGTAAGGAGAGAGCAGTTTTGGAAGGATACGTCCTATTTCCTTTAGTCATACATTCCATGTACATGAAACTCCCTCCAATGCTAGGACGTTCATTAAATGCAACTAAAAACGATTTATTCTTCAATCATCACGACCGTTATGACACTATGGCAAGAATCTACTTGTAAGTGCACTTTTCGAATGGTTATTCCAAGTTTACAATTGCTTTTACCACACCTATTTTTTAGAGAGAGAAAGTCAAAATTCTATTTTTCTTAGAAGCCCCTCTAAATGACCTTCGAAATTTCCTTGTTAACCCCTTCGTAGTTTAGCACACAGTAGAAGCCTTTTCCTTCAACCTGTACGCAACCTGAGCTACATTCGATTTACGGTTTTGCACGCATTGCCATGCATTATTATTATTATTATTTGCATTCATCACACATTAGAAGCCTTTTCCTCACTTGCACAGAACCTAAGCTGCATTCCATTTCCACTTCTATACGTATTGCCCTACATTATTTGCATCCCCTTAAGGCCTTGCGTTTCAAATTACAAGAAAAGATTTTTGAGTTTTGGATTGGGCTCTGAAGTAACAACACAACTGGTTTTCGAAAGCATTGTTGTGAGCTGCTCCAAGTTGCCTTTCGCTCATGGGAAGCATCGTAACTTGCCGGCCGCCCACAGGTCTCCTTCATGCGGATAGGGAAGAGGATGTCGACAATAGAGAAGGAAATGAGAGAATGGAGAAATGAAGTGGAAGAATGGAGGAAGGAGGAGCAATATTCTTCAAAAATGGAGTGAAGAAAGAGATGACATGCATAGGAGGATTGCTTCGCTCGAGGAGAAAGTGGTCATTCAAGATTCCATCATCCGAAATCAACAAGGTGAGCTTCTTGAGACCAAAAGTGAGCGACTTGAACAAGGGGAATTTTATTCTTCCATGATGGAGGAGCTAAACACAATCAAAGAACAAGTGCGGGTCATCAAAGAGGAGAAGGAAAAGAAGTCATCTTGGGTTAAAGTCATTACCAAAACACAAAAGAAAGTGGAGGCGGCCAAGAAGTGGATCGAGGTCGTCAAGAAAGAGAGAGTTTAAGAGGCTTCTTCTACACCTACCATCATCTTTTGAAGAAGAGCAAAGAAGGCGAGTATGTGCATTACATGTGAGGATTACCGACCTCAAGGATGTCAACAATATTGAAAAAGTAGCAGCTGTGACCGAATAGCAATCAATGTCTGGCATAGTAGAAGGCTCATGACTCAAGACATGTGTACAACAAGCCTTCCAAATGAACCAAAGTGTGATGCAGCATATAGGAACAAATTTAATATCCCGTGGCTAGGGGTCAAAAAGACGCATAGTGTTTGGTAACATATCTAATGTGCCCCGTCTATAGCCCAGCATCGCAAGCATGAAGACAGGGTCAGTCAATGATTCCTCATAAATCAGATGCAATCTTGGATGTTGATGTAACCATGCAACAGCTTCCCAAGTGACAAAGTCCTCGTGAAGACCCACGCGGCCAAACAAAATGAGCATCTGGGCAGATCGACTCTTCATCAGAGAACGTGCATCTCTGGCAGATAGGGTCGGGACCATCTCCTGCCGCCCAAGTGCCAACTGGAAGACCGGCATGTGTCAGCATCCACTGAAAGTAAGTAATCCGCCGGCTAATCCCCGAGGCTCCAAATGCAATCCCAAAATTGAGATAAGAAGGCATGAGATATGTGCCGATGCAACCAAGAAGGTGAGTGTGGAGGATGATGATGACAATGCAAGACGCAACGGCCTGTGTGAGCCGTGTACTCAAAGAAGGAAACAGTGTCCCCAAGTACACGATCAGAAGGCCAACGACATTCACCCGGATTCTACACAAGCTGTGATAAGGGACGTCCCTCCCAGATCCACAATCGCCAAAGTGATGCATCCTCTGAGGGGAATTAGGGTCCACAGTGAATCTCTTTCCCATAAAGGAAACCACACGAATAGGCTCCCAAGGTAAGTCAGAGTGCTGAGAAACTGTAAGAGACCCCGTGGCACAGAGTCTAACATGAGGGGCATCGTGACACATCGCCATATTATAAAAAATAAGTGTCCCATATCTGGCCTGAGTAATCTACCAACCTGCCCCCACCATCCCTCATGCTCCTGCATCTGAAGCTGCCAGTAAGTGCTGCCTGTGAATGGAATAGCCCCATCAATCCCAAGCATACGTGCTGCAATCCCATCTGTACTTGGCATGAACTTTGCCCCAACATGTGAAGCCTCTGTCCAAGTAAGGAAGGCACCAGCTGGGGCCCTTGTCCCATTGTGCCCAATCAATATGAGTCCTCACCCCAACTGTTGTCCACTCGGATCTGTAACATATGCATTCAAAACCAAAGGTTGTCTCTCAATCTCCTGCAAGCAACACGGAGGCCGTCTAATCAATCCATGACACACAGAGAGCCAGACCTCCAATAAGGAAGGCATAAATGGAGATAATCCAAAGGAGCATCTGTAATAAGAAAATGAATGACACGGCACCACTAGCCATCAGACTCAAAAGATCCAAATCTGGGCACTGCACCAGATAAAGCATAATACAGAAATTGCTTCCAAGGCTCAGCTCCAAGAAATAGCCCTTTGACAACTAGCTTTGAAAGAAAAGCCGAACATTGTATCTCTGGATCTATGATACCCAAACCACCTTCCTCCCATGGAAGAGTAACAGTACGCCAAGCCGCTCTCGGTCTGGTGTTGCATCGCAGAAAATTGTGCACCAAACGCCGCAATTTACGCAAGGCATCTCGATGCAAAATTCAACAAGTAGTATACCAAGCTGTAGCAAGGAGAATTTGATTTACCACTAAAGCTCTGTCGGCCAAAGATAAATGCATAGTAGAGTAGTGACAGAGTTTTTGACATATAGATTGCAGTGTCTCTACCCCATTGGCATTCCACCTCTACACCAACCTAAAAACCAAAAGACTTTTTCCAGTTGATAAGAGCAATTACACTCGCTACCTACTGTGCACATCCGCCATCGCCAGCCCTTCACCTCTCCTGCGTGTGCTGTATATGCCCCCCCTTCCCCCCCCCTCCCTTTTTTTTTTTTTTTGCTTTAGGGTGTGTTCTGTGTGTATTGTGTTTTCTCTATTTCGCCTGCTATCCACGCCTTTCGCCTCATCTCCCACTTCTTCTTCGACTCAGGCGTCAGCTCCAAGTTGGAATTAGGGCCATCGAGTCCAGTTGGAATTGCGGTCTACAACATCGGAGACGACAGAGGATGGCAGCAAGTACATGGCCGATGCAGTCAGGGGAGAATGCCTCTCACAACACCCCTTGGTGAGGCCGGCACAGCAACTTGGGTTCCTACAGGGAACCGTTTTGATCCTCCAGGAGGATACCCCGAGGAGACACCTCCCACTCCCGCCTCACCATCACCAGCCCCTTCACCCCCCCCCCCCCACCACTCCACCTCTAGTCT
The DNA here is from genome assembly GCF_014529385.1 of Adiantum capillus-veneris. Taxonomy (NCBI): domain Eukaryota; kingdom Viridiplantae; phylum Streptophyta; class Polypodiopsida; order Polypodiales; family Pteridaceae; genus Adiantum; species Adiantum capillus-veneris. The sequence continues at coordinate 61,141,677 of NC_140951.1, read as the reverse complement.
GACCCATGTTTCATATCAGGCTCAGGGAGCAGGGCACAGCTCAGCTGCTAGGAGGTCACTTGGCAATACTTTCACTGCCAGCTGGTTTGCTAGAGAGGGCCAGACTACTTTGCGCCCGCCCCTACTAGTAGAAACCTCGGCCTTCGGTACCATTCCCAGGGGCTTCTCCAACTTCAACATCAGCTGACGATGGGAGACATTCAACTATGCTTTTACCTGCTTTCTTGGGGACCCCCATCCTGATCTTGAGGCTGCCTACTTTAGAATTCATGGACTTTTCCTCACGGTTCGAGGAATAGATGCTCTTGACACAGCAGTGGGCTTCTCCTTCCCGCTGTGTGGCAAGGACCAGCAGGACTGGACTATGGACTCTATACTTGGATTTCTCAGGACACAGGCCATAGAGTTCTCTCCCTACACGAGAGACCTAGAGGTTACAGATATGGTCCAGACTCTTTGGCCATTGGCCAAGTTTACAGTGTCTCCCCCAGATGCTTCTGGCTGTAGATACATCATGAGACACTTCTTTGCAGATACCAGTGCCCTCCGTGCTATGTATATACACATGAGGATTCTTAGTCAAAGGATGTAGCTCAGGGGTCGGGCATCTTGGCCCTTGGGCCCTAATTGGGCATGTATTGGAGGCCAGATTGTCGCGAGGTCATTCGGATGTGGACTACTCTCCATCCAAACTGGCCTCAAAGATTGCTCAATTGGCTGCCGCGGAAGCGTCAGTTTTCACCCATTTACCCAATGAGGATCATCTCATGGAACGTCCAAGGACCACAATTTTTACATCATAGAAGTCGCCTGAGACTGGAGCTAGAGAGATGCCTAGTAGGTGGACCTATTGATATTCTGATGCTATAGGAGCACCACCTTTGTGAGAGCTGCACTTGGCGTTGTGGACATGTGCTGAGAGGCAGACATGAGACATTTTGGTCAGCTTCTTTTGGGCCTAGAGGCATCAAGGAGGTGTATGTATGACTATAGCTGTCACAAAGTGATGACGTGGCTACCGAGAGCAGAAACCCTAATTTCTGCCAGAAACCCTAATTCCTGCAAACCCTAATTTCTGACGGCTGAAATGCCACGTGGAAAAAACAGTACGGATTCCCGGAAATTGCGGCGGATATTACGGGCTGAAAATTCAGCTTTTGAGCGACGCAAAACTGCTGCTTTTCTCTACGCTAGGCCGAGAGAGAGAGAGAGAGAGAGAGAGAGAGAGAAGAACTGATTGCTTTATTTTTACCCTCCTGAGAGAGAGAGAGAGAGAGAGAGAGAGAGAGAGAGAGAGAGAGAGAATTTTTGCTTTTAATTCTGGAAGCTTTTGGGGCTCTCCTTTTGGGCATTCCTTGTAATCTTTAAATTGGCGGTTTAGGGCTCACCCTGCAGAGCATCTAGACGCAGAGTCTGAGAGTGAAACCCTAACCGCTCTCTTGTACTTTGACATTGATTTTATTCATAAAGAAATACCGAAAGGGGCGCCAGTCTTTGGGGCCAATATCTCTAGGCACGGAACTCCGCCGGGCCAGTGCAAATCTATTGATCTGTGAATTGTTTTGATGTGGTTATTTGGTGCTATGGTGATTCATTCTTGACTTGGAGTGTCCAAGTCTGTTACAGTGGTATCAGAGCACGGCCGATTTCTCTTTCACGGGAAATCCGATCCCCAATTTTTTTTCCGTGGCACCTATGGCTTCACGCAAGGATCAGTCGACTCCCTCTGCATCTGGAGATGCGGGCAGGGATCACAACGAAGATTCCGGCAGACAGTATGGCCCACCTTGGGCTACTCAGGCGGAGCATCGAGAGATGGAGCATCGTCAATTGATCGGCGATGCAACAAAGATGATGCTCAATTTTGCGAAGGACCCAAAATTTGCAAAATATATGAGCGAGACTTCTTTTTAGGAAGTGCACGAGCAGTGGCAGAAAACCACTACAACACCCCCGAAACCCGCTCTCAAGAAACCTTTTGCTCACAAGAAATATTCAGAGAAGGAATTAGAAGAGGTGGTTGATGCACGGATTGCTCAACTTTTTGACGCGCATAGGAAAGCCAAAAAGCACGGCAAAAAGCAGAAGAAAATCACTGACTTCCCGGTTATTTGGGTCGTCAGTCGACGTTTGACAAAGCAAAGAAACAAAAGAAGCGCGTTCACTTTGAAGGAGTACTCAATTCTTCTTCTTCTTCTTCTTCTGACAGTTCTTCTCGCTCTTCAGATTCGAGCGAAGAAGACATAAAAGGCAAAAAGCGAAGCAAGAAACAACGCTTCGGAAAGGGCAAGAAAAAGGCAAAGAAGGCTAAATCTCGCCCAGTGACTGATAGTTCTACTGAGGACTTGTCTACAGACATTTCAGACTCCGATGACGAAAACTTTTATGCGAACAAGAAGAATTTTTACAAAGCCAACCAGTATGACTTTCTGGAAGATAAAAGCAAGAAAGTCCGAGAGTTTAAGGAAGGTGGACACTCGATCAAATTTGATACTTTTTCAGGATACTCACATGCTTCGAAGGCTTTGTCTTTTATACAGCAGTTTGACATTGCTTTCGCGGGAGGACGCTACTCAAAGCACTCCAAGATTCGGAGAGCTGCCTCTTACTTTAAGGGGAATGCTCGCACTTGGTAGTCCACGCTTCCTATAAACAAGACTGCGCCAGTTAAATGGCTGAAATTTAAGAAGCTTTTTATTTCTTCTTGGTTGACACAAGAGTATAAACGCGATATACGACCTGCTTGGAACCATCTTCGGATGACCAAGAGAGATACAATAAATACTTACTGTGAGAGATTCTGGAGCTCTTTTCTACCCGCCTCTTCATTCAAGAAGATCTCGTCCAAAGAACAGATTGAACGGTTCACCTTGGGTCTACCTACAGAGATCCAAGATCACTGCTTGGAGCAGAAGTCAGCTTCTATTCAGGAGTTGATTAGTCATGCGAAGCGGGGCTTTGCCATTCACCTCTGGCAGTCTGACCTACCCCACAGATGAGGCCATGACACAACTAGATTGCTTCGTTAGCTCTGTTCCATCGAATTGAGATCGAACAAAATATTGGAAACTGAGAGAGTAAGAGAGAGAGAGAGAGAGAGAGAGAGAGAGAGAGAGAGAGAGAGAGAGAGAGAGGAGGGAGATATGAAATGTTATATTAACGTCTTCAAAAGGCCAAAGTGACCTATGAGACCAGAAAGTTACAATGCGGTGTATCTGATACAAAGTCAGATTAACAAAATAAATTAAACTAGGATAACAAAATATAAATACTGCGGGATCCTAAACTAAGCAGTACAATGTGAAGGCAATATGGGAGGGGAGTAGAGATCCATCTTCGTAGGGATCCATCTTCATCTGCACTGTGGATGACGAAAGAGTATGGCTCGAATCCTTTGCTGTAGCCTCCTTCGAAACTGTGTAGCTCCTCTTCCCCATCGGGGTCGTCTAGATCTCCCTAGCTCCAATGCTCGGTCTATGAGAATGCCAGTAGTGCGGGTAGACCTCTCCACTGTTGGCTGCTCCTCTATCTGTTCTTCTGGGTGTACAATATCTAGTGTAAAGAAATCTGTGATCTGTCTCTGGGGTTGTCGCTCTTCAGCTCTCCTCAGTAAAGTTTCTCTATGCCTGTGTAACTCAAGTAGATATAGCCCAAGACATCTCTGATCCTCATAACTCATGACCCTAGATAGAGGTCCAAAACCTTCCCTGAATAGACAATGAAAACGGCCTCGTATCTCATAGTACACTGTGCAATGACATATGTAATGTACTTTTGTCTCTGGCTCTAGATGGCATAGGCGGCATATCCTGCTATTTGCTGGTGTCCCTCTGAATCTGCCAGTCTCAATCTCGAGTTGATGTGATGACGTGCGTATCTGGCCAATGGCACAGCGCAGACCATGAGAAAGATGCGTGTCCATATAGCTAGGTCGAATCACAAACCCATCCCCTGTGAGGTGGAGAAGATGCTCTCTATAGAAAGCCATCTTTGTGCCCAACTCCTGTAACGGCTCTATCCATGTCCTCCTCATGTCCAACTGGATCAGATCCTGACGAATAAGTCTATTAATCTCTACCCGTGTCAGAGACCTCAAGGGTGCCTGTAGAGAGTATTGAAAAGGAGGCAACCTGTCCATGGTGAAACCATGTGTCTGAAACCATGATGCCATCTGTGCAAACCAGCATGATGTATCCCCATTAAGAGCTAATTGTCTAGAGGACTCTAGAGCCACCTTGGCATATCTGTCTCTAGTAGTATCCCACAGACTGTGTACAAAGGAGACTGATCTGGTAAGCGCCTCAATCTCCATAGGGGGGGCAGCTAATTCCGCTCAAATGATATCATGCGGTACGGAAGCCTTGGCTCTAATCAACCGAGAGATCATAGATACCCGAGGCTTCTCCATACGCCTCCAGCCATCTTGGCCTATAGAAGGTCCCCAAACCTGCACCCCATATAACATAGTAGAAGCAACCAAAGTATCAAAGAGCCATAACTTTGTCCTAGGTTCCTGGAACTGAACCTGCGAACACATCCTCTCCATTCCTCCCAGAGCCACACCAGCTCTAGTTAGTCTAGTCTCTGCTGCTCTTCTCAAAGAAAATCTCGGCCCCGTAAAGACTACCCCCAGGTAAGTGTATGCATCTGTATACTCCACAATCTCCTGACCATATTTGAAGGTAGGTACTGATCTCCTAATCCATTGCGGTGTGGTGTTAAACACCATAACCTTGGTTTTACCTAGGTTTACACACAGTCCACTATCCTCTGAAAACTGCGTAGTGCATCCAAATGTCGTTGCATACCTTCTGGTGAGTCGGATATCAGCACAATATCATCAGCATATAGTAGCAATGGGATCCACGTCCCTGCCAGCTGGGCACCCCTGTCAAAGAGGAAGAGAAACTGAGTGTGGCAAAGACATCTTCATGGGCAGAGATGATAACAAGGACAAAGAAAAAGGCGGACGAGGCTGAAAAATGGATTGAGGTCGCCAAGAAAGGGAAAGGTCAAGAAACTCCTTGTACACCGACGCTTATAAACATGACTCTTGAAGAGGAACAAAGAAGGCGGATGCGAGCACTGCATGTGAGAGTGACCGGTCTCAAGGATATAAACAATGTGGAGAAAGAGGTAACAAGCCTTATATCCATGATGGGGATGGAGAAGCCTTTGCACACAAAGGCATGGAGGGTAGGTAAGAAAAGTGATGGCACGGGAGAGTCGTCAAAGGGGAGAGCTCTCATACTACGCTTCCCCTCGTTGCAAGAGAAGAAGGAATTCTTGAGGAAGAGGCCTACTCTCAAAAAGACAGGTATTTTCCTCGGTGATGACCTGACTCTCTCACAGCTCGCACATATGAGAGAGGTAATGCCAGAAATTACAACGGGCAAGGGAGAAGGGAAAGATAGCCTTCTACAGAGATGGACGGGTGGTGATTTTAGAGTGGCGTACTGCATGACTGTGCGAGACCTATGGGACCACACTGAAGATGGCTACCTGGAATTGTAATGGGTCTATGAGGTTGGACATGGGTGCATTTGAGGAGAGTTTCAAAGACAAGGATATTGTGTTTTTCTCAGAGACTCATCAGGTCCCTGGACAGGTAATGCCACATGTGGTGGGATACAGATGGGAAACAGCTCACAGGACAAATGCGAGATCTGAGCACGGGAGTAGAGGTTCAAGAGGAGTAGCAGTGCTATTCAAAGAGGAACTACAACCATTACTACATATTATACGAAGAGATGGGAGAGAGATTTCATGAAAGAGTGTTAGGTTTTTTTACCTTAGATTGTTTGGGATACCGATCGTCGTGGTTTAGTCGTGTAGCTCTGCATAAATTGGTTACCGATCGTAGTGCTTCAGAGGGATACCTCGTCAAAAACCACAAGGAGTGTTAAGAGTTTTGTCAAGCTCAATGATCATACAATGTTATTAATTGGTTGTTGTTCGATTTTTATGTTTAAAAAAAAGGAAACATGCAAGTCTCGTTGCATGGGGGAGTTTGCACAGTCCTCCCCAATTTTTATAATACGAGGGAATGTGCCATTCCCACGGCAGCGTGCAATTTTCAGTGTGTTCATTAACTGCATTCTGAGTGTCAAAAATCAAAAAATAATAATGTTTACTCACCGCGCGATTGAATGTCTATCGCCAATGAACTTGCTTGTATCAACGATGTTGGGCATCTCCTGCACTTAACCCGCTGCAAGAGACGACATCCCTGGGAGGATACCCCCTTCAAGAAGATTTTGTGCTATTGTGAGAACACCACATTTTGTATACATATCGATCAAACCACCACCAAGCATGAAATCGTACTCCCAACAAACGTTGACTAGCGATCATATCGTGAATTCTAATATCTATGGCTGTGTATGTCATTGCATGTGCTGACCCGCATGCCTTCTAGATTCCTGTGTAGGCGTAGTTGATTGCGTCTGGATAGAGACCCTTCTTGCGATCGGTTTTGCACAACCTGTAATCGATCCATTTCAAGAGGCGACATTCCGGAAACGAAACTCCTCAAGCACTTTTTCCGCCCATATCAACCTCTTGCGTGGAGCTACATGCCTTCATGCATGTGTACGGGATTGCATCTGGAGAGAGGCCCTCGCTTCGCATCTGTTGAAAACAAAATAGAGCTTGCTGGCCCTGCCCTTGTGGAGCAAATCATGCAATCGGCACATTTTAAGAGTCGACACTCAGGACACGAAGCTCCTCGAGCACTTGCGCAAAGCCACATGCCTTGAATGAATTTGGAGAGATATACTTGCTTTGCGTCTGCTGAAAACAACCTACAGCTTTCCCGTAGCACATTTGGCATACATATCGACCAAGGCATTGCCAAGCACGGAAATCTTTTTCAACAGCCCCTGACTAACAATTTCAAAGTTAATTTTTAAGCCCATATCAGCATCTTGCGTATAACCACATGCAGTAAAGATGCACACTTATGTGATTGCATCTTGAGAGAGGCCCTCGCTTTGCATCCAATGAAGACAGCCAAGAGCTTTCTGGCCCTGTTCTTATTGCGACATCCCACAATCAATGCTGACATTCCAGATAGGAAGCTCCTGAAGCAATTTTTGTGCTCTCTCAAGCGCACCACATTTGGCATACATATCGACCAAGAGATTGCCCACATAGCTGATAAACGTTAAAAAAGAGGACAGTCACATGGACGGTCGCCATGCTCTCGTTGTGCACATTCTGGAATCATTGCGTTCATTGGAAGTGGTGGTATTCCGGACAGGGAGCTCCTCAAGCACTTAGTGCTTTCTCAAGCGCATCAAATTTGACATACATATTGACCAAGGCAGTAATAAGCACAACATCTTTTTTCAAGAGTCTTCGACTGATTCTGCCAACATCAGCATCTTGAGTAGAGGCACATGCCTTCAAGAGGCATGTGTAGGTGATTGCACCCGGAGAGAGGCCCTCGCTTTGCATCTGCTGATAATAGCCCAGAGCTTTCTAGCCCTGCTCTCGTTGAGTACATCCTACAAACAATGCAGTCCAAGAGGCGACGTTCTGGATAGGAAGCTTCTCAAGCACTTTTTGTGCTTTCTCAAGCGCACCACATTTGACATACATATCGACCAAGACAGTGCCAAGCATGACTTCTATTTTCAACAGCCTCTGATTAGCAATATAATTGTGAATTTCTATGCCCTGCCAGCGCCTTCAAGATGCATGCGTAGAGCGACATGCCTTCAGCATCCTGCATAGGTGATTGCATCTGGAGAGAGACCCTGACTTTGCATCTGCTGAGTAGCACACATATCGACGAAGACAAAGCCAAGCACGGCTTCTTTTTTCAACAGCCTCTGAATAACAATATAATTGTGAATTTCCCTGCCCATATCAGCACCTTGCGTAGAACCACATGCCTTCAAGATGCATGTGTAGAGCCACATGCCTTCACCATGCTGCACAGGTGATTGCAGTTGGAGTAGAGTTTTCTGCCCTGCTGCAATCAGTGCATTCCAAGAGTCCACGATGCTCTGAAGTCACTGCGTGAAAAGCAAGGCATCGATAAAAAAAGATGCATGCGTAGGTGATTGCATCTGGAGAGAGCCCTTCGCTACGCTATGTGCCGCTGCTCTAAATTTACTGCGTGAAAGCGAGACGTCGATAAAAAAGATGAGCAAAGGAACGGTCATGTGCCACGTGGGAGGACGAGAAGCCAGATTTTTGCAATGCACATCTGGTCACCTTTGCAGGATCAATGACACCAGCCTCCAATAAGTTCTCATACTTGTCAGTCATAGCATTGTAAAGAAGCTTCTCAATAACAACAGCACCTTCAGTCCCTGCGTTATCTGCAATCAAAGCAGCGGGAGCTGGTAGAGCCTTTTGTACAATATCAGCACCGAGCTTCTCTTCAGGATCTACAATTGTGTCCTTGATACCAGGGACCAAGGCAGGAAGGTGAACAAAGGCTGCCCCTCCACCCGGAACAATATATGACCTCTTCAATTGCAGCAAAAGTAGCATTCTTTGCATCTTCAATTCTGAGTTTCTTATCTTCCAGCTCAGCCTCTGTGGCAGCTCCCACCTTAATGACAGCAACCCCACCAGAGAGCTTTGCTACTCTCTCCAACAACTTTTCTTGGTCATATACAGAGTCGGTTTCTGCAAGTTCTTTCTTGATTTGAGCAATGCGAGCTTGGATTTCATCCTTGGTGGCTGCATCGGCGATAATGGTCGTTGAGTTGTTGGTCATTGTCACCTTCCGGGCAATCCCCAGCTGCTCAACAGTAACACTTTCAGGCTTCAAGCCAAGATCACTGGCTATGAACTCAGCACCAGTGACGATGGCAATGTCCTGCAATAAGGCTTTCCGTCTCTCACCAAATCCTGGTGCTTTGAGAGCAGCCACTTTCATGATTCCTCTCATCTTATTCACCACCAGAGTTGCTAAAGCTTCTCCTAATACATCCTCAGCAACAATCACCAAAGGAGCATTCAGCTGTGAAACTTTCTCTAGAACTGATAGAATGTCTTTGATGGTGGCTAATTTCTGATCAGCGACAAGGATTCTTGCATTATCAAATTCCACAATGAGCTTTTCCTGGTTAGTCACGAATTGAGGGGAGATATACCCCCTGTCGATCTCCATTCCGAGCTTTTCCTGGTTAGTCACGAATTGAGGGGAGATATACCCCCTGTCGATCTCCATTCCTTCTTCGACTGTGATTGTCGTCTCAAAGGACGATGATGATTCAATTGACAACACACCATCTGGACCAACGTTGTCGATGGCATCAGCAATCATGGTACCTATGGCAACATCATTACCGGAAGAAATAGTCGCCACAGCTTTGATATCATCACGGCCCTTGACAGGTCGAGATTTCTGTCAACGGAGAGAGGGAGAGGGAGAGAGAAGAAGAAGAAGAAGGAGAGTATTTTAACGTCGTAGAGAGACGGATTTTCTGTCAACGCAGGAGAGAGAGAGAGAGAGAGAGAGAGAGAGACTGCAAAAGCCGCTGTTTTTAGCTAGGCCACGTTTTTTTTAGAGCTTTACAGGCCCACGTTTTTAGCTTTTGAGCGAGATTAGTTGGAGCCACGTGGGCTATTGAGGGGCCAAGGAGAGGAAAACGGACACTACGCTAATGAAGTAACGAGCCGAACAGACTTTTGGGAATGAAAGTAGAAAGAAAAAGAGCAAGGCAAGAATCTTTGTCTTACCTTTCGACAACGCCATCCTTTATTTAATCTATTCGCTATACAAAAACAAAAGTTATTAACACTTGAAGTAAAAATTTTATTAGTAACTTCTCCCAAAGAAAAAGGATGCACGACCCAAGCTTTACTCCTCAGGAGCGAGCTCGCTTCATCAAGGAGGGGAAGTGCTTTGGATGCGGGGAACATGGACATATCTCCGCGAAGTGCTCTAAAAAGGCACATAAAGAATAGAATGATAAGGACGACGACAGGCCTGAGTGTTCGAGAGCAGCTAAGAAACGTGGACGAAAAGGCAAGATGAAAACAGGACTGGTTCCAGATTGTGTGGGTACCGATCCCGACACTATGGACGAGAGTACAGAACTTTGCCAAGCTTGGGGCAAAGTGAAAGATCAAGAGGCCCTGATTTTCTTTGATGGAGGAGCCAAGGCCAACTTCATTTCACTGGAATTGGCGACGCGGCTCGAGATCACTCCCGATCGGATGGGACCACTTGCGGAGGTAGTTCTAGCGGCACCCGGCAGGGACGTAGCCATTACACCTGTCATTGGCAAACTTCGGTTGCATTGTCAGGGGTATTTGGGGCATGAGGACTTCTTCATAATGCCTTTGGAGGGTTGTGATGTTCTCTTAGGGATTCCCTGGTACCACAAGAACAACGCCGTGGTCGATTATCGGGCGAGAAAAGCGACTTTGACTACAAAGAAGGGCAGAACCATTGTACTTGATATTAAACTGAAGCGCGAGTCTATCCCTATTGTATCGGCTTCAGCAATTTCAAAATTAATGAAATCCAATCTGTTTGTTTACTCGATCTTTATGAAAGAATTGAGCGATAAGGATAGGACAAATATGTCTAAACTTGATAAAGAACGCCAAGATTTTCTCCATTCTCACGCCGATTGCTTCTCAGAGGGCCTACCAGGCGAGTTACCACCTACTCGTCCTGAAGATCATACCATTGATCTGATACCTGGAAGCACACCACCGAACCGGCCACCTTACCGTGTGAGCCGAGCACAGAATCAAGAGATTATGAACCAAGTGAAAGACCTCTTAGAAAAGGATCTTGTCCAGCCTAGTACTTCACCGTATTGCTCTCCAGTGTTGTTGGTTTTGAAGAAAGACAGATCTTGGAGAATTTGCATTGGTTATAGAGCTCTCAACAAAATCACCATCAAGAACAGATTTCCAATTTCTAGGATCGATGATATACTTGACAGGTTATAGGGATCCTCGTGCTTTAGCATGATTGACCTGAAGAGTGGATATCATTAGATCCGAATCGCGCCGGGAGACGTCTACAAGACAGCCTTTCGAACTACTTTTGGGTTATTTGAGTTTTTGGTGATGCCTTTTGGCTTAACCAATGCTCCTGCGACATTTAACCGGATGATGGACAGGATTCTTCGAGAGTATAGGCTATTTGTTGGCACTTTCTTTGACGACATCAATGTTTTCTCCAAGAATGAGGCAGAACACAGAGATCGTCTGCTTCAGGTCTTTCAGGCATTACGAGATCACAAGTTAGTGATTCATGCAAAGAAAAGTGAATTTTTCCTTACCAGAGATACACTTTTTGGGACACACTGTCTCAGCAGCAGGAGTGCAAATGGATCCGGCCAAGATAGAGACTATACGTGATTACCCGATTTGAAGAATGTCCATGAAGTTAGAAGCTTCTTGGGACTGTGTTCGTACTACAGGCGGTTTATTCGTAAGTTTGCAGAGGTTGCTTCCCCTTTGCATATCTTGACACAGAAAGGAGTCCCTTTCTCATGGGGATCCACAGAGGTGACTGCCTTTCAGACATTGAAAGAGAAATTGACTACGGGACCAGTTTTGACTTTGCCGGATTTGCAGAAGTCATTTGAAGTATAGTGTGATGCTTGTGGTCGTAGTCTGGGTGCGGTCTTAATGCAAGAAGGCCATGTCATTGCTTATGAGAGCCGATTGTTCTCAAGGCCGGAGATGACAGCACGGATTTATGAGAAAGAGCTTTTGGCGGTTATCCGTGCTCTTACTCAGTGGCGGCATTACCTACTCGGAGCTGATTTTATTGTCTTTACAGACCATCAGAGTTTGCGCTACTTCTTGTCACAGAAGCAGCTTTCGGAAAAGCAGATGCAGTGGGCGAACATCTTGTCACAGCTTCACTTTCAGATTGTCCATGTGCAGGGACAAAAGAATGTGGTGGCAGATGCTTTGTCTCGGAAGCCGTTGGTTCTGACTATTTCCGTGATACATCATAGGAGCTTCGAGGAGATGGTCGACCAGTATGCCACAGATACAGATTTTGCAGATATTTTCACACGGATACGGGATGGGGAGATAGTAGCAGGATACTCCATTTGGGAAGGCTACTTGATGAGAAAAACCATGTTGTGCGTTACACAGCCGTTGAGGGAAAAGGTTATGACTGAATGCCACTGTTCATCTTTTACCAGTCACTGCGGCATTGCTACCACCATGAAAGGGGTAGAGAGAGACTTCTTTTGGCCGAGACTCAAAAAGGATGTGGAAGAGTTTATGCGCAGTTGCTTAGTATGCCAGAAGGTCAAGTTTGACAGGCATAAGGCACAGGGATTGTTACAGCCTTTACCCATACCCACCCGCCCCTAGGAAAGTATTGCAATGGATTTCATTTTTGATCTCTCGAGAACACAGAGTGGTCACGATGGTATCTGGACTGTTATTGACAGATTTAGCAAACACACTCATTTCATTCCAGTGAAGAAAACAGCCAAGCCGGATCACTTAGCGAGACTGTTTGTGGCCCAGATCTTCAGATTACATGGCATGCCTGAGACGATTGTCTCCGACAGAGACCCAGATTTACGAGTTTGTTTTGGAAGGCAATTTGGGAGAACATTGGCATGCGGTTGCACTTCTCGTCATCGTTCCACCCGCAGACTGATGGGCAATCTGAGAGGCAGCGCAACGACAGAAAAAGGCAGCGGATCGCCATCGTCGCGACTTGAAATTGAAGGAGGATGATTGGATGCTCTTATGTTTTGAGAAGGCACGCCTAAGAAAGAAAAAGGGAAAGGAGAGGCTTTTTCCAAAGCTCAGTATGCGATACTACGGACCTTTCCAGAGCACTGGAAAGATAAATGATGTCTCCTTCCGATTGAAACTGCCAGATACTTGGAGGATTCACAATGCATTTCATGTGAGTCTCTTGAAACCTTTTAAGGGTGATGTGCCTGATGATGGGGAGCCTAATGAGCAAACCGAAGTGGAAGAAAACAAGGAGATCCTTGTTCCTGAACGGATTTTGGCACAGAAGGATACGAAGAATAAAGGTAAAGTCCGAAGGCGGTTCTTGGTTAAGTTCAAGGACTATCTTGCATTTGATGCGAAGTGGATGGAGGAGGAGGACCTAGCAGATACTCCTCAGATTGTGAAACTTTTCCTCGATGCTTTTGGTTTAGCATAGTCTACTCCAAACGGAACCCAGAATTCAGCTTGGCCGGAGATCTGGTGCAGTGGGATGCACAGGAGGGGAGTCACTCCGCTCCTTTGTCAACAAATGTGTAGCGCAGATAGTGTGTCGTGCTCTCTACAGTGGGTGCTCCTCAGTGCAATGTGCGTGACAATCTCACTCAAAACAGACTGAAAAAGGAAACAATAGACAACAACTGAGCTCACAGAGACACAAGAACAGTCGTAGACCACAACAAATGACTCGACTATCTCAAAGAACTGATACAGACTCTGGCGTGGCAGCACACTCAGCTCCAGCCCAGGACTCTCAGGTACAATGGGGTGTCGAGGCTCAGATGTGCAGGGATGGTGAAGACGTGCTGGGTGTATTGACTCCCTCTAGACGACTACGTTGGACCATATATCTAGAAGATGATCCGATGACACAACAGCTGCTACCCATATGTATAATCATAAAGGACCACCAACAGCTCATAAATGTCAGCCATCTAAATCTATCCCCAACTGACAACAGAGTGGTGGTGACCGGGCCACTGGCCACGATGTCCACTAGACCACCGTCCGTATCCCCTGCCACGTGTCACTGCCCAGCCAAGAGAGTCCGTCCAGTCCGGTGTGAACCAGCCTCGGCTAACTTAACCTGTGTCCTATGAAAGTGACACTGTAGCCTACTACAGGTTGCCCGCCACAAGACCGCTCACCGTCTCGGTGAGAGGAAATACTAAAAAAAACTTGAAAGAAAACCAGTAGGTGCCGCATCTGTACGTCTTTCGTGAAGCAGGAGTGGGGCCCAACCATGACCTTACGTGCCTCAAAAGTGGGGTTAAAAACACTGCACTACTTGCAAACGCCTTAAGCCTTTGAATAGGCGAGAACCTAGTATGATTGCATAGTCCAAGAATCCAATTGGCAAAACAGAATGAGGCTCCGCTACAAAGAGATACGCTCGGTTTGGATCCAGCACATCTTTATCATTGATAACCATAGTGAGAGGAAAATGACTTGGTCCATGCTTGCAAATGAACCCTGCAACACTTTCTACATAACACTGTTCTCGAAAAGAGGGATGACACCACAAATAAGATTAAGCTCCATCGTGATGGCAGAACGAAAAGCATTAACAACAACGGGATGGCAACCACGTGAATGCTTGAAAGCCACAAGGAAACCAGGTGAATGCTTGAGAGCCGAGGGGTGGGTAGGTAGTAGATAGGGGGCGAGGCTTAGGTAGGTAGGGCGAGGGCGAGGCCTAGATAAGGTGAGGACGAGGGGTAGGTAGGGGAGGGCGAGGGCGAGGCCTAGGTATGGTGAGGGCGAGGGGTAGGTAGGGGGTAGGTGTCACGGGGACGTGGCAACTGTTAACTATGTCACGAGGACGTGGCAACTGCTAACTTTAGTTGTTGGTTTCTTTCCAAGGGGTTTTGTTTTATTTTTGAGACCCTCTTCTTGAAGTAGCAAACGGTCGGACATTGCATGGCCAATGTGAACGGTAGTTTCACCCGCAGATGGGTAGTGGTCGGCACTGGAATTCGTATGGTAAGAGGATGTCTAAGCTCAGAGCAAGATCATATAGGTCCCCCCGTCGCACTTAGCAAGTTGGTGGATACTAGGAAGTGAACTCAATAAAGGCCTAAAGTCAACGTGTGACTACCAACAAATATCCGATAGTTGTGCCACATTGCATTTTTGGATGCGGTCCCAATGAGGATAGATGGTCAGAAGACCAGTGGGAGCCCAACGGAAGCATCTCCTAAAATTTAGGGAACTGCTATTTTGGGCCGTGAAATGTGTTCGCGTCATTACCTCCGGTATGACTAGGGGAACATTTTACAACTCTGCCGCGAAGTCAACTGGGCAATCGGTTGAGATATTTTTAAGCGGTGAACCCGAAACGGGGAAATGCTTGTAAATGTGCCAAGTGTCATTTTCTCATGGACTTTCCTCATGCAAAAAAATGGGTGCTGATTTTTAAGTTGGGAGAGGCCTTCATTTGCAATTTGTCACAGGTTAAGAGCTATGGAGTGCTTCCTTTCCCTCTTATGTACAGTGCGGTGCCAGGAGTGATGCCCTGCACGCTACGCACTGCCCTCTCTCTCCCCTACGAGCAGTATGTTATGCCCCACTAGTGGGCTTTTCATTTGACCAATGTACAGTTATGTGGGTTCATGCGCGATTGCCGAGGCAAGAGCCTCTTGCACAGGTATTGCATTAGCTAGCGGCTAATCCCCCGCAGGTACAGGTGAATTCGGAGAGGTTTCACGCCAGAAATCTCGTCCGATTCAAAGGGCAAGTAGCCCTACAGGTGCGGGAGCTCGAGCTCTTGCTACAGATGCGACCGGCACGAGAAACGGAGCCCAAAACAGGGAATTACAGCCTGCTGTGTATTTTTGCAGGTTTAGGGTTTCGGCCCTAAACGCACCCTAATACCCCCAGGAGGTTCGGGGACGCAAGGGAACCACTGTACAGGTGAGTTGGCGCATTTTCGGGGCAGAAAACAGAGAATTCAGCGTGCTGCAGATTCTCGCCAGGTTTTGCAAAGTGTCCGTATGCGTCGGGAAAGTCACCTATTGCGTGGGGATACTGACTGTGAAGCGTCCTAGTACAGTTATGCTGCCGAAATCGGGCCAGAACGTGTGTCTCTAAGCCTAGATTGTGCGGGGCAGCTTGTAGGAGAACACAGGTTTTATTCCCTCTGTTAAAGAATAAAGAAATACCGAAAGGGGCGCCAATTTTGGGGCCTACACGTTGTCGGCATCTGCTCGGAGCATTCTAGCTCCCGAGCCGTGTGTGGACTTAGGTGTTAATCCTCGTTACAGGTTACCTTTGCAAAGTACTCTGTGTGTGTCTAAAGTAAAGAATTTCGGGTGAAAGCCAACATCTACCGCCCTACGGGCCGGTTTCATGGTTCCATTGCCGGGACATCAATCACTTTTTCCTTAAAGAGTGAGCCTGGATTGTTTTGGGTAAAGACACAGAGTGCAGGAACACGGGGATTACACTATGGCCAACAAGGGGAAGGGAATTATGGAAGAGGGTTCCTCTTCAAAGGACAGGCAGGAGATTCCTATGGTTTTTGAGATTGGCGAGAGCTCACGGCCACGTCAGTCTGTACCTCCTGTCAACGTGAATGTCCCTCCAGTAGTACAGGGCTTTATGACTGGGCAACTTGAGGATGATGCGTTCAGACTCAGTTAGTTGCCGCAGTGAATGTCTTTTTGCAGCTGGTGCAGAATTCGAGGTTTATGGAATTCTTGCAAGCGCCACCAGTGCAACAGCAAAATAGGCAACCTACGCCGCGTACGGAGCTTGTTGATGCTCAAGCCCAGGTACTTCATGCGGCGCAGGAAGAAAGGGAACACTCGCATGTTGCGGAGTCGGGGGCTCCAAAGCAGGTTCCTCCCGTGCTTGAACACGTGGCTAGAACGCCTATTCCACAGGTTATGCCAGTTCAGCCCGCCACCGTTCAAAGCCAGCATGCTGTCTTCAATGGACAGGGAGCTGGATACCAGGCTATGCACTCAGTTTTTCCACCACCCACGGTACATCCTGGGTATTTCGGGGGTGGATCAGTGTTCCAAAGTATGGCTGGTTATGCGCCTGGAAGTCGGCCGTGCATGCCAGGAACAGTGTTCGGGGGTATGCACGGCATCATGCCAAACCCCATGTATGGTTTCTTGATGTGGAGGATTCTTCTGCCGAAGAGATAATGATCTCTCTTATTAAGAGCTCATTGTAACTTCAAGGCTTCGATCTCCTTGCATAAAGAACTCAAAGGGTTAGAGGGACTTTTCAAAAATACTGAGGTGGTCTCTACCTGAGGGGGATCGGTGAAGAGCTTCCTAGCCCCTTATATCCTAGCAGCAGCCGCGACAAACTCTTCCAGAGTGGCTTCAGGTCGGAGACTTTCTCGGAGATTTTACTGAGAAGTCTTGGGAAGAGCCTTCCCCACCCATTTCTTGACCTGCGACCAGAGACTTTTTCCTTGTCATGAGTTCTGCAAAAGTCTCATGCGACTGTAGCACTAGGTTGGCCAACTCATCCAGAACCTTCTCTTGGAAGTCCCCTAGTCTGAAAGCTTCACAGAACTGCCTTCGTAATGTGGCCCAAGTCGTAAAATGATTCTCAGCAAATTGACCGTACCATTTATTAGCTAAGCCATCCAACGTTGATCGGAAGAGCACGAGGTAGGCGTCTTCTTTGTTGAGCAAACGACCCCTACAGAGAGAGACAAATATCATAGCATGGTCGTGTGCATCCTCTATGGAGAGTCCTCTGAAAGTCGAAAACTTTATGTTCACCTTAGCCAGGACGCTTGTGAGCTCTTCCATGGCTGCCTGTTTAGGAGCTTGCTACTCAAGAGCATGCTGTAACACAGTGGGCGAGAGCTATAATGGGGAAGGTGACCTAGGAGGTGAAGAACCGTTTTGAGGGAGTGGGGGTAGCCGCGTGGGAAGGCAGGGGTAACGGGGTTGGTGGACTTCTTCTCGGCACAAAGGGTGGGTACTTTCAATGGTAGTACTTCAGAGGACTCAATAATGAAGTTGTTGATCTTTGGAATGCCTAGTATGTGTCATGCAGTAATCAAAAACCCACCCAAGCTTTGGGCACTAAGATTTTTGACTTAGCTGGTTTAAACTCCACTAGACCAGTGTGTGACTAGACCCGGACAAGAGACTAGACCAGAACGAGTGACTAGACCAGGACCGAGACTAGAGACTAGACCAAGACGAGTGACTCGACCAGCACGAGTGACTAGACCGGCGGTTGAGAGACCAGACCAGGACGAGTGACTAGACCAGTTGGTCTAGGACTAAGCTGGATAGACCAAGTTGGACTACTCTAGTCCAGACTTGCAGACCAACACATGCAAGAGCTTAAACGAGCTAGCTCCTCGACCTATAGGCACAACGGAGTGAAACTTCAGTTGACATACCACCGGGCATGCCAAAAATGAGAGCCCTTGTAGCGGGAATAATGTGTCGTGCTCTCTACTATGGGTGCTCCTCAGTGCAATGAGCGTGAAATCTCACTCTAGCAGAATGAAAACACTGTAGACAATGAACAATATAGCAACAAGCGACTCAACGGTAGAACATGAACAACATGAGACTCAACTAAGTAGACTCGACTCGACGCTAGACTCAAGACTCATAAAACCATCTAGAACAGTATACCCAGACTCAAGAAAATGTGAGCATATATACAACCCAAAAGGGCAACCAATGGATAATTCAATTATCTCTGACTAACCAACTGCACCTATCCCCAAACTATGGCGGAGAAGAACTGGCCACAGTGTCCTCTAAATTACCACTCTTTCCACGTGTCAAGTCCACCAAGTGTGAACCCACAACCAACTGCAATTGTCTCGTCTTTCTGTGTAGAGTGACATTGTAGCCCAGCTACAACCATACATGTCGCCCAATTATTCCTACATGCTAGTGCTGCCATATGGCCACAGAAACGTGACAACACCCGTCAAACACCGTGTACAGATCGTTCATGTAGGAGGGTTACAGGACTTTGACCCCTAATCTATTGGACATGTCTGGGCATGCAGATCCCATCAATGGGCTCACAAAAGTGGGCACGCATGATCCCCTAGGATCTAGACCAAAAGAAGACCAAGTTATCTATAGGATTGGCTTTGGAAGATGGTTCAGCATGTCCATGTGGCACACAGAGCCACATGGACATGGCATCTAGGGTAGCACTTAGATTAGGTTCATTTTGGATCACGGGCGCATTTCTTGGCATTATGTCCCTCCTAGATGGTTCATTCTGCACTCTTCACACACACCACCTTGTTGTACATATAGCCCATTCTGATATTTTTTCTAAGCCTTGTACTTCTTCTTGGGATAGGCTACACTGAGCATCCCTGGAAGCAAAGTTACCCGGAACGGGAACGGGGGCCTCCGGAACGTTTCCGGAACGGGGGCCCCCGAAAAAGCGGAACGGGGGCCGGAACGGTAAACTCGAATTATGCTTAAATTAGGGTGGATTCAACCTATATCTTAGTAGAGAGCCACACACACTCATTACTCCAAGTAGAATCCTATTTAGGCATGCTTTGCAATGATGCTTAAGTCTTAAGGTGCGGTCATGACTCATGACACGAATCCACCATTCACATGACACAGAAGCATCTTGATTCTTCATAGAAAGGACATTAACTTAACTTAAAATTAAAAGAGTCCAGACTCCACACAAAAGCTTGGAGCAAAACAATGATACTAGATAGATCATGACGATGGCTTACAAGGCCAGCCAAGGCGCTACAAAAAGATATAAGGAGCAATCAGTCATGACTCATGAGTCATGCTTGAGAAGAGCCTCCTGCCTCCCAATTTGTAGTGGTGTCCTGGATCTCATGAATATCATCCCAATCCTCCTGCATAGGCTCATCCTCATGTGTAGATGCTGCCGCCTCTCCAAGCACCTCTGCCTCTGCCTCCATCTCCCACTGTAGAAAAGGGTCTCTCACTTTAGATGCTGACTTGCAAAGCATTCGTAAGTTTGCACTGACAAAAACAAGGTCATTTGCTTTCTCCACTCCAAGTCGGTTCCTCTTTCTAGATGCAATGTGGCTGTAAACACTCCACAATTGCTCCAAGCAAGAGGAGCTAACCGCTTGGCTGAGAATGCGGATAGCAAGTCGCTGAAGATCGGGACCATCTGAACCATTTTCTTGCCACCACAAGACCGAGGAAATCTTGGTGCGATCAATTTGGGCATCGGCAGTCCCAAATGATCCTCGCATATCCCTGTAAAATGCAAGCTGATCCTTGATTTTGCGCTGCATGTCTCTATCAGGGTGAAGCCTCTTCAAAATAGTGTTCCAATGTGTATTTACCTCTGAATCATGCTCCTGTCCTGCACCTTGGAACTCTGGATCCAACACAAAAGCTGCACCATGAAGAGGTGAACTATAGGAGTTCCACCTGCTGCTGCATAGGTCTTTGATTTCTTCAAGCCTATCTGGGTCCTTCTCAAGATCTCCAAGCGCCTCCACCATGCGATCCATTGCTTCATAAACCTTGTCAACACAAGGTTGCATACCATCTATCACTCTAAGCAAGTGAATCACTGGTTTTACCATTTTGTCAAGAGTCTTGAGAGACTCCCAGAACTCTGGATCCTCTACCTTCTCTGTACAAATGATCCCTGCTGCTGTACGTGCATGGGAAGTCTCAGCAAACTCCGTACTCATGAAGAGCTGCCGCACTGCACTCTGACACTCCACAAATCGGCCTACCATAAGAAAGTTGTAGGCAAAGTGAGTCTCACAATACTTGAGAAGAACTTTCCCCCCCGACCGCTTCAAGAACTCTGCTTGAAGGACGTTGTGGTTGTTGACAAAAGAAACCACTTTGGCTGTAGAGGCAAAGAGAGGCTCTATCCAAGGTATTTGCCGAAATCCTTCAGGAGGTTGTTAAGGCAATGCGCCATACAAAAGGACACCGTGATGTGGGGGTATGTGCCTTCTAAAATAGCCCCGGCTGCCCTGTTCGATGCCTCCCCATCAGTGACTAGCCCTATCACAAGTTTGGACCCAATGGTCTCTATGGCGGAGGCCCACTCTCCTGCAAGGACATCGGCTGATTTTCCTGTTTCTATAGCATCATGGGAGTGGGCAAAATACATTTCCCCTTTGGAATAGGCAACAATGCCATGAATGGATCTCCTCTTGGTGTCGCTCCATCCATCCGCAATGAGGGTCACTCCATACTTGGTCCATTGCCTCTTCATGTTAAGGGTTGCCGTCTCCACAACGGCCTTCTCTCTATCGAGTAGAGTAGTGCGGAGGGCCTCGGAAGAGGGTGGCACATATCGTGCCCCATACTCTCCTATCCTTGTGCACATAGTCTTGAAGTACTCCGACCTACACATAAGAGGTAACACATAGGTATTAGGATTCAAAGTTAAATTAATAAACTGGTCAATATATCTAAATCCAAAAATGGAGGAATGTCTTACCGAGCCTTTATGAAGGGAATGTGGTCATGATAGAAGAAGCGTGCAACACTTGCATCCACATCCTCCTTCCTTTTCGGATCCCAAGTGGCATGTAGAGTGCGTTGGTGCGGCTTGGGAGTGGAGACCGGCCTAGTATTAGGGGTTGAGAATGGCGATCGAAATGATGTCGCCCCCGTCTCCGCCGTCGCCGCATTACTATTACCACCGATGGATGAAGAAGGTGTAGAAGAGGGAAAGAGCAAATCGTTGGGGTCGATTGCGGGGCGCTTCGGCTTGGCCGCATCCTTCTCTTCCTTGTTGGCTTTGATGGCGGCATCCTTGGCTTGAAAGACCTTCAACAAATGCTCGTTGACCTCCTTGCATATTGCCACTTGTTGTCCCTCTAGCTTAAGGAGGTGAGCGCGGACTTTGGTTGTGCCGGATTGCCTCTCGAAGCCGCATAGTTTGCACTTCCATGCACGGGCACCACCGGACTTTCCCAACACTCGGGAATGCACTTCGTCCCACCATGATACTTCCTCCTCCTTCTTCGCACCCAAGGGCACACGTTCACTTGATGCGGAAGCTTGCGCCATGTGAGACTCGAGAGAGGGAGGGAGCTTGAGAGAGAAAGGGAGAGGGACTCGGGAGAGATAGGGAGAGGGAGAGGGAGAGATGGAGTGATAGGGAGAGAGAGATGAGGGAGATATGTATTATGGAGAGATGGCGAGCCGTGAGAGAGAGAGGAAAAGGGAGATGGAGAGAGGGAGAGTGAGCTTTCACTTGAGCCTTGAGGCTTAAAGCCTTGAGGCCCAAGGGAGAAGGAGAGAGAGCTTGAGCCTTGAAGCCTTGAAGGTTGAGCCTTGAGGAACTTGGAAGAGGCTAGAGCCGACGTAGAGAGCTTGAGCCTTGAGGGAACGATGAGGCTATGAGCTCTCAACCTTGCCCTTGAGGCATTATATAGGAGTTAGAGTCTACCCCTCCCTCAAACGTTCAAAAACAGTCCCTAAACGCCCCCTGTTTTTTTTTAAAAACGGTCATTTTTTTCAAAATTTGAAATCTGCCGTTCCCGTTCCGTTCCGCTCACGCGTTCCTGTTCCGGTTCGTCCGTTCCCTGCCCGTTCCGCCCAGCCGTTCCGGTTACACCCAGGAACGGAACGCCGTTCCGTTGCCGTTTCCGTTTCGGGGACCCAAGTTGGTCGGGAACATGTTCCGGGAACGGGAGGGGTCCGTTCCACCCGTTCTCTGTTACTCTGAGAGAGAGAGAGAGAGAGAGAGAGAGAGAGAGAGAGAGAGAGAGAAATGAAATGAAATGAAATGTTATATTAACGTCTTCAAAAGGCCACAATGACCTATGAGACCCGAAAG
The DNA here is from genome assembly GCF_014529385.1 of Adiantum capillus-veneris. Classification (NCBI taxonomy): domain Eukaryota; kingdom Viridiplantae; phylum Streptophyta; class Polypodiopsida; order Polypodiales; family Pteridaceae; genus Adiantum; species Adiantum capillus-veneris. Next base: position 61,119,204 of record NC_140951.1, on the reverse strand, counting down.
TTACAAAGTGGTGGATCTGATACAAAGTCAGAGCAACAAAATAACCTAACAACAATACAAAACAAAGATATATACTATGGGGTCCTAAGTTGGTCTATGTGAGTCAAGCAAAAAACTAAGCAGAATAATGGGCGGCTTGCTGGGATAGCTGAATCACAAGAGATCTAGCATCGGTCGTTGGCGAATCTCATCAATTTCCTCCATGGTAAGTAGTCTGACCGGGCGTCGTGTATGCCTGGCCAGCGTGCTCTGAATTTTCTGTCGTAGCCTTCGTCAATGCTGTGTAGTTCTTCGCAGTCGCGGGCGCCTGGATTTCCCCAGTTCAATCGCTCGGTCAATCAGTGTGCCTCTGGTGTGAGACGGAGGGGAGCTCTGCTGTGGGAGTGGCTCTTGCGGTTGTCCCGCGTCTGCTCTGAAGAGAGAGAGAGAGAGAGAGAGAGAGAGAGAGAGAGAGAGAGAGAGATGAAATGAAATGAAATATTATATTAAACGTCTTCAAAAGGCAAAATGACCTATGAGACAAAACTGATACAATCCTTGTGGATCTAATCCAATCTCTGGGTAAAAAATAAAATGAAGTAAAGTGAAAGACTAAAATCGTCAGACTGAAAATCATCATTATCATTATCCATGCCCGAGGATGCCCGGCATCCCTCTGTGAATGTCTCCCACTACGTGGTCTTCTCAAGAGAATTTCCCTGTGTCTGCGCAGCTCTAGCAAAAACAACCCAAGGCATCTCTCACCCTGATATCTCATGACTCTAGCCAACGGTCCAAATCCCTCTCTGGATAGACAGTGAAAGCAGCCTCGTATCTCATAGTTTACCAGACAGTGACAAATGTGATGTAACTCCGTCTTTGGGTCTATATGACACAACTGGCATATCCTGGCTTCTGCTGGTACTCTCCTAAATCTCCCAGTCTCAATCTCTAGCTGATGCGATGATGTGCACATCTGACCAATAGCGCATCGTATCCCATAGGATAAATGAGTGTCCATGTAGGCCGGTCTGATCACATATCCATCCTCTGTTAGTTGGAGGAGATGCTCTCTATAGAAAGGCATCTTGATTCTTCTTGCCCAACTCTTGTACCGGCTGTATCTACCTCTTCCCTTCTCCCTTGTTGAAAGAGAGAGAGAGAGAGAGAGAGAGAGAGAGAGACCATGCTGGAGTCTGCCATACGTGAACCAATCACCCAACTGCCGTGCAGGCCTACGTGAGCCATTATTCTGCTGCCCAGCTCTCACGTTCACCACTGTTGTGTTGCCCAAACCCTCGCGCCATCTTTATGCTGCCAAAACCGTGCGTGCGCCGCTGCTGTGTTGTCCAAGCCCATTCGCTACTGCTATGCTGCTAGAATCTTGCGTTGCCCCAACCCTCATGAGCACTGCTGCTCTGCTGATCAACCCTTGGCGTGCCACTGTTGTGCTGCTATGAATTTCGCTAGCCAAGCTGAGGGTACCAAGTTGTTTATCACTTCAACTACGTGCCTGTTGCTCTCAAGGGGTTCACTATGTGTAAAACTATCATATCACGTGCGTTCAAGACTTATCTGTGATTTTTTTAGGAATATAGTGTACGCTTTTCTTTTAGAATCTATAAGTTTTTTTCAAATTTGAAAAAATAGTATCCTTCTGTATATATATTCTTGTAAGTTTCAAGAACTTTAAATACCCTTCTGTTGAACTCACGTGACAGGTTACATTTTTCTTAGATGACCTCCCTGAGCTGTTGTCGCTGCATAAGCGCGCGCTAGTTATTCTTGCCAATTTTCCTGCCATGGCAGCCATCTCAAGCATGCACACACAGTGCTAGATTCTCGTGCAACAGCACAAGGCCTTTCATTTGATAGTTCTTGGTTATGTTGAGTCTGCATTTTATCCACTTTGCACATACCTCATCCCTTCTTCTTGGAGAGAGAGAGAGAGAGAGAGAGAGAGAGAGAGAGAGAAATGAAATGAAATGAAGTGATATATTAACGTCTACAAAAGGCCAAAATGACCAATGAGACCAAACTGATTACAATGGTGAGTCTATTACCAAGTCTGGGTACAAACAAAGAAAACTACAAACTGGAAACTGAAATAGGAGTGCTACCGATTCCTATGGGTGGCTGGTTAGCTGAGCAATGGTATAATGCCACAAAGGTACAAAGTGGGGATAAGTGTCACCATGATACAATATAGCAGTAACATGAAGCTATCCTGATCGACACTCTGGGTGTCGCGCTAGAATCCTGTGGATCCTCTGCCGCAATCTATGTCGGTGCTGCGTGGGTCCCCTCCTCAGTCGTGGTCGTCTCAATCTCCCCAACTTCAAAGCTCGGTCAATGAGAGTACCACTAGTGTGTGTATGGGTGGGAACCGAGCTCTGTGGTGGTGGTGGCCCCTTTGCCTCTGTGGTACTCGGACTGAAGAAATCTGAAATGCGTCTCTGGGACTGTCTCTGTCTATGTCCTCTCAATAGAGAGTCTCTATGTCTCTGTAAGTAGAAATAATCCAAGACATCTCTGATCCTAATATCTCATGACTCTATCTAAAGAGTCAAAACCATCTCTGAATAAACAGTGAAAGCGTCCCCGAATCTGACTGTGCAGTGACATATGAAGTGAAACTCTGTCTCTGGCTCTACATGGCATAACTGACATATCCTCCTGTTTGCTGGTACGCCTCTGAATCTACCTGTCTCAATCCCAAGCTGATGTGAAGATGTGCGTATCTGGCCTATGGCACATCGTAACCCATGAGATAGATGTGTGTCCATGTAGCTGGGCCGTGTGGCAAAGCCGTCTGTCGTGAGTTGGAGAAGATGCTCTCTGGCGAGAGAGAGAGAGAGAGAGAGAGAGAGAGAGAGAGAGAGAGAGCAACAACACTGTCGACAGCTACTTTTTCTTTCGTCAACCTCCATCCATAGCGACTCTTAGTCAGGCTCAGGGCACCACCACTCCGGCAGCCCGTCAGCCCATTACCTGGACGTATGACTTGACGGAAGCAGATGAGGCAGCCATCCCGGCCTCCATTGAGCACTATCAGGGAAGACCTGTTGTGGATCGTATGGTTGGCCACTCTCCCACTCGCTTGGCCATTAGAGAGTGGGTTCAGTCTTCTCTGGGAGGGTCTGAGGGCCACATCCTTGAGCTCACCACGTTAGGGCGTGGCATCTTCCTCGTACTGCTCTCGGATGTGCTTACTGTTGACACTCTTCTTAGACGCTCTCCTATACTTTCTGGCACCCATCTACTTATTTTTGAGAGATGGAACCCTCCTTTTGATATGGATGAGTTCAATCACCAGCAGCGGATTCCAGAATTCCCAGTCACTCTCTCCTTTCCGAGTCTTCCAGTTTTTCTCAACAGCTGTATTCCTTCAGTGCCGGCTAGATGGGGTACCATCATTCCTGGCTCTTTGGTCACGGATGTGGCCTCTCCGAGGAACATGTTTATGCACCAAGGGACGTACAGTTTCCTGATCTTGTCCACATGCAAGTGCATTCCGATGACATTCGATCGTAGAGGATGGTAGTTAGTGGACACTCTGACCAGTGTTTACCATGTCATGCCTTTGGACATATGGCTCGAGATTGTCCTACACAACCCTAGCACCGTCAAGAGCCCCCACCTTGCCAACCGGGCACTGCTGAAGGTTGGCAGAGACCTTCTCGACGACAAGGATTCAGTTAGACACAGACATCGTCTCCGTAGCCACCGTAGCATCCTCCTGTGCTCGAAGATGTGGCAGGACACATACTTTACAATTTCATGGATGGATTCAACTACAATCAATTGGGCATCCATCATATCAAAACGGCTTTTGTGACTCCCTCGGGTATATTCATTTACACCAGAATGTCTTTTGGTTTGAAAAATGCTCACCGTCTTTCAATTGCATAGCATATCTCATCTTTTGTCCTTTGCTCATGGATCATCTTCACATATTCATGGACAATTTTTCAACCTTCTCGGGTGCTCAATGTTCAACCCCATTGGAGAATCTAGAGGAGCACCTCACTCAGCTCTCTACCGTCTTCCTCAGGTGCAAGGAGGCATGTCTGAAGCTCAATCTGAACAAATGTCATTTTTTGGTCACTGAAGGTACACTTTTAGGCCATGGGAGTCTACCAAAGGTTGAGCGCCTGACCCAGAGAAGATAGTAGCCATCATGAGGTTGCCTCCTCCCATCAATCTCAAAGGAGTTCAGAGCTTTGTAGGCCACAAAAGCTATCATTGTAGGTTCATTCGTATGTATGCACACCTTGCTCAACCATTGACACGGCTGATTAGTGCTACTCTACCCTTCAAATGGTCAAAGCTCGAGGCTGAAGCATTTCCATATCTCAAAAAACGCCTAATTGAAGTAGCTATTCTAGTTGCCCCTCATTGGTCTCACTTTTCATGTGCATACAGATGCCAATCAAATGGTTGTGGATGCTGTGCTAACTCAGCCGTAGCAAGGAGTTAAACCTGGATTGGCCCGTTCACTATGCCAGTCGACTACTCACTAAAGCAAAGCGCAACTATAGGAAGGTTTGGCTATTTTGTATGCTCTACAAAACTTTCGTCACTATTTATTAGGGGTCCACTTCACAATTATTACTCATCATTGTGCCCTATTTTTCTTAATAAGCCCCAAGTTGTAGCTCGAGTTTGGAGGTGGTTAGTTCTATTTCAGGAGTTTGATTTCGAGGTGGTCCTTTGTCCTGGCAAGCATCACGTCATGGCTGACCACCTCTCTCGCATTGAAGAGGAGAAGAACCTACAAGGATTGCGGATTACTTTTCTGATAGCAATCTCTTTACGGTGGATACAACTCCGGAATGGTACGGCGATGTCTTGCATTTTCTATCCACTGGCATGTACTCAAAGAATGCATCTTCCTTGCAGAAGAGAAGGTTGATGTTGAAGTCTCGACCATTCACTTTGATTGGAGACCAGCTCTACAAGTTGGGCCCAGATGGCATTTTGAGGCGATGTCTCTCCCCATGAAGTTGAGCATATTCTTGAGGATGCCCACAATGGTCCCACTGGTAGCCATTACCCTGGTCACACAACCCCCCAGAAAATTCTACAGTCATCTATGGTGGCCTTATGTATTCAGGGATGCAATTTCTTATGTCAAAATTTGTGATGTTTGTCAGCGTTTTGGACTAAAACCAAGTAAGCAGTCCAATCGTCCACTGTAGGTCTCTATGGCACGATTATCATATGAGAGATGGGATTTTGACTTTGTGGGTCCAATTTTTCCCCAGCTCAACCAAGTAATCGGAAGTATCTACTTGTGGCTACAGATAATGTTATGAAGTGGGAAGAGGTCCTAGCAACAACTGATTGCAATGGCAATACTGTGGCAAAGTTTTTGTACAAAAATATATTGTCCAAGTTTGGATATCCCTTGGAGATCACCGGTGATCAGGGCAGTCACTTTGTTAATGAGCTAAACTCGACTTTGCTGGCCAACTATAAGATATTTCATCGTAAATCTTGTGCTTACTACCCTAGAGCCAATGGGCAGGCCGAGAGCACGAACAAAGTTCTTATCACCCTTCTGCAGAAAGCATGCCATCTCCATCCAGCTTCACGGGCTCAAGATATCCATGGCACCCTTTGGGTATACCGCACTTCCTTCAAAGCGACAACCACTCATACCCTTTCCAACTAGCCTTCGGTTTGGAAGCAATAGCTCCTTTCGAATTCAACTCAGGCTCCCTTCGAGTAGGCAGTGTTTGCGTTATTTCGGGTATGGGTTCTGCCTACATCTCTCGTCTCTCCCAACTGGAAGAGATCTCTCCCAACTGGAAGAGAGTTGCTTGTTAGCCTTCAATATACTCCAAGCCAAAGTTACCCGGAACGGGAACGGGGAACGGGAACGGGGGCCTCCAGAACGTTTCCGGAACGGGGGCCCCCCGAAAAAGCGGAACAGGGGCCGGAACGGTAAACTCGAATTATGCTTAAATTAGGGTGGATTCAACCTATATGTTAGTAGAGAGCAACACACACTCATTACTCCAAGTAGAATCCTATTTAGGCATGCTTTGCAATGATGCTTAAGTCTTAAGGTGCGGTCATGACTCATGACATGAATCCACCATTCACATGACACAGAAGCATCTTGATTCTTCATAGAAAGGACATTAACTTAACTTAAAATTAAAAGAGTCCCGACTCCACACAAAAGCTTGGAGCAAAACAATGATACTAGATAGATCATGACGATGGCTTACAAGGCCAGCCAAGGCGCTACAAAAAGATATAAGGAGCAATCAGTCATGACTCATGAGTCATGCTTGAGAAGAGCCTCCTGCCTCCCAATTTGTAGTGGTGTCCTGGATCTCATGAATATCATCCCAATCCTCCTGCATAGGCTCATCCTCATGTGTGTAGATGCTACCGCCTCTCCAAGCACCTCTGCCTCTGCCTCCATCTCCCACTGTAGAAAAGGGTCTCTCACTTTAGATGCTGACTTGCAAAGCATTCGTAAGTTTGCATTGACAAAAACAAGGTCATTTGCTTTCTCCACTCCAAGTCGGTTCCTCTTTCTAGATGCAATGTGGCTGTAAACACTCCACAATTGCTCCAAGCAAGAGGAGCTAACCGCTTGGCTGAGAATGCGGATAGCAAGTCGCTGAAGATCGGGACCATCTGAACCATTTTCTTGCCACCACAAGACCGAGGAAATCTTGGTGCGATCAATTTGGGCATCGGCAGTCCCAAATGATCCTCGCATATCCCTGTAAAATGCAAGCTGATCCTTGATTTTGCGCTGCATGTCTCTATCAGGGTGAAGCCTCTTCAAAATAGTGTTCCAATGTGTATTTACCTCTGAATCATGCTCCTGTCCTGCACCTTGGAACTCTGGATCCAACACAAAAGCTGCACCATGAAGAGGTTAACTATAGGAGTTCCACCTGCTGCTGCATAGGTCTTTGATTTCTTCAAGCCTATCTGGGTCCTTCTCAAGATCTCCAAGCGCCTCCACCATGCGATCCATTCCTTCATAAACCTTGCCAACACAAGGTTGCATACCATCTATCACTCTAAGCAAGTGAATCACTGGTCTTACCATTTTGTCAAGAGTCTTGAGAGACTCCCAGAACTCTGGATCCTCTACCTTCTCTGTACAAATGATCCCTGCTGCTGTACGTGCATGGGAAGTCTCAGCAAACTCTGTACTGATGAAGAGCTGCCGCACTGCACTCTGACACTCCACAAATCGGCCTACCATAAGAAAGTTGTAGGCAAAGCGGGTCTCACAATACTTGAGAAGAACTTTCCCCCCCGACCGCTTCAAGAACTCTGCTTGAAGGACGTTGTGGTTGTTGACAAAAGAAACCACTTTGGCTGTAGAGGCAAAGAGAGGCTCTATCCAAGGTATTTGCCGAAATCCTTCAGGAGGTTGTTAAGGCAATGCGCCATACAAAAGGACACCGTGATGTGGGGGTATGTGCCTTCTAAAATAGCCCCGGCTGCCCTGTTCGATGCCTCCCCATCAGTGACTAGCCCTATCACAAGTTCGGACCCAATGGTCTCTATGGCGGAGGCCCACTCTCTTGCAAGGACATCGGCTGATTTTCCTGTTTCTGTAGCATCATGGGAGTGGGCAAAATACATTTCCCCTTTGGAATAGGCAACAATGCCATGAATGGATCTCCTCCTGGTGTCGCTCCGTCCATCCGCAATGAGGGTCACTCCATACTTGGTCCATTGCCTCTTCATGTTAAGGGTTGCCGTCTCCACAACGGCCTTCTCTCTATCGAGTAGAGTAGTGCGGAGGGCCTCGGAAGAGGGTGGCACATATCGTGCCCCATACTCTCCTATCCTTGTGCACATAGTCTTGAAGTACTCCGACCTACACATAAGAGGTAACACATAGGTATTAGGATTCAAAGTTAAATTAATAAACTGGTCAATATATCTAAATCCAAAAATGGAGGAATGTCTTACCGAGCCTTTATGAAGGGAATGTGGTCATGATAGAAGAAGCGTGCAACACTTGCATCCACATCCTCCTTCCTTTTCGGATCCCAAGTGGCATGTAGAGTGCGTTGGTGCGGCTTGGGAGTGGAGACCGGCCTAGTATTAGGGGTTGAGAATGGCGATCGAAATGATGTCGCCCCCGTCTCCGCCGTCGCCACGTTACTATTACCACCGATGGATGAAGAAGGTGTAGAAGAGGGAAAGAGCAAATCGTTGGGGTCGATTGCGGGGCGCTTCGGCTTGGCCGCATCCTTCTCTTCCTTGTTGGCTTTGATGGCGGCATCCTTGGCTTGAAAGACCTTCAACAAATGCTCGTTGACCTCCTTGCATATTGCCACTTGTTGTCCCTCTAGCTTAAGGAGGTGAGCGCGGACTTTGGTTGTGCCGGATTGCCTCTCGAAGCCGCATAGTTTGCACTTCCATGCACGGCCACCACCGGACTTTCCCAACACTCGGGAATGCACTTCGTCCCACCATGATACTTCCTCCTTCTTCTTCTTCGCACCCAAGGGCACACGTTCACTTGATGCGGAAGCTTGCGCCATGTGAGACTCGAGAGAGGGAGGGAGCTTGAGAGAGAAAGGGAGAGGGACTCGGGAGAAATAGGGAGAGGGAGAGGGAGAGATGGAGTGATAGGGAGAGAGAGATGAGGGAGATATGTATTATGGAGAGATGGCGAGCCGTGAGAGAGAGAGGCAAAGGGAGAGATGGAGAGAGGGAGAGTGAGCTTTCACTTGAGCCTTGAGGCTTAAAGCCTTGAGGCCCAAGGGAGAAGGAGAGAGAGCTTGAGCCTTGAAGCCTTGAAGGTTGAGCCTTGAGGCTTGAGGAACTTGGAAGAGGCTAGAGCCGACGTAGAGAGCTTGAGCCTTGAGGGAACGATGAGGCTATGAGCTCTCAACCTTGCCCTTGAGGCATTATATAGGAGTTAGAGTCTACCCCTCCCTCAAACGATCAAAAACAGTCCCTAAACGCCCCCTGTTTTTTTTTAAAAACGGTCATTTTTTTCAAAATTTGAAATCTGCCGTTCCCGTTCCGTTCCGCTCACGCGTTCCTGTTCCGGTTCGTCCGTTCCCTGCCCGTTCCGCCCAGCCGTTCCGGTTACACCGAGGAACGGAACGCCGTTCCGTTGCCGTTTCCGTTTCGGGGACCCAAGTTGGCCGGGAACGTGTTCCGGGAACGGGAGGGGTCCGTTCCGCCCGTTCCCTGTTACTCTGCTCCAAGCAGAACAGCTCCGTCGTAAGGCGTGGTAGGATCGTAATCTTTGTCAGCCAAAATTCAAGCCCGGATCATTAGTGCTACTCTACCAGACTCACTACCAAAGGAAATCCAAAAAGCTCATCCCTACTTGGCCCTTACAAAGTGCAGGAGATTCTGTCCCAAGGGGCTGTTCAATTATCCACCCCAGAAGGCCTCCCTCTGTCCCTAGTCAATGGATCTTTGATTTATTTGCTATCATTACGCCCTTTAAAAATATCTATTGCCTTTCCCCCTCTCTTGGTTTGAGCCGAGTCTCACTATTCAGTAGCTGCTTCCTCACCTCTTTTATCTAAAGTAGGTCTACTTTGTGTTGATGGGTTTAGGTTTTGGTGGTAGCCTCATTGTTCCCGTGGTATAGTTCTTGCAAAGCGCCAAGTGTATGTTGTTCATTCTTAATTCTGATCGTTGCTTTTCTATCTGGGTGTACTCTTTATCTTCCCCAACTAATCTTAATTCTGGGTCACTCATCTATATCACTCTTCTCTAGAGCTACTCCTTCTTTAACATTCTTGGCACTAACTATCCTCATTACCTAGCATCTCTGATAGTCTCACTGAGTAGGTGTAGCTTACGGGGGTGCTTTTCAAAAGATTGCTTTACAATTAAAACTGAAAATGCATTCAATATTCTAGCTATCTGTGAGCACTTATCTGTCAGCCTGTTGTAATGCTTGAATTCTGACGAGTTATTATATCCTTAACGAGTGAATCTGTCTGTCTTTCTCAAGCTCCTCTTAAGTGTGATGTTTCCTGTGTGTCATGTGGTTGCAAGCTTCTCACCTTCAATTGCTAGTCCTCGCCTTGCTATGCGTCACTCGCGTGATATACTCGCCGTGCTTGTGGTCACTCGCCATTAGTCTTCAGCTCCTCGCCCTCCTCCTCTTCAGTTCCTTGCCCTTGCCCCTCCCCTCGCCATTCTCCTCGACACCCCTCACCCTCGCCCCAATCTGGCCTTGCCCTCGCCTCTCGACCCGGCGCCGCGCCCTCGTCCAATTTTGCTCGCCATTCGGCGTTCGTCTTTTTCTTTGCCACGTAAGTTTATTAGAAACTTATGCTAATCTGGCTTTTATGAATTTTTTAACAAGCAAATACCATCTGGAAGCGTGGTAATACCCCTCTAATTTGAGGAAATTCCCAAAATACCCTTGTATCTATTTTGGTTGGAAAGTTCAAGATTTTCTAATCTTCATTCGTTTTTGACAATTGAGATCCGTTTTTGAGTGCTCAGCATGTAATTTGTCACCAGTTACCATTGCGAAAAAGGCAATTATGTGTAAAAATAATGAAGCAATTCATCTCCAAAGCCTACGTAACCAACTCAAATTGTAGTTTTAGTATCTTGTACGATAGACAATCACTCTTCTTGTAAACACTTACAAAAAAAATTATTTTTCGAGAAATTTAGTCTCACAACCAGGGGTATTTTGGGAATTTTGGAAAATTTGAAGGGCATTTTGGGAATTTATGACAAAATATCAGGGGCATTTTGGGAATTTTTTAAATTTGAGGGGTATTTTGGGAATTTCCTCAAATTAGAGGGGTATTTTGGTAATTACAATTTACTTGCACACGTCGTTTTCAACGCAATTCACCTGCTAAGTTTGCAGGGCTGCTCTTGCAGGCCACTCGTGCCCAGTCCCACGCCCATATCTCCCCTAGGTTCTCAACTCCCATCGCCACTCCTCCTCACCATCGCTTCTCCTCCCTGAGCAGCACTCTCGAAAGCACTCTAGAATTGGATCTGGCAGATCAACGTTACAATTAAATCTTTTTGTGCGGTCTGCATGCTCATTGTATGCTCACTCTGGTACTGCGTTCAATGCATCTCAATGAATTCGGGTGTGGTTTAAGCACATGCTTTGAAAACTCTACTCAATTGTGGCGACATACAGTCGTGTGTGTATATATATATATATATATATATACATGGACGTGGATTAGTGCAGCACATGCTTTTAATTTGCACGTAAATTATCATTCAGGATCTTGAAAATGGTTAACACTAGAAATCGAGAACAACACCTCCAATCCAAGCAAGAGTCCTCAGCCTCCTCCGAGGATAGCAGTGAAAACAAGTCGGACTATGCACCGAGTTCAGAGCAACTATCCGAGGAATCCTCCAATGAAGATTCGCCCCAATCAGTTACTTCAAGCAAGGTGACCACTCTACAGGTGTTCGCCCTTCCAATGTCACCTCCATTGTACCACTGATTATGATTTATCACTTACAACCCCCAACCCATTATTCAAGGATGTTTTTTCTCAACAGAAGTTACTACATCTTGGTCTCCACAATCTTGGCTTAGAAAGATCTCTTTTGCACTATCTTTTTTCTCAACAGCAGTTACTACACCATGGCTTAGGAAGATCTCTCTTGCTAGTACTATTTTCAATGTTAAACTGAGTGCTCTTTTACTCACTTTCCCGAAACTTAATGGGTTACTCTTACGGTGGAGGATGTTGGGCGTGCTATGGGGATACTTGTGCCTGTACCTTTGTCGACCACCAAAACCTTCTCCAATATCTCCCCTAAAGACACTGCTAATGCATGCCAAGAGCTGTTGACACACTCACATACGGAATATACCAAGAATCAACAGTTGTACTCCATTTTACACTATTACTCTTTACTTTGCGCACAGAAAAAGGCAGTAGTTCCTTCCTCTCCAATAGTGTGTGATGCATTCTTTTTATCTTTGCCACTGTCTGTCCTATCCCTTTTATTATATGTTGTTTAAGGCGCTGCAGGACAGGGCAAAGCGATTTTGGACACAAAGAAAGGGGAAGACAGAGAGGTTTAATTGTTATGCGGCCCCTATTATGTATTGGGTAGTGCAAACTATGCAGCAGAAAGCAAATGCTATTGATGTCTCTAATCCGTGAGATGATGCCAAGAAGCAGCTAGGTCCATCCAGGGCACCCAAAGGGAAAGGCACTATACGCAAAAGGGCTAAGGTACATAAAGATTCAATCGCAAAGCTGGTAACATTATCTTTCTCAGAGTCCAAGGTTAAAGTCTCTAACGTGAGGGCCACAACTCCAACAAATGTGAGCGTGGCCACTTCCGTGGCCACCTCTACCTTTACTCCATCCAATCACATGCCAAGTTGTGTTGGAAGATGGATAGGGATGTGTTAATTGCTCAGGCTCAAAATCGCATTAGAATTCTCATCTCTAGGTGTAGGATCTCAAACACATAGTTCGCACTTTACAAATGCCATTAAAAGAAGCAAATGATATGGCTATAGTTCAAAAACTTTCCCTTGAGGTCAGCCCAGTGTGTCCCTCTTGCGCCCAATCTCAGTCTATAGCTGTTTCACAAACAACTACATCCTGACAACTATAGCTCTAAGTTCTACTCATATTGTTGTTATGGCACTCCAAGCGGATGCTTCGAAAGCTCATTCCAAGGATTTCTAGGGAGCCGAACAACCACCACCTACTATGGAGTCTTGGCACCCGGGATCGGCTTCTTTACAGTTTGGAGAACCCTCCGTGGTTTCACTCTCCCAGCCTCCTTTATCCCATCATGCTCCCTTTTACAGCAGCTTTCCCGGCTTTCTACCATCAGTAGCTCCACCTTCTCACCCTACCCAGTCTGCTGCTCATGGGGCAGGTTCTCCCTATCCAATGTATCATTCACATACATATGGCCACTACCCTCTGCCATACACCTGCCTCCATACCCACCCCCACCTCCATCATCAAACCACCAATAGCTAGAAGTCCTGGGCATCTTTACCCTCCAGTAGTGTACATATCAGTAGAGCTTTTTGCATATCTTTCAGTCCACTACTCTCCGGGACGGTGAGTGGTCTTGTGGCAGGCAACCTATAGCTGGGCTACTATGTCACTCTACACGAACAGTTACAGTTGGTTGTGGGTTCATACTTGGTGGACTTGACATGTGGCAAGAGTGGTGGTTTAGAGGACACCGTACGTAGCCAATTCTTCTCCACCACAATTTGCAGGACAGTCAGAGATATTTGAGTTATCCGTTGGTTGCCCTTTTGGGTTCTATATATGCTCACATTTTCTTGAGTCTGAATATATTGTTCTAGATGGTTTTATGAGTCTTGAGTCTAGCGTCGAGTTGAGTCTACATCACGCACTCCACCCTCCCTGCACATCTTGAGCCTCGACACCCCCATTGTACCTGTGACTTTTGGGCTTGGAGCAAAGTGTGTTGCCATGTCAGAGTCTGTACTGGTTCATCTAAGTTAGTCGAGTCCCATGTTGTTCAGGTTCTATTGTTGAGTCACTTGTTGTTCAGGTTCTATTGTTGAGTCACTTGTTGCTATATTGTTCAGTAACTACAATGTTTTCATTCTGTTGGAGTGAGATTTTACACACATTGCACTGAGGAGCACCCATAATAGAGAGCACGACACATTATTCCCATTATAGTGGTCCAAATCCCAAAGTGCATCAGATCACCAGGTCACCAGGTAGGGCCTAAACTAAGTCCAAAAATGGGCACAAACAGGCACACTTAATTATTAGGGTACTTTTAGGATTTACTTTGTCAAAACCAATTTAAGATCTTGCCCTACCTCCCATATCAATAATATAAAAGGCAAACTCAAGTACTATTTAAAGACCAAGGCTGCCCCTTTCATTTCCCAGATGGCTGACGCCTCCTTATCTACTGCACAGGCGTTTTCGCATCAGCTTCCATCTGCCTATCGCCCATATTCCCCTGTTTTGCCAGCCAGCCTATCGCTCATATTCCCCTGTTTTGGCTGCGTTTTGGAGCTCCAATGGGGATCCAGCTTTCAGCCCTGATGATGCCTCTTCTGCAGCAATCCATCGCCCTCATGTTGAGCCTTGCCATCTATGGCAGCCCATCAATGCCTGCCAATTCTCAGCCTCTTAACCCCTCAAGTTGCAGCCATCTTCCCGCTGCGTTTTCTCAGCCCATCCTTCCATCTGCTGAGGCCACATTGGAGCCATTCCCCCACTCCGCATCAGGCCTGATTTCAGCCATCGATCGGGACCATATCTGAGCAATTCCCCGCTCTACATCAGGTCCAGATTTCAGCCAGGTTTCCCTCTCATCCAATGAGATCAATTCAGCCCGGTAATTCTTCCGTCGGAGCATTCCCAGCCTCTCCATCGAGTCGCAACATCGGCAAATCCATATCAGCTCTGGAGGTCCTCCATTTCGGAGAGTTATTGGTGCCATTTTCCCATCTCTCAAAGTCCATAGAGTTTTGCATTCAGGTATCAATTGTGTACATTTCTTCATTGCAATCAAAATACCACATCGGCAACGGTGTGGGGGGCCCTTGAGAGGGTTGGTTGGGACCCCATCGGATGTATATCTTCTTTCTCTCTCCATCTTCCACACACATACACAAATCTGGTACACTTCTCTCAATTACTCTAATCTCTCATAACATTCTCTCCCATAAAAGGAACATAAACAACCATAAAAAAGGAATCAATTGATTGCACACAAAAAATGGATTCAGGGATTGTAAAGAGCATAAAGCTGGATTCTATCAGCTATTTCTGTCCGCTTTGCCTAACATTAGAGGAGCGAGCTGAAGTATCTGTTATGTCCTAATCATAGGAGAGGAGGTCTAGCCTATGACACCGTCAGGGTGGGCGTCCAGTCTCCCAGCGGATGTAGTGTGAACCTAGCCAGTGACTAGTCACTTTTGTAAAAGGAGGCCAAGGCCTCATTTGCAAGTATCAACCCCCCCCCCCCTCGCATAGTGCTAGTGGTTAGCCCGTGAGGCTACTAGTACACGAGGTCACATACTAGCTCTCCAATAATAAAAACCCATCTATTAGAAAGATGACCCAGGAATATTCTGCCTCCCCACGAGACTCTCCCATCCCCTCTGCCCTCATGCTCACGCAACACAGATAAAGGGAGAAGCTCGCCAACCAGTAGGCGTGCGCAATATGATTCACAAGGGGCAGGCAGCCTCTTCAAGACGAAGAGAGAGAGAGAGAGAGAGAGAGAGAGAGAGAGAGAGAAGAAGAAGAAGAAGAAGACGAGAGTTTTAACGTCGTAGGAAACTATCCCAAGAGACCTTAAAGATCTAGCCCCCCTTGCCTTCCTACCTCTTCCTCTCTTCTTCCCCCTTCTCCTCTGTCGTCTTCCCTCCTGCCTTGGTCCTCCTCTCTCGCACTTGATTCCCTGCCGTCTACCCAAGAGAGAGAGCTCTACGTCCCCCTTGCCTTCCTACCTCTTCCTCTCTTCTTCCCCCTTGCCTTCCTACCTCTTCCTTTCTTCTTCCCCCTTCTCCTCTGCCATCTTCCCTCCTCTCTCACACTTGATTCCCTGTTGTTCCTCCCTCTGCCCCTCCTCACGCCCTTTCGCTCCCCCTTATGCACTCTTGAGAAAGAGATACAACTCGTATGGGTGCATGCAGTTGTTCTACGCGCGTGCGCACACACACACATAGAAGAAGAAGAAGAAGAAGAAGAAGAAGAAGAAGAAGAAGAAGAGAGTTTTAACGTCGTTGGAAACTATCTTGAGAGACCTTAAAGATCTAGCCGATGACGAGTTGAACTCAAGACCTGTGATTCAAGAGGGAAATGGCATAACCAATCTACCACACTTGGGTGAGAGAGAGAGAGAGAGAGAGAGGAGTTGGTGGCACCGCCTTCAAGCACAACCTACACACGAGGGAGAGAAGAAGGGAATGGCGGAATGCGAGACAGAGAGCTCTCAGGTGGCGCCCCACTTTTTTAAAAACCTCCCTTTATAAGAAAGAATCTCATTGAGATTCTTACAAATTAACCTTTTGCCAAAATTAAACAGACATACTCGTTTGAGTTCTAGTCCCATGAAGAAGGCGTTTAAATTTACCCTCGAGGAGCCTTCCGTAGCATCCACTTTGGCCTTGTTATACAGGGAAGGTTTCAAGTTAGAGTTACTCTTGGCCAGTTTAGATGTTGATATCAATGATTTAGTGCCAGAGCTTATCATACCATTATAGGCTATGAAGCTCCATCTTGAATTACGTAACAAATGCAATTGGTAGTTCAGGGAAAGTCTATCAAAAGCTACTACCATTGGTTGGTCGTGTAGAGGCACATGTTGATGATGGGACCATGCAAACCGGAAATGCTATTTTGATTTGGGAGCAAGGGTTATGTTTGATAGCGGAGCACGTATTGAATCAGGAAGATGATCGAGTTCGGCGGTGGGTAAAGGAAAGGGAAAAGGAAGGGTAAGTTCTTCCAAAAGGAAGGAGTCTACAATAGTGGTAAAGGTCATGTTTCCCAATATGAGTGAAGGAGTTCTCGAATACGAAGTTGAGTGTATCCGTCGTTCCAAGGAGTAGGCAGGATCTTGCTCTTTTGCAAGCAAAGCAACCATTACCCTCACGCTTTGAGATCATCAAAACCTTACGAAAATTGACCATCTTCTAAACCCCAAGAAGGAGACAAAGCGATTTTTCTTTCATTTCCAGTGGATAAAGGGGAAGAAGTGAGGATCTTTGATCGATCAAAAAAAGACCTGGACTTACCTTTTTATGCTGAGGGAGTAGTAACATGCATCAATGCTACAAAGGCGAAGCATTTGCTGATCTTAGTTCTTTCAACGGGGCTTCTGGTAGGCTTCTGATTCTTTCCCATTATGAAAAGGAGAATTTTTGTGCATGTATTCTACTTGGTACTTACCATGAGAGTGTTGATATTCCAGCATGTAATCACACACAATTGAGAGAGCTAGGGCCAAAAAGCATCGAATGGTTATTTTTCCTCAAATGTTGGACATAGAGAGCTACTTTTAGCCCTCTAGCATTGTTGGGAAGGTACTAGCAAAACTGTTACATCATCAGGTGATGTTTTTCAAGATTTTATTATTTAATATTTACAAATCTGAGTTTGAAATTTAATTTGAGTTTCTAGCTAGGTAGACCCTCCACCAATTTAAGCCCTATAAAGGACTAGGATATCTCCATTGTGTTTCCTCCTATTCTTCTTTTTTATACAAATCAAGATAACAAACTTGTAATTTTTATTTAAAGCATTTATTTCATAAAAGGCTTCAAAGCTTTGGGTAGATCCCTTGTTCAGACTGGAGGTAGTACGGAGAGTCAAAGAATAACCAAAAGCTGAAGCAGGTGGAGGTATACCATCTGTTGTCAAAGCAATTTGATCATTGGCCTCCAAGGCTTTTAATCCTTCACTACACAAAAAAACATCAAATGGACCTTCTACTTTAAAGGGTATTTTGTGAAGAGAAGCTTTATTTAGTAGCCTAGAGGCAGCAAAGGCCACGAACCTCTCAAAAGGGATCAATGGTCCATGTCAAAAGGTGGAATTGAGACTGACTTTTGTTGTAAAGTTATTTTTTTAGAAGTTATTTTTTTATGTCCTCTTGTCACTAACTTTTTAATGTGATTGTTAAATAGAAGAGCAAAAGATTGTTGTGTTTGAGAAAGCTTTGGTTGTCATATGTATGTCAAATGTGCTCAACTTTGGAAGGTGGCTAGAGAAGATATTGAGTTGCTAATGGTTTTTCAATTGTTCAAAAGACTTATGATTGTTTGAGTAAATTGTAGACATTATTACAACGTATGAAATTATCTTCATTTTGGATGCATGTGTGAAGGGGTGCTTGACACAATTGAGAGAGATCAATTGTAATACACCCCTCAAATTTCTCAAGAATGAGCCCTTGTGTTTGGCCCTTTATTAAACCTTGCTACTTCCTTTGTTGCAAACCTAAGCTTGATGCACAATCTCTTACAACACTACAAGAGGTTATGTGCTCTTGTGACGCTCTTAGCGACGGAAATACACTGGGTTTTTATAACCCCCGGCGTCGCTAAAAGCGTCGCTACGAGAGCGTCGCTATATGCGTCGCTATATACGTCGCTATAGACGTCGCTATATAGCGACGCTCATAGCGACGCCTATAGCGACGCTTATAGCGACGCTCTCACAGAAGAGTATAGCGACGCATATAGCGACGCTACAGAGCCATAAATAGCGACGCATATAGCGACGCCTGAGAGAATATTTTTTTGGTGGCAGGGCATTGAATGCCTGCCACCCATCAACCATATTGTACTTGATTCACTTTTTAAAAAAAGTGCAAAGGTAAATAATAGACCCAAAATAGTCACCCACAAGACGCATTGTTTGCAAAATTGACAATTGTACACATCATAGACAAACTGAATTGATTGGCAAATGTAATAATGACAATTGTACAACATCATAGGCATAAAGAATTGATTGGCAAAAGGAATTGCGGTGACAAATGTAATAATATACATGGTTCAAAAAGACGTATAAAATCCGTCTCATGATACATAAGCTATGAGAAACCCTAAACTAATGCTATCTAGCTACGGCTAAACTGACGTCGTCTAATCAGACGTCTCATCGCGTCCAAGCGGCGTATCTGTCGGATTCTGCAAAAAAAGACAATAAGACAGTTTTCAGTAAGTATAAACATATAACGACATTTATAAAACAATACAAAAAATAAAAAAGAGTAAACCCTAATACTAACCATGCCGCTGCGAGAACTGAGAATGTCCATCAGGGCGTTTAAGCCCTTCCTGCCTGCGTACTCGCGCTCGTACGGTGTGGGATCACGTCCTGTCATCGACCACTGTCAAAACATACAAAGATTTCATTATGTTAGAACTAAAAAACTCATAAACCCTAAACTATCGAACATGCATAAAGAGCAATGTGAAAAGACTTACAAAATCGGCCTCAAATGATGCCCATCCACCGCTCCCCAAGTGGTGCGAGCTCCCTGCCTCTACTCGCGCTCTGGCTGCATCCTTTTGTTGCTTCCACTTGTCGGGATTCTCGCGCGCTGCTTTCTTCGCATTCTTCCAATCTTCTTTGGCCAGCCAATCTGGCCTATTCCACCCATTCTTGATTGCTTTTTGCACTTCGGAACGCTTGTGTTTGCAGTATTCGCACATTCGAATCTTCATCAGGTCTTCATTGAAGCGCTGATCCCGTGTTGGAACGGGAAACTCATCATGAAGTATGCTGATGACTCTGTTTTTTAAATCACTTGGTACTTCACTCCATTTGTTTAGTATATAGTGTCTAAACAGCTGAGAGCAAAGACCACGCATGCGCGAGATCACCTTCTTGCCGTCATCATCCATGATGATGCCGCCGCTGATGTCGACGGAGTAAGGCAAGCCCTCTGGCCGGTGACGCGTGAACCTGGGTGTCCCGGCAGGGGTCTCTAGCGGCGTGTCGATGGGGGTACGGACGTCAGGTGTCTCCACCGGCGTCTGGGCCCCGAAGCGAGGAGTGTCGAGTGGGGTGGCTCCTGGCGGAGTAGGTAGAGGTGTGTAGCTTCTAGGAACAGTCAGCCGTGCAAAACCTGGCGTAGACGGCGATGCTGTGGCTGGTGTGGGGGCGGGCAAAGAAGGGGAGGGTAAAGAGCCTCGTCGAACACGAGGCGGTGTGGAGGCATCGGTGGCGGAATCCCCACAACAACCGCCACCGCCACCACTAGAGCGCCGGTGTCTAGAAGAGTGTGACGCTCGTCTCGTCGACGCCGAAGCTTCGGAGCGCGCCGAATGCTCCGAAAGAGAGGGAGATGCGGATGGTGTAGGAACGCGCGATGATGCGCCAGAGCGATGACGCTCCACGTACCACTGTCTCTGCTGCGGTGACAAAGAAGAAAGAAACTCCTCATCATCCATACCTGCATTAAACACACGAATATTTAAACTTAATATTGAATGAATAGAGTAGACAATGACGCAAATACCATTAAATACAATGACGTAATGACGCATATAAATACAATGACGCAATGAATCGAGTGGTAGAAGAGGCAAGTCGAAAACTCAGAATTTTCAATCAAAAGATGTGAGCAAAATTGTTCAAATACAATATTTGTGGCTTTAAGAGATCTCTCTCTCATCCTCGCATAACTCAGCATAACTTCCTATATCTATATAGAGCTCTCCGTTTAAACACATATCCTCTGTCACTACAAGAGGTTATGTGCTCTTGTGACGCTCTTAGCGACGGAAATACACTGGGTTTTTATAACCCCCGGCGTCGCTATAAGCGTCGCTAAAAGCGTCGCTACGAGAGCGTCGCTATAGGCGTCGCTATAGGCGTCGCTATATAGCGACGCTTATAGCGACGCTTATAGCGACGCTCTCACAGAAGAGTATAGCGACGCATATAGCGACGCTACAGAGCCATAAATAGCGACGCTTATAGCGACGCCTGAGAGAATATTTTTTTGGTGGCAGGGCATTGAATGCCCTGCCACCCATCAACCATATTGTACTTGATTCACTTTTTAAAAAAAGTGCAAAGATAAATAATAGACCCAAAATAGTCACCCACAAGACGCATTGTTTGCAAAATTGACAATTGTACACATCATAGACAAACTGAATTGATTGGCAAATGTAATAATGACAATTGTACAACATCATAGGCATAAAGAATTGATTGGCAAAAGGAATTGCGGTGACAAATGTAATAATATACATGGTTCAAAAAGACGTATAAAATCCGTCTCATGATACATAAGCTATGAGAAACCCTAAACTAATGCTATCTAGCTACGGCTAAACTGACGTCGTCTAATCAGACGTCTCATCGCGTCCAAGCGGCGTATCTGTCGGATTCTGCAAAAAAAGACAATAAGACAGTTTTCAGTAAGTATAAACATATAACGACATTTATAAAACAATACAAAAAATAAAAAAGAGTAAACCGTAATACTAACCATGCCGCTGCGAGAACTGAGAATGTCCATCAGGGCGTTTAAGCCCTTCCTGCCTGCGTACTCGCGCTCGTACGGTGTGGGATCACGTCCTGTCATCGACCACTGTCAAAACATACAAAGATTTCATTATGTTAGAACTAAAAAACTCATAAACCCTAAACTATCGAACATGCATAAAGAGCAATGTGAAAAGACTTACAAAATCGGCCTCAAATGATGCCCATCCACCGCTCCCCAAGTGGTGCGAGCTCCCTGCCTCTACTCGCGCTCTGGCTGCATCTTTTTGTTGCTTCCACTTGTCGGGATTCTCGCGCGCTGCTTTCTTCGCATTCTTCCAATCTTCTTTGGCCAGCCAATCTGGCCTATTCCACCCATTCTTGATTGCTTTTTGCACTTCGGAACGCTTGTGTTTGCAGTATTCGCGCATTCGAATCTTCATCAGGTCTTCATTGAAGCGCTGATCCCGTGTTGGAACAGGAAACTCATCATGAAGTATGCTGATGACTCTGTTTTTTAAATCACTTGGTACTTCACTCCATTTGTTTAGTATATAGTGTCTAAACAGCTGAGAGCAAAGACCACGCATGCGCGAGATCACCTTCTTGCCGTCATCATCCATGATGATGCCGCCGCTGATGTCGACGGAGTAAGGCAAGCCCTCTGGCCGGTGACGCGTGAACCTGGGTGTCCCGGCAGGGGTCTCTAGCGGCGTGTCGATGGGGGTACGGACGTCAGGTGTCTCCACCGGCGTCTGGGCCCCGAAGCGAGGAGTGTCGAGTGGGGTGGCTCCTGGCGGAGTAGGTAGAGGTGTGTAGCTTCTAGGAACAGTCAGCCGTGCAAAACCTGGCGTAGACGG
Organism: Adiantum capillus-veneris; assembly: GCF_014529385.1. Lineage (NCBI taxonomy): Eukaryota > Viridiplantae > Streptophyta > Polypodiopsida > Polypodiales > Pteridaceae > Adiantum > Adiantum capillus-veneris. The sequence goes on along the minus strand of NC_140951.1, from coordinate 61,097,414 downwards.
CGATGCTGTGGCTGGTGTGGGGGCGGGCAAAGAAGGGGAGGGTAAAGAGCCTCGTCGAACACGAGGCGGTGTGGAGGCATCGGTGGCGGAATCCCCACAACAACCGCCACCGCCACCACTAGAGCGCCGGTGTCTAGAAGAGTGTGACGCTCGTCTCGTCGACGCCGAAGCTTCGGAGCGCGCCGAATGCTCCGAAAGAGAGGGAGATGCGGATGGTGTAGGAACGCGCGATGATGCGCCAGAGCGATGACGCTCCACGTACCACTGTCTCTGCTGCGGTGACAAAGAAGAAAGAAACTCCTCATCATCCATACCTGCATTAAACACACGAATATTTAAACTTAATATTGAATGAATAGAGTAGACAATGACGCAAATACCATTAAATACAATGACGTAATGACGCATATAAATACAATGACGCAATGAATCGAGTGGTAGAAGAGGCAAGTCGAAAACTCAGAATTTTCAATCAAAAGAGCTAGAGCTTTTACAGCACGGAGCAAAATTGTTCAAATACAATATTTGTGGCTTTAAGAGATCTCTCTCTCATCCTCGCATAACTCAGCATAACTTCCTATATCTATATAGAGCTCTCCGTTTAAACACATATCCTCTGTTTCATTTTGTAGCTCCTCTGCATGCACCCCATATAGAGCAGTAGTAGCATCTTGATGCTCGTCTCGCACCACCGCAGCGGCTTCTGATTGAGCATCTTCTCTGATCTCCTCCATTGATGTCGTTGTGATTGGCACATGGTAGCCTTCATACGTCCTTGCACTACGAGGGGCTACCTCTATGACGTACCACCAGTTTGATGTAGACTTTGTAGGATGAAATACTACCTGCCAGAGCCACATAACTTACATGAGAGCTTTCAAGCACATAACTTGTAAAAGGGGGATGTTAACTATTTATATACTTACTTGTTCACAATGCTCGGGTAGTACGAAAGTGTCTCTTAGGTCAGTCCATTTCTTAGTAGAATCCACCTCAAGAAAACCAGACTCTCCTCTACGCACAGTAGCGTTTCGACCCTCCATGATTATCTTGAACCATTGCACGTCGAACAAGTCGACAAAAAATCCTCTGTAATCGATCCTCAAAATCTCTTGCAGCGTGCCGAAGTAAGTGAGTTCCGCCACCACGGGATCTGCATCAGAGGAACGTCGTCGACTAGACTGTTCAAATTTTGCCATGATTCCACAATCTTGAGTAAAACGCTTTTTGTCGATTCGTTCCACCCTAAAATGTCGACCTTTACACCATGCTGCTGTGTATGACTTATACTACAACGAACAAAGATTATGAGTGGCCGTTCAAACGTTTATAAATAAAGTCACTTGCTAGTCGTACATTGCAAACTTACCTTGGTCGCGCAACCCCGAGAGTACTCCCACTCTTCTTCAGTCACTTCGTCACCGCATTGTTGTGCGCTTTTCAATTGGTTGTGCAACCATCTTAAGCTCATGAAGGTTGGTAGGCTCTCCAGAACCGCTGGATAGTGCATCGGTGGTCGTCTTCCCCGTCTCCACTCGATTCGTGCCCTTTGTCGCTCTTGCTTTGCATCCTCATATTGTGAAATCCACTTTTGCATCACTGGATTGTGAAGCATGCAAAATCGGTTGATTTTAGCCTCTAGATCTTCCGTCATCTTCTTCTCAACACCGAGATTGCACATGACAATCCCAGATATGCGCTCATCATCTATGGTTCGCCATAGCGTGTCCCGGGATTTATCAAATCCGTCTAACCACTCTCCAATGTACACTAGGGACTCTGATACCAACCAACCTTCTGCCATGCTACCCTCCGGACGTGCCTTTTGACGCACATATCCCTTAAGCGTTTTCATGAAACGCTCTAAGAAGAACATCCATCTGGAATGAACTGTGCCAGCTATTTCCACCTCATCAACTATGTGAATAAGAAGATGCACCTGAATGGTTAGCATTGTAGTAGGAAAATGTTTCTCAAACATGCACACAAGCTCCGCAGCATTTAGTTTGGCGAATGGTATGGAGTCTACGTCGATCTCCTTTTGTGAGATCCATTGCACCAGCTTTGCAAGTTTGTAGATTGTGTTACGGATGTCGAGAGACAAACATCCCTCAATGGCAACCGGTAAGATAAACTGTAAAGTATGTGCAGCAATGATATTAAAGTCCACATTTTATGCAATGATATTAAAGTCCACTATGAACGTACCTGACACATTTTATGCCAATCGTGTGACTTCAAACCGGTAAGCTTTCCTTCTTTAGTAAAACACGTTCGGAGCGAGTGCATTACGCCAGTGGGGGTCCGCAAAGATCGAATGGCCTCTTTTACTTTGCGTTCTTGGGCTCCTGTGAAAATCCATGGTGCTTTAGGAAGTTTTATCGATCCATCAGACGCTGTTTGCGGCCAATATTGCTCCATACGATCCACATTTCTAAGGTCAACTCTGGCTCCCAAAGTATCTTTCTTGCCGGTCAAATGGTCCCATAGTAGATTACCCACATTCTTGAATATGTGCATTGGATCGAGCAAGTGATTGATCACGAGTCGAGGCCAGTATGGTAACTCGTACCATAGAGATAGTCTCTTCATCCCTGGAGGCAATCCGTCATCGCACATCTCCTTCTGCTCTAACCATGCTTGTGCAGACATCCTTGGTGGCTCTCTTCCCAAAAAGCCGTCGCGTAACACATGATTCTCCGGAAGATACGCTTGATGACCTTCGTAGATTTGCTTCTTCAGTGAGGGTGCCCTACGTGCATTCAGTCTAGGTCCACATGTGACACATGCTCTGTATCCGCTTGTTTGAAGCCCTGCATGTATACACATGATAATAGATCAACTATGGGGAAAAACCAGATTTACAGTGTCTGAGAGAGGAGTGTCAATAGATCACCTGAGCATTCTGTTAGCCCGGGATAGTCATGCATGGTCCACATTAGAATACCTCTGATCAAAGCATTCCGTCGTCCTGTGTGTCGGCTCATATCCACCACCTCTATGCCAATCCACAATTGTTGTAGCTCTTCCAATAGTGGACGAAGATACACATCCATATTCCCCACTTTATATCGCCCTGGCACAATCAAGCTTAGCCATAGGTGCCCCTTCTTCGTAGTCAACCACGGGGGAATGTTGTAGTTGACGATGACAACGGGCCATACACTGTAAGATGTTGATCTTTGACCAAATGGATTTACGCCATCCATAGCCAGGCCTAAGCGCAAATTTCGAGCTTCCCTGGCAAAATCCGACCATGTTCCATCTATATGTTTCCAGGCTGCGCAATCTGCAGGAATTCGTAGCACACCATCCGAAGATTTATTCTCCTCATGCCATGATGCTAGGGCGGCCATGGACTTACATTCGAAGAAATGCTTGATGCGAGGAAGCAAAGGAAAATGTCGCAAAACCTTTTGTGGAATTTTTGTCCCGTGGAGATCTACTCGATATCTTTCGGAATCACATTTCGGACACTTCTCCATGTCTGTGTATTCCCCTCTGAAAAGAATGCAGTCATTAGGACAAGCGTGGATAGAATTGTAATCCATCCCCAAGTTTCGCAAAATCTTTCTTGCTTCATCTCGGAATCTGGCATCACATTGTCAGCTGGTAGAATGTGCTCTTTCAGCAATCTACACAACATAAAAATATGATACAGTCGTGTAAAAATCTATCAGATCATTATACACCATGAGTTCTATTAAAGTAAACTAATTGTAATAGATCACCTGAAAAGCGCTGTGACGCTAGTGTCACTCCATCCAAACTTTGCCTGCATGTTGAGAAGAACCAGGAGTGCTTTCAATCTAGACATACGTGCTCCATTATACAATGATGTATCGGCTTCACTTTTCATATCATCATAGATAAGCCTTTCTGAATCCATGATCGTCTCGATCATTTCATCAATCTCGGGCTCAAACATTGCCTCGTTGGGAATGTGCTCTGCATGATCATCCCCCGAGCTGTCAGAGGCTACATCTTGTGGCCTCACATATGCTGCTTGACCAAAGCGCCTGCGAACACGTCTATTGGGTTGCAAGATTGCTGCTTGTTGGCCAGCGTCAGAGTCCGACGAGTTATAATTGGCAACAACTCGATCTATAATAGATGGATCGAACTCGCCAAATTCACGAACGTGCTGCAAAGAAACACGTCTTGTCCGTCGCACAGCATGCTTGCATTGATTACAAGGACATAAGACCCTCGTTGAGAGATAGGTGTTTCGGTTGGACGGTCCCACATCCTCGTCGCTACTCATAATGAGGATAAAAAACTTATAACCTAGACAACAAATTTAATATTCTATTGGCATTCTTCGTCTTATCTCTCTCTCTCTCTCTCTCTCTCTCTCTCTCTCTCTCTCTCTCTCTCTCTCTCTCTCTCTCTACCTCACATTCTCTAGTCATGTCCAATCCCCGCACACCTCGGTCTAGAGGTGCACGGAGATCAGAACCACCGGGTTATAATCTCGTCTTTATTGGTCAATACCTATATTTGTGGGTACAAGAAATCTAGACACCCACGTCTACATGATACTGCATGTAGTGGACAAAATCCCTTTGCCTCTTCTCTAGCTGTAGCACTTCACTTCATCTTAACATCTTTTCACAGTAGATCTTTTCACTGTTCGTCTAACTCTAAACCCTAAACCGTAAGTAATTCTTGCGTGGACTCGATCTAACGTAAATAAGCGTAAATCTAAATAAACGTAAATCTAACTAAAAATAAAGCTAAATCTAATTTAACGTAAGTCTAATGACTAGAGGTTGTCTAGATGGTCATTGTGTCGGGGATGTAGTGACTCTTGCCGCCCTGAAGATCCACCTTCTTCCCTATCTTCTGAAGACATTTCACCAGTACTTTTGGATCGACGGAGCCCACTATGAGTGAAGGCAGCAATACCCTATATTCCATTGAGGGCTTTCTTCACCCGCTTCATGCAGGCATCGCAGTCTATGGAGACCCGCATCTAATCTAATATAACATAAATCTAAATCTAGCTTAAATAAATGTAAATCTAGTTAAAAATAAACCTAAATCTAATTTAATGTAAGTCTACATATAACCTAATCTTTAACGTCTTTTAAAATAGTTTCCTACGACGTTATAACTCTCTTCTTCCTGTGTGTGTGCGCGTGTGTGGATGTGTGTGCCAATAAAAAGAGATAAATGGTATAACCTTTCTATCACCCATGCCAAGTATGATAGATTGATTATGCCATTTCTCTCTTGAATAATAGGTCTTCAGTTCAACTCCTCGTCGGCTAGATCTTTAGGTCTTTTAATTTTAATTAGTTTCCTACGACGCTCCCTTAGTTTCTCTTTCTTTCTCTCTCAATGTGTGTGCGTTTTTTTGGATCGTATGCATGTTTTCTTTCTCTTTTCCTCTCTCAATGTGTGCATTTTTTGTTTATGCATGTTCTCTCTCTCTTTTCCTCTCTCAATGCGTACGTTTTCTGTTTATGCATGCTCTCTCTCTCTTTTTCTCTCTCAATGTGTGTGTGCATTCTTTGTTTATGTATGTGTGTGCGTTTTTGCACTCTCTCTCTCTCTCTCTCTCTCTCAAAAACACTATATGTGTGTGTGTATGTGTGTGTGTGTGAGAGAGAGAGCGAGGGAGAGAGAAAGAGAGGAAGGGAACATGAGAATGAGGAGAGGGAAGGAGCATACCTGTCTCTCCTTCCTCTCCTCGTGTGTGTGTGTGTGTGTGTGTGTGTGTGTGTAAAAGAAAAAGAGAGAGAGAGAGAGTGAGGGAGAGCGTTACCTGCTCTTTGCTTGAGGGCGTCGAAAACTCAGATCTGAGATTTGAGTTTTTGGGCGCGCTCGGTTATTTTTTTTACCCCAGCTGGCGTCGCTATGAGCGTCGCTATAAGCGTCGCTATGAGCGTCGCAAATTTACAAAGAAATTTGCGACGCTCATAGCGACGCTTATAGCGACGCTCATAGCGACGCCGGGAATTTTTTTTTTGAGCGTCGCTGTGTGAGCGTCGCTAATGTGAAGAGCCTCTTGTAGTGCAATTTATGCTCAAAAATGTTTTCAAGTTGTAAGTAGGATCTTGGTTCCCTGCATCTTGCATATAAATTTTGTCAAGAAGTTCGAAGACCTGATCTATAGATCAAGGTCAGGTGTACACTTCTTTGTCGGCAATGTCTATAACTATGGTCGAATAATCAATCTGTGTCCACCAGTGGATGGTGGAGTCATCTCTGAGATGTAAGAATTCCCTATGCCAATACTTGGTCATAGCTCTGACAAAATGTGATTGTATGGCATGTACTGATCAAACCATAAGTTCGCACCAACTCTGTAGTCAAGACTACCTATATAGGTATGGATGAAAGGTATTCCACATAGCGTAAGGTTGCATAGAATGACGAAGCCAATGTAGAGGCGACATGTTACTCTAGGTAGTAGCGATCTCCAATAGATGCATGGACCACCACCTAATGATGTATTGCTAGTGTATAGGCAAGGTAAGCATATAGTGGCGAGATGTGGGACTATGATCTTCAGGATTACACAAAGGGTCATCACCCTCCTTATATCTGGCTATGTTCGTAGGGCTCAGTCCCTCTTTCTCAGCATCCAGATTTCCCTTGGGATCCTGTTCGAGTTGTGGGCTCTCTTGGGAAGAATTTCAGAGTGGATCTTGTTTTCACGTGTAAGGATGCGCCTTTGTGGAGGCTTTGGATATGGGGTATGCCCCTTATCAAAGATAGTATGGGACCCAGGAGAGTGGAGGTGAACTTCACAAGAGAGGATTGGACAGGTAGTCTCCTTTTTTGAGTACACTGTAGCCGCAGGACGAGGCGTCCTGCATCGATGCCATGATTTTATTCATTGTCCTATTAGACTACGACATTGCACCAAAAAAAATCTCATGCTTTCCTCTAAGAGTATATGGATCCTCAAGTTTAGCTGACGGATTTCTTATTTTATGTCGATGCTTGCGTATGCCGGACTTCTTCTGGACACGTGGGCAGCATGGGTTGGCCATGCTCCCTGTCACGAGACTATGACAACCACTATATATATTTGCTGGTTTCTTTTCCTTGATTTTTATTAATTTTTGGGGCCCTCTTGTTAAAAGTACAGATGCCCGGACATTGTGTGGCGAGTGTGAAATGACCGTTGGCCGAGAGTTTCACCCGCAAGAGTCAAGGTTAAGCAGCCACAAGATGGTTGGGATGATCGGCATTGGAATACGGCTAGTAAAGATGTGGCTAGGCTCAATTAAAGTCATTTAGGCCCCTCGGCAAGACTTGATAACTTGGTGGATTACTAGGAATTTAAACCAAAAGGAGAAAATTGAACATATGGCAATAGGAAAACTGGACACATGGAGCAACTGATAAAAATTAGTCCCACAGCCTCAAATTTGGGCTCCCCCTCTTGGGATGAGCTTTTGGAGAGAGAGACAGAGAGTTGACCTGTAGGTTGCTCTCCTATTGCCATGTGTCGAGTTTTCTCCTTTTGGTTTAAATTCCTAGTACCCACCAACTTATAAAGTCTTGCCAAGGGGTCTAAATGACTTTAGCCGAGCCTAGATACTTCTTTAATAGTCGGATTTTAGTGCAAATTGGAAGCCAAAAACAGAGATTTCAACGTGTTTTAATTTCTCGCTAGGTTTTGAAAAGTGCGTGGAAAGTCATTGTTTACTTGGGATTTTGTCCGTGGAGACTTTTATTGTGGTTATGTTGCCAATCAGGTTAGGGTAGGGGAATTTCAGCCCGATAAAAGTAGGACAACCTCTAGAAGTTTATAGGTTTTCTCAAGGTAATAATAATAAACAAATATCGAAAGGGGCGTCAGTCTTCGAGGCCTACACAATGTCAACGTCTGCTTGGAAGCACTGTAGCTGCCAAGCCGTGGTTTGTTTGGTGATATTGATATGCAGCAAGGGTTTCAGTGCAATCAGGGCCAATTTGGGGTTTCGCATGCCACTTTTGGTATGGCTAGTTTTTTCGACGAGGCAAATATAACACTAGGGAACCAAAATGGTAATGGCCAAGGGAAACAAATGATCCGCACCACTGTATCCATGTTGTAGACACTTTCCTATGGAGTGTTAGAAAAGCCAAAACCATACAAGAAGGTGGTACAATTGTGAAGTTTGATACCTTCAATAAATTTGAGGACAAGATGAAGGCTCTTACTTCCTTCCATTAGTTTGATACAACCTATGTAGGGAGTAATTTTAGAGTGGCCTCCAAGGTCAGGAAAGCTGCCACTTTTTGAAAGATAATGTGCGTTCATGGTGGACGACACTGTTGATGCAAGGACAGGCACCCGTCATTTGGGTTTAGGTCAAGCAAATGTTTGCATTTTCATGGCTGTCAAATGAATTTGAAGCCGATGTCATGATGGATTGGCACCAACTTACTGTGGCTACTTGCAAGAGCCTACAAGAGTTTAGTAAAAAGCATTGGTTTCAGTAACTTCCTACAGGTTTGTGCCATTGACAGAGCAAATAGAGAAGTATATTGTGGACTGCCTAACACAGTGGCCACCCTCACTTAGCTTATGGAAGTTGCCAACATTGGTCACGCCTTATTGAAGGGAGAAGATAGTGGATTCCAGTGCAACGTGAGGTCAGTCAAAGAAAAATTCAGCAAAGAGGTCCTTTGCAAAAGCGACTCCTGAAGCTTCCCAGGGGTCAGGAAATACAGGGAAGGCTAAAGACTCGCCCAAGTCTTCTAAAGGACATGCCAAAAGAAAGAAAACTTAAGGGAAAAGTTGCAAGACGTTATTTTGTGAAGTTATGGATGCAAAGTGGATGGAAGAATGTAACTGATAGTACCTTGAAGCTTTTGGTTCGTGTAATTCTTCAACTCAGATCACTTCAGCCCAACAAAGGTCAAAAGGGCTTGACATGTGCTCAAAAGAGGGGTTATGATAGAGCTAGCACTTCATATGTACATAAGGATTCCGTGCAATAGAAGTATACATTGTTTGACAAAAGTATGAAGGTCTCATTAATTCATTTGTACACATGTTTGATAGACTTTCTTGCGAATACATGCGATGATAAAAGGGTACTAACCACACTAAATCATCTCTGGCATGCATAGGATACATGCAATCAAGGACGTTTGCGATTTCAAGAGGGGGGTATGTCATGAGAGTGTGACAACCACTATATATATTTTCTTGTTTCTTTTCCTTGATTTTTATTAATTTTTGGGACACTCTTGTTAAAATCACAAATGCCCGCACATTGTGTGGCCAGTGTGAAAAGGCCGCTAGTCAAGAGTTTCACCCGCAGGAGTCAAGGCCAAGCAGCCACAAGACGGCCAATCGCCCCTAAACTTGCAAAAAAATTACAGCAAGTTGTTATTCTGTTTTCTACGCTCCGATTCGCATGCCAATCACTCCTATGAGTAGTTGTGGAGCTCTCGTACCTGTAGGGTCACTTAACCTGTGAATTAGACGAGATTCCTCTCGAGAAATCTACCTAAATCGTCTTGTACAAGCATCCTAGGCTTTCTCGAGGCTCCCCTGGCATTACCTTGCAGTTTAAGGACGAAACCCTAAACCTACAAAAAAAACACAGCAGGTTGTAATTCCTTGTTTCGCATCATTCTGAGCGGAGCAAACACGTCTACTAGTGTCTCAAAAGCTCCCACACATAATGGGACAGTTCCCTTGTAAATTGGATGAGTTTTTACGCAAGAAAACTCTCTGTTTTTGCATTCCTTCACGATGGAACTGTACATACCTGAAGGGGATTAGTAATTAACTAATCCAACTCCTGTACAAAAGGCTCTTGCCTTGGAAAATGTGCATAAAATTCCCGGAATTGTACATGGTCATTTGAGAAGCCCAACTAGTGGGGCATTACTATATGTGTAAAGGGGAGAGAGAGATGCGTGAGAGAAAATCATCGCGCTACATGACACAAGGGAGAAGACAAGCTTTCCATTAAAGCTGTGATCACCAGAACCCACTACTCTCACATACACACACACACACACACACACAGTGGAGCACACGTATAAAACTCAGTCCCAAGCATGAAATTTGGACGACTTCTCTTGGGATGAGCTTCTGGAGAGAGAGAGAGAGAGTTGACCTGCAGGTTGCTTTTTTATTGCCATGTGTCCAGTTTTCTCCTTTTGGTTAATTCCTAGTACCCACCAACTTATAAAGCCTTGCCGAGGGTCCTAAATACTTGTCGGGTTCCAGTGCCGATCGTCCCAACGATCTCGTGGCTGCGTGACCTTGACTCTTGCGGGTGAAACTCTCGGCCAAAGGCCGTTTCACACTGGCCACGCAATGTTCGAACATTTGCGATTTTAACACGAGGGTCCCAAAAATTAAATAAAAACCAAGAGAAAAAAACCAACAAATATATATAGTGGTTGTCATAGTCTTGTGACAGGAAGCATGACCAACTCGTGTTGCCCACGTATCCACAAGAAGTTTGGCATGGGCAAGCATCCACATAAAATAAGAAATCCGTCAGCTAACCTTGAGGGTCCATATACACTCCTAGAACTCTCAGAGGAAAGCATGAGAGATTTTTTGGTGCAACCAATGTCATGGTCTAATAGGAAAATGAATAAAAGCATGGTGTCGATGCTGGATGCCTCGTCCTGCGGCCACTGTGTACTCAAAAAAGGAGACTGTCTGCCCAATCCTCTCTTGTGAAGGCCACCTCCACTCTCCCGGGTCCCATACTATCCTCGATAAGGGACATCCCTCTCATATCCAAAGCCTCCACAAAGGCGCATCCTCACGTGTGAAAACAAGATCCAATCTGAAACTCTTCCCAAGAGAGCCCACAACTCGAACAAGATCCCAAGAAAAATCTGGATGCTGAGAAAGAGTGACTGAGCCCTACGAACACAACTAGATATGAGGAGGGTGTTGACCCCTCTCTGCAATCGTGAAGATCATAGTCCCACATCTCGCCACCATATGCTCACCTTGCCTGACCATTAGCTATACACTAGCAATACATCATTAGGTGGTGGTCTGTGCATTCTATTGGTTATCGCTACTACCTAGAGTATCATGTCGCCTCTACATTGGCTTTGTCATTCTATGCAAGCTTACGATCTGTGGGATACCTTTCATCTAGACCTATATAGGTGGTCTTGACTATAGAGGGGTCAAACACAAGGGCTCATTCTTGATAAATTTGAGGGGTGTATAACAATCGGTCTCTCTCAATTGTGTCAAGCACCCCTTCACACATGCATCCAAAATGACCATAATTTCATATGTGTAATAATGTCTACAATTTACTCGAACAATCATACGTATAAGTCTTTTGAACAATTGAAAAACCATTACCAACTCGATATCTTCTCTAGCCACCTCCCAAGCTTAGCACATTTGACATACATATGACAACCAAAGCTTTCTAAGACACAACAATCTTTTGCTCCCCTACTTAACAATCAAGTTAATAAGTTAGTGACAAGAGGACATTTAAAAATAACTTTTACAACAAAGGTCAGTCTCAATCCCACCTTTTGACATGGATCATTGATCCTCTTTGAGAGATTTGTGGCCTTTGCTCCCCTATAGACTACTAAATAAATCTTCTCTTAACAAAAGACCCTTTAAAGTAGAAGGTCCATTTGATGTTTTTTTGTGTAGTGAAGGATTTCAAGCCTTGGAGACCAATGATCAAATTGCTTTGACAACAAATGGATACCTCCACCTGCTTCAGCTTTTGGTTCTGCTTTGACTCTCTGATTCTTACTACCTCCAATCTAAACAAGGGATCTACCCAAGCTTTGAAGCCTTTTATGAAAATAAATGCTTCAAATGAAAATTGTCAGTATGTTATCTCGATCTATACAAAAAAGAAGAATAGGAGGAAACACATTAGAGATATCCTAGTCCTTCTCTAGAGCTTAGATTGGTGGAGGGTCTACCTCTAGCTAGAAACTCATATTTAAATTTCAAACTCAGATTTGTTAACCTCAAATAATAAAATCTTGAAAAACATAGCGTGGGGATGTAAAAATTTTGTTGGTACCTTCCCAACAATGCCTGTGGGCTGAAAGTAGCTCTCTATGAAGCTTCCAGCATTTCAGGAAAATAAACCTCGATGCTTTCTGGCCCAGGCTCTCGTTAACATTGCTCAATTGTGTGTGATATTCCATGTTGGAATATCAATGCTCTTGTGGTAAGTACTAAGTAGAATACATGCACTAAAAGTCCCCTTTTCATGATGGGAAAAAAACACAAGCCCACCAGAAGCCCCACTGAAAGAATTAAAGCCAGCAAATGCTTCGGCTTTGGTAGCATCGACGCATGTTACTGCTTCCTCAACATACCAAGGTAAGTCCTTATCTTTTTTTGATCGATCAGAGATCCTCATTTCTTCCCCTTTACCCGTTGGAAATGAAAGCAAAATCGCTTTATCTCCAACCTGGGGCTGAAAAGATGGCCAATTTTTGTAAGATTTTGATGGTTCCAAAGCATGAGGGTAATGGTTGCTTTGCTCGCAAAAGAGCAAGATCCTGCTCCTTGGAACGATGAACACACTCAACTTGATATTCAAGAACTCCTTCACTTGTATTGGGAACATGATCTTCACCACTAATGTAAACTCCTTCCTTTTGGAAGGACCCTTCCTTTTCCCTTTTCTTTACCACCACCGAATAGCTTACTCGATCATTTTCCTGATTCAATACGTGCTCCGCTTTCAAACATAACCCTTGCTCCCAAATCAAAACAACATTCCCGGCTTGCATGGTCACATCATCAATGTAACATTTAATGGCCTAAAAACTTGTGTGTAGCGGAAATTAGCATGAACATAGTGGGCATTTCATTAGAATAGATTCCTAATGAGAATTACAAGAGTGCTTGGGTGGAGAGAGCAACAAAAATCATAACACCTAGTTAAATATCACGAAAAATACTTTCAAAAGAGAGAGAAATTAAGCTATTGACAACAGTTGAGGACCGGATTTGCATGGAGCCGGTCCCCCCTCCAAAAGGCTTTGTATTATGGTTTCTCCCATCAAGAGAGACATTGTACAATACAATTCTTTGTGTTCCTTCGAGACTAGATAGTGCAATGAAGATGAAAGCTTCATGCACTAAGCAAAACACTTAGCAAACACAACATCAATTATCCCCTGTCTCAGACCCAAGACCTCACACACCTTCGAAGATGGTGAGAGCTAGCAGGGTATGAGAGTAGATTGAGAGGAAGAAGGAGTATCTTACGAGAAAGATGTACATCTCCTCACATAATCACTCATATTAGCATAGCTTAGCTTAGTAATTAGCTTGGTAGAGGAGATGAGCATGCATTGAAGCTTGGCTCTTGGTTGGATTTGCATCCACATGCCAAGAGTGTGTCGATGTAGGCTTCTATCTCACAAGCTTGGAGTAGGTGATGAGCTCTCCATTAAAGCTTGGGAAGAGATAGTCTTCTTTACTTCTCACATAGACTGTGTGAGTGTGTGTGTGTGTGTGTGTGTGTGATAATGCCTTGCAAAAATCAGCCCCCTCTCTCTCTTGGGCGAGCCCTCTTGCTATTTTCTCTTGCTATCCTCCCATTGGACCTCCCCAAGGCTAGCCTATCACAATTAAGCAGCATAAGTGATAGCCTTCTGACATGTGTCCCCCTTTCCCCTTTTGTGAGAGCTTTAGGTAATTTAATAATTAAACTAAACTCTCATTGGACCCCTTTACCTCCTGGCCAATAGGAATCAGGTAAGCCATTGGGCTGATGAATGCTCATTGGACCTCTTGGGAGACTGTCCAATAGTCTTCTAAAGGACTTAATTCTCATTGGTTCTTTTATTAAGTGTTTTTAAATTAATTAAACTAGATTTACTCTAGCCTAATTCTCATTGGTCCACCTCCAAGGCCATCCAATAGGAATTGGGTACACCTTGTGGGCATCTGGCCTAGGGAGCTTACATGTGTCCCTCATTCCCTTTGTGTAAAGGGAGCTTGTGTGTGTGTGTGTGTGTGTGTGTGGCTTTCTCTCTCATCCCCTAGAAGAAAGGCTCGCCCCTTCCCAAGTAGGGATTGCAAAGACTTTTTTGGTACACACACCAAGCATCCAATTCCCTTAAGGTTGACCTTTGGACACAACCTTTGAATTTTGGAACCTTATCATTTTGGAAGTCTTAATGGGCTGAACCTTAGGGTCTTTTTAGCCCATTGTTGCACATGGCTCTTTTGAAGATGGCCCCCCCTTTGGATCCCTATTTTCCCTCCTTTGGATCCCTACTGTGGCCCCTCTGCTAGCTTAACCAATATTCTAGCTTTTTCTCCCCTGGCACTTCCCCATATTAAATGATCAGTTTAACATGAGAAAATCATTTAGGGAATTAGATATTGATTATTATGACAATCAACTTGTGCCACTACACTGGTAGTAGCTTGTGATAAAGACTTTCTCTGAACTACCAATTGCATTTGTTACGTAATGCAAGACGGAGCTTCATAGCCTGTAACGGTGTAATAAGCTCTAACACTAAATAACTGACATCAGAATCTGAACTGGCCAGGAGTAACTCTAACTTGAAACCTTTCCTATCTAACAAGTGGACGCTAAGGAAGGCTCCTCGAGTTTAAATTCAGACGCCATCTTCACGGGCTGAGAACTCAGTTGAGTATGTCTGTTTAATTTTGGCAAAAGGTCAATTTGTAAGAATCTCAATCAGATTCTTTCTTATAAAGGGAGGTTTTTAAAAAAGTGGGGCGTTAACTGAGAGCTCTCTGTCTTGCATGCCGCCATTCCCTCCCTCTTTCCCTCGTGTGTAGTTTGTGCTCGAAGATGGTGCCACCAACTCCTCCCTCTCTCTCCCTCTGACATTGGCAACATTGCGATAGTTACTGGGACCGACCAAGGATTAGGATTCTCAAGCATCGTAAAAGGCATAAGGGCAGTTTTGAGATTGTTCGCGTGCGGGATGCAGTTCAGCAGACATGAGTTTTAAAAAAAAAAGGAAAATGAAAGAGGTCGATATCTCACTTCAAAAAGCAAGAAACATCTCAAATATCCAAATTTCTGAAGTGTGGATGGATTTAAAATTAAATTTAACTTGCAAATAAAAATTTATGTACATTTTTGGTCTGGTTAACCAGGCACTACAAAGTAGAGACTGTTACCATATACATGTGGTAGTTATGTGTGTGAACACACTAGGACAGCCGGGGCATTTTTTCCCTCTTTAGGAGGTTTTTTCCCCCGTGCATTGTATATATGCCCATCACTCTAGGGCTATCTATCTTTCCATTGCACACTAAGTAACACACTCTCTATTGTGTGCCTTGAGCTTCCTTCATCTTCTCCAAGCTGTGTGTGTTTCTCTGCAACCCTAATTCCAACAATTGGTATCAGAGCAGGTCACGTCCTCCCGAGCTTAGTCGCAAGTTGCTCCAGCACACGCCTGCTCACTTTCTCCGATTTCAATGAGCTTTGGCGAGCGTTTGCAGGTCGACAAAAATTTTGATTTGGGCTCGAAGAGCTTGGTTTGCTCAGAATTTTGATTTGGGCTCATTTCGGCCTCCGTTTCCACTCAGGCAGTACTGCACAGGCTATTTCGTCATTTTGTGCAGAATTTCTTTCAGTGCTGTTTTCTGCATAACAGGTGCCTTATAGTCTTCTACGGTTTGTGCTATATAGCACATGTTGTTCCTGCTCCATTTCTCCTATTTTCGGGCAGTTTTCACATCAGGTGCAGCATTTACCATGGCTGACAACAACAACATAGATGTATTCAAGATGTTTGCTGCTGAGGACAAGTTGGATGGGGACAACTACCCTATGTGGGCTTATATGATGCAACATGTTCTTGTGTCAAAGGGTGTCTGGAACATTGTGTAGGGCATTGATGTACGTCCTGGTTCTGAGGATGTAGGCGATGTTGAGGATGTTGTAGGTCTTGCTGCAAGGATTGCAGCTATTAGAGTTGTTTTGCCTACAGCAGAACAAGCTCGTTGGGATGTTAAGGATGCGCAGGGCGCAGCTCATGCATTGATTGCGGTGTCTGTGAAGCACACCATTGTTCCTCACATCCGTTCAGCAAAATCTGCAAAACAGGCTTGGGATATTCTAGTAGGTCTTTATGCAAGCCGCAATGAGGCTAAAATTGCTTTGCTGCATAAAGAGTTGGAGTCGAAGATTATGCATGAGGAAGATGATATGGGCACTTTCCTTGCTAGTGTCAAGGATATCAATGAGCAACTTATTTCTGCAGGTGAAGTTATTTCAGACAGTTTCCTTGTGCAGACTGTTCTTGATGCCTTACCAGATTCTTACCAGACTTTTGCTAGTACTTGGAGACTGATGACCCAAGGAAATCCAGAAGTTGTCAAGTTTGATGCATTATGCACATTGCTGTTGCAAGAGTCACTGTCCAGAAAAAACAAGACTAGACAGCGTGCAGTTGAACAGGCTTTTATTGCTTCTCAAAGAAAGGGTGGTAACAGCAATGCAGCCACTTCTTATGGTTCTGCTGCAAGTGGCAAAAATTATGTTCCTAATGCTTCTGCTGGCAGCAATTCGTCTGGAAATTCTGGTGATAAGGGCAAAAAGAAGATGCGTTGCCATTATTGTAAAGCCAATGATCACTTGATCAAGTCGTGTCCTAAGTTGAAGGCCAAAGAGGCTAAGAAGAAAGGGGGTGGTTCCACTGCAAATGCTGGTTCCACTACAAATGCAGCCATTGTTGAGTCAAATGTGAAAGGAGACTGTAATGCTGATGTTGATGCAGAATGGGATTTTAGCGCAGAGTGCACTTACAATCTTGCTGTCCATGATGCATGCTTGTCAGTTGCTGCAGATTCACATGTGTGGTATTTCGACAGTGGTGCTACAAAGCACATTACCTCACATCGTGAATTGTTTACCTCTCTCGAGTCTGTCCCTCATGGGAATTCAGTCACTTGTGCCAACAACTCCTCTTATCTAGTTCAGGGAGTTGGAAAGATTGTGCTCACCGCTGCTCATGGAAGTTTCTTCACACTTGTTGATGCACTTTATGTACCTGGGATCAAGAAGAATCTCTTGTCTGTATCCGCACTTGCTAGACTTGGACTTGTAGACAAATTTGTGGATGACAGATGTACAGTTCATGATCTCAGTTTTGGTGATGAAATTGTTCCATATGGCCTTTTGTGCCGTGGACTGTATAAGCTCACTTTGTATGACAAGTGTGGACAAAACTTTGCAAATGCTGTTGCAGATTCAAGGGCTATTTCATATGCAAAACTTTGGCATGCACGTTTTGGTCATCTGAATTTTGTCAGTTTGCTGCGTTTGCAGAAATCTGATAAGGTTGCTTCTTTGCCGCCTCTTGAAGCACTTGTCAAACATGTTTGTGAAGGCTGTATTTTGGGTAAGATGCAGCGTTCTAAATTTCCAAAGGATGGTTCAGTTCGGGCCACATGTAGGTTGCAGCTTGTGCATAGTGATGTTTGTGGGCCCATGCAAACTCCGTCCTTGGGCAATTACTTGTACTTCGTGACTTTCATTAATGATTACTCCAGGCATGCATGGCTATTTCCACTTAAAGCGAAGTCCGAAGTTTTTATGTGCTTCAAACAATTTCTCGCTATGGCTGAAAATGTCTCGAAATGTACTATGGGCACCCTCCGTTCCGATCGAGGGGGGGAGTATATGTCTCATGAATTTAATGCATTTCTGGCTAGTCGTGGGATAAAACACCAATGTACAATGCCTTATACACCTCAGCAAAATGGTGTTGCTGAGCGGAAAAACAGGTCACTGACGGAAATGGCATGATGTATGGTCAAAAGTCAAGCTTTGCCGCATTCTTTTTGGCTTGAGGCCATCATGTGTGCCACTTATGTACTTAACAGTGTCCTACGAAAGCTTTGCAGTCTATTACTTCATATGAAGCATGGCATGATAGAAAGCCTTCTATTGAGCACATGCGTGTTTTTGGCTGTTTGGCATATGCTTTGGTGCCACAAGTGCAGCGCAGAAAATTGGATGATAAGGCTGTCAAATGTATTTTTGTTGGTTATAGTGTTGAAAGAAAAGGTTACAGGTTGTATCATCCGCAAAAAAAACGTATTCTGGTTTCTCGGGATGTAGTGTTTGTGGAAGATTCTATTCATCCCTTGCTGTCATGTACTAGAGACAGTAATGTAAGCTCACAGGACATTTATGACACTTTGTTGCCTCTTTTCAGTGGTGGAAATACGAATTTAAGTTCCAATGAGGCAAATGTATAGCCTATGGGGGTTTCTGAAAATGTTTTAGATCAGCCTATTAGTGATGCAGATGTACATGATGTACTTGATGAGGAAAGGGTTGAAAATGAGCAGGCTAGAGGTATGACAAAATGGTTGGTGCACACTTTGCGTGACAGTAAATTGGATGCACCTTTGTCTAGTCGTACTCGTTCAGGCTCTCGCCATGCATCTTATGCATCAGATTGTTATGCTTTGGCTGTGTCTAGCTTACATGATGTTGAGGAGCCTCTGACTTTTGATGAAGCCGAAAACTGGATGGCTGCCATGCAATCAGAATATGATGCACTTATAGAAAATGACACATGGACTTTATGTGATTCGCCTCCTGGCAAAAAGGCCATTGGTACGAAGTGGGTTTACAAGTTGAAACGCAAGCCGGATAGTGAGATCGATCGCCATAAGGCTCGACTTGTTGCAAAGGGTTATGCACAGAAAAAAGGCATAGATATGAAGAGACTGTTGCTCCCACTTGTCGTATGACTACTGTGCGTATCCTATGTGCATTGGCAGCTCATTTTCGTTGGGATGTACATCAATCAGACATTGTTACTGCTTTCTTGAATGGTGACATATTTGAGGAAGTTTATGTAACGCAGCCTTGTGGTTTTGTCATAAAAGGACAAGAGGACAAAGTGTGCAGATGTAAGAAGGCTTTGTATGGGTTGAAGCAATCTCCTCGTGCTTGGTATGAGAAAGCTGATACTCATTTGGTTAAACGAGGCTTTCGTAACAGTCCAACAGAAAGCACATTGTATGTAAAGCGTGAGGGTGATGTATTTCTCATTGTGGTTCTTTATGTCGATGATTTACTGATCACTGGACCAAATGAGAGACATATTGCTGAATTTAAGGCTGATTTGAATGCTACTTTCAAGATGAAAGATTTGGGACTGTTGCATCATTACTTGGGTATACAGTTTAAGCAGTGTGATGGTGGTATTGCCTTGTGTCAGAAAAGTTACATAGAGACATTGCTAAGGAAGTTTGGACTTGAGGATTGCAAACCTATTGCCACTCCCATGGAAACAGGTTTGAAATTGAGTCTACATGATGCTGGAGATCCTGTTGATGTCACTCTTTACCAAACTGCTGTTGGATGCCTCATTTATGTATGCAACACGAGGCCAGATATTCAGTTTGCAGTCTCACAAGTCAGCAGATTTATGTATAGCCCAGGGTCTAAGCATTGGCAAGCTGTCAAGAGGATTTTCCGCTACCTTAGTGGCACTTTACATCTTGGCTTGTTTTATCCCAAGGGGGGATCATTTCCGCCAGACTTACATGCTTTTTCGGACTCAGATTGGGCTGGTTGTTTTGACACGCGAGTGTCCACATCAAGTTTTTGTTTCATGCTTGGAAGTTCATGTATATCATGGTTGAGCAAGAAGCAACCTACTGTGGCCACTTCGAGTTGTGAGGCTGAGTACAGGGCAGTCTTTACAGCTACGGTTGAGTGTATATGGCTCAGACGCATTATGGCTGATTTGGGTGTTGGACAGGACACTGCCAACACTATCTACACTAACAGTCAGAGTGCAGTTGCGAGGAACCCAGTTTTTCATGCTCGCACAAAGCACATTGAGGTGCATTACCACTATGTCAGGGAGAGTCTCTCAGTAGGAGAGATCAGCTTGGCTTATGTGCCAACACAGGACAACCTTGCAGATCTTTTCACAAAGGCATTTTCTCATGAGAAGCTTGAAGCTTTCCGCAAAGCTTTGGGCTTACTCCCCTTTGTGGACTGATCCTGTCCTCAGGGCATGGCACTTCCCTTTACTCATGTGCCATCTCTCGTTCACCGCATCACTCCAGGGGGGATTTGTTACCATATACATGTGGTAGTGATGTGTGTGAACACACTAGGACTGCCAGGGCATTTTTTCCCTCTTTAGGAGGTTTTTTCCCCCGTGCATTGTATATACGCCCACCACTCTAGGGCTATCTATCTTTCCATTGCACACTAAGTAACACACTCTCTATTGTGTGCCTTGAGCTTCCTTCGTCTTCTCCAAGCTGTGTGTGTTTCTCTGCAACCCTAATTCCAATAGAGACCCAGCTGTAAAAAAAAGTACATCTCAATGCACTGGACAGACTAGCAAGCGGCAATCACAAAGACAAAATCTATTCATCGTGTTTCTTTGTGTTTTTCATTAGCTAACACAAAAATGAGTAGCATGGGTGCATTTGAAAGGTGGCATAGGTTATTGATGCTTCTATAGAAGTGTTGGTTGCAATCTCATCCTGTTACTTGTTGCACTTAATAACACATTACCTGTTGCACTTAATAACACATTACTTGTTGCATTTCGTTGAAGTTTGGCTTTATACTCATTAATATGCAGAAGTCAAAAGATATACAATTTATACATACATGATAACAACTTTTTTTAAGGGAAAGATATGATCAACCTGTTTATTGCCAAAAATCCTTAGAAATATATCGAAGCAAAACTTAAAGATGTACAAGCTCTACTGTGCATGAGGGATTGAGATATATCTTGTATTGACGAATTAATCCTAGTTCTTGTTTCAAAAATATAAATCTACGGTTTACAAAAAAAAAATGATCGAGCAAGTGTGTATGTATAGTGTCTAGTTTGTCGCTAAATCTCCATGTTCCCCATGAGGACTCCTTCTCCACCACATTCTAAGCCCATGGTCACCTCCATTCAGTTGGTAGCAAATTATGTTCAAATATATCAATGCCTCCTTTTTTAATTTCTTGAGAGATATTCAGAATTTCATGAGCCATACTAAGATATGCAATTAAAAAACATAAGTAGTTAAACAAAGAAGTAAAGAAAAAAAAAGAAAAAAATTATTTAATACTATAGGAAACAAGTGAAAGGGTCACGATGGCTTTCAAAACAATAAGAAAGTGATAAAATTCTTAGGTTGAATTAGATTGGTATCAGTGTTTGGGAAAGGATTGCATCAGCTTAGTCTTGAGCCGATTGAAAATCGAGACTAGCTAGCTGCAAACCATGGTAAACGAAAGAAAAACAGATGAAATATGTGAGAAAGTCATCCAAAAATTTTGCAAATCTCAAAATTTCTGCTAGTATTTTTGGTTTTCTTCTTTGTGAGGAAGAAACTCAATCAACAGCCGCTTAATAAAAGAGACTTTCTCGAACGCTAACACTAATTGGAATCAAGCTATAAAATGCAAGAAATGTAAAGCCATGTGAAGTTGTAAAATGAAAAGTGAAATTAAAAAAACTAATTAATATATGTGTGTATGTAGAATTTATTAGAATTATGCAAGGTGAAGCTTCACTTTAGCATTCTAAAACAATAGAATGCAAAACAAGGTGAGGACTCACGATAGCCTGTTGAAGGTAGGGGGGGAGGAAAGATTTATCGAAAGTAGGTCTTAATTAGTGTTGCAGTTGTATTTTTTTAATATAAAATTGTATTGTCCATATACAGGGGAAATAAAAAGATCTATTTAATATTAAAAATCTAAATAACATTTAAGGTAAGTCTCAATCAGGCCATTTTTTAATGTTCTTCTAGTCGGTACTCGCTACTCGCAAATGGCTTATATATTATGAAAGGGCCCCAATAATAAGATAAATGGTACACATTGCACATTAGTATTTCGAAACAAAATAAAACAAAAAGGAAGTAAAATAAAAAGACACATTAAAAATCAAAATAAAAGAATATTTTAATGCTTTGAAATAAGCATAGAAAATAATTAAACAATTTAATGAAGTTTTTTTTTTGGAATCCTCAAATGAGAGAATTGTTTATTAATACCTCAGTGTTTGAGAAAGATGTGTCTATACTTCGGCTTAAGCCGATTGAAAAACGAGATTAGCCGGTTGCAAAGGATGGTGAAGGAAAAAAAACCCGATAAAATATACTAAAAAATAGTTCAAATATTTTACAAATTTAAAATTTTCTCCTAGTATTTCCATTTTGTATTTGTATAAGGAGGACACATGCCGCTTAGACAAAAAGGACTTTCTTGAAGACTGCATCATAAAATCAAACTCCTATGAATATTTTGTTTAATGTTTTGATCTCTAAAGTCATTTTCAAGCATGCAGAGAAAGTAAATGCTCCCTTGGAGAATAGCTTTCTATTCCAAAGGTTTAGCTTTCTATTCAAAAGACTTTTGAATCCCTTAGGGACACTTGTCTCTCAAAGAAGGTATGCCTTGGAGGATAGCTTTCTATTCCAAAGTTTTAGCCTTCTATTCAAAAGACTTTTGAATCCCTTAGGAACACTTGTCTCTCAAAGAAGGTGATGTAAGGAAACAAAAGGACAACAAAGTTATTTTACAAAGAGCCTTGGCATGTGGCGATCACCCAATCAAAGAATGCAACGGCCTCAGTGTGGCAACAACCTTGCAAAATGAACCCTATGGTCTTCCACATGCCAAAAAACATATGTGTGTGTGTGTGTGTGTAAAATTTACTAAAATTATGTAAGGTGAAACTTCACTTTAACATTCTACAACAATAGAATGCAAGAAAAGTAAAGACAGGATGTGAAATGAAAGGTAAGTCTCCATCATGTACTAAAAATTATGAAAGGCCCCTAACCCAATCCAACACTAAGGGTTTCTTTTAGAAAGCCAAAAATAACTCAATAGCAAATGTTTTATATGAATTTTGGGTCCATGGGATATCACAAAAGTAAATGTGTGTAGCATTTCATACTTCCCAAGTGTAGGATCTTTATACTCTTATCTCTCTCTTTGAAAGAGTTAAGGTAGACACAAAAACTTTTTTAAAACAAACTCTCTCTAGTGTGTGATGGGCGCAGGACGCTCGCTGTTACTGCCCGCACGCTCCCTCCCCCTTCTTCGCCATCGTTGCCTACCCCCCTTGCCCTTGAGTAGCACCTCCTCCCTCGCCTCCTCGCGTAGCCCTCCCTGCCGCCCCCCTCACTGCCCTCTCGCTCCCCTGCCCCGCCCCGCCCGCCGCCCGCTTCCTAGCCAACCTACTCCCCTGCCAGCCCACATTGCCCGCCCCCTCCCCCCCTCGCACTTCCTTCGCTCTTTGTCTTTCTTCCCGCAGGTTTCCTTCAGCTAGCGTTGGCAGTGGTATTCTTTGCACAGTGCTCGTCAAGGTCCGTTGCAACGAAATCACTCTATCCGCTTCTCTGACACAGCAGTAGACACAGATGGAGGCTCCAGCTCCGCCACAGAGAGACTCTTTCGAAGCCCATTCGCCCGACCCCGCTGAGCCCACCATTCGACTTGCACTCCAACCATTCAACTTGGTCTCTCACCGACAGACCAAGCGAGCCTAGCTGCAGAGGTAGAGCGCTTGCATGCGACTTCTGTCATCTGCAAGGTTCTCGGTACCCGACCTAGCAGAGGAGCTGCGTGACCTTCTCCAAGGCCATCTACTTGTAGAGGTGGGCAAGATCTTGGACGTACAGATTCTCGGACGAGGCTACTACCAGCAGATCGAGTTTGAGACCTTTAACGAGCCTCTAACATGGCATCTAAGGTCATCACCATGATTCCGTTGACCATCCGAGCAGCTCGAGCCCACTTTCGATAGTGGAGACATGGTTTTGACCCTACTTCGGATGTTTTGGTAGAGGAGGCAGACATCCCCATCTCCGTCTGCTTTCCTGGTTTTCGGAGGGAGTACTTACCACTTTTCTCCAGGATAGGCTCAGGGATTGGGACTGTCCTTGAGACACCACGCACGGCAGTCTCAGTAGCTACCAAGGCGGCTGCCATTCCCTAAGTTTGCGTTCTGGTCAGGGACACTCACACGCTCCCGAAGGTCATTCTTCTGCCTCGGGTGAGTGGTGGTTGGTTCAGACAGAGTGTGAAGTATTCGAGTCTCCCGAACCAGTGCTTCATTTGTCGACAGATGGGCCATCTTGCAAAGGGGGAGGAGGCCTCGACCTACTCCACAGACTTAGCCCTAGCCTGCAAGGGCTGGCCAGCAGCCACAGGCCGAGACACAGCGCACACATGCAGAGCCTCCCTCCGAGCCTGGGGCTCCAACGGAGGAGGGATGGCAGTAGATCCGTGGTCGACGACGACAGGGGCCACAGAGACAGCGTGGCACTCAGAGTGGTCCTTAGGCGCCTCCCCAGCAGAAGTGGGTTCCCACAGGGAACCATTTCGGTCCTCTTGAGCAGGATGAGGTCCCTGCTCTAGCCCCCAACCTCAGCTTCACCCTCCATAGCCCCTCCCCCCCCAGAGTTCCCCCTCTCCTCATCATCCTCCCCCCCGCCTCTCGCTCACGTCGCCTCCTCCCTAGGCCCCTCTTCCTCTGTCGCTCCCCCCCGTCCCTCCTCTCTACCTCTTACCCCTGCTCCTACTCACCCCCCTCCCGCTCCAGTTCCACAGCCGACCCAGGGGCAGGTCCATCTCCGGCCGCTAGGAGATCTCTTGGCAGCACCTTTGCCACGAGTTGCTTGGCGAGAGAGAGACAGCCTTTCTTCTGACCCCCTCTATAGGTACAGACGTCTCCTTTTGCAGCTATCCCTCGTGGTGTGAAGAGCATCGACCTGCGACACCGATGGGACTTCTTCAACTACGACCACTTGTTTTCTTGGTGACCCATCAGTAGACCATGAGGCAGCGTGCTTCAGGGTCCATGTTCTGTTCCTTGCAACTAGGGGGATAGAGGCCTTGGACTTAACGGTTGGCTTCTCTTTTCCCCTTTGCGGGAGGGACCAGATTGAGTGGACTCTCGACTCAGTGTTGGGGTGGTTACACACACATGGGAGAACTAGGAGTTACACACATGCTTCAGACTTTGTGGCCACTAGCCAAGTTTGCGGTGACCCCTCCTAGAGTTCTCTCACCACATGGGAGAACTAGGAGTCACACACATGCTTTAGCCACTGGCCAAGTTTGCGGTGACCCCTCCAGATATAGCAGGATGTAGACACATTGTGGTCTACTTCTTTGCCGATATGCAGTGCTTGCCATGCTATGTACACATTCATAAGGACTCCTAGATAGAGGAGGTTGCTTTACAGACGGCTCGCTCTACTTGGGCTTGGGCCAGGTACTCTTGCAGTCACGCCTATCTAGAGGACGCTCGGATGCAGATTACTACCCATCCAAGCCAGCCTCGAAGATAGTACGTTTAGCTGCTGCGACAGCATCTATTCTCTCTCGCTCTCCATGATGATCGTCTCATGGAATGTGCAAGGACTTGGTGGGCCCCAGTTTCAGCGTCAGCTGGGCCAAATGCGTCAAGAGCTTCAGTGCTGCCTTGTGGGAGGAGAGATTGGTCTCCTTATGCTTCAGGAGAACCATCTGTGTGAGAGCCGCATTAGACGTTGTGGTTAGCTCTTGCGTGGACGATATGATACTTTTTGGTCAGCTGCTTTTAGACATGGAGGCATCCAGGGTGGGGTATGTATGACTATTGCGGATTCTTTGCAGCAGGCCATTGTGGGCAAAGGGATTATTGTGCGAGGCATAGCTCAATGGATTACTATGCAGGTTCAGAGGGCTTCCTGAACATCTATGCGCCCAATGTGGCGAGTGCATGAGCAAAGTTTTGGTCACAGATAGTTGAGTCTCTGCCGCCGCAGGCAGAACACTGGTGCATAGGGGGGCACTTCAACATGTTGGAGGACCCTTCTGACAGGATTGGTGGTAGCCATGCTACTGTACATGGAGTTGAGTTGGCAGCTTGGGAGAGGTTTTATGACTTTGAGGGTCTCGAATGTATGGAAGCACTCTAGTTTTGTGAGGCCCCCAGACAGACTTTCCTTCTCTCGTTCGGACCGCAGAGTGGGGGGAGTGAATCTATCGCGGTCGCTTCTACACTAGTGACCATTTCAATGACTTGGGAGGGACAGTTGGCATTCTGGAAGGGACTTCCTTCTTGGACCATGCACCAGTGATCCTCACAGTGGCAAACAGGCAGAGGAGAGGGAGCACGATGCTTCGCATCCCAGAGAGAGTCTTGTTGGACTCTGCACTCACAGAGCGAGTAAAGGTTCTCTGGACAGAGAGCTTGGACAGGCAGGACTCTCCTGCTGACAGAGTGGCCTCAAGACTAGCTCAGATTAGTGTTTCTTTCTCCAGGAGTCTTTGGCTCTCCGGGCTACAGCGAGAGAGGAGGAGCAGCATCTCAGACGGGGCATTGCTTTGTTGCAGAGGATACAGGAGTAGCATCTAGAGAGTCCTTGGTTGGAGGAGCAGCTACAACAGGCTCGCCAGGAGCTTGTTAGCACAGAGGAGCGGCAACATGAGTTTTCTTTCCATCAATAGGCATCTCAGTGGACACAGGTGGGCGACAGAGTGACTGTTGCTTTCTTCGAGGCAGTGGAACCTCGACATTTCCATGCCAAGGTCAGTCAGTTGAGGAGGCCTGATGGGTCAGTTGCTTCTGAGCCCGATAATATGCGTGCAGTTGCTACTGACTTTTACCATGAGTTACTGTCTGCAGAGCCTCAGTCAGAGCGTCAGGATGCATGTAGGGAGCAGGTGTGGGCACAGATGCCTTGCCTTGTGACTAAGGAGATGCGTCAGAGGCTTGAGTTTCCACTTCAGCTAGAGGAGTTGCACACGGATCTAAGTGCCCTCCCCTGTGGTAGTTGTCCAGGTGAGGATGAGTTGACTCTCAGTTTTTTCTTGGAGTAATGGGACTTGCTTGGCCCAGGTCTCTATAGTGATTTTTAGTACATCTTGCACACAGGAGTGATGCTTGACAGCATGAGTGAGGGCTTGATCTACCTCATTCCCAAGGAGGGTGACTCCTTGGATGAGATTCGACAGTGGCGCCCCATCACCATCCTCAACTCAGCCTACAAAATTCTTGCCAAGGCTCTGAGATTGAGGATCCAGCCACTTCTAGAGAACCTTATACATGGGACTCATACAGGTTTTGTCAAGGACGTAGTATCCTTGACAACATCTTTACTTTTTGGGAGGCTTTTGTCCTAGCGCGGCTCCGTGGTGAGGACCTGGTGATTCTTCTTCTCGATTTTGAGAAGGCATATGACAGAGTTGACTGGGACTTTCTAGAGGGCACTCTACACCGTATGGGCTTCTCAGATGCTTGGATCAGAGGGGTGTCAGCTTTGTACCGACAGACTCACAGTCAGGTTATTTTCGCAGGAGGTAGAGGTGATCGCTTCATGCTCACACATTTGGTCAGGTAGGGTTGTCCTCTTGTCCCCTTCCTCTTTCTGTTCTATGCGGAGGCGATGAGAAGGTTCTTGGTGTCGCAACAGGTTGGTCTACGGGGCTTAGCACTCCCTATTTGAGGAGATGAGCTATTGGACGCTGAGTTTGGTGACGACTCAGCCTTGTACTTAGATGGCCAGGAGGCCAACCTTCACAGGTGTGAGCAAGCTCTGAAGACCTTCTGTTGTGCATTAGGCGCACTGATCAACTGGAGAAAGACAGTGGCTTTCTCGATTGGTAGTGCTCCTATGCCCGATTGGATGCCACGAGAGGGTTTTAGGTGGATTCCCCCAGGGACTGCAGTTCGGTACTTGGGATGTCAGGTTGGTTTGGACTTGTCCCTTGAGAAGCACATTGCTCCCCTCCTCCTGTCTATCAAGAGGAATTTGTTACACTGGAGCTCAACACGACTTTCTTTGGCAGGCAGATTAGTAGTTGCCAACCAGATGTTGTTGGCAACTATGTGGTACATCACTTCTTGTTGGATCTTCTCGAGTTCTTGTATCAGCCAGGTAGAGAGGCTGATCAGGAACTTCCTTTGGTCAGGACGTGACACTCAGATATCCCGACCCAAAGTGTCTTGGCAGGTCATCACTCTTCCTTGTTCACAGGGAGGGCTTGGGATCATTGACCCCGCACAGCAGAGCAGAGCCCTTCTTGGGAATTTCATAGTCAGAGGACTTCTTCCAAGTGAGGAGCCCTGGAAGGAGCTTTTGCTATAGCAGCTTTGTGCTAGAGTGCCTCAGGCTGGAGGCCCCTGGCGACCTTCGACCATATGGATCTTCACAGAGATGCGCACATTTGGTTTGAGCAGGATACTGGAGGACAGCTTCGCTGTGTGTTTTCTTTGATCTTGGGAGCACTTGCGCCGAGGCCTAGAGTAGCGACAGCCTACTTGCACGGAGGAGCACCCCTTGTTTGGAACCCCATGGTTAGCACTCAGAGAGGCCACTTGGTTGGTAGTCAGCCTCATGTTTCCTGGGGTCCCATGGCAACGGGTCCAGCGCGCTAGTTGCAGGGTTTCCAACTACAGGGCATGAGAGGGGTGCAGAGCATGTGGCAGGACATCTTAGAGGCAGTTCTAGCTGGGTGGCTCACACATCTTGAGCCAGTAGCACCCAGGTGGATGGGAGCCTTCACAGGACTGGAGGTTCTCATCTCAGTTCGAGCATGCTTAGAGACTGTTCCCTTTTCTTTACAGGGTGAGGGACGCTTACAACGAGTTGCAGTAGAGGCCCCACAGGTGGCAGAGTGCTGTTTTCAGAGGATTCGAGTGGTGGGCATCTGTGGGAGGACTTATGTCATCAATCCTGACCCAGCAGCTCATGAGACTGGACACTGGAGATTGTGGGCTTGGGAGTATTGTCCACTGGCACGAGTAAAGTGGGATCCTAGAGAGTGGCTTTGGAGGGACCCTTTCTCTTCTGCGGACCACCCAGGTGTCTGGTTCTTTCAGTACACTGTTCGACTGGGAAGTCACATACTAGAAGCACAGAGAGAGGCCCGCCCCACTGCAGCACCTCATTGGCAGGAGGAGGGTCTCATAGCTGAGTTCTTAGCAACCTTCTGGGAGAGGTTGTGGGACTCCAGACAGCCGAGGTGAGTCACCTTGTTTCAGTGGCTAGTCGCACACAGAGCTACAGCAGTTGGGAGATGGCTAGTGCATAGTGGTCTTTCGACCGCATGTGCAGCTTGTGACCATCTTGTGGAGAGTCAACATCACTGTCTTTGGGACTGTCCTTTGGCACAACAGGTGTGGCTTCGTGTTCTTCGGCTGATGCCTGCTCTTTCCACGGCTCGACAATACACTTGGGGAGCAGCATCTTGGTCCACCCTCACGGGCCCGGAACTTCAATTTGAGCTATCTTCCACCATTAGGATGATAGTGATGCGGGAGGGGCGACCTACACTCCAGCCTGCCACAGAGCTTACTCCACAGGAGTGGTGCAGTGAGAGAGAGGAGTGTTGGGAGCTCATCAGTGGCCTGACAGCCTGACACTCTGGTTCATCTGGCGGGCCCGCTCCTTCCGCATCTTTGGGGCTTGCCCTGTGCCACTAGAAGAGACTGTTCGCGATCTTTAGCTAGAGCTGATCCACACTCTCAGAGGACAGCTTGATAGACTACAGGGCAGCTCCGACCGCATGCAAGAGCGCAGAGAGGA
The DNA here is from genome assembly GCF_014529385.1 of Adiantum capillus-veneris. Taxonomy (NCBI): domain Eukaryota; kingdom Viridiplantae; phylum Streptophyta; class Polypodiopsida; order Polypodiales; family Pteridaceae; genus Adiantum; species Adiantum capillus-veneris. Next base: position 61,067,902 of record NC_140951.1, on the reverse strand, counting down.
TTTCCTTCGACTATGGCATCCTGGGCCTTTCTACACCATGGTCCAGGGTGTACTCCGATGGCACTACCGACCACCTGTGTGGCTTTTCCCTCCTCCCATTTCTTGATTTAACCCATTGTACATATGCTGGTTTTTCATTGGGAGAGTCTCCCCACCATGGTTGTTGTAGCCCTCTCTTGAAGAGGTGGTTGTAGCCCTATGGGCAGTTTTATTAACTAATAGAAAGATCTTTTGTATTAAAAAAAAAGTGTGTGACTGCCGTCTATAGTCTCTTAAAGACAAAATCTATTCATTTGTGTCTTTCATTGGCAAATACAAACAAGGTGAAGACTTCACGATGGACTCAAGAAGGCACCATTCTTTGTTGTAACAAATTGAGTGATTTTTTTTTCCTGACACACAAGAGGGTCCACAGGGGGAGGTGCTTATCCCTTCCAAATATTAGCCATGTTACATGGTGGAGCAAGGGCAGCGTACCATCGGGCAAGAGCCACGTGTACGCATCACCATGGCCACCTAATTGATACACCACATGCTGGGAATGATAGAGAGAACTCGTAGCAACCAGATAGAAAAACACTGAGTGATTATTAGAACACATTTGACATGTTCATGGTCTGTGTTCGGAAAAAATGTGTCTCAGCTTAATATCGTGCCGTTTTCAATTTCAAAAATTCGGTTGAGAGCAAGGAAAAAAGAAGAATCTGCATCCCAAAATAGAGAAAAATGGTGTAAAAACTTGAAAAATAAATCTAATTTTTTAAACTTCCTCTTGGCAAATTCAAGAAAATGAATTTTGTATGTCTGGATGATTTTTTCCGAATGGAGAGAGAGAGAGAGAGAGAGAGAGAGAGAGAGAGAGAGAGAGAGAGAGAGAGAGAGAGAGAGAGAGAGAGAGAGAGATGTACATACACGCACACACACTCATTTTTATAATGAAAATATTTAAATGATTATAGTAAAGCATGAAATGACTTGAAATGTCACCAATCAAAGTTGATGTGATGGTGACCATTGGATGGTGAGAGGTGCAAATAATAATTGCACGTTTTCGCTACCACTCTCCTATGGCCTTCTTGACCAAAAAGAATGACATAGAAGGTGGTGTTAAGTATGGAGCCTGATTTACCCTTGTAATTTTCTATGGTAAAAGTGCACATTTGTAAGGCCCCCATTATGAGGAGAAGCCATCGTGCGTGAAGGAAAATCACTCGCCTGAATATTCCTTTTCGACGGAATATTATGGCCGGACGACGGCCGAAAAGTGGTCGGAAAACAACCAGTCGGTTGGCCGGTGGCCGGTAGTCAATGGCCGGTGGCCGGTGGTCGGAATTCAATGGCCGGTGGCTGGTGGCCGAATTCAAAAGCGAACTTGTCTTCTCAAGGGCGGCCACACATGGGCGGATTGGAGGGTCCGATTTGGATTTATTCACACAAGGGCGGCATGGCTGCCTCTCATAAGAGAGGGCGGCCCTTTTGGCCTATAAAAGAAGGCCATTTCTACACACATTTCATAGTGTGAAGTTGATGCAACAAGGTGAGTGTGAGGTGGTGAGAGTGAAGCAAGGCGGGAGCTCCATTAAAAGTATAATCCCTTTGTAAACTACTTCTTGTTTTGAAGTACTAAAGCCATTGAGTGGTTGCTTTCCCATGGACGTAGCCCACATTGGGTGAACCACGTATATCGTGTGTACTCTCTCTCTCTCTCTCTCTACTCTATAATCTCGTGTATGTAAATCTGTCTCTCTCCATTAAGTAATCTACTCAATTATCTATTTAGCTAAGTCTTATTTCCTGTATCAGAGCAAGGTTTGCTTGTAGCTAAATTATCTCAAGGAAAGGATTCCTTGAATTGAGTGGGAGTTATGGCGGAGGAAGGGAAGCTCAAGGTTCAACGGCAAAAACTACCAACATTGGAAGATGCAGATTGAAGACTATCTCTACCAGAAGGACCTCTATTTGCCACTAGGCGGTCTTGCGAAGAAGCCCGCAACAATGGCAGATGAAGCATGGATTGTCCTTGATCGAAAGGCACTGGGAACAATCCGGTTAAGCTTGGCGTCAACGGAGGCCTTCAATGTTTCGGAGATGAAGACCACGGAGGACTTGATGAAGTCACTTGACGACTTCTACGAGAAACCATCGGCATCCAATAAGGTATTTCTTATGAAGCGCTTGTTCAATCTAAAGATGGCAGAGAATGGTTCAGTTGCAGAACACCTAAATGACTTTAACACAAACATAAGTCAACTTCGATCAATTAAAATCAATTTCGATGACGAAGTGCGAGCTCTCCTTATACTATCATCTCTACCGGATAGTTGGGACAGCCTTGTGATGGCTATAAGTAATTCTATTTCTGGCACAAATACTCTTAAGTTTGATGATGTTGTGGGTGTTCTCCTAAGCGAGGAAATACGAAGGAGAAGCACAGGAGAATCATCAAGTGTTGCACTGTCAATGGAAACAAGAGGAAGGCCTAAGAAGAGGTTCAAAAACCAAAAGGGTCGTGATCGCTCAAGGCGGAGCAAGTCATGCACAAAGTCAGTTCTTGAATGTTGGAACTGTGGCAAGAAGGGCCACGTCCAAAAGGATTGCTGGTCCAAGAAGAAGAAAGAGACAGAGTCTCAAGACAACAAGCCAACATCGGAGGCCAATGTGGCAGGTAAAGTAGAGCAAGATGCTCTAATTCTCTTATTAGACAATGTGTCTAATTCCTGGATAGTAGATTCTGGGGCTTCATTCCATGCGACACCACACAAGCAACATTTCCAAGACTATACCAAAGGTAATTTTGGGTATGTATACTTGGGAGATGATGAAGGTTGTGAGATTGTCGGAAAAGGTACAGTTTCTGTCAAAACTAGTAACGGAAATGAATGGAAGCTTAAAGATGTTAGGCATGTTCCTTCTCTTCGCAAAAATTTTATCTCTACAGGACAATTGGACGATGAAGGTCACAAAATTTCATTGGAAACAAACGGTGGAATATCTCAAAGGGATCTTTGGTGGTTGCCAAGGGAGAAAAAGTCGGTACACTTTACTTGTGTACTGTTAGCACACAACCTTCAGCTTGTGCAGCAACTACAGAAGTTGACAGTGCGGTGTGGCACTACCGACTTGGGCATATGAGTGCCAAAGGAATGCAAATCCTTCAAACAAAGAAGCTTCTACCAAGTTTGAAAGAAGTGGACTTAGAGTTCTGTGAAGATTGTGTTTATGGTAAACAAAAGAGGGTAAAATTTCAAAAATCAGGAAATGAAAGAAAAAATAAAAAACTTGAGTTGGTTCATTCTGATGTTTGGGGTCCTACAAGTACACCATCACTTGGTGGCTCATTGTACTATGTAACATTCATAGACGATGCGACTAGAAAAACATGGGTTTATGTCATGAAGAATAAGTCCGATGTATTTTCCATATTTCAAAGGTGGAAAGCCTTTGTGGAGAATGAAACAGGTACCAAGGTTAAATGCCTCAGATCCGACAATGGAGGCGAATATTGCAGCCAAGCTTTTGAAAGATTTTGTGCTAGCAATGGCATTCGGAGGCAAAGGACAACCCCAAGGACACCTCAACAAAATGGGATTTCGGAAAGAATGAACAGGACAATCATGGAGCGACCACGAAGCATGCGGCTACATGCAGGCCTACCGCTTTAGCTTTGGGCTGAAGCTGTAAGTACGTCTGTGTACTTAATCAATCAGTCACCCTCAACGGCATTGGATGGGGGAGTTCCAGAAGAGGCATGGACAGGTAAACCGGTGAATTATGCATTTCTCAAAGTGTTTGGGTGTGAGGCTTTCATGCACATAGATAGAAGCCTAAGATCAAAGCTAGATGCAAAGTCTAAAAAATGTTTCTTCATTGGCTATGGAGAATGTGACTTTGGGTATCGCCTATGGAATCTTGAAGATGGTAAAATCTTAAGGAGTAGGGATGTAATTTTTTACGAACAAAATATGTACAAAGATTACTTGGAAAGAAAACAAACAAAAGAAACAGGTGATGAGTACATGGAGCTTGAGGACGGTGAAGACTCAAGGACTGCAAAACGGTGACAATATGCAACAACGTCAACCAAATGAGGAGCCTCAACCTTTTCCACGAAGATCTACAAGAGCAAGTAGACCTCCAGAAAGGTTTGTTCCTTCCTTCAACCATCTCTTGATCTCAGATTCTGGAGAGCCGGAATCATATGAAGAAGCTATGCAACATGAATCCAAAGAAGAATGGACGAAGAGCATGCAAGTGGAGATGGACTCACTACATCGCAACCAAACATGGGAGTTGGTTGAGTTGCCTAAAGGTAAGCGGGCACTTCAAAACAAATGGGTGTACAAGCTGAAGGAAGAAGAAGGTGGGAAGAACAGGTACAAGTCTAGGCTTGTGGTAAAAGGGTTTTCTCAAAATAAAGGTATTGACTTCAATGAAATATTTTCTCCTGTTGTAAAAATGAACTCAATTAGGCTTGTCTTAAGCCTTGTGGCTGCTCATGATCTAAATCTCGAGCAAATGGATGTAAATACGGCATTCCCTCACGGTGACTTAGAGGAGGAAATCTACATGCTTCAACCAAAGGGGTATGAAGTAAAAGGTAAGGAGAAAATGGTTTGCAGATTAAAGAAGAGCTTGTATGGTTTAAAGCAAGCATCAAGACAATGGTACTTGAAGTTTGATCGATGGATGTTGGATCATGGATTCACAAGATGCAACTCGGATCACTGCGTCTACACGAAGAATTTGGGAGATGGAAAATTCATCATCCTAATGTTGTATGTTGATGACATGTTGATTGCAAGTGCTAACATGCAGGCCATAAAGGACCTAAAAGAGGAGCTGTCTAAATCTTTTTCAATGAAAGATTTAGGTGCTGCAAAGAGGATACTTGGTATGAAAATATCAAGGGACAGGACGAAGAAGACAATAAAGCTATCTCAAGAAGATTACATCAAGAAGGTACTAGAAAGGTTTGCAATGCAAAATGCAAAACCAGTTTCTACACCTTTGGCTGGTCATTTTAAACTAACGAAGGATATGTGTCCAAAGACACAAGAGGAGATAGCCTATATGTCTAAAGTTCCATATGTTGCAGCGGTAGGTTCTCTAATGTATGCTATGGTCTGGACAAGGCCAGACATTACACATGCAGTGGGAGTTGTGAGTAGGTTCATGGACAACCCAGGTAAAGAGCATTGGCAAGCTGTGAAGTGGATACTTAGGTATCTAAAAGGGACAACAACAAATGCTTTGTATTTTGGAGGAACTGATATTTTTCTAGAAGGGTATACTGATGCAGATATGGCAGGTGACAAAGATACTCGAAGGAGAACTACTGGCTATGTGTTCACGGTTGTGGAGGCACAGGAGTAAGCTAGGCTTCAAAGCTGCAAAAAGTGGTTTCACTTTCTACCACGGAAGCAGAGTATGTAGCAATGACGGAGGCAAGCAAAGAAATTATGTGGCTTCACAGATTCTTAGAAGAGCTTGGATTCAAACAAGACAATTGTGTCTTGTACAGTGATAGCCAAAGCGCTGTCCATCTTTCGAAGAACTCAGCCTTTCATTCAAGGACAAAGCACATTGAGGTGAGATATCACTTCATACATACTCTTTTGGAAGAGGGACAGCTAAAGCTAGGAAAGGTGCATACAAGTGAAAATCCTGCAGACATGTTTACAAAGGTGGTCAACAAGGAGAAGTTGAGCTTTTGCTCATCTTCAATGGGCATTCAAGGATAAGAAGCTAGAATGGAAAGCAGTCACAGGTTTGGTTTGGAGATCATTCTCCAAGTGGGAGATTGTTATGTATGGAGCCTGATTTACCCTTGTAATTTTCTGTGGTAAAAGCGTACATTTGTAAGGCCCCCATTATGAGGAGAAGCCATCGTGGGTGAAGGAAAATCACTTGCCGGAAACCAAAATTTTCACAGTCAAAAATCAGGGGCAACTTTAGGGGCCTCAGGGACGGAAGCCCCTGAGAATTTTTTTCCCTCGCCGGAATATTATGGCCGGACGGTGGCCGGAAAGTGGTCGGAAAACAACCAGTCGGTTGGCTGGTGGCCGGTAGTCAATGGCCGGTGGCCGGTGGTCGGAAGTCAATGGCCGGTGGCCGGTGGCCGAATTCAAAAGCGAACTTGTCTTTTCAAGGGCGGCCACACATGGGCGGATTGGAGGGTCCGATTTGGACTTATTCACACAAGGGTGGCTACACATGGCTGCCTCTCATAAGAGAGGGCAGCCCTTTTGGCCTATAAAAGAAGGCCATTTCTACACACATTTCATAGTGTGAAGTTGATGCAACAAGGTGAGTGTGAGGTGGTGAGAGTGAAGCAAGGCGGGAGCTCCATTAAGGGTATAATCCCTTTGTAAACTACTTCTTGTTTTGAAGTACTAAAGCCATTGTGTGGCTGCTTTCCCGTGGACGTAGCCGACATTGGGTGAACCACGTATATCGTGTGTACTCTCTCTCTCTCTCTCTAATCTCGTGTATGTAAATCTGTCTCTCTCCATTAAGTAATCTACTCAATTATCTATTTAGCTACGTCTTATTTCCTAACAGGTGGTACGCACATATCAAGAAATCTACAACTTGCACATATATGATAACTACTTTGCTAAAATGAAAATACCATGAAACATGTTATATAAATACGCACATATCAAGAAATCTTCAACTTCCAAATATATGATAACTACTTTGCTAAAATGAAAATAACATAAAACATGTTATGTAAATATTTAAAAACACAACGTGAGAATGTACAATTTCTACAAAGTACATAAACTTTGAGAATATAGCCTATGGAAAATTCTACTTGTCACCCTTATAATCCAAGGTCCAACGTGTCTAACACTTCTTTTTAATCGGTATCACCTATTGAGTAAATCTTAAACACCCAATTATTCACCCCAAATAGACTTTTCTTATGCTAGGGAGACAACTTTTTCTTACAAAATAAGAAAAGCTCAAACATATACCTTGGATATATGTTGGCGCATTGTTGAGAGTGTAGGTGACCATGGAAAGCCTTTCCATCTTGAGAGAGAGAGAGAGAGAGAGAGAGAGAGAGAGAGAGAGAGAGAGATTCCATTATTGTCCTCGAAGGTCAAATATGACCTATGGGCCAAAAGATACATATCAAGTGATGTGTGTGGAGCTGATAAGCCACTCTTGATGATGATGAAGAATTGTGGAGATAGCATCGTAATTGAGAGTCCATATCGTGGTTGGGAGAAATATGTGTAAGGAGAGCTCATGGCTGAAAATGTGGGAAAAATAGGCTCTAATGTAATTGAAGCCAACACTCAAGTAGGGTGTGTTAGACTCGCGAATGTGCTAAGGACATAGGTACATAGTGGATGAGACTCCTTGTCGATGCCCCAATGCCCTATCTGACATTGTAGAGAATGAGAGCTAAGCGGGATAGAGGCGATAGTGTAGATTGCACTTAGTGGGATGGGCTGAAGCATGTAGGGGTGAGTGTGTCTCCCTCATTTGGAGAAGAAGATGGTTTTGTAATTTGGGGCAATATATGTAGCTCAAGGAGGTCACCTTAAAAAAATGTAACTTCTCACGTAAGTTCAACAGAAGGGTATTTAAAGTTCCTAAAGCTTACCAAAATATATATACTGAAGGATACTATTTTTTCAAATTTGAAAAACATTACAGATTTTAAAAGAAAAGGGTACATTATATTACTACAAAGATTCACACATAAGGGTTTTTACAAACATGTCTTGAATGCACGTGATATGGTAATTCTACACATAATGAACCTCCCAAGTATGTGAGATATGTGGTGTAGTGTATGATGCGTGAACCTCTGGCTTTCTATCAAGCCTTGATACATTTGCACTATAGAAAAGCCTCATTCATTGTGGAATCTCTTCAGCGTGAACCTCTGGCTTTCTATCAAGCCTTGATACATTTGCACTATAGAAAAGCCTCATTCATTGTGGAATCTCTTCAGCCACATGTAGCAAGTGCAATGCATCCCATCTTCCAAACCACTTCTTGATGTCTTGCATCCATCCCGAACTTAGTGTTTTTCTTTTATGCTTCTTTTCAACCTTTTGTATATATTGCACAACTCTCTCCATACCCATAACCTCAATAGTAAGTGTTCCGATTTCAAGTAGCAAGAGCATGTATGGTATTTATTGAAGAGTGTGTGTGCACGGATGCGGATGCGGATGTTGTGCAGTGTGCGTGCCAGAAATAGAGAAGGAAAGGGTAGACCGTGTGTGGGTGGAGGAGGGCTCAAGTGATCTACTCCTTATTGTTGTATATATGTACAAGCAATAAGGTGAGTAGTGGGCGGGCACCCATAACCTGGGCGACCGGGCAAGGCAGAAGCGCCTTTACCCCAACAATCTCCCACTTAAAGGAAAATGTGGCGATAAGTGAGTCCTACTAGCTAAACTACTAGTATGTACAATAAAACATGTGAGAAACTCTTTCAACCTACACCCACTGGCCCGCTCAGTCGATCTAGATGCAACCATATTGGCTCTAGTGGTAGGCAAGCGTGTGTACCCACGCTAGAGCCTGTATATAAATCCTGCAGACTACTCTGTATGGTCTGCAAAACTCTACTATACATCATGCTAGTGTCAGTCACCCTGCAAATGCTCCCACTACAGCTGCTAGGTCGGGCCTCCACACTAGTAGGTCATACATGAGACGCCCAAAGGCTCACGAAATCTACACAAACTTGATTGTACTTGCCTCCCCTGCGCTATCTGCAATCACTACATCATCAGGACTATCCATCGCATATGAATGTGTCAACATCGACACTGAGATGGCTACATCCCTCTCACCCATAGGGAGGAGCTGTGTGTCCTGATATCAACTCATCAGCCTCTAGCATGAGAATATCAAAGAACTTTTAGGTCCGTCATCTTTTCCTATGTCTCTAAGGAGCAGACCTACTCTACCTCTGCCTGCACAGACTCTAAAAACCCATGTTGTGTCTCACTAGAGCACTGCCGCTCTACCTCTATCTCTACAAAGTCTACTGGTACGTCCTGTATAGCTAACTACTCTGTCTCGTGAACATGGTGGAGCTCATCCGTGAAGAAGACACATCTCGTCTCTTGCTCGAAACATGCCAACAACAAAATCGAGACTATGTTGTCTCAAATTTCAGACACATGCATAGGATATACCAAGCCACTGCAGGCTATTTTGGCAATTACTCATGAATGGCAATGCATTTGGAAAGACTGCTCTATAAGCAATGTCTGACAACTAAAATCTACTAACCGTCTCATTGAGATCAAGCTCTATCTCAACTGAGGAACATAGCGCACATGTCGTAGCATATATGATGCACCATGCAATTGCAAACAAACATCTCTTGCACCTGCAATGTCAAATGTTGAACCATTGGCCAAGTGTATACAACCAAAGCTCCCACTAGAGAAGGTGCTAAATCAGTCACAATGCGGTGTGACGTGGAAAACTGCATCTTCATTTAGCAACCAACGTAGAGAAGTATCATTGCTCAAAGACATGTAACTAGGAGGAACACTAAATTTAAACGTGACATCACCGTCACTGGCATACGAAGCCACCACTCTAGCATGTGTCAAAACCTCATTTGCATCTCGCATAGATCTCTGTTTTTGTCTTATATGTCTGAAACAATGGCACCTAATGTGCCCTGTGTGACCACATTAATGCCAACAACGCAAGTATCGGCAACTACGAGACCGCCGTCTCTCATGAGTCATCACTATATACTCCAAACTCTTACATGTCTGCAACCATAAGCGAATGTTAAGAAACCAAACTATGGTGAGAAAACCTAAGAGAAATCTGACAAAGTCTCCCTTGTAAACAGAGCAAAAACTCAAGTACAATCTCTACCATAAACCATGTCAAAACTGGCAACAAAGTGGGAGATAACTCAACCACTACACAATCATGAAACCCATGATCAATCACACCAAAACCGATGCTCACATATGCATAAAACACCTCCAACTCCACAATCTCCAAACGACAAGGATATAATTCGGGAAAAATAACTCAACTGAGCATAAAGCACATAACCATATACGCAAGTAGAGGGAAAACTACCTCAAGACGCATCCCACAAGAGAAACTGCCTGCAAAAATCTGCAAAGAACGTGTGAAAACTATGATTGGCAAAGTCTATAGCCACACAAGCATATGCAATCCTCACTCCTATAGAGTGGTACAAGAACACTAAATTGTGTCCAAGCTGACAAAACCTGTCAAAGTGAGAGTAAACACTCGATCGCTGTCAAAGTGGAAGTCAAACTCGACCATTGAACCATCAGAGAGGCAGATGAGCATGAATTATGGTAAGAATAAAGGGACAAATGAATAGACTTTCCCCTGTATTTTAAGCCAGATCTCAAAAAATCTCTCCAAAAAACTACACAAAAACAGATTCATAAATGGTATACCTGAAATGCCGAGACCCTTGCAAACAAGCTCACTTTTGAATAAGCAGCTTTATGGACCTGAACCTGTCCAAAACGCTATAAACCTGTGAATCTAGTGGTACCTATGAGCTATACCCAACTCAAGTTGTATCCACAAATGCATGCATAGCATGAAGTGCACAAAACCGTACTAAAAATTGCTCTTTGGAGTGCCCTACACAATCATATATAGTCTGTACTACAAGAAAGTGAAAACTACGAGCGAAAACGCCTAGAAACTAACGCACTATGTAGTCAGTTGGTAAGTACGTCGACTGAAAACCAAGCAAAAACCGTATTGCTCTTTGGAGTGCCCCACACAATCATATATAGTATGCACTACAAGAAAGTGCAAACTACGAGCAAAAACGCCTAGAAACTGGTGCACTATGTCGTCAGTCGGTAAGTACGTCGACCAAAAACCAAGCGCAAAGCATGACCAGCTGCCTGTGGTCGAAATCGTTGTCCAAGAGCCGCGCTCGCAAGAAAAACTACTCCGAAATGGACCGTTGGAGCCGCTATACGTCGATGAGTGCCATCGAAGCTAGAAACTAGGGAACCGTCAAAGTCGTAGTGCTAGATCAAGGCCGGGATTCCGGGGAATGTCCGTCGAAGCAAATCCGCTCCATTATGGGCATGGGAGGGAAGTCGCTGGTGAAGCTACACCGAAGGAGAGCCAAACTGCTCAACTCTCGCTCTCGCTATGTCGAAGCCGAGAAGAAAATGGTCGATGCCATCTTTCGCCGCCAGATGGAAGCGCTCGCCAAGGTCGTAGTTGGCAATGTTGAGTCATTGAAACCCAAGAAGGACACCAAAGAGAGAACCGTCAATGTCAGACCGATGCCGGGGGATGCTCGTGCTTACTCACTGAGGCTCGCACACAATGTCTATATGTGTGTGCGCGTTCACGTCAAGAGCGTACGCATCCGTCTCTTTTCCGCGATGAAGAGAACTTTCTTGCTTGCTCTCTCTTTCTCTTTCTATCTTCCTTGTCTCTTTGGTACCGATGCCGGCTCTCTCTAACTTTTGTCGAGCGATGAGTTAGTGTGTGGGACCACACTCTTACACACACATCTTCCTTTTATTTGAGGGCCTCCTCAAGCAAGCTCAAGGCCATGCTCATTTACATTTGAGGGTTTATTTTTTATGCTCTATGATGTACTAACTGGTTTTAAATGGCGTTCTTGTAGGGTTGAAGCGTTAAGAGGGTGACGACGGTGCAAATAAATTCATCAAGGTCGCTATGAGTTCTACGATTCGTACTTTCATGCATTGATTTCAAGTATGTGTGTATGTCTTTAACATTGTTTTTTTTTTTTTTGCGTTGTAGGTACCATGGATTCCAACCCAAATCAATTTTTCGACTCCCAACGGGAAGACGACGACCCTAGTCTCTCCCAACCTCTATTTTCTCAATCCACTTTCTACCCATTTCCCCACCCTTCTTTCCATATGCCACCTCATGGCTACTGAGGCAAGCTTTTCCATGCATGGGAACCCCCCCATATATCTTTGCCCTTTTACCAAAATATTTCCTATTATATAAGTTACTTTTGATTTTTTCTTCCCTTTTTCGGCCAAAAGTTTTAGCTTGTATTAAATAAATAAAACTTATGTTAATCAATCACGATGTAGCATAAATAAGTAAGCTTTCTTTGTTGATATCTCTTTTGACCTTAAATATTAAATTATATATTCTAAATTACATTATATAGTTTAGTATTTTCTAATATATTTTTCATGTATATATATTATTCCACTCTACCAAATATTTTATTCACTAGTTTTCATTTTCAAACCTCAACCCCACTTTCAAATTTCAATAATACCTCCATCTAGATGATTGCCAATCTTTTCAAAACTCTAGGTCATGTTTTCATACACATGAAGGAGCTTACACTTGAAGGCAAGAGAGAAGTCCACTCAAAGGGGACCACCAAAAGACCTTTGCAACAATAAATAATACATTATTTGGCTGAATTTTTTAAGTAGAGAAGAACCCCGAATCTGAAGGAGCGTTCAACATGAAAGATGTAGCTCGTGATATCAAATTTATCTCAATTTTTTTCAGAATTTTTGGAGTTATGAACACGGAGATATGATTTTTGTAGTGGACCCCAGTTTTCTCGTGTAATGGTGACACAGGCCATCCCCAATTTTCTTCCCTCTAGAATGGCTATGGTTCTACAAGTCTTCAAGCATGATTACAAGAGACAAGGCTCTTTTAATAAGGTCTTGGCAAGTCTAAAGTGATTCTATCACCATTTTTGGAGGATCCATCCTCATCAACAACTATCCACCTTTGACAATCTCTCTTGTAAATTTCTTACCTCTCTCTTCTCTCCCTAATAAGCTTATGTCTAGCCAAAGCTAAACTATTGTAAATATCTTCTATCCTCTACATCCTACCCACATTCTCTCATCTTCTCTCTCTATTGACTCTGGTATTTTAAATAATGAGGAGACAAGATGGGAGCCACAGTCACATGCACCCCATTTTCCTAGTCACCAAAGTGGGACACTCACCTCAAATAGAAATATTGCTAAATCCTCCCCTCCTTCCCTATATAAGGAGGCCATGAGAGCTCACTTGGAAACACACACACACACACACACACACACACACACACACACACACACACACACACACACCTATCCATACACACTCTTGTGCTACATGCTTGTAGCATGAACCCTAATCACATAATCACAACACCATCATCATCACCATCACCATGCACAAAAGATGAGCACCACACCTCCACACCACTTGTAATTAAGGGTTGAAGGCACAATTTCAAGAAGAAGAAGGGTGGACACACTCATGATATTCCTCGCCATCAACTCCCATCTCTCCATTATGCCTCCTACGATCTTGTCCCCTTCTCATTTTTCTACCATACGCTACCTATTGTATTCATCTTTTGCAAGCAATCAACACACTCCATCTTGGTGCCATACTTTGTGTCGCTTTGGATACATCTCATTGTGAGTATGGTATATGCTTGTTCCTTGCACACACACACACACACACTCTCTCTCTCTCCCTCTCATATTCCTATCATCTTGCTACTTCCATCTTGAGGTGTGTGGATTCGCCACCTCTTGTATGATAAGTGAGCATACTCGCACGTTTCCCCTACCTCATTATCTTCCTTACTAACATGCATGAGTAGCAAGCCCATTCTCACTCATTCACCACTCCTCTCACCTTATTCTCTGACCACCCCATTCCACATTTGGGCGTGGATCTTGAAATTGTTTTCCATGGCATGCTTCATTGTGTATATGTATGCGTCCTAGCCGCATATTTTGCTAGGTGGTGCCCCTATTGTGTATCCCCCATGATGAGGCCATTGTGCATAGTCTTGGTGTAGAGGCCACCGTGTCTATTTTTCACTTCCGCCTCTCATTTGGTGCCCCCACTGAGGAGGGCTCTTGAAACCTTTAGTTTACAAGACTGACATGTTTACTTCTCTTCATGGACGAGTGGCTTCTTGAATTCTCTAATTGGACCACTGAAGAGGAGGAGCTTCAAGCAGGTTTGACACAAGTCATCAAGACACTCTTGCCAGGGTGTTGTATTGTTAGCATAGAAGAAGTGGTAAGACCCTATTTCCCTACTCAGATTGTTTACATTTCTCATCATCCCCGCAAACGTAAAAGCAAGGCACAAGCTGCATCATGCTCACATTGTAGCCAAAAAACCGCACCTTCGACATGAGTGCAACCCAAAGTGAAGAAAAGGCCATCATTTTCTCCCTCGACATCCGCATAGGCGTTCTCACAACGGTAGGCTTTCAAGTAGCACCAGGCTTCTCTACATCTACGTCCCCATCTTTGCCACCTATTTCACCTACATCCACAACAAGCCTTCACAACTTGAGGAAGCTACTACGAACGCGTGGTTTCTCCCTCTCCCTTGCACCAAAAGATTCAAGGGTTTTCCAGCGCCGACAATCACCCCGTCTACAAAATAAAAGGGTAAATCCTCCAAAGTCTTTCTATACCTCACTCTCATCTCATGAGCCAGGAACTAGAAACAGCAGCATGGGTTCTACGTCGTCTACTGAGTGAAGTGGTGGAGGTTGTCATCGACAAGGTCTTTGACACAGGTTTTGCTTGGCAGAAAGACAAGACCCTCCACCTTCAAGGGGTGTTGCTTGTGAATCAAGGCTATGATGACGACTTTACAGCTTGCTATGTATCCATCCAACTTGGATTAATACAAGTGGTAAGACTCACCACCTACCTCATCACACCTGTGTATACACTAGATGGCACTCTATCTTGCAGGAAAGTGAAGTTTCTCAAAGAGAGAGAGTTCAAGCTTTTCCAAGAGCTTGCTAGAGGGGCAGTCCTAGAGCTAGAAGACGAAGACAACCTTGTCCTGTGGTACTATAAATTTGACCTCGACTACCAAGAGCTCTACACCTCTGACTATAACCTTCCACCACGAAGAAGAGAGTCTTTCCGAATTATCATGTGATGGACCCAGCGCATCAGCCTTTTGCAAGGAACCAAAATTATGCACCACAACGAATTCAATCAATCAAAGTAATCTTGGACCGCAAGATGTTTTATCAGCAGATCATTACAACCATGTTTGGTAGAGAACGACTGCAAGAGATAAACACCTCTTCTCTATTCTTTATCCTCCCTATGATTAATCATGAAGTGTCTTTTGATGTAGTTATTTTCATCCTTGTATAGTATGTTTTCCATCTACCGAGCACCCATGTATTGAATCTCTATTTATATAAAAAAAAAAGATTTCTAAGTTGAGTTAATTTTCTCACTCTCACAATGGCAAGTGTAGCATTTCCAACCTTTACTGGTAAGGTGGGTGAGGATGCTGCAGACTTTCTAGACAACTTGGAAATAGCATGTGTCATCTCTGCGAGAGATGATGATGCTTCGCGCTTGTGCATCTTCCCACTTCTAATGAAGGTGGAGGCAAGATCATGGTTCAATGCCTTGGCACAAGCAACCAAGGAATGGTGGGACTTATTAAGAGCAGCCTTTGTCAAGCGTTTTGGAGAGGGCACAACATCAGAGAAGCTATGGCAATTGTTGACAGAGTTGAAGCAGGGCAGTATGCTGGAATACGCATCATATGAGTCAAAGTTTGTAGATTTATGGGGGCGATGGGTTGCATCGCTAAGAGAGGATGAGGGGGCACCCGATTTCCTAAAGAAGGATCGGTTTGTGGCTGAGTTATGGCCAAGTCTTAAAGAGAAGGTGAAGGGAAGGTTTCCTGCTACGTATGAGCTAGCAGTCTCTAGTGAGTTGTGTGGGAAGGAGCGTGAAGATTATATTTTGATGCTAAGTAATTTTACCACATTGTTCATTGATGAATATGATAAAATCACTGGCATCACAGTAGTTCAACATCACATTAAGCTCAAGGAGGAAAGTAAACATGTAGTGCAGAAGCTCAGGCGGCTAGGAGTAATTCAACAAGACGCCCTGCTCAAAGAGGTGAGGAAGTTGCTAGAAGCCGGGTTTATCTATCCTGTTGAAGACTCAGAGTGGGTTTCTTCAGTGGTAGTCACACCAAAGAAGAATGGTAAGTGGAGGGTTTGTGTTGATTACAAGCCTCTTAATGAAGCCACAAAGAGGGACCATTTTCCTCTTCCTTTTCAAGAAGAAATACTCAATGAGGTAGCAGGACATGAGCGCTACACGGTATGTGATGGCTACTCAGGCCACTTCCAAATTAGTATCGCTGAAGAAGATCAAAAGAAGACAACCTTCATCACACCATGGGGATGTTTTGCTTACAGAGTTATGCCTTTTGGTCTCACTAATGCTCCAACCACTTTTCAACGATATGTGACATTTGTTTTTCAGCCATTCTTTGGAAAATCAATCCGTGTTTTTATTGATGACTTTTGTATCTATAGCTCTCACTCTCTTCATTTGGAGAATGTTTATGGAGGTCTAGCTAGGCTACAAGCTTTGGGGGGCCAACTCAATGTGGAGAAATGCCACATTGGTGAAAGCAAGGTTACTCTTCTTGGCCATGTGATCTCGGCCAATGGCATTGAAGTTGACCCAAGCAAGGTTCAAGCCTTGCTGGCTTTGACCTCTCCCACCACAACAAAGCAGTTGGTCTCTTTTCTTCAAAAGGTGAGGTATTTGAGTAGGTTCATTCACTTGCTCTCCCAAGTGGTTCTCCCTTTACAACAAGTTACCCATCAAGAGATCTTCACTTGAAGTGAAGAAAATGAACAACAATTCAATGAGGTAAAACAAATTCTAGCTTCACTTCCCACCATAGCACCTCCAAAGTGGGACGAGCCATTTTATGTAAACCCTAGTGTGAGCAATGACACACTTGGGGCTGTATTAATGCAAAAGGATCCTCAAACTTATTTCATGCGTCCTATCTACTTCTCTAGTCAAATGATGACTCCATCAGAAAAGGGATACACGGCAGTGGAGCACATGGTGCTTGCATTAATGTTTGCTACCACCAAATTTCGCTCTTATTTATTGTCTAGACCATTCATAATCTTAACAATGGAAGAAGTATTTCCTTATGTAATGCAGCACATGGATGTTTCTTCTAGGATTTCCAAATGGCTCACAAGGCTGCAAGAGTTTGACTACACAATGCAAGTGGAGAACTCCACAAGGGCCAGTCTAGGAGGTATTCTCACTCATCGCCACTATGAAAAGAAGCTAAAGATAAAGACAAATGATCAAGATATTACACCCGTACTGGAAGTCCCTAAGGTAGAGGAGGCTCACTCTCTTTTCTTTGATGGAGCCTACAAGAGGAAAGTGGACAAAGCTGCAGCAGGCATTGTCATCTTCAACGAGCAAGGGGATAAGGTTTTCTCCATTGGGAATCTCTTGGATTCTCACTCTAAAAATGAGGCAGAATATGCAGCCTTAACTCTTGGGTTAGAGTGGTGTGTGACACAGGGCATTCAACGGTTAAATGTATTTGGTGATGCCATGCTTTTAATAAAACAAATACAAGGAACTTCGGCTTGTAAAATCATAGCTTGCTAGGCCATTTGCGCAAAGTCAAGGAACTTTTAGGAAAATTTCAAGTTGTACAATTACATCATGTCCCTCGAGCAGAAAATCAAGAAGCAGATGCTCTAGCTAAAGAGAAGCTGCAAGATGTTTCAGTGGTGGGTGCTATCAAATTGAAGCTGCCTCTCTTCCAAGGTAGCGATGCTATGCCTGACATCATGAGTTTCTTGGACACAGGAGAGTGTCCTAAGGATCTTAATAAGGGCCAAATGCAGTGGCTTGTGCGCAAGGCAACAAAATACCGCCTTATCAATGACGACCTCTACTGCAAGGGTAAGGATCAAATTCTTAGGCGTGTACCTCTCTCCAGAGAGATCACTGAAATCATTTCAAGTTTCCATGATGGTGTTTGCGGAGGACACTTTGCACTTGACATCACTAATAGAAAGATTCTATAAGCCAGGTTTGTATGGCCTAGTCTACATAGGGATGTGCATCATTGGTGTAAAACATGCAAGGAATGTCAAAAGGCAGGGGATAGGAGGATCACATATGAGCCACAACCTCCTATAATCTCATATGGACCATTTGAGAAATGGGAAATTGATGCTATTGGCCCTTTGCCAAGGAGCCAATCAGGTAAATTTTATATCATCATGGGTGTGGACTACATGACCAGGTGGGCTGAAGCAGTTTCCACCACCCGGATTACAGCTAAGGAAGTGTCTAAGTTCGTATTTGAAAACATTTGTTGTCGTTTTGGCACTCCTCTTGAAATCATTTCTGATAGGGAACCAGGTTTTAGAGGAGACCTTGTAGGAGAGCTAATGGAGAAGTTAGGTATCTCACGACGACACTCAACTCCCTACTACCCACAATGCAATGGTTTGGTGGAAAAGGTAAATGGTATGATCTGCAAGATCATCACTAAACATGTAAACAATCACAAAAGTGATTGGGACAAGCATCTTATGGCTACACTTTGGGCTTATCGCACTTCATTTCGCACATCCCTTGGGTTCACACCATATCACTTGGTGTTTGGTAAGGAAGCCATTTTACCCATTGAAGTACAATTGGCTAGTCTCAGGGTGCTAGCTGGGCAGGTGGAACGTCCTAATGCTCATCTCCACAACCACATTCTTGATCTAGAGAGGCTTCAACTAGACCGAGAAGATGCTATCAACTATTATGC
Source organism: Adiantum capillus-veneris (assembly GCF_014529385.1). NCBI lineage: Eukaryota > Viridiplantae > Streptophyta > Polypodiopsida > Polypodiales > Pteridaceae > Adiantum > Adiantum capillus-veneris. The sequence goes on along the minus strand of NC_140951.1, from coordinate 61,049,257 downwards.
AGCACAGTCAGAGCAACGTCGACTTACCTTCAACAAGGGACTTAGGGCAAAAGGTCTCAAGAAAGGTATGTTGGTCCTACGGTATGATAACAGATTTGACACTAGGAAGGATAAAAAGTTTTCACCCAGATGGAAGGGGCCATTTGTCATTAGAAAGCGCTACGCCAATGGTAGTTACCGATTGATGGATGCAGATGGTAGGCTCCACAAAACACGTGTCAATGGATGGAGGTTGAAGCTATACTTTTGAGATTTGATCAAACACCTATGATGGAAATCCCCGAGGAGGGAGACTCCTCCACCTCAATTGAAGAAGAATCAAGTACAACGCTAGAGGCATGAATACCTCTAGCCTTCGGGGGAGGGCTAATGAGGCAATCTTTTCCATGCATGGGAACCCCCCCATATATCTTTGCCCTTTTACCAAAATATTTCCTATTATATAAGTTACTTTTGATTTTTCTTCCCTTTTTCACAAGAGTTTTAGCCTTTATTAAATAAATAAGACTTATGCTAATCAATCACGATGTAGCATAAATAAGTAAGCTTTCTTTGTTGATATCTCTTTTGACCTTCAATATAAAATATATATATTCTAAATTATATTATATAGTTTAGTATTTTCTAATATATTTTTCACGTATATATATTATTCCACTCTACCAAATATTTTATTCACTAGTTTTCATTTTCAAACCTCAATCCCACTTTCAAATTTCAATAATACCTCCATCTAGATGATTGCCAATCTTTTCAAAACTCTAGGTCATGTTTTCATACCCATGAAGGAGCTTACACTTGAAGGCAAGAGAGAAGTCCACTCAAAGGGGACCACCAAAAGACCTTTGCAACCACAAATAATACATTATTTGGCTGAATTTTTTAAGTAGAGAAGAACCCCGAATCTGAAGGAGCGTTCAACATGAAAGATGTAGCTCGTGATCTCAAATTTTAGCTCAATTTTTTTCAGAATTTTTGGAGTTATGAACACGGAGATATGATTTTTGTAGTGGACCCCAGTTTTCTCGTGTAATGGTGACATAGGCCATCCCCAATTTTCTTCCCTCTAGAATGGCTATGGTTCTACAAGTCTTCAAGCATGATTACAAGAGACAAGGCTCTTTTAATAAGGTCTTGGAAAGTCTAGAGTGATTCTATCACCATTTTTGGAGGATCCATCCTCATCAACAACTATCCACCTTTGACAATCTCTCTTGTAAATTTCTTACCTCTCTCTTCTCTCCCTAATAAGCTTATGTCTAGCCAAAGTTAGACTATTGTAAATATCTCCTATCCTCTACACTTACCCACATTCTCTCATCTTCTCTCTCTATTGACTCTGGTATTTTAAATAATGAGGAGACAAGATGGGAGCCACAATCACATGCACCCCATTTTCCTAGTCACCAAAGTGGGACACTCACCTCAAATAGAAATATTGCTAAATCCTCCCCTCCTTCCCTATATAAGGAGGCCATGAGAGCTCACTTGAGAAAACACACACACACAGACAAACACACACACACACACACACACACCTATCCATACACACTCTTGTGCTACATGCTTGTAGCATGAACCCTAATCACATAATCACAACACCATCATCATCACCATCACCATGCACAAAAGATGAGCACCACACCTCCACACCACTTGTAATTAAGGGTTGAAGGCACAATTTCAAGAAGAAGAAGGGTGGACACACTCATGATATTCCTCGCCATCAACTCCCATCTCTCCATTATGCCTCCTACGATCTTGTCCCCTTCTCATTTTCCTGCCATACACTACCTATTGTATTCATCTTTTGCAAGCAATCAACACACTCCATCTTGGTGCCATACTTTGTGTCGCTTTGGATACATCTCATTGTGAGTATGGTATATGCTTGTTCCTTGCCTTTTTTTTCTGCTTATGTAAAGGTGTGCGGATTCGCCACCATACACACACACACACACACTCTCTCTCTCTCTCTCCCTCTCATATTCCTATCATCTTGCTACTTCCATCTTGAGGTGTGCGGATTCTCCACCTCTTGTATGATAAGTGAGCATACTCGCAAGTTTCCCCTACCTCATTATCTTCCTTACTAACATGCATGAGTAGCAAGCCCATTCTCACTCATTCACCACTCCTCTCACCTTATTCTCTGACCACCCCATTCCACATTTGGGCGTGGATCTTGAAATTGTTTTCCATGGCATGCTTCATTGTGTATATGTATGCGTCCTAGCCGCATATCTTGCTAGGTGGTGCCCCTATTGTGTATCCCCCATGATGAGGCCATTGTGCATAGTCTTGGTGTAGAGGCCACCGGGTCTATTTTTCACTTCCGCCTCTCACTACCAAGCCATGATGAATTCTCCCTCCATCTCTCCTAATTCTCCCTTTATGTTTAGATCCCCAAATTATGGATCTCAAATTCCACCACCTCATCCCTCTCCTACTCTAAATGCTCATAATCCACATTCTCCTATGGCTACACATCCTTCTCATCCCTCACCCCCTTTGAGTGTCACTAGTCCTAACTCCAATATGGATGCCGCCCCCGATCATGTGGCGTCCACTCCATCACCCAACCCTACCCCTAATGCCATGTGAGCTTCTCAACCCAAGGCAAGCCGTGCCAAACCGACGAAGAGGAAAGAAGCCACCAATGAAGAGGTTGTGTTACAAAATCAAACCGCAACAAAGAAGCCCAAAGCCTCGAAGAAGAAGAGCACCATCGACTTGGGAGATGATGACGACGGCGACAACAAGAAAAGAAAGTGGAAAGATTGGTGGGTGGACCAACTCATTCATATTTGGGGGGCATGAATGAGGAGTTCAATAATCCCGGGAAGCAAGGGATCAATTTATGGGCGAAGGTGGCTACTAAACTAGCCGCCACTTACCCTGACTTTGATAAAGATAGTGAAAGTTGCCACAAAAAGTGGCAAGCAGTATTGCAACAATACCGTCAGGACAAAGCCCATAACTCAATTTCTGGTAATGATAGGAGGCATATATGCAAATGGTTCGACTTAGTGGATGAATACTACCACGCCAGAGCCACTGTTATTCTTGTTAGCCATGCTTCTTCATCCACAATGGAGGATGTTAACCCAACAAATGGTGAAACCTTAGAAGAAAACCCTTCTCCAAATCAAGAGAAGACCCAACCCACTTTGTCCTCTACCCGTAAAGTCTCTCCGAAGTACGAGGAGTCCTTGGCCGAGATGGCCGGTACAGGGAAACTTCTCTTGGAGCATCTCAAGGAGACCGCTAGCCAGAATATTGCCTTGGAGAAGGAGAGGCTCAATATACTAGCTGCAATGCGCATGACTATGAGTGATTTTTTGAAGGAGTCTAGGGGGGGTGACAACTAGTTTTTTGACAGCTTCTATGTTTTTTCACTGTTTGGTTGTAATTTGTCAAAGCTTTCAAATCTTTCATATTTTATTTTTGTGCTTCTGAAGTGTATGAAAATGTCTCCAGCTTTCAAAGTATGATAAAAATGTTGTAAATTAAAGTGGACCATGTGCTAAAGGAATTGCATCGTTTCAACGTGTTTGCAGGATTCAATGGCCATATCCAAGGAAATGGCTCTCTATTGTGCATGGTTGTGTTCTTTAGCCATTTATGAATTGTTAAAGGAACCCAACTTTCGCAATGATGAGTCCATGGTGCAAACTTGGTTGCATGTTTGCGAGTGCATGGCACGGTCTATAAGCCTCAAGAAGATCGCCAACCGAAGGAGTGGTCATGAAAGATGGCGTGCGTGGGCATACCCACGTCCACAAGGCTTTGTTAGATGCTATCTCTTAAGTGCTTATAATGCTAGCATGTTCAAGAGGCGTCTGAGGGTCAGCAAAGAAACCTTCAATTACCTTTGTGGAAAGCTTGCAGCCTTCATGCAGAAGAAATCCACAAACTTTTGCAAGGCTGTGTTAGGAAATAAGACGTAGCTAAATAGATAATTGAGTAGATTACTTAATGGAGAGAGACAGATTTATATACACGAGATTATAGAGTAGAGAGAGAGAGAGAGAGAGAGAGAGAGAGAGAGAGAGAGAGAGAGAGAGAGAGAGAGAGTACACACGATATACGTGGTTCACCCAATGTGGGCTACGTCCACGGGAAAGCAGCCACTCAATGGCTTTAGTACTTCAAAACAAGAAGTAGTTTACAAAGGGATTATACCCTTGATGGAGCTCCTGCCTTGCTTCACTCTCACCACCTCACACTCACCTTGTTGCATCAACTTCACACTATAAAATGTGTGTAGAAATGGCCTCCTTTTATAGGCCAAAAGGGCTGCCCTCTCTTATGAGAGACAGCCATGTGTAGCCGCCCTTGTGCGAATAAGTCCAAATCGGACCCTCCAATCTGCCCATGTGTGGCCGCACTTGAGAAGACAAGTCCGCTTTTGAATTCGGCCACCTGCCACCGGCCATTGACTTCCGACCACCGGCCAACTGACCGGTTGTTTTCCGACCACTTTCCGGACGCCGGCCGGCCATAATATTCCGGCGAAAAAGAATATTCTGGCGAAAAAAAAAGTCTCGGGGGGCTTTGCCCCCGAGGCCTTTAAAGTTGCCCCTGATTCTTGTCCGTGAAAATTTTGGTTTCCGGTGAGTGATTTTCCTTCACGCACGATGGATTCTCCTCATAATGGGGGCCTTACAAATGTGCGCTTTTACCACAGAAAATTACAAGGGTAAATCAGGCTCCATACTTAACAATCTCCCACTTGGAGACTGATCTCCAAACCAAACCTGTGACTGCTTTCCATTCTGGATTCTTATCCTTGAATGCCGATTGAAGATAAGCAAAAGCTCAACTTCTCCTTGTTGACCACCTTTGTAAACATGTCTCAATGTGCTTTGTCCTCGAATGAAAGGCTGAGTTCTTCGCAAGATGGATAGTGCTTTGGCTATCACTGTACAAGACACAATTGTCTTGTTTGAATCCAAGCTCTTCTAAGAATATGTGAAGCCACATAATTTCTTTGCTTGCCTCCGTCATTGCTACATACTCTGCTTCCGTGGTAGAAAGTGAAACCACTTTCTGTAGCTTTGAAGCCCAGCTTACTGCTGTGCCTCCAACTGTGAACACATAGCCAGTAGTGCTCCTTCGAGTATCTTTGTCACCTGCCATATCTGCATCAGCATACCCTTCTAGAAAAATATCAGTTCCTCCAAAATACAAAGCATTTGTTGTTGTCCCTTTTAGATACCTAAGTATCCACTTCACAGCCTGCCAATGCTCTTTACCTGGGTTGTCCATGAATCTACTCACAACTCCCACTGCATGTGCAATGTCTGGCCTTGTCCAGACCATAGCATACATTAAAGAACCTACCGTTGCAACATATGGAACTTTAGACATATAGGCTATCTCCTCTTGTGTCTTTGGACACATATCCTTCGTTCGTTTTAAATGACCAGCCAAAGGTGTAGAAACTGGTTTTGCATTTTGCATTGCAAACCTTTCTAGTACCTTCTTGATGTAATCTTCTTGAGATAGCTTTATTGTCTTCTTCGTCCTGTCCCTTAATATTTTCATACCAAGTATCCTCTTTGCAGCACCTAAATCTTTCATTGAAAAAGATTTGGACAGCTCCTCTTTTAGGTCTCTGATGTCCTGCATGTTAGCACTAGCAATCAACATGTCATCAACATACAACATTAGGATGATGAATTTTCCATCTCCCAAATTCTTCGTGTAGACGCAGTGATCCGAGTTGCATCTTGTGAATCCATGATCCAACATCCATCAATCAAACTTCAAGTACCATTGTCTTGATGCTTGCTTTAACCCATACAACCTCTTCTTTAATCTGCAAACCATTTTCTCCTTACCTTTTACTTCATACCCCTTTGGTTGAAGCATGTAGATTTCCTCCTCTAAGTCACCGTGAGGGAATGCCGTATTTACATCCATTTGCTCGAGATTTAGATCATGAGCAGCCACAAGGCTTAAGACAAGCATAATTGAGTTCATTTTTACAACAGGAGAAAATATTTCATTGAAGTCAATACCTTTCTTTTGAGAAAAACCTTTTACCACAAGCCTAGACTTGTACCTTTTCTTCCCACCTTCTTCTTCCTTGAGCTTGTACACCCATTTGTTTTGAAGTGCCCGCTTACCTTTAGGCAACTCAACCAACTCCCATGTTTGGTTGCGATGTAGTGAGTCCATCTCCACTTGCATGCTCTTCGTCCATTCTTCTTTGGATTCATGTTGCATAACTTCTTCATATGATTTCGGCTCTCCAGAATCTGAGATCAAGAGATGGTTGAAGGAAGGAACAAACCTTTCTGGAGGTCTACTTGCTCTTGTAGATCTTCGGGGAATAGGTTGAGGCTCCTCATTTGGTTGACGTTGTTGCACATTGTCACCGTTTGCAGTCCTTGAGTCTTCACCGTCCTCAAGCTCCATGTACTCATCACCTGTTTCTTTTGTTTGTTTTCTTTCCAAGTAATCTTTTTACATATTTTGTTCGTTAAAAATTACATCCCTACTCCTTAAGATTTTACCATCTTCAGGATTCCATAGGCGATACCCAAAGTCTCCTTCTCCATAGCCAATGAAGAAACACTTTTTGGACTTTGCATCTAACTTTGATCTGAGGCTTCTATCTATGTGCATGAAATCCTCACACCCAAACACTTTGAGAAATGCATAATTCACCGGTTTACCTGTCCATGCCTCTTCTGGAACTCCCCCATCCAATGCCGTTGAGGGTGACCGATTGATTAAGTACACAGACGTACTTACAGCTTCCGCCCAAAGCTCAAGCGGTAGGCCTGCATGTAGCCGCATGCTTCGTGCTTGTTCCATGATTGTCCTGTTCATCCTTTCCAAAATCCCATTTTGTTGAGGCGTCCTTGGGGTTGTCCTTTGCCTCCGAATGCCATTGCTAGCACAAAAGCTTTCAAAAGCTTGGCTGCAATATTCGCCTCTATTGTCGGATCTGAGGCATTTAACCTTGGTACCTGTTTCATTCTCCACAAAGGCTTTCCACCTTTGAAATATGGAAAATACATCAGATTTATTCTTCATGAAATAAACCCATGTTTTTCTAGTCGCATCGTCTATGAATGTTACATAGTATAATGAGCCACCAAGTGATGGTGTACTTGCAGGACCCCAAACATCAGAATGAACCAACTCAAGTTTTTTATTTTTTCTTTCATTTCCTGATTTTTGAAATTTTACCCTCTTTTGTTTACCATAAACACAATCTTCACAGAACTCTAAGTCCACTTCTTTCAAACCTGGTAGAAGCTTCTTTGTTTGAAGGATTTGCATTTCTTTGGCACTCATATGCCCAAGTCGGTAGTGCCACACCGCACTGTCAACTTCTGTAGTTGCTGCACAAGTTGAAGGTTGCCTGTTAATAGTACACAAGTACAATGTACCGACTTTTTCACCCTTGGCAATCACCAAAGATCCCTTTGAGATCTTCCACCGTTTGTTTCTGAATGCAATGTTGTGACCTTCATCTTCCAATTGTCCTGTAGAGATCAAATTTTTGCGAAGAGAAGGAACATGCCTAACATCTTTAAGCTTCCATTCATTTCCATTAGCAGTTTTGACAGAAACTGTACCTTTGCCGACAATCTCACAAGCTTCATCATCTCCCAAGTATACATACAGAAAATTACCTTTGGTGTAGTCTTGGAAATATTGCTTGTGTGGTGTCGCATGGAATGAAGCCCCGTAATCTACTATCCAGGAATTAGACACATTGTCTAATGAGAGAATTAGAGCATCTTGCTCTACGTTTTGCAGCACTAAGGCTTGCAAATTTTTACAGATCCTGCTCGGTGCCCGATTCTCCAAGCCTTCAAGCTCGTCTATGTTTTGCTACTCTCTGCGCAGAGATCTCCATTTTCGCTAAGATGCCATGAAAAATCTTAAAGATTCCCCAAAGCCCGAGTTACTGCCGTTGAGATCAACCCAATCTCCATCCTTTCCGTGAATTTCCGGGAAGCCATTGCGCGTGCCGATTGCCATCGCCGCCACCAAAGCTTTGATACCAGTTGAAGAGTGTGTATGCGTGGATGCGTGCATGTGCAGTGGAGATCCGGTGCAATGTGCATGCAAGAAGTGGAGAAGGAGAGAGTAGACCATGTGTGGGTGGAATAGGGCTCAAGTGAGCTACTCCTTATTGTTGTATATATGTACAACCAATAAGGTGAGTAGTGGGTGGGCGCCCATAACCTGGGGCGGCCAGACAAGGCACATGCGCATTTACCCCAACATTTATGTCTTAACTTGGAGAAAGTTTGTAAGAAAATGATTTTGGACATTCTAAAACTCTTGCCAAGTAGACTTAGAGATGCTACCACCCCATACTTCAAATCCAAGAAGAAGCACCAGAGTCACCAAGGTGTCAAAGAGGTATTTCTTGAGAGCCCAACATTTAATATTGTTGGAATTAGGGTTAAAGGAAAACACACACAGCTTTGAGAAGACGAAGGAAGATCAAGGTACACAACAAAGAGTATATTACTTAGTATGCAATGGAAAGATAAGATAGCCCTAGAATGATGGGCGTATTTACAATGCACAGGGCGAGAAACCTCCTAGTGAGAGAAAAAATGCCCCGGCGGTCCTAAGTGTGTTCGCACACATCACTACCACATGTATATCGTAACAAATGTCTCCTGGGAGTGATGCGGTGAATGAGAACTGGCACATAGAGTATAGGGAAGTGCCATGTCCCGAGGGCATGATCCTTCCACAAAGGAGAGTAAGCCCAAAGATTTGCGGAAAGCTTCGAACTACTCACGAGACAATGCCTTTGTGAAAAGATTTGCAAGGTTGTCCTATGTTGGCACATAAGCCAAGCTGATCTCTCCTACTAAGAGCCTCTCCCCGACATAGAGGTAATGCAGCTTAATGTGCTTTATGCGAGCATGAAAAACTGGGTTTCTCGCAACAGCTAATGCGCTCTGACTGTCAGTAAAAGTATTGTTAGTGTCCTGTCCAACACCCAAATCAGCTATAAGGTGTCTGAGCCATACACATTAAACTGTAGTTGTGAAGATCGCCCTGTAATCAGCCTCATAGTAGGTTGCTTCTTGCTCAACCATGATATGCATGAACTGTCGAGCATGAAACAAAAACCACTTGTGGACACGTGTGCCAAAACAACCAGTTCAATCTGAGTCCGAAAAAGCATGTAATCTGGCAGTAATGATCTCCCTTGGGATAAAACAAGCCAAGATGTAAACTGCCACTCAAGTAGAAAAAAATCCTCTTGACAGCCTGTCAATGCTTAGACCCTGGGCTATGCATAAATCTGCTGACCTGTGAGACTGCAAACTGAATATCCGGCCTCGTGTTGCATACATAAATAAGGCAGCCACTAGAAGTTTGGTAAAGAGTGACATCGGCACGATCACAAGCATCATGAAGACTCAATTTCAAACCTATTTCCACGGGAGTGGCAATAGGTTTGCAATACTCAAGTCCAAACTTACATAGCAATGTCTCTATGTAGCTTGTCTAACACGAGGAAATACCACCATCACCATTCAAATCAACCTTAAAATCAGCAATATGTCTCTCATGTGGTCGAGTGATCAACAAATCATCCACATAGAGAACCACAATGAGAAGTACATCACCCTTACGCTTTACATACAATGTGCTTTCTATTGGACTGTTATGAAAGCCTCGTTTGACCAAATGAGTGTCAACCTTCTCATACTACCAAGCACGAGGAGATTGTTGCAACCCATACAAAGCTTTCTTACATTTGCATTCTGCCCTTTAATGACAAAACTGCAAGGCTGCATTACATAAATTCCTCAAATATGTCACCATTCAAGAAAGCAGTAACAATGTCTGACTGATGTACATCCCAACCAAAATGAGCTGCCAATGCACAATAGTCACAGGACAAGTGGGAGCAAAGGTCTCTTCATAATCTATGCCTTTTTGTTGTACATAACCCTTTGCAACAAGTCGAGCCTTATAGCGATCGATCTCACCATCCAGCTTGCGTTTCAATTTGTAAACCCACTTCATACCAATGGCCTTTTTGCCAAGAGGAAAATAATATAAAGTCCATGTGTCATTTTCTATAAGTGCATCATATTCAGATTGCATGGCAGCCATCCAATTTTCTTAATTTTGTGCTTCATCAAAAGACAAAGGTTCCTCAACATCACATAAGCTAGCACTACAACAAAAAAAGGTGTCATCGACGCAGATATCGACGCACTGTGTCGCTATGTGCGTCGATATACGCGTCCCTGTGAACCAGTCGCTATTTGCGATGCAGATAGCGACGCGGATAGCGACGACCATAACATAAAAAAAATTTCTTGGGCAAAGGGCAGGTAGCCACAGCCACAGCGAGACTTCCTGCCCTCTGTCCAAGAAAGCAAGTAGCACCAAAATCAACCATGCTCCCGCGCGCAGAAATTTCAGCAGAGTTCCCTTTGTTTTTACATAAACTTTTCAAAAAAAACCATATCATGTATACGCCTCCTACATGCTATCCATGTAGGATCTCACATAAGATTTAAGGCCAATGAAAGACAAGTACCGTACCAACTGAAAAGCATAACCATAACGAACCATAACCATAACTTAAAAGCATAACCATAACGAACCATAACCATAACTTAAAAGCATAACCATAATGCAGATAACCATAACCATAAACAAAATTAACAATAACCATAAGCATAACCAGAAAGTTAAACATAACCATTAACAAAACCTGAACCATAACTATGTCTATACAAGAATAGGAGAAATAACCATGTCTATACAATGACAATGACAATAATTATAACCATAAGGGAAACAATAATTGTCTGTACAAAAAAGAGACACAGATGCGTGTTTGTGTCTCACAAAGCATATATATGAAATCCGGTCCACTAATGACTAGGTGTCGCAACCTGCACATAGGACAACTCACAAAATTAGTATTGATATTACTTCACATATACTTACTTAATTAAATCAACTCACACATATTAATGTCTCACCTCAAACGATCAACGAGACTGTAAGGCCTCCCAGTCTACAGGCTCTCCTGAAGCTTCAAGATCATTCAGTACTTCATAGATACCTCTGTGATATCCATCTGACTCCTCCTGGCATGTCGGAGCTCGATGCATCGCAAGATTCTGCGTTTATACAAAAATCAAAGTAATAAGAATACATGGACGAGCAAGTGCATTTGGATAGTTAGGCAGCTCGTGGGTAGATACTTCTCAATCATGCAAACTGCCTCAATGGAGTTAGCCCTTGCGACTGCAATAGATTCCTCCCGTATCTCCTTTGAAGAGATCCACCGCACTAGCTTTGAAATCTTGTATATGCAGGTCCGCACTTCCTCCGTTAAACACCCCTTGATCGCAATTGGAAGAATGAATTGCAAGAACTTATGCCAGTCGTGCGATTTCAATCCTGACAGTTGATCGTCACGAGTGAAAGCTGTCTTGAGACATCGCATATATCCTGTTGGTGTCTTGAACTCTGAAATCACCCTTTTCACTTGTCGCTCTTCGTTTTTAGCAATACCCATGGCGCTCTTGGAAGTTTTGTTTGGCCAGCTGCATTGGTGAAATGCCATAGCTCTAGCATCTTTCCAACTGACTGCAAATCATCTCGTGAAGCTCGATTGTCTTTCATTCCCATGATTGTCTTCCAGAGGAGCTCTCCCACATTCTTGAATATATGCATTGGATCCAGCAAATGGTTAATTAGTAGATCACCCCAATACGGCAACATATGGAGAATGGACAAACGTTTCATTCTTGGAACAGGTTGCCCCTCATGTTGCTCCCATCGACGACGCCACTCTTGTACATGCATAGGACGACATTCGACGCGACCAAGCTGACTTTCACGCAAGTGATGGCCATCCAGAAGATAACGATGGTGGCCTTGATAAATTGTCTTTCAAAGAGAGGCAGAATAGCCCACATCCAAAGACTGCCCGCAAATTGGACATGCATTGTATCCCAAAGTTGTTAGCCCTGCATATATTAAATCATGAATCAGGCCAAGGCAAAGGGCTTGCGAATAGGGAGAATTTTTTAAATCGATAACCATTACCAGAAGCTTCTCCGTATCCTGACCAATCATGCATAGTCCACATAAGAAGTCCATGGATCCTTGCATGCTGTTGTCCTACTGGTTCAACCACATCTGCTATGTCGATCCCATGCCATAACTCCTGGAGCTCATCAACTAGTGGAGCTAGATAAACATCCATGTTTTTTGCCTTGAACTTACCAGGTACAATCAAGCTTAATATCAAATGACCCTTCTTGATGGCAAGCCACGGCGGGAGGTTGTAATTGATAAGGCACACAGGCCAAGTGCTCCATGATGAGCTTCTCAAGCCAAATGGATTGACTCCATCCATTGCCATGCCCAAACGCAAATTGCGTGGTTCACTCTTAAAATGTGGCCAGGTATCTTCAATGTGCCTCCAAGCCTTTGAATCAGCGGGCACCCTAAATGTTGCGTCAGTGGATATTCGTAGAATGCCACCGCATCAACTTTGCAATGGAACCACAACGAAACATGCTTTTTATCCTAGGAATAATAGGGAAATGCCGCAACACTTTAGCTGGCACTGTCTCGCCAACTGTATCTTGTTTGTAGCGCATTGCTCCACACTTAGGACACGATAGACAATCTGTGAATTCATTGCGAAAAAGAATGCAATCATTTGTACATGCATGAATCTTGTTCTAGTCCAAGCCAACTGAGGTCAGAAGTTGCTTTGCGTCTGGCCTGGAGGGGGGCATTTCATTGCCCCCTGGGAGAAATTGCTCCCGCAATAACCTGTTTAAGCCACATTAAATTAAAAAGCTCTCCGAGCACATCACCGCTACAATCGGAAAATCTCTTTTGTAAATTACGTACCTAAACAAAGCAGTGACACTTGCATCTAACCACCCGTACACTGACTGAAGATTCAAAAACGCCAGACAAGTACGAAGCACAGATATTTTGGCGCCTTCATAGATTGGTTGACGTGCCAACTTCCTCAACATGTCTTCAAGAGATAGGCGCACGGCTTCTGGTGCTGCTTCGTTCGTGTTCTCCTCGCTTGTCTGGAAGAAGGCATCCAGCATCTCCTCCATGCCGTCGTCTTCTGTCTATAAGCCCTTTTCTGCTTCCATCCGTGGCTCTATATTGGTTGGACCTTCACGCATAATCTTTTTTCTCTCTCTCTCTCTCAGATGTAGGTGCTATGTCGCAGAAATTGTACGGTTTCTCTAGCAAACTCTCCGTACTTGTGCACATGCTCATTACATATCCTACACTTGCGCAGGATTTGATACTTGCAGAGCGTGCACCAGCATGCAATCTTTTCCTCCATGTTAGTTGATGACGTTGCCATCTACAATGATTATGAATGTTGTTTTAATATATATATATATATATATATACTCCTCACAATGTAAACTACCTCGCATTCTCTAGTCTTGCCCAATCTCCGTACACCTCGGTCCAGAGGTGTATGTTGTTTTAATACATATATATATATATATATATATACTCCTCACAATGTAAACTACCTCGCATTCTCTAGTCTTGCCCAATCTCCGTACACCTCGGTCCAGAGGTGTATGTTGTTTTAATATATATATATATATATATATATATATATATATATATATATATATATATATATATATATATATACTCCTCACAATGTAAACTACCACGCATTCTCTAGTCTTGCCCAATCTCCGTACACCTCGGTCCAGAGGTGTACGGAGATCAGGACCACCGGGTCAAAATCTCGTCTTTATTGGTCAAATCCTATATGGGTAGACACATACGTGCACTCCCAGGTGTACATGGCAATGCATGTAGCAAGCAAAACCCCTTTGCCTCTTTTAGCTCCATAGTTTCTTCTCTGTCTACGTACCCTATCTCTCGTTCTTTCTCTCTTGATCTCACTCTCGCTATCTCTCTTTCTCTCTCTCTCTCTCTCTCTCGATCTCGCTCTCGCTATCTCTCTTTCTCTCTGTATTTCCCTATTTTCCTATCTCTCTCTCTGTCTCGCTCTCCACTTTCCTCTCTCTCTCTCTCTCTCTATATATATATATATATATATATAGAGAGAGAGAGAGAGAGAGAGTTATAGTTATATATATATATATATATATATATATATATAACTCTCTTTCTCTATCTCTCTATTTCCTATCTCTCTCTCTCTCTCTCTCTCTCTCTCTCTCTCTCTCTCTCTCTCTCTCTACTTCCCTATCTCTCTACTGATCGAACGAGCGACTGAGCTAGGGAGATCTAGACGCCCATGACTGCGGAGGACTACACAACATCGACAGAGGCTGCATCAAAGGATCTAGCTAGGTCACTTTGGCTCGACATGCACAACGCCCGATCAGACTACTGACCATGGAGGAGATTGATGAGATCCGCCAGCGACAGATGCTGGATCTCCTATGATCTACCTATCCCAGTTAGTTTGTTTAGCCGTTTAGTCTACACCCAGTAATTTAGGATTCCATAATATTTTATTTTGTCATCTTCTTACTCTGACTTTGGATCAGATCCATCACATTGTAACTTTCTTGTCTCATGTCTCATAGGTCACTTTGGCCTTTCGAAGACGTTAATATAACATTTCATTTCATTTCTCTCTTTAATTTTTTTTCTTTAATTTTAATTTCTTAAGCATACATTAATTCTCTCTCTCTCTCTCTCTCTCTCTCTCTCTCTCTCTCTCTCTCTCTCTCTCTCTCTCTCTCTCTATTTCCTACACACACACACCTCTCTCTCTCTTTCCTACACACACACACATGCACACAAACACACCACTCTCTCTCTCTCTCTCTCTCTCTATTTCCTACACACACACACACCTCTCTCTCTCTTTCCTACACACACACACATGCACACACACACACACACCACTCTCTCTCTCTCTCTCTCTCTCTCTCTCTCAGCCGTTTTTTGACCTAGTAGACAACAGTTCACTCTTTTGACCATAACTTGCTCATCCAAACTCCGATTTAGGTGATCTATAGCCTCAATCGAAGAGCACGAAGCCCTCTACGCATTGGTGTAAAGACAAAATTTTTTTGTGTAATGGAAGGCTTTGCTGTAATAGCATCTCAGAACTGAAAAAACTGTCAAAACTTTGCGTTTTTGTTGCCGACTTGAAGGCAATGTCAGACAAAACTCGCAAGGGTGGAAAAGCCACACTCGCCATGGAGAATGATGCAAAATCTCCAAGAAATTTGGATGCTAATCCAACCACATCATCTACAACAACGGAAGCAATGATCATGGCTTACTTGATCTCGTTACAAGAAACCGTCAACAAACAAGGTGAAGAATTGCACGCACTTGCAATGGAGAATGGTACTTTAAGAGTTCTCGTTGTGGAGAATGAGCACCTCAAGAAGGTTCTTGAAATGCAAACAACACGTTTGATGCATCTTGAGAATGAAGTTCAAGAATGTAAACGCTCTCTTGTTGACATGAATGTATTGAAAGAGCGCTTGAGCAAAGTTGAGAGTGATCATGTATTGAAAGAGGAAACAATAGATACAATACGACATGATGTATGTGAGATGAGAAATGCATCCAAATCATGGGTTGATATATGTAAGGATAATGTGGTTTCTACATCTCCTATCACGCAAGCCGTTGTCCAAGCAAAGAATGTAAAGAATGTAGACACTCAAGAATTGCACGAACGACAAAAACGCTCAAAGAACATCGTCATTCGTGGAATCAAGGAGGAAAGCATGGAAACACCCCAATCTCTTGCAGTTGCTATTAAAGAGTTTTTTGCTACACACTTGGGCATGTCAGGAATCATGGATTATGGTGCACATCGAGTTGGAAAACAAGGAGTCCCTCGCTCGGGAGAAAGACCTATTGTATGTACCATGACTGATGAGGTAAAGAGAAAGATCATCCTTGACAATGGTTGGATCCACCTCAAAGGAACAGGTTGTAATGTATATGAGGATCGCACTATTATGCAACAAAATGTACGTCGCAAAGCATATGAGGAAAGAAGCAAGAAGTTTAAGGTATCACCTCAAGAAGAAAAGCCACTTAAGGAGGATGCAAGTCCACCCAACAAATAGGGACACATGATCTATGAGACCAACTCACGCTTGCGAATAAGCTTTTGGAATTGTAACGGGTATCCATGGAATGCGGGAATTGGCATTGATGAGCTTACCAATGACTCCGATGTGATACTTCTTGTCGAAACATGGGAGCATGATGCGCAATGAATTCTTGGATTTGACAAATACGATGTGCATTCTTTGATGTGGGCCAAAAATGCAAAGCAACGAAGAGGCCAAGGAGGCGTAGCATGTATGACCAAAAAGGGTTTGAAAGATGTTTCCATTGTCAAAGAAGATAAGTATAAACGCTACTTATGGCTGAAAATCAGCCCACCAAATGGTCAATTCATGTTTGTGGCCGGTTGCTACATTCCTCACTATGACTCCAACTTTTATGCTTGCTTGAATATGGATAGAGATCAGCCCTTTGTTGAACTAGAGGAAGACATTTCTCATTACAAGGATCAACGTGAAGTCATTGTTTTTGGAGACATGAATGCTCGCACAAATATACTACAACACGACACACAACAAGTAGACATGCCACATGTCTCAAGAAGAATGGATGACTCATACATGTATAATCGAAGTTCTAATGATGCAAAAGAAGTGGATCACTATGGAAAGTCACTTCTACATATGTGCAATAGTACCGGAATGTTCATTGCAAATGGTGTATCTCTATGGCAAGGCACCAATGACTTTACATGTAGAAAGCACAACGGTGCTAGCGTGATTGACTATATGTTGTTCTCGAAAGACACTCTAGAATGCATACAAAGCTTTACACTTGGTGAATGGAATCCGGAATCGGATCATAGGATGTTATGTATTGACCTCAAGTGTGGTAAACGGCCCGAGCATGTAGCCTCCGATCATGATGTGAATCATTTGTACCTACGTCTAGACTTCAAACGAGCACTTATATATGCTGATATGGTGGACCAAATGTTAAGCATGATAGAGCATCAAGAGAGCCCAACATTAGAATGCAAGTGGAAAGTTTTCAAAGAAGTAATTTTCTCTTGTGCGAAGGAATGCTTTTCGGTGAAACACATGTCTTGCAAAAGGTCTAAGAAGGGTAGCACCAAGAAGAAATGGTTTGACATGGAATGTAGTCAAGCCCGAAAACACTTGCTAAGATTGGATGCAATCAAAGACAAGGAAGTTTACTTGGAATGTTCACACACATACAAAGCACTTGTTCAAAAGAAGAGGAGAAGGTGGGAAGTCGAAAAACAACTTCTTTTAGCACAGAGAAAGCACATGCATGTGGCAAGTTTTGGCAAAATCTAAAAGGCAAGCGCGTTGAGAGCTTTGGTGACTTGACTCTTGAGGATATGTATATGCATTGTAAGAATCTCTATGAGCAACCCAATGTTGATAAGATGGAGTGTTGTAGCTCCCTTCCGTTTATGTCTCCCTTCTTTACCATTGAAGATGTATGCCACGCGCTTGAGAAACTTGCTACTTGCAAGGCAGGTGACCTTCAAGGTGTCAAGGCTGAAATGATTTAATGGACAAGCAAGAAAACACGATATTGGATATGCGATACGTTTAACCTTGCACTTCAGTATGGCATGCCTCATGATTGGAGTGAAATTGGATCAAACCTTTGCACAAAGGAGGAGATGTAAACATTGTGAACAACTATCGCACTATAATGGTTGGTTCTTTAATGGCAAAGTTATTTGGATGTATCATGGAGATGAAGATAAGTGAATGGGCTGAAAAGAATGGCAAACGTGCACTTGGCCAAGCAGGTTTTCGAAAGCATCATAGCACTATTGATCACCTTGTCACTCTTCGAGTTCTTATGGAAGCGTCTCGATTGAAAGGAAAAAAGTTGTATTGTTGCTTTGTGGATTTCAAGAAAGCTTTTGACATGGTACCGCGAGGAAATCTTTGGAGACGTATGCAAAGCCTTCAAGTGCCGAGAGAATTTATGCATGCAGGCTTTCGCATCTACCAAAAAGTGATATGTCGATTACGTATGGGAGATGGAATTTCAGAATTTTTTGCAAGCACTATTGGTGTCAAACAAGGATGCCCACTTTCCCCAACCCTCTTTGGGCTACTCATTGATGAATTGGAATGCATGGTTCTTGACTTTATGCAGCAAGAAGGCATAGAAGAGGTTAAGATTGGAAATGTGGTGATCATGCTTTTGCTTTATGCCGATGATGTAGTGCTCTTGGCACATACCTTAGAAGATGCACAAAAGCTTATGAGTGTCTTGGAACGCTTTTGCCTACATAGCGGGCTGATCGTGAATGGATCCAAAACCAAGGTTATGCTTGTAAAGACCCTCAATGATGAAAATCCATGCATTGTATATAACAATGAGAAACTTGAAGTGGTAGATCACTTGAAGTACCTTGGCCTTGAGGTTCCATCCAATCATAAATGGAAGGATTGTGCAATGCATCGCTTGGAAGCCGGAAAGAGGGCCTATTATGCATTTGAGAACATGTGCAATGCAGGAGAGATCAAGTGTTGGGCTCTCAAAAAGTACCTCTTTGACACATTGGTGACACCGGTGCTTCTTTATGGAGTGGAGGTGTGGGGTGGAAGCATCGGGAAGTCTACTTGGAAAGAGTTTGAGAATGTCCAAAAGCGTTTTCTCACAAACTTTCTCCAAGTCAAGACACAAACACCCTACATGCTCTTACTTCTTGAGTCCGGATTGCTTCCCATTGAGGTCTTGGGCATGCAAAGGGTTGTGGAGTACATGCGTAAGACACAACGTAGCCCTTTGCATCGACTTCCTAGAATCGCATATGAAGCAAGTCAAATGGTTCAAAAGACATGCAAGAGCAAAATACTAAGTTCGGGGTGGATGCTTGATATCAAGAAATGGTTTGGAAGATGGGATGCATGTCACTTGGTCAAGGATGTGTCGATCGACTCCCAAGTTAATGAGGCCTTCCTACAACGCCAATGTATCACGGCTTGGGAGAAATCAGGAGGTTCTCGCTTCAGCCATTACACCACACACGTTGCCCCAAACTACAAATCTCTCTTCTTCTCGGAACGAGGTAACCGAATCCATTCCTACATCCTTGAGCCCATCCCGTTGAGTGCGATCCGCACCATTGCCTCCATTCGTCTTAGCTCCCATTCTCTACGCTGCAAGACAGGACGTTGGGGCACTGGCGAGGAGTGTCATCCACTTTGCACCTTATGCCCTTGTCAAGTGCAAGAGAGTGAGTACCACACACTACTTGAGTGCTCAGCTTTTGACCACATTAGGTCCTCTTTTCCCCATATATTCAGCCATGATCTCTCCCTACATACCTTCCTCTCCCAACCACGATGTGGACTCTCTATTGCGACGCTCATTTCAGCCATTTTTGAGCATCGAGAGTCACTCATGAACTCCACTCACACCACGTGACATGTTCATTTGGTCCCATAGGTCATATTTGACCTCCCAGGACGATAATAGAACTATCTCTCTCTCTCTCTCTCTCTCTCTCTCTCTCTCTCTCTCTCTCTCTCTCTCTCTCTCTCTCCTCTACACACACACACAATGTAGAGAGAGAGAGAGAGGGAGGGGTTGGGGGGGGGGCGGAGATGGACATAATACCTGCGCAGCAGGTTTCGGCCAAGATCTGAGCATACGAAAATGGCCCTTGCGTGCAGGTTTCTCTTTTTTCCCCCAAATTTTTTTGCGTCACTATACGCGTGGATATATGCGTGGCAAATAAAGCCTTTCCACTCATATATCGACGCACACTGCGATGCGTATATCGACGCGTATAGCAGCGCACGCTAATTATGTCCATATACACGTGGAAAAGCATGGCCGTCGATATATACGCGTCGATATCTTCATGTATTGTTGTAGTGTAGACACATCCAAAGCATAACAATTTGATGCATAAGATGCATGGTGAGTACCTGGATGCGTACGACTAGACAAAGCTGCATCCAATTTATTGTCATGAAAAGTATGCACCAACCATTTTGGCATACCTCTAGCCTGCTCATTCTCAGCCCTTTCCTCATCAAGTACATCATGTACATATGCATTAGTAATAGCCTGATCTATAACATTTTCAGAAACCCCCATAGGCTGAACATTTGTCTTATAATTGGAATTAACATTCAAACTTCCACCACTAAAAAGAGGCAATAAAGTGTCATAAATGTCCCGTGAGCTTACATTACTGTCTCTAGTATATGACAGCAAGGGATGAACAGAATCTTCCAAAAACACGACATCTCGTGACCAAGATACACTTTGTTTGCAGATAATACAACCTTTAACCTTTACTTTCAGCACTCTAACCAACAAAAATACATTTGACAGCCTTATCATCAAATTTTCTATGCTGCAAAGCTTTTGCAGGACTTCTGTTAAGTACATAAGTGACACACATGATGGCCTCAAGCCAAAACGAATGCGGCAAAGCTTTTGACTTTTGACCATACATCATGCCATTTCCGTAAGTGACCTATTTTTCCTCTCAGCAACATCATTCGCTGAGGCGTATAAGGCACTGTACATTGGTGTTTTAGCCCACGACTAACCAGAAATGCATTAAATTCATGAGACATATACTCCCCCCTCGATCTAAACAGAGGGTGTCCATAGTACATTCTGAGACATTTTCAGCCATAGCTAGAAATTGTTTGAAGCACATTAACACTTCGGACTTTGCTTTAAGCGGATACACCCATGCATGCCTGGAGTAATCATCAATGAAATTCACAAAGTAAAGGTAATTGCCCAAGGATAGAGTTTGCATGGCCCACAAACATCATTATGCACAAGCTGCAACCTGCATGTGGCCCTAATTGAGCCATCCTTTGGAAACTTCGAATGCTGCATCTTACCCAAAATATAGCCTTCACATACATGTTTGACAGGTGCTTCAAGAGCCGGCAAAGAAGCAACCACATTAGATTTCTGCAAACGCAACAAACTGAAAAAATTAAGATGCCCAAAACGTGCTTGTTATAGTTTTGCATCTGAAATAGCCTTAGAATCCACAACTGCATTTGCAAAATTCTGTCCACACTTGTCATACAAAGTGAGCTTATACAGCCCACGTCATAAAATTCCAGATGCAGCAATTTCATCACCAAAACTGAGATCATATATTGTACATCTGTCACCCACAAATTTGACTACAAGATTAAGTCTAGCAAGTGCAGATATAGACAAAAGATTCTTCTTGATCCCAAGTACGTACAATACATCAATAAGTGTGAAAGAACTATCATTTGCAGTAGTAAGCACAACCTTTCCAACTCCGTGAACTGGATAAGAGGTATTGTTGGCATAAGTGACTGAATTTCCATGAGGGACACACTTAAGACAGATAAACGTCACAATGATAGGTAAATGTGCTTTGTAGCACCACTATCAAAGTACCACACATGAGCATCTACAACAATTTTCAATTTGTGTTGGTGAAGTGTTGGGTTCAACCCATTGTGTGTGTGAGTGTGTGTTGGGGGTAAGGGGGAGGAAGGGGGGGGGGGGGGGGTGCTCTCTGCCCATTATGCTCCAAAAACAACAACAAGCAAAGCTAAAAGTAGGTTGGATCAACAGTGGCTACCGAGCAGGACAGGGCAGGGCGCGCAAGGTCGGGAGAGAGGTTCCCACAATTACGAGAGAGAGAGAGAGAGAGAGAGAGAGAGAGAGAGAGAGAGAGAGAGAGAGAGAGAGAGAGAGAGAGAGAGAGAGAGAGAGAGAGAGAGAGAGAGAGAGAGAGAGAGAGAGAGAGAGATGAGAGATGAAATGAAATGTTATATTAACGTCTTCAAAAGGCCAAAATGACCTATGAGACCAAACTGTTACAAAATTGTGAATTTGATACTTTGTCTGGGTACAAAAAGACTAGAACAAAAATACTACTACTACTAGAATCCATCCTCATCTGCACTCTTGATGTCGAGATATTATGGCTCAAATCCTCTGTTGTAGTCTCCGTCGATGATGTGTAGCCCCTCTCCTCAATCGTGGCCGTCTGGATCTCCGTAGCTCCAGTGCTCGATTGATGAGAGTGCCGGTAGTGGTCGAATGAGTGTGGGTCAAGCTCTGCAGTGATGGCTACTCCTCTAGCTGTCCCATATCTAGTGAATAGCCTATCTGTAATCTGTCTCTGGGACTGTCTCTCTCTAGCTCTCCCCAGTAAAGTGTCTCTATATCTATGTAACTCAAGTAGATATAGCCCAAGACATCTCTGATCCTCATAACTCATGACCCTAGAGAAAGGACCGAAGCCCTCTCTGAATAAGTAGTGGAAATGGCCCCGAATCTCATAGTACATTGTGCAATGACATATGTAATGTAGCATTGTCTTTGGCTCTAGCTGGCATCCCGAGGGATTCACCATGGAAAACTTACTGCACCACGTAAGTGCAAAGGAGGGTGTTTTTTTAACAGGTTACATAAGTGTATAAGTTAGGGGTAGGCCCCGAGTAATTTATCTCCCAAGCTTAAAAATAAGGGAGGGGGGTATCATATTTAGGGCGGCGGGGGGGGGAGTGAGAAAAGGAAAAACAGAGAGGAAGTTTTTATGTTTCAAAATTATGGCTTCGCAAAGAGTCTGCCCTCAAACTTGTGAGTCAATAGCTACAAAGATACATGTAAGAACTAACACTACTTTGTATCAACTGCTTGTTTTGTGATTATAGTTTACTTGTTGAGGGATGAAAGCTTTAAAGAGTTTTTATAGATGAAAGTTTACAGGGAGAACTTAAGACAACTTTATAACCTTTTTTTGAGTAACTTAGATGGGTCAAAATTGGACGAGTAGCCAGAGTGGAGGCTGATTGGACACATAGTTTGAAAGTCAAACGAAGATACATCGAGGGTACATCTAGTTATCAATAGAAGAGTGGTTCCTTAGTATGTTTCCAATCACTATGCTACACACTCTTTGACTAGTTTTACTTTGTTAGATAATGCGGGACCTAAATTTTATAGGGGTATCATAGTTTCCTTCATTTATATGTAAGATAGGGGTATGATAGTTTTCTTCATTGATTGTCATATAAGTGTAGAAAGGGGGGTCATATTCCCTAATATGAGTCGTATATAGGGGTTTTATCAAAGTTGTCCGCTCGCAGGTGGCGTCCTGTTTTGTATATAGAGTGAATCCCCCGGGGCTGGCATAAGCGGCATATCCTATTTGTTGTCTAGCGGTACCCCTCTGAATCTACCAGTCTCAATCTCCAGCTGATGTGCGTATCTGACCAATGGCACATGGAAAACCATGAGACATATGTGTATCCATGTAGCTGGGTCAAATCACAAACCCATCTCCTATGAGGTGGAGAAGATGCTCTCTATAGAAATCCATCTTCGTGCCCAGCTCCTGTGGTGGCTCTATCCATGTCCTCGTGGTATCCATCTGGATTGGGTCCTAAACGAATGAGTCTAGTAATCTCCACTCATGTACGAGACATCGAGGGTGTCTGAAGAGAGTACTGGAAAGGGGGCAGCCTGTCCATGGTGAAGCCATGCATCTGAAACCATGATGTCATCTATGCATACCAGCATGAAGTGTCCCCCTAAAGAGCTAACTGTCTGGAAGACTGAAGGGCCAATCTAGCATATTTGTCTCTAGTAGTATCCCACAAGTTGTACACAAAGGAGATTGATCTGGTAAGTGCCTCAATCTCCATCAGAGGGGCAGCTAGCTCTGCTCGAATGATAGCATGGGGTACGGAGGCCTTGGCTCTGATTAGTCGAGAGATTATAGATACCAAGGGCCTCTCCATACCATACGTCTCCAACCATCTTGGCCTACAGAAGGTCCCCATATTTGCACCGCATACAACATAGCTGAGGCTACTAAAGTATCAAACGGCCAGAACTTTGTCCGAGGTTCCTGGAACTAAACTTGCAAACACATCCTCTCCAAGCCTCCCAAGGCCGCATAAGCTCTACTCAGTCTAGTCTCTGCTGCTCTCCCTAAAGAAAACCTCGGCCCAGTGAAGACAACCCCAATGTTAGTGTATGCATCTGTATACTCTACAATCTCCTGACCATATGTGAAAGTTGGTGCTGATCTCCTGATCCACTGTGGTGTGTTGTTAAACACCATAACCTTGGTTTTACCAAGGTATACAGACAATCCACTATCCTTTGGAAAACTGTGTAATGCATCCAACTCTTGCTGCATACCCTCTGGTGAGTCAGAGATGAACACAATATCATTAGCATATAGCAACAATAGGATCCACGTCCGTGTCAGTTGGATACCTCTTTCACCCTCTCTGTCAATGTAATTAGACACCTCATCAACATACATACCAAATAGATTAGGAGACAATGGGCAACCCTGTTTCACCCCAATGGTGGAGTGAACTAAATCAGATATCCCCTCTTGGGTGCGTACATGTCCCATCACCGATCTGTATAGAGCCATAATCCCCCAAATCAACACTATGGGAACGCCCATCTCCTGCAGTCTATGCATTAATCGAGCTCTCGGCACCATGTCAATACTTTGCGAAAATCCACAAAGCTACAATAAATCCGTCTCCCATGTGACCTACCCTCCTCAATGATGGCTCTGAGTGTCACACATGATCAAGACTGGAGAAAACCCTCCTAAAACCATCTTGGCCCGTTGCTCGTACACCCTCACCCTCTGCCCAATTACTCAACTGCTATAAGAATGGATGCATACAACCATGCCAATGTGTGCCCAACCATAATAGTGTGGTAATTCCCAGGCTCTATAGGATCACCCGCCTTGAAGATAGGCACAATAGTAACTAGAAAACCTCCAAGTCTCAGGTAACCCCTCACACATGGCACAATTGAACAACATTGCAAGAACCTCTACCAGCATATCTCTAGCATGTATAAAGTGCTCTGCTACTTGACCATCATGATCAAATGCCATGTTGTTCCTCATCCTGTCAATGGCTCTCTTTACCATCTCAGTGGTAAAGAAGGTGTTGGTAGGTGGGCATGGCTCTGTAGGATATGGAAGGGCGTTCTATCCAAGAACTATATATAACGATGTTGCATACTTGCCCCACACATCAGGAGAAGTAATCAGTGGGGGAGGGGAGTGCTCATGAAAGAATCATTATGCCTCTCATGAGTCTCTACTCAAGAACAACTGATACAAGTCTCGCTCCATATGGGCCAAATAAGCTTGTTTCTTTTGTCTTATAAGGTGCTAGGAAGCAATTCGAGACTATCTGTAAGTGATGACTCCTAAAAGAAGATCTCTCTAGAGTTGGGCTCTCATCTCTCTGCACTCCTCATCATAACAACTATTATGGGGCATGCTCCCAAAATGTCGCCTCCAATTCGGTTGAGTGTGTGGGTATGCCTCTGATGTTGCACCATGCAGTGTCTCAGTCAATAAAGTGGTGCACTCCTCCAGTGAGAGATCGGGACTAGCTGTGCATAGACGTCTATAGATCTCCTTTGTATAAACCGAGTCAATCTCTAGTATAAATGTATAACGGGTATGTGACTTACCTCCTGATGTCTAGGCTGTACTATACTAAAATGAAAAGGACAATGTCAAAAGGGCATGATCCACTGCTACACCCACTGGTCTGGCTCCCACTATGAAATCCTGAATACAAGGAATAAATCTTGGTTGTACCATAACATAGTCCATTGTACTGGCCCCGTGTCTGTGTGGAAAGCATGTGAAATCGACTGCTCTTGGAAATCATTCCAAGCCATTAAGTATGGCTAACCCATGTGTGGTCATCATCTCTGTGAGGTATCTCCCATACTCCGTCTTCTCTCTATCATGTGAGCATTTGTCAAGCCCCAAGTCACCCACATCTAGCTCTCTAAGCATCTCATCTGAAGTGTTGTAGAAGATTGCTTGAGAGTTGCCCATTCGGGCATTGAAGTCCCCTAGGACGATGATATAACCATCCCTAGAAAACTCCCATATATCATCATCTAGTATAGAGAAAGGCGATTGTCCCCTCTGGGTGCAGCATATACTGACGTGCTGGGGGAGAAGTAACATATGGCAATGTATAGAAATCGGCATGTGTCAGCTCTCAGCCTCACCCACATGTATCTAGCATGATCATCTCTCCGTACAATATGTAGTAGTGGCTGTAACTCCTCCCTAAATAGCACTACTACTCCTCCTGAACCTCTACTCCCATGCTCAGATCTTGCAACTATCCTGTGGGTTGTCTCCATCTGTATCCCACCACATGTGGCATAAGCTATACAGGGTCCCGATGAGTCTCTGAAAAGAAAACAATGTCCCTCTCTCTTAAATTGTCCTCAAAGTCACCAACGCCCAACCTGATAGATCCATTATGATTCTAAGTAGCCATCTTCAGTGTGGCCCCATAGGTCGCACACTATCATGTAGAGTGCTGCTTTAGAATCACCACCCGACCATCTCTATTAAAGGTCGTCTTTCCCTTCTCCCTTGTCGCCGTAATCTCTGGCATTACCTCTCTCATATGCGCAAGCTGTGAGAGAGTGAGATCATCATCGAGGAAAATACCTGTCTTCTTGAGAGTAGGCCTCTTTTTCAAGAATTTCTTCTTCTCTTCCAAGGAGGGGAAGCATAGTATAAGAGCTCTATCTTTTGAAGGTTCTCCCAAGCCACCACTCTTCTTGCCCACTCTCCATGCCTTTGTGTGTGAAGGCTTGTCCACCCCCATCATGGATGTGAGGATTGTGACCTCTTTTTCCAATTTGCTTATGTCCTTGAGGCCAGTTACCCTCACATGTAGAGCCAGCATCCTCCTCCTTTGTTCCTCTTTGAGAGTCATGTTAATAAGAGTGGGTGTACAAGGAGCTTCCTTACCTTTCCCTTTCTTGGTGACCTCAATCCATTTTTCGACCTCTTCTACTTTATTTTGTGCTGCGGAGATGATCGCGGCCCATGACTTCTTCTCCTCATCTTCCTTGATAACCCATATTTCTTCTCTCGTGGTATTCAATTCTTCCATCATGGATGGCTGAATTTAGCCTTCTTCAAGCCGCCCACTTTTTGTTGCAAGAAGTTCACCTTGGAGAGTTTGGATTGTGGCTTCTTCTGAAGCCGCTTGCTCTTTGACGTGAGAAATCCTTTCGCATAGGTTCTTCTTCTCCTCTTTCCATTTCTCCATCTTTTGAAGAAAGTTTGCCTCCATCTCTTTCTTCCACTCCTTCACTTCAACTTCAAGTGTTGATATCCGCTTGTTGGTAATCGAGAACTTCATGTTGAGAGGGAGGTGGGCTATAACCACTGGAGAGGCCATGTGAAAGGGGGTCAATGGGTAGCCCAATGGAGGGAGACCCTGAGAGAGAGAGAGAGAGAGAGAGAGAGAGAGAGAGAGAGAGAGAGAGAGAGAGAGAGAGAGAGAGAGAGAGAGTAAAACAACCAAAAAATGCAAGAAACTCTAAAAAATAGCAAGAAACGCTTGTGAAATCTTTGAAAATAGAGAAAATCAGCTTTCAAACTTTAAAAAAAATAGCAAAAGACATTTGAAACCCTCAAAGACAGCAAAAAATAGTTTTGAAACCCTAATAACAATAAGAAACATTAATGAAACCCTAAAAACAGTGGCAAAACCCTTAAAATTAGCCAAAAAACAGTTTCAAAACCCTGAAAACAGTGAGAGAGTCCAAACCCATGGAAGGAAGAGAGAGAGAGAGAGAGAGAAGGAGAGAGAAATAAAATGTTATATTAAAGCAAAAGGCCAAAATAACCTATGAGACCCAACTGTTACAAATAGTGAATCTGAAACCATGTCTGGGTACAAAAAAGAACTAGAACAAAGATACTACTACTAGAATCCACCCTCATCTGCACTCTGGATGTCGAAAGAGTATGAGAGAGAGAGAGAGAAAGAGAGAGAGAGAGAGAGAGAGAGAGAGAGAGAGAGTCTTCTCCGACCGTGCTACTATACTACGGGGGCTCTTCAGACTTTTCCACTTGTGTATGATATCCTACACTCCCAAGACATAGACCAAATTAAAAGGAGTCGTGTTCAAAGCCATTATGAAGGAAACTCAATAAGCCCACAAGCCAGAGTAAAGATGCATTTCCTAGTTTGTTTGGCTTGAACTAACAATTTTGGTTAGTATGGAGCTCAAAATTTTGTTTGTATGTTCTGCTTGACCATTTTCTTGAGGGTGCTAGGGTGCAGATTTTTTATGGATTACCATGAACTCATAAAGAGATATCCTATCACCTCATTGAGGAAATGCAATCCTCGATCACTCACAAGCTCAATAGAAAGTCTGTATCTAGTAAAGATGTATTTTGTACAGAAATGCAATAGTGGTTTGAGCATCGTTCTTCCTAGTGGCTCGTGCCTGAGTCAACTTGGTTAATTGCCACAATAATATATTGTGCCTCAATTTTGTAAGTTGGTGGTTGTATTGGACCTATGAAGTATATACCCCATTTAGCAAATGTGCCTGCTCCCATCATAGGTTGCAGTGGCATGTTATCCATTCTCATTGGCATCTTTTCTCGTTGGACATGCATCACAGTGTCAAACAAATTTTTCACATCGGCAAATAAAGTTGGCCACCAAATGCCTATCATCAATATGGCTTTTGTGGTGGTTTTATGAGTGAAGTGACCCCGTGCTAGACCTCCGTGAGCTTGTTCCAAAATAGGAAGATACTCCTCTTCATTGGCACACAGTTTGAGCTATTGACATTTCCCTTGTTGATAGAGGTGGTTTCCAATAATTGTATAGTTGGCTGCCTCAATTTCTATTGCTCTTTTTTGTCTTTTACTCATGTATTTTAGGAACATTCTGTTAGTCACATACTCAACCATGTATCTACTTCACTATGATGTGACTGAAATGTGGAATAACGTGGCATGGGGTATGGCAGCTTTCTCTTTACATCAAGAGCAATCATTCACGTAATGATGAACATCTCTCTTCATGGTAGGCCAGTAAACACCCAACCACGTTAATCTTTGTAGGCTTTGATTGCGTACAAAATGTAGACCTAGGTTTGTGGTATGATCTTGACTCAAATAGGCTTCTTGCTCCTCAGGGCTAATGCACAAGAGTAGGATTCCATCCTTGTTTTTGCGATACAATCTTCCAACCATCAATTTATATAGGGTTGATTTCTTAATCAATCCTGGTGTGATAAGAATTGTTATTTGAGAATTCACTTATGCTATAGTCATTAAAGAGGCAAGATCTTTTGATCATCTTGGAATCATTTCCATAGAGAACAGATATGCATCGGGTAAGTCATAGTCTACCCCTTTAGGTGCTTACCTTGTGGTGAGTCTTGACAGGTGATCTGCTCGCTCATGACTAGTGGCTACCACAACAATCAAGTCAATTTCAAGTAGGTTGATCAACCATCTTACTATCCTACCTCTATTGCATGGCTTATTCACCAAATAGAGTAAGGCTTGATGGTCTACAAAGAAAAGTCAAGCTTGTTAGCTAACAAGTGGTGTCAGAATTTCTTGATTGAATACACCATAGCAAGACTTTCTCTTTATGTGGTTGTATAGTTTTTTCCAAGTTTAATGTCTACTAGCATAGGAGATAGGAAAATCCATTGTTCTTTCTTCTGGCTGGGCTAAGTTGCAGCTAATGGCATAGCTTGAAGCATAGACATGTACCTCGAACACTTTGTTCCACTCTGGAGATTTCAGTATTGGTGTTGAGCTCAAGGCTTGCTTAAGCTTTGGAAGGATTCCTCACATTCATCAGTCCATTCAAAGTTGGTGAGATAAGGCTATATATGGGCCGAGCAATTACCGCATACATACAGATAAATCTATGATAGTAACCGCAATGTCCCATAAATGCTTGCACTTCTTTGACTATTGCTGGCCTAGCCATTTTCGTGACCACTACCACCTTTTCCATGTCTGTGGCTGTACCAGTTTTTTACACGATATATCGAAGAATTTTGCCTTGTCTAACCATAAAAATGTATTTTTTAGGATTTAAGAAAATCCTATATAGACGGCATTTCTCAAAGACACATCGTAAATGTTTGAAATGACTTTCTCATTTTGTGGAGTGCACACAGAGATCATCCATGTATACATCCAAAAAGATTTGCAAATACTCCTTAAAGGCATGGCTCATTAGCCTCTGGGATGTTGCCAGTGCATTGGTCAATCCGAAAGGTATTACTCAATAATAAAAAATTCCACACTCCATGGCGAAGGCCGTTTTATGTTGGTCCTTGGGATCCTCAGAGAAGCCATCCCAAAATCTATAAGCTTCTTTGCCAGCTATTTGTTTTAGCATGTGATCAATGATGGGAAGAGGATAGTTATCTCCTATCATGGTGGAGTTTAAGTTTTTGAGATTTGCACACACTCTAAGTTTTCCATTATTTTAAGGCACCACTGTAATTGGTGATGTCCAATCAATGTGTTTTATTTCATAAATAAAATCAACCTCCTTAAGATTCTCTATCTTGTCCTTGATTTTTTGGCAAAGGTCTCATTATAGGTGTATGGTCTCTGTCTACTTGGCTTAGCATCATCTCTCATAGGGATAGTGTGCTAGCATATGGTAGGATCCACCCCTTTGAGATCTTTATAAGACCTCATTAGTAACCGTCTCCTCACTTTCTCTGATTTGGGTGAGCTTTGGTGGCCATCAGCAGGTCAAGGAATACCAATATTGATTTGGGCTCATTTTTTGCCTTCATTTCCACTATAGGTAGTACTATGCAAGCAAGTTTTTTGTTTTCTCTAGAATTTTTGTCAGTATAATTTTTTACAGAACAGGTCTCTTACATTCCTCTTTAGATTGTGCTACATAGCACGTATTAGTCCTACTTTGTTTTTCCTCTTTAGGATTAGTTTTCACATCGGGTGTCACTAAAGAGGATGAAGAGTTTTCCACGACCATTTCCGTGGGACGTAGCTGACCCGACTAGTTCAGAGGCTACAAGACATAGCCAATCTCTTAGAAAACCCAAGTCTAAACCATTCCTACCTATATCAGTCTCAAATGTGTGTCAGAAAACATCAAAATCTACTTTCCTTACCGCAAGCTTGTTTTGATAATTTGGTATAGCTATGAGTCTTCAAATGCAACAAAACTTTATTCCTAGCATGAGCACAATATCGTTAACTCTCCCATGTACTCAAATGTCATTTTTGACACTCGAACAAAATTTGCACCTAAGATAAAAAGCCTATTCTAGGGTAGTCAATTTCAAACTCAGAAGCACTCTATGGCTTCCTCTACCTATTCCTAAGGTTAAAAACCAGTTTTGGTGTGTGTATGGTGCATAGGAAGCAAAATCAGCTTGTAGACAGCACGACTAAAATCACACTTTCATCGTGAGAAACTTACGCTAAATGGAAGAGCTTTCACTTGCAAACATGTTGGTATGCTCGGAATAGCAATGTAACACCATACGCGCGAGAGAGAGAGAGAGAGAGAGAGAGAGAGAGAGAGAGAGAGAGAGAGAGAGAGAGAGAGAGAGAGAGAGAGAGAGAGAGAGAGATAAAGATTGAAAGAAACAGTAGACTCACATTGAGCTTCTACAGCAAACGCTTACTTTCATTATCTGAAAAATTAGGTTTTTAATTACAAAAGTTGGCTTTTATACCTTAGCCAAGGTTCAAAGAATGAATTTCTTGCTACTTGGGTCTCAATATAAATCTTTAAAATCGTATATGATTACAAACTTAAAGGCCCTCAACCCCTTTAGACTCATTGGAAATTAATAATATTACAATGGCTTTGGACTTTCAATGATAAAAGGGATTTAATACATTTGATTGGATTTTAAAAATGTGTGGCACCTCTTTTGATGCTCTTTTTTCAGCTCTTGTTAGCTAAACAGCTAACAAGAGCTAACAAGGAGGTGGGGGATGTTAGTTGAACAACTAACATCCCCCATCTCCTTGCATGTGTCGTCCGTGACACAGCTACTTAGGGTGCTAAGTAATGGTCTGGCTTCCTTGCCGTTGTCCTTTGTGCATGCTGCTCGAGACCTTGCTGATATCTGAGGCGGAGTATTTTATCTTCAATTGACATACGTTGCATAATGACTTTATTTCTTTGCTTTACTGTGGAGTAACTAACAAATCTTGCCCGCAGATTGGTGACGATGGGGCCAAAGATCTTGGACAGATAAGTGAAGAAGCTTGTGTAAAATGCTTCTTCAAATGTCTGCATGTAGTAGGATGGTAGAAAAATCACCCTAGCATAAAAGCCATGAAGCACTTCTTCATGGCTGGGTTGGCTTGATTAATCATAGCATAAGCCCTTGGCGCCCTCAAGAAAGGACATTCATGCTATATCTATTTGATCTGCACAATGAAAAGTCTACAAAAAAGTTAAGAGAATTTTTGCAATCTTTATCAACATGGCGCTCGCTCAATTTGGGATGCTGCGAAATATCTGAATGGTCGAGGATAGTCTTACCACCATGTAGTCCTCTGTGGGTTGGTTATTTGAAGGGGTTTGAAACCTTGGGTAGTTGTTCCTAGTAGGGTGCTTTTGCTGGAGGAAAAATTGTTGCTGCCAACTTCGGACTCTTGGAACCGGGCACTGCACAAGATCTTGTTTGATATGATTTGGCACATTTGTATACAAGGTCAGATACCTGAGGTGTCGGTTCAGCCAGATCTCCCGCGATTTGGGATGTGCGAGTGTTGGGTCGGCTTGGAAATCTTTGAGTAACCTCTCTTTGATTTGGAGTACTTCAAATTTGATGAGAGGAAAGGGTAGAGCTTGTTGATGTGATGTCTGATTTATATGTGGTGGTGTAAGGAGGTTGATATTGATAGAATGTAGTATTTTCTCTTCCCACTACATGGCTTCCTTCCAGATGGTCTTTGTCTCCTCTTCCACTTGCTTTTTTAATGTTGCTTCCTCCTCAGCAATTAAGCTTTTTGGTTGAGCAGAGGGTCCAACTTCATCATGAGAAATATCTAGATCACGAAGACTAGCCTCTCCAGTGGTTGTTTCTTCAAAATCCATAAATTATAGGATATCTTGATCTTGCATTGTAGAATCTACTTGTCCTTCATCTGGTGTGGTAGCCTGTGATGTTATTGTTGCTTGAGCTTTGCTCAATTCTAGTTTTAGTTGGTCTATTTCTGCTGGTATCTCTCCTCTCGCTGCATAAACCTGATAAAGAGCTCTCCTCTCTTCATTTGCTCTAACACCTTCAGCTCCATCTCAAGGTCTTTAACTTTCTATTCCACTGCTTTGTATGCTTGATATATGCCCTATAGTGTGGCTACTGTAGGGATGTGCTTGAGCTGGTTAAGCAATGTATTTTGATCTTGGCACCTAGCTTCTCATTGTGCCAACTGAGTATTTTCAATGTTTAGCTGAATTTCTAGCCTGTCGATTGTTGGAGTAGATTCCTATAGAGCTAAGGTGGCCATTGTGACTTGTTTCTCTTGTTGCTTATTCCTTGTCTGGATAGCTTCCAAATCTGATGCTGACTTTGCAGTTAGCTCATACAATTCCTTTTCTTTGAGTTCCATGGCTTCTTTGTATGATTTGACACAAACATTGGCCATGTCTAGTCTTTCATCAAAGAGTCGCAATTGCCTATATATGCTATGAAGTTGTGGTAAACATAGATCTATTCTTTCATTTTGTCCTCCACATCATGTGAATACTGGTCATATTCATCTATGTCCTCTAAATTATCCATTCTTCTTGTGTTGCTTGCTTTAGGTTGATCCGTTTGTGTGTCTTGAACCTTGGTGATTGGCTCATCTGGCTGGTTGGCTTGAGTATTTGGTGTTTCTATTGGTCTAGCTGGTTCACCCTCTTGCTCATTGACAATTGATTTGGGTGGTTCTCTTTTTTATTCCATATTGCTAGCAATGGGAATGGCCTCCTCCAGTTGTGGTTGTGTTGTGTCCTTCTGTTGTAGTGGTGCACTTGGGGGAGAGAAATGTGGAACTTTTGTAGTAGGGTTGACTGGTTCCTTGGGTGAATCCTCCCTAGGTGGTGTATCGCTTCTTCTTGTGCATGGTCTTGTTCTCATTGCTATTCTTCTTTATGATAGAGATGTTCTAGGTCAGCCCGAGGATTGTCGTTTTCATTGAACATTGGGTGTTTGGTTCAAATTTTGACTCTTCTTGGAGATGTTTTCCATTTTTCCTCAAAGTCCCCTTTGAGTCCTCTTTCCAGCTCAAAAGCTGCCTTCTCTCTTTCTACTCTTGTTGCTTTTTGGATTGGTTCTTCTGTAGCCACGACAAGGCATGGCCATTTTGTGGCTTTGGTGTTAGGGGTGCAAAGAAGGTCCAATCATCAACAAGTTCACTGATGATTGGACCTTCTTTGCACCCCTAACTCTCCAAAAATCCTTAACATGGTAGTCCTAATAGGTCTGTGAAATTGGGTCCCCATCTAGGTCTTCTATCTTCGACGCACCAAAGATACTAGGTCATTTTTTTGGGACTTTTTGCATCTTTGACTCTGGTTCACTTTTGGTGCAATTTGGAACTGCTTGTGTGGTTGACAATGCGATATCCAAAATGCGTCTAGACATAGTTAGGAATTTACCCCTCATGGCTAGAGTGAGTAAGAACCGAAAAATAGGGTGTAGGAGAGAGTGGAAGCTCAACAAAATCCACAACTTGGAGCTCTCTCTCTAAATTCTAGCATGCAAATGAGAGGAAATTTGGCTCAAGGGACTATACATACCTGGAATTTTTGGACACCCCCTGTCCATCAGTAAGTCTAAAAGGATTTACAATGTACTCCTAGATCAAAAATCTCTGAAAACTGATATTCATGGATCTTTTTGCCACATTCTGCTCCATATGACTAGTGAGTTGAAGTGGCTACCGAGTTTTTTGATCGGATTTGCTTCAAAAAAATTCTGGCCATTCCATTGAGCTTCAAGACTTTGACATTTCTGCTCATTATCTTTTTATTTTCTTGGCTTTTATTTGTGTTTATTAGGAAAATTAAAGGAAAATCAACCTAACTGCTCAAAAAATTCCATCCTATATGCAAAAATACTAAAACACTCCTAAGTTTATTATTTGGCCATATTTTTGTGGACTGCTCCATTTTCATAATGATTTTGGCCAAAACACACACAATATAAGAAAAATTGCACTATTTATGGCTTTTGACACTATTAATATATACAGATATCAAGGGATTAACTCATTGCATTCCCCAATTATTAGGTTACATGGGCTATAGAAGATTGAAGTTGACGATGGGAGAATGGGAGGGTGCACTAGACTCTGATGTTGCTGCTAGAAAATGAATTGACCTGCAAATATGCCTCCACGACAATGCAGTGCACCACATTGCAGTGAATAATGATTGGCACGTCAGTCACCTTTGTGATTATCTTAATCTCAAATATACCTTGCCCAAGAAATATCTCTTTGTAATCAATGAAAAGGTTGTTCTCTCCAGAAAAGAGAAGATCTTTCTGTGTGAGAACGTTCCGTTTCCACGATGTATTTTTGTAAAAGCTTGTAACTGACAGGGATTTTGCTCCCATTAATGCATACGTTGTTTTGAATCTCATTTCTGTGCATACTTGTTTAGTCTCAACTTGTTCAAGTTTTGGATTGAAACGTGCAATTTCTTGCACAAATGCTTTCAATGTTGGTGTCTTTCAATGCTTTGTCGCGTAATTTTGTTTAAAATTATAGTTTTAAGTTCTATTGAGATTAATTTTAAGTGCTTTTTATAAGTGACTTTGCGTATGTAAGTGACTTTTTATGTTTTAAACTTCATTTCTCACATTCACAAAACTCTAGCTCTAAGCTCTCTTCGCATCTTCTTCGCGAACGAACCCATGGCAACGTCTACTGATGCACTTCTCACACAATTACAAAAGGTAGGACTTGCAAATCAAGCACATGAACTACTCAGTGTGTTCGAGGGGAGAATTGACATGCAGGCCACTACCAACCTTCATGCGGAGGCATTCGAAAGCTTTCTTGACTACATGGCGTAGCACATCGAAGAATATGCCATAGTCTTTTAGGGATCTGACACGGCATGGTTGCAAGTAGATTTCCTCAAGCATCTCTATGCGACTAACAAAAACTTTTGCTTTTGCTTGTTGAGGTTTATTAAAGGCCTTACAGAATGGGACGACAGGATAGAGGATGAGGATGATCTCATAGATTTGTGCATGGGGTGCATAGGCACCCAATTCATTTCTTAGGACATGTTTCAGGTCTTACTTGTGCTTGAGGGCATGGATAAGGGAAAATCAAAGGAAAAGATCAACCAAACACCACATGTGACCATTGTGGAAGAATCAAATGAAGTTAGCAAAAAGATTGATGAGCAGATTGAAGCATCTATGGCACTTATCCTCTTGCAAGAGCCCAGCTCCACCGAGGAAGAAGATCAAATGATAGAGGGAGATGAGGTGCTGGAGGAAGTCTCAAACCTCCAAATTCTCACTTTGCATGCAGTGGTGGTGGATGATCGTCATTTTCTGTTCCTTGACAACATTGTAAAACCATTAGGACTCATAGAAGATGAGTCGATCACAGTGCTTGCTATCTATGCGGGCATGAAGGATCCTACTGGAAAGGAAGAGAAAATCAAATTTCAAATTGACTTTGAAGACCAAGGTCTCCCAGCAAGCCTCTCTTTCCTCCCCAATGAAAACAATCATAAGTTGGTGCAAACAGCAGCAAGTACATTTGTGGAAATCAAATCATGTGTCTCATTCTCTAAGAGCTACCGAAAAGCACTTTTCATCCACAAAAACCACTGATCTCGATTGGTAGAGATGGTCGATCTAGCATCGATCTTACAAAGAAAAATCTTGAAGAGAAGGATGAGGAAACTAAGCTAAACGAATCTTAACCTGGTTGATTGTCTATTGTTCCTTACAACAAGTGTTAAAGTCTGCAATGCATATTGGAGGTTCAAGCAATGCACCCATGGGTAGGGATAGCTTGCTTTGGCACTACTTGAGCTACCTAGGGCCATCGATTCTTTGAGTTGCTCACACAGAGTTCTCCAAGAATGGTTCTATGGAGCTACTCAAGTGCAAAGCATTGAGTGCCATACTCATTGAAGATCCCCTCACCCTAAATGCTCACAAATGTATCTTGGTGGACTAAGAGACAGCATTGTACGCCTTTACAGGGAAGCATCCATGCTTAGTCCTCTCCCACTGTGCCTTGAGCCTAAGTGAAGGGTTGACAATCCTAGAGAATATCGTAAAATCCCTTGGCGTCAAGTCATCCATTTTCCCCATACCCACATATGTAATTCATAGTAAAAATAATTAACCATGATGTAATATCCAAATCTATACAAAATAATTGTTTTTGTTAACGATTTCTGTCAACATTCAGTACTTGTTTTTTTTCTGATTCATATATGTCCAATAAATTTCATTTCCGCAACACATGCATAGAACCTCAAACATGTAGTGACCCACATCGACTGGGAGCACATCTCGGTGATTTTTTTACAAACCAGGTGATGGGAGGGGCGTACGGGGTCAACGGGATCACCAATGAGCACAGTGGCGCCCGACAGGGTTGGACGACACAAAAAAAGCCTATGTGCACCATGGCATGCAGGGGGCAAATCTATCAGTGTTGCCCCTTACGTGTCGTGACACACAGAGCCTTTTTTGTGTCGTCCAATCCCGTCAGGCGTGGTTGTGCTCATTGGTGGTCCGTTCACCCCGTACATCCCCCCCCATAGCCCAGTTTTATTAAAAAAATCATCGACATGTGCCCTTCGATCGATGGGTCGCTGCATGTTTGAGGTTCTGTATGTCAACACCGTCAGACAAGCTGTGTGCCGTGGTGGTTATCTTGAATTTAACATCATGAACAATACAAATACTTTGAAAAACAATGTACAAAATCAAGTGGAACAATTGCACGGAATGGTAGAAATTTGACATTTGATATTATATGAAAAGATTACAAATATCATTAAGAGAGAGTAAATGGGATAAACTATTTCTGATGAAGGCATCCTTCATTTTGCAAATTGATTGCTAAAGCTAAATCTATACTTTTCCATGTTACGCGCTTAGCATGCACCATACAAGAAACGCCATCCTAAAACAGTTGCACCAAAATGTCTTCGGCGGCATCCTGTAGGGCCAGTAAAGATGTGCGTTGTATACGTGTAATAGAATCGCGATATTCATCCATTATCTCTCACCACCGAAGAGAGTGTCACTTTGGGTATGATGGGCTCAACTCTCTTCTGATATTTTTGAATCTCTTGCAAAGTAACTGTGCCTAGCTTCCATCTCCGCTTTTTTTGTGCTATTGGTTGTGGTAGAGGAGCCGCCTGGCTGGCCCATTGAGGAAGATCATTTTTGTACTTTTTCCTCCTCTCCTCCTGGGCATGTTTTTCTTTGGGCGTCACCTTGTCCTTTTTTCTCTTTGCACATTGCTTGGTTCTTTGAGGTATTTTTGAAGGCCTAGAGCTCCCAGCCTTTGCTTGTTGGGTGGCTTGAGCTCTATCCTCTGCCGCCTTCCTCTCTACCTCTGCTTGTGCTTGTAAGTTTTCCAAGTGAGCTCTCTTGGCCTCGGCTCTCTGCCATTCCTCTTGCTCCCTCTATCGTCTTTGTTCTTCTTGCACTCCTTTTGCTTCCTTCTCAGCTGCCTCTCTCTTTTCCATCTCCTTCATTCTTTTCCTCCTCTTGGCCTCTCGTGCTTTAGAAATCGAGTCGCCTAGTATTACCTTGATTATTCTTTGTTTGACTCGCGGTCCAAATCTTTGCGGCGTGGTGGTTTTCGCGGTGGCCTGAGCACTAGGTGTTGTGACAGCAGGCGAGGCCTCTGGATTTTGAAACGGACGTCCCATATTCTTCTTTGGTTACTGGTTGCTCTTGTTTCTTGCGTGGCTCTATGTAAACATGATATTGTTTGGGAATCAGGCAGAGGTATGCGGTTGGCATGATTTAGTGGTTCGAGATCACCAAAAATATATCGCATGGTGGTTTGATCATCTGGATCCGATGGTTGGGGAGGCTGTTGGTCGTCTGGAGCGGGTTGGGGCGTTAGGTTATCCACTTGTAGTTGGGGATGTGGATTTGAAGCCGTAGATTTTGCATAGGGTGCTGGCTGCGGATTTTTTGTGGTGTGAGTGGTTGTGGTGGTATTGATATGCGTAGTGTTAGTCTGCTCATGTGAATCCTCCATGTGGTGCAATATATGAGTGCCTGCATGTTTGTGCTTGAGAGGATCTTCTAGAGTGTGCAAACAAGAAATGAACTTCAAGTTATGAGTTTTGACATATATAGCACTAATTTTTTTTTTAAACCTAAAAAATCAATAATACTAATAAAAATGTAAAAAAACTCCAAAAGAGATAGGATTTGACCCATGGAACCATTGATTTGAGCGTCAACAAATCACGGGGCATTACAATGCATGTTTACAATAGAAGTGGTTAGTGTCAAAAATTTATTAGTTTTTCACTCAATGCGTGCCATTTTGTCATCTTGTCTCCAACCATCGTTGGAATCGATCTTTTGCACTAGAGGCATGCTATGATTTTGATTGCCTCAGGATAACCACTTTCTCTATTCTGCGTTTTAAACTTCTTTGCCCTCTAATCTTCTTCCTTTCTCTCCCTGTTAAAACTCTGTAGAACCAATTGAACATTTTGTGTAGGGCATTGCTCTTTTTCCTCCCACCTCCATGCCGTGTATTTTTAAAATACATTGCTTTTGCTTGATAGTGTGAGTGCTCCATTCCTTGGCTACTCCAGATGCCCAGTCAATCGAATCTGTCGAGGAAAAATGAGCTATGAGCAAAAAAAATGTGCTGAAAAAATAATAAAACTTTATGTCAAGGCTAGGGACTTGCTACGCACCGTGTGCGAGCCACAAAGGCTCCTAGCACACAGTCATACAACAGACAAGCTCACAAGGAAGAACGGTGTGTCACTCACCTTCCTGCGTAGTTGTGAATGAAGGATTCCCACGCCGCGAAGAAGAGGGAGACGCCGCTACGCCGCGCTCAACCGCCTCGCCGTCGTGCCGCTGCAACGCTCGATCGCACACACACTCTCACTCTCTCTCTCTCTCTCTCTCTCTCTCTCTCTCTCTCTCTCTCTCACACACACACACACACACACACACACACGCACACACACACAAGGAGATGGTGAAGGAGAAGGTGGAGATGGAGCAAGAGCATCTTCTATTGCACAATGAGAGAATGAGTAAAAATTAGGTTTAGTGGCTTTTATATGAGCTCACCCCATTCACACTTGGGCGCCCATACTTAGCCAACTAACTCCTTGAATATTCCAGTTAGAGTGCGCATGTCATCGGCGATCACCCTTACCCTGTTCCTATTGGTCCGACAAGCCCGGTACCTGACTCTAAATAACACAACGTTTATAGATCATAGGGTGTTCGTGTGCCGTGAGGGTTAACATGCCCCCCTTCCTGATGTAGATTCCGTCCTCGGAAGCTATCCAGTTGAAGCTCGTTCGTCGAGATGGGAGAGTAGTCGACATGGATGTGCGTAGTCTTCTTCAATCACTACAAAATCAAACAACATTGCCACAGTAATTGCATTCTCATATACAATTAAAAATCATATGCAATAGACAGACAAATTGATTGGTAACAGAATTTTAGACAATTTGTCAGCAATAAACATTAAATTGCAATATAATCAAATGCATAAACAGATGTAAAGGTAAAAAATTAAACAAGTCCGGGGTCGCTAATTTAACGGTCAAAAGGCACTAGAGCTCGACTATTAATACCATGGGTAACTTCTCAATTTTTTTTGGTCAATTAAGTTGTTTAATCGAGAGAGCCAAGTATTTGATGTTCGAGGGCTGACTAGAGGCTATACCTAGAAGACCTTGTAGTTAAGCTACGATAAAAGGAATTTATCATGAAATCATCGCCTGACTGTTTACCTTTTCTTTGACCCCCCAAAGTCTTTTCACATTGATTCAATTTTGATGTGTGTGCTTATTTTGTATGCCTTGGGTTTTTTGCTTTTCAAGGAAAAGCGCCCACACTGGGAACCTCTAGGGCTCTAGTACCATAGGCGATACATGTGAGTGAAGTACCAATTTAAGCAGGGATTTCTCTTCCAGCTTAAAATTTTACATTGTGGCACTTTGATTTTTTTGTTTGTTCATTTTCAACATTTTAATTTTGTAACTTTGGGGGGTCATATAACACTGTTACCCTCCCCAGGCTCATCACATTAGTAAACTCCCTTTATAATACTTTAGCTAAAGGTCAATAGGGTTAAGCCCACTAGAAAGCCCTAGTACATTTCACACAATGCTGCCTAAATCGGATTAAGAACCTAAGTAACCATTGCTTATTAGGAAGGCATTCCCCATGGTATTAAGAGAAGATTTCTAATACCTAGCTTGGTCAAACTAGCTTAGTCGGACTGCTTGATTTTTAAACCTAGACAAGTGATTATGACAAAACATTACATTGAATTAAATGTTTGATACTAAGCAAATGCGCTGAATATTATGCTACCAATCACAATCAAAGCATACAAACATGGATGCAAAAAGATAAGGGCAATGCTAATGGACATAAAACACCTGTTTGTGTTGATGGTCGCGCTTGATTTGAAGTGTGAACGAGAGAAAGGTTCCATGAAGGTCCAAATCCTATCAATAGCAACACGCTCCTGTACACACTAGGAAACAAAAGGAATACCTCCAGAAGGCACATTAGTGGGAAAAGGTACCAACACTTATTGAACACAACAAAAAACATAAGGAACCCTAACCTAATTATTTGCACTCCAAGTCAAGGGAATAGGATATTGTAGAGGTTGGGGGGAAACCCTAAGGCTAAATCCCTATCCTCGTCGTCGAGATAAACAAAGTCATCATCCATGAGACCATATGTGCCATCCATGTAGTCCTGTAAATTTTCTTCTTCATCATAGGTGCCCATGTTTACTAAGAAGGTCACTAGACGCCTATAGTCATCTTGGTCAAAAGGGTAGGCTTGTGCAATGGGAGAAACGCTCTCTACCAAGTATGGATCAGACGTGGTCAAGAGACGTATCAGCCATTCTAACTCCTCAAAATTCCTCTCACATGCTAGCGTACCTATCAAATCCCATTCACATGCAAGCATTGGAAAGACCATGTGAAATATTTGTGAAAAGTAACGAGGGTACCTTTCACCCAAGGCAAGAGTGGATGACTCTAGCGTACTAGCCATATCTGTACACGCAAATAGATGATGGTTAGAGTGCAAATATTACAAGGGTCGTGTTCTTGTGCATAATTTGTTTTTATGATTTGTGTGATGGCTCTTGCTCTTTTACTTTTTTATCTTGTTTTTGTGAGTATAAGGCTTTATATATACATTCCCTAAGATCGGAGATTAAGAGGTCAGGGAGAAAGGTTGAGAGGAAAGCAAGTGAATGATGGATGTCCACAAACACTCCCCCCTTCCTTGGGTAGATCATACCGTTTGAAATGAGCTTGTCACCCTTTGAAACCAATTGTTCCAATTGGTAATAGGTGAGGATTTTTGCCATTAGTTTTCTATTACCCTAGGTGCCTTGTCAAGTTGCAAGGGTGGTAAGGTACTCTCCCAGGATCGAACTTGAAGTGGTTTATCAGGTGATTCTTGAACACTGGGAGGTGTGGATTCTTTTGTAGCTTCATTGAGGTCCATTACTATAGATGGAGGCTGTGTAGAAGCTTTTACCTCTATGGATGTATTACATGAGGAGCTAGAAGCTTCATGGAACTCCCCCCTTCCTGAGCTAGGTGGAATAAATTGGGTTTGCCTTGGAGCCCAAACTAGCTCTGGACTAGGTGTGTAGCATTCTGTGATCTTTCCCTTCCCACGGTCTGCCATTGGCTTTAGCGTTACACTGTTTGACTCATATGGGTTTTTTGTCGATAGGGAAGGACACATCTTACGTTTAGGTACCAAAATTTGCTCATTTCCATCATAGTATCCTTGGGCTTTTAATAGTCGTTTAGGAATCCAACGCCACGTTTTCTTACATTTCTTGGAGCGAGTGGGACGTTTCTTACGAGGCTTCCGTTTTTTAGCATCAGCCATGGTTACTAAAGAAGCTTTAGGGACCCACTTGTATGCTTTCTTTGTTATATTAGGATGATTCTTGTGTGTCTCAAGCTTTCTTTCAACTACATCAGTTGAAGATCTAGAGAGTTGGGCTATGGGGACGTATGGTTCAACCTCCTGAACATGCAATGGCTTGGGTTTTATTTCCTTAGGCAATATCTCAGGGACTATGGCTTGAGTGGTAGGGATAAGAGTTGGTTTTTGCGTTGTGACACCCCCAGTCCCCCAATCAATAGTGCATTTGGTGGCTATCATCCACGTGCGTCCTAGGTTTATATTACCCTCCATAGTTCCAGTAGGCATGACCAAAAAGTCTTGAGCTATAATTCCATTGTCATAACTGACAGAAGTGTGCCAGATTCCAAAAACCGTAGTTTTTTTCTTGTTGACACCCTTGACTTGGATAATACTCTCAGATAGAGGTGGCTTCCCTAAATGACACCACACCCCATAGGATAGCAGATTATATTTAGCACCCGTGTCCAATAAGGCGTTATATAGCACTTTTCCATAGGCACAATTTAACTCAATAGGGTATCGTAGAGGTGTGTCAGAGTCCAACCAATCCTCTTCGATTTCCACATGGAATGCATTTGTGATTCCAAGGTTAGCCTCTCGTTTTTGTCTTATACGTTGTTGTCGCTCCTTAGCCTCATCTTGAGCTTGTATCTTCTTTAACTCGGTTTGTGCTTTGGCAGCCTTCTTTTGATGAATGGCCCGTAGTTCTTCTTGGCTTAAAGGATCATAATATC
This sequence comes from Adiantum capillus-veneris, assembly GCF_014529385.1. Taxonomy (NCBI): domain Eukaryota; kingdom Viridiplantae; phylum Streptophyta; class Polypodiopsida; order Polypodiales; family Pteridaceae; genus Adiantum; species Adiantum capillus-veneris. Next base: position 61,005,437 of record NC_140951.1, on the reverse strand, counting down.
TTTTGAATTTACTCCCATTGAGGAATCCAATGGTTTCAACTCCATCAAGAGTTTCCACACGAAGGGTACCTTGTGGGGTAATTTCACATACTCTATATGGTCCTTTACCAGCATATTTCAACTTTTTCTTCTCTTTACGTACTCCATACATAAGGACTTTATCACCAACTTTGATGTCCTTGTCCTTCACATGGCGATCAAACCACTTCTTTCTCCTATCCTTTTCCACAAGAGCATTTTGCACAGCCAACTGTCTCTCTTCGTCTAGTTTTTCTAAGATATACAAACGCTCGGTTAAGGGGTTACCATTCCATCCTTCTTGCGAAGCTACCCTAAGACTAGGAATGACAAACTCCCAAGGCATAACCGCTTCTTGGCCGTATACCATTTTGAATGGCGTACAATTAATAGCCACTTTATAAGTAGTACGATAAGCCCATAGAGCAGATGTCAACTTCAAATCCCAATCAGTGCGATGAGCTTCTACCGTCTTGGTTAAAATAGAGATTAGAGTCTTGTTGGTGCTCTCGGCTTGTCCATTAGCTTGCGGGTAATAAGGTGTAGACTTATGGTGGGATATCATAAAGGTCGTGGTAAGCTCTCTTATTACCTCATTTATAAAATGGGTACCATTATCACTAACAATTTCAAAAGGGCAACCAAATCTTGTGATAATGTTCTCAAAAAGAAACTTAGCTGTTGTCCTCGCGTCAGCTTTTTGTGAAGCCTTAGCTTCAGCCCACTTTGTTACATAGTCCGTAGCAACTAGAATATATCGAGATTTAGTGTTGCGAGCTACGGGACTAATTGGACCTACAAAGTCTAAGCCCCATTTTTCAAATGGTTGGGTTACTTTAATAGGATGTAAGGGCATTCTGTCTTTGCGCTGTGTGGTCTTGTAACGTTGGCACTCATCACACCCTTTTGTAAAAAGTGATGCATCCTTAAATAAAGTTGGCCACCAATAGCCTGATTGCAGCACCTTTCTAGCAGTCAGGTCTCCTGAAAAATGTCCTCCTGCTATGCCCATATGTGCTTCTTGCAAGATATACAAATATTCATCCTCGCGGGCACAACGCCTAAGAATATCGTCCTTGCCTAGTCTATACAGAGTTCCAGCAATCAAACAATAGGGTTCACATTCTTTTACTAGCCTTCGAGCGATATCCTTACGAAGTTCCTTGGGTGGAAAACCATTAACTAAAAAGTTAACAATGTTCTCACTCCAATCAGGCATAGTCTCAACTATGAATAGGGAAGTATCGGGTAATTCATCATCAACTTCTGTAGGGGCTTCACCATTGGGTATGCGAGACAAATGATCAGCCATGACGTGCCTTTTACCTGGTCTCACTACAATCGTGAAATCAAACTCCAGAAGAATTAACAACCATCGTGTGATTCTTCCTGTGGAGCATGGCTTGTTTACCAGATACAGCAACGCTTGATGATCCACATAAAATACAAACTTGTTTGCCAGAAGGTAGTAGCGAAATTTCTTTACTGCATAAACCATTGCCAAACCTTCTCGCTCTGTAGTGGTGTAGTTCCTTTCAGCATCGTTCAATTGACGGCTTGCAAAGCTAATGGGATAGTCCAATTTATGTTCTCCTGGTTGAGTGAGAACACACCCAATAGCAAAGTTTGATGCATCAATATGCACATGGAAAATGACATCCCAGTTAGGTGTCCTTAAAATCGGAGCACTTGCTAGTGTTTTCTTCAATTGTTCATAGGCCTGGTCACACTCTTCAGTCCATTTAAATTCAATGAGAAGCTTGTACAAAGGACGTGCTATCTCAGCGAAAAATAAAATAAACCGTCGATAATAACCCACGTGTCCCATGAACCTTTGAATTCCCTTGTAATTGGTTGGTGGTGGTAACTCTAGAATCACTTTAATTTTGCTCTCATCGGTTGAGATACCATTCTTAGATACTATATGCCCTAAAATAACTCCATGCTTGACCCAAAATTGGCATTTGAACGGGTTCAATGAGATACGATATAACCTACACTTTTCAAACACCTTCTGCAAACATGATAGATGTTCTTTCCAAGAAGAGTAAACACAAAGGTCGTCTAAGAAAGCTTCACAAAACTCTCTCAAATATTCTTTAAAAGCAGTGTTTATTAATCGTTGGAACGTAGTAGGGGCATTTGTTAAGCCAAAAGCCATCACACGAAATGCAAACACGCCAAATTCTGTGATGAAGGCAGTTTTAGCTTGGTCTTCTAGCGCTATCGTGATTTGGTTGTAGACTGAGTACCCATCTAGAAAGCTATAAGCTTCCTTGCCTGCAACTCTTTCAAGTACGTGTTCGGAATATGGTAGGGGGTAATGGTCTCTTCTAGTAGCTACATTAACTTTTTTGAGGTCCACGAACACCCTGAGTTTCCCATTCTTTTTTGGCACGATAACTATTGGAGACACCCATTCAGAGTGTTCAATAGGATATATGAACCCACATTTGATAAGCTTTTCTAGTTCTTCTTGAATGATCTTTGCGTACTTAGGATTCATCGGGTAGGGTCTTTGTTGTACGGGCTTCGCAGTGCTAATCATAGGGATTGTATGTTGGACCACAGAAGGTGGAACACCTTTCATATCATGGTATGTCCAAGCGAATATGTCCTTGAATTCCTTGAGAAGCTCTTTGAGGACCGCCTCTTCAACTTCTGTGAGGTCTTGGGCAATAAAAACAGGTTTTGATTCTTCACCGGGGTCGGCTAATTCTATTTCTTTAACTATTGCCGGACCATCATAGATTCCATTATTCCCATCGATAGGTATTCTTTGGGCTTTTGTGTACACAACCTTTGCTTCCCCTGTGGTGTAAGATTTGAAATGTTCTGGTGCAAGATGCAAGTCTGTGGACTCTGGTTGTGCTTTGGTCCGTGCTTCCATTTCTGCTTTCTTGTGTTGTCGAGCTAACTCTTGGTTTTGACGCCTCCTTGCAGTGCGGCTCAACTTTGGCTTGTCTATGATCTCTAATTGGGCTATGTCATGGGGTCGTGGTCTACACCACATAACATTTTGGAGATATTCACCCCAATCGTCTACCAATTTACGATGAGCATCACATGCTCCTATATAACTGAGCCATTCTGCTGAGGATCTCTTCTTTTTTATCCTAGCACGTACATTGGCTCGATATCGACGCCTCTTAAAGTTTTTCTTTTTCTTATTTGAGACCTGCTTTTGATTTGCATTTAGATCTGGCTCACTAAAGGAGTCCTCGTTGGTGTCCTCTTCACTCTCGGAGGAGCTATCTGTTGGAACGAGGGCTAGGGTGGATGCAGCCTAAGCAGTTCCATGGCGAGGTGTTGAGCACAGCAGAAGGCGAGAGAGAGAGAGAGAGATTCGACACGGCTTGAACAAAAATTGCACACTATTCTTCTTCTCTATTTTGATTGATGTGTAACCTTTTACATATATAGGCTAAACTAACCATGCAAACTCCACTTGTGGAGTGGCTCATAACTAAAAGCATCTGCATGCCATAGGAGGCTTTCCCACGGGCTGGCTGACAAGGGCTTGGACCCAACAATCCCCCCCTCAAGCCCGAACTGGACAAGCAACTCATAATACCTCGAGTTTTTGGTATACTCGTCAACCGTGAGTTTTAGGTTTTCTCACAACCAAGGATTTTTGGTTTATCCATAACCTGGTGCTAGGTCAGTAACCCCCCCCTTGAACAGATAGGGTGTAGGTCAAAACATTAGCTACCAAAAGTGGAGTTTTTGGTTCACTGCCAAACCTTGGGTTTATGGTGTACCCAGTAACCTCATGAGCGTGCAAAAATGGGCTGAGAACTGATAAAATGGGAGGTCTTACCATTTATGGATGGCAGTGTCTATATCCCGTACAAATTTTGGCATGACAATAATTGACAAACAGACAAAAGCATAACAATTTATGATAACATAAAGAAATGCGAGGACATGACTTTTGACTAGAACCATTGGACTGAGGAAATGTTGAAGAATACTGCCAAAAAAAAAAACCCAAAATAGGATGAAAGAAACCGATCCGAACTTGCTTCTTTTGTGACTCTTTTTCTGTGTGACTGCTTTCTTTCCCTTTTGTGCCGATTCTTAGTCATTTTTGGGATGATGATGATGTTGAGGATGCCGCCGGCGATTCTGGCTACTTGTATGCGATGTGCGAGTACATGGTGGATCATAAACATCTGCAGCACAAGTAACATGCTTCTCGACCGGTGTCCAAGGCCATACTTTGCAAAATCACCTCGTAATGCTCGAATCTTTGTGTGCACTTGGAGTTTGTTGTAATGAATCTTCAACTCCGAATTATTCGTCATGGTAGAAAACCTGCTTTCGTTGTCCTTGTCGATATGAGCTTAATCACCACCGTCGTCAAGACCTTGGTCGAGTCACTCACCGTCTTGAGAAGAGTGGGATGGTCCTCTTAATCCAATTAATTTCCAAATCAATGAATTTCCAAATGGTGTGAACACCCAAGAAAAGAAAAATTTCGTGTTTTTCTGTAGCAGCAGTCGACGACACAGAGCTTGTGGACGGGTTCGCTCACAGCGGGCTCTAGAGGCCGATTTAGGAGATGATGCAGTATCAAAATTTGCTCAAACAGCCAGGGCGAACTGCATGATGTCGTTTTTGTGTGTTTTGCAGCAGGTCGATTTCGGGTCTTTCCTCCTCTGCAGGCAGCGCTTCCCACAAGGCAGCTTCGTCAAGTCGAGCCGAGACCGGGGCAAGATGGCTCAGATACCAGTTAATGGAACGAGGGCTAGGGTGGATGCAGCCTAAGCAGTTCCATGGCGAGGTGCTGAGCACAGCAGAAGGCGAGAGAGAGAGAGAGAGAGAGAGAGAGAGAGAGAGAGAGAGAGAGAGAGAGAGAGAGAGAGAGAGAGAGAGAGAGAGAGAGAGAGAGATTCGACACAGCTTGAACAAAAATTGCACGCTATTCTTCTTCTCTATTTTGATTGATGTGTAACCAGTTGTTGGAACGAGGGCTAGGGTGGATGCAGCCTAAGCAGTTCCATGGCGAGGTGCTGAGCACAGTAGAAGGCGAGAGAGAGAGAGAGAGAGAGAGAGAGAGAGAGAGAGAGAGAGAGAGAGAGAGAGAGATTCGACACAGCTTGAACAAAAATTGCACGCTATTCTTCTTCTCTATTTTGATTGATGTGTAACCTTTTACATATATAGGCTAAACTAACCATGCAAACTCCACTTGTGGAGTGGCTCATAACTAAAAGCATCTGCATGCCATAGGAGGCTTTCCCACGGGCTGGCCGACAAGGGCTTGGACCCAACACTATCATCGGTTGATGTGCTCGGTCCTTTTGAATGTTTTGACTCTGAACTTGCTCCACTCTCTAATTCATGAGATTCAGAATCCGTTTCATTCTGGGAGTCTGTGTCTGAGTCGTGTTGGTCAAAGTCTTCTATTGATCTATCGGTGTCATTGTCAGATTGGTCTACAATTGCCTTGCCCTTAAAAGATGCATGTATGGCACTTATCATCTTCAGAGGTGCAATTTGTGGTACCTCTTCCCCTTCTGGTGTGACCCAAGTGGTTCCTCTATTTCCCCAGGTATCTATGGTTGCAGCTAGGTGTACCCAGTCTACGTTGTCTGATTTCGTCACCCGATAACACATCCATGTAAGGACCCGATAACACATCCATGTAAGGAGAATCTTGGCCAATGTCTGTATCCTTCTTACAAGTGTAACAATATTGTAGTGGGGCCGAGTGAACTGTGGTGTCAGAGCGATGATCAATAATGGTTTTACTCCCTAAGGGGTGTACCTTACCAGTCACCAAATCCACTCTAAGGACAGAGTCTTGGAATTGCAAATAGACATGATTTTTAGACCAATCATGAACCATTTGTGCTTCCCTCATGAATGGTCGTCCTAAAATCATTTCATATGAAATAAGGTGTTTAGAGAAATCCATTACAATGAACGTATGTCGTACCTTGTGTCCTAGAACTTTGATCTTAAGATCCTTGAGCATCCCCATAGGTTTGGCTATGGTACCATTTGCCATCTTTACCACAATGTTAGTAACACTGAGGCGGGGTTTTCCCATGGATTCCCAACAATATTTTGTAACGATGCTAACTCCCGCACCACCATCAAGAATTCCCTTTAAAGTTAATCCCTTGGTAGTGATGGGTAGGGTCGCATTAGACTCGTCTCCTTCAAAATACTGCCCTAATTCGTTAATGGGTACCTCGATCACAGACTCGTGTCCATCTAAGTCAAGTGATTGCACATGATTTTTCTCATCAATCATAATCGAGTCAGCCCTATTTGGTTGTGCAAACTGCGGTCATCCCGTTCGTAGCTCTCCGTTAAGGAATGCTCGAAGTGCAAGGAATAACTCAGGATCTCCATACAGCTTTGCTATGATCGTGGTTCGGACCTCAGAAGACATGAAGTCCACTAGTTTGGCAACATTCATTGGCATTTTGCAAGGTGTAGGTCTTTGACTAGGAACTGGTGAGGATGGAATCTCATATTCCTCAATGGGATCAGGTATTCCTTCGTTAAACATCCTTTCCAACAAGAAAGGTGTATGCTCACTTTCTGATGTCCCGTCCTCACTCCCTTCTTGGATGATACTAGATATGGCTAACGGTCTATGGTTCATGTGGGGTGGATGAACTTGCGTGGGAAACACTGTGTCATGAATTTTGACATGCATGGGTTGTGGTTCTAGTTTCCTTTGAGTCTCCTCCACTAAACCTCTTAGATGTTTCACCTGCTCAATCTCATCTATTGGGTTTGGGTACGTCCCAATCTTCTTTTTACGATTCTTCCCTTTTTGCCCCTGCGGTTTATCTTGGGGGTCTTGGATTGGATTTGGAAACACTTGTGGTGTTTTCAGAGGCTCTTTATGGTTTTCTCTTATTCGGTTTTCATTTGGTTCCATGTTACGGTTTTCATTGTCGGTATTTCCCTTTGTGGTATTGGTTCTAGTCTCCATTGTCTCGATTGAATTTGAATCATCCTCGAGGTCATTCATATACACGGGGTCATCTCCTGTTCCTATGTTTGTTTTGGAACTTGGCTTTGAATTTCTCGTATTCTGCGACCTCTTCCTTCGTGTCTTCTTTTTCTTTGCTTGGATAACTGACGTGGTATCCCTCTCTTCGAGGATATGGCCTGGCCCTTGAAGCATGGACCGTGTAATCGCATAAGCGGGTGCGACGGGTGGTATTGGCGATGTCACACTAGCAATTTCGACCAAATTTAGGGGTGTGATTTTAGGCGCATTTGTGTTATAGGGGCATTGGGCAATCAAGTGATCTATGCCACAACGATTACATGTGAGTATTGGCATTGCAGACGTGCTCCCTTGATTCATTTGCATCTGTGCAGCATTCTTTTACAGCCTAATAGGGCACTCCGCTGCCCGATGTGGTCCACCACACTCATAGCATTGAAGAGGTGGCCTCCTAGCCTGGGTGTTGATATTTTGACCTCTGGATGCGAGAGCAGCAGCTTGATAAACCGGCTTGACTTGCCCCCAACAATCTTCCATGTAGTATATAGGACACTCTTCCAATATATCAAGTCCGTAGGCAATACTAGTGTCTATTTCCTCTTCACAGCCATCTGCATAAGCATTAGATGGCTCGCAACCCACTTGGTTCATAGGGGCGACTCTTGGATGCGGGGGCTGCGGTCCTAGCACAGGAGGTGGTAGCGGTGTAGCTTGTACAACATTTTGAGATCTAGGGACCATGTGTTGCGGTAGTTGCTCAATAGGTGGAGCAGGCATCAATACAGGAGCTCGAGGTGCATCCGTCCAGGCTACAGGTGGTCTATTTGCCATCATACATTTGATCATTAAACAATCCTTAGCTTGGTGACCATACCTACCACATGCGTTGCAAGTTCCATTAAATTTTACTCTAAACGTAGGGCACTCACTAGTGCTATGTGGACCTAAGCAAATGGAACACCATTGTTGCTCCCTTCTTGGATACATGTGACTATTTTGAGGGGGTCGATTATCCTTAAGAGACTCTTGGATTGCCTTGGTGAGGTCTGTCAAGAATGTCTCAAATACCTTTGGCTCATTGGCAATGGGCTTTGCAGTCATGGGTTCATACTCAATGGCTTGTGAGCTAGTGGATCTCGTGTCAGTAGACACCCTCATGCCTGCTATCATCAAGTTGTCCTCTAATTGGATTGCATTGGCAGTGACATCTTCCCAGGTTGTGATACCTCTAATCACTAGTCCATTATAGATTCCTTCATTCCTCAACCCTCGAATGAATCGATCAAGCAGTTGGTTATTGTTGAAGCGCTCATTTACAGGGCAGCGAGAGTTTAAGTGCTTTAGACGACTAATAAAGTCCCTTACTGACTCTCCTTCCTTACGTTCGGCCTTCTGTAGCTGAGATGCTACACCCCAAAGCACACCTTCTCATATGTACTCCTTTAGAAACAACCTTCGAAAGGTAGGGTAGATTGTTTTCTCGTCCACCCTTAGGGTTCTATACCAATCTCCAGCCTTCCCACTTAATGTCAAGCTTAAGGCATTGCACTTATGTAGTTCGTTGCGTTCCCCTAAGGAATCACATACTTGTTCAAACACTTCAATGTGTTTTCTAGCATCTTCGTCCCCATTGAATTTTTGCGTGAGTTTGGCAATTTGTACTGTCTTACTTCTAGGCTCTCTATCAGATGCATGACACATATTTTCCGCGATAGATCGACCTATGGTTTGAGCAAACGCTGCCAAGTCACCTATGTGAGGAGGCAGGGCCGGTGGAGGTACTCTTGGAATCATATGTGGGAGAGGGACGGGTACCGGTCTTGGCATATGTGTGGATGATGCAGGATATGGAACATAACCGGGCATAGGTCCACTCGGATAAGGGCTAGGGAGTGGCACTCGAGGAGCATAAACAACTGGTACAATTGGAGGTGTGGGGGCCATGTGTGCATAAGGGGCTAGAGGCACATACGGTCGAGGCCCCATATTAGGTACTACGACACTAGGTAGTGGCACTGCGCTAACCGTAGATGTCATCGGTACATTCTCTGTCAGGCCTATCCCTGGAGTGAGCACTGTGTTTTCCTTAATAGAGGGTTGAGCCAAGTTAGGGAAGCTAAAGTTGTCGCTCGGAGGCTCAGATTGCATAGAGACCCCAGGTGAAATGACGTAAGATGGGTCCATGGGACTCATTAGAGGAGTCTCCATTTGTGATAGAGTAGGCTGTTGAGCCTTGCTCGTATCCAGAAATCTCATGGGGCCAGTTGAGAGTATATTTACCCCTCGGTTTTGCCTTTCTGATTGAATAATGCCATGGATAACATTACAGATCATTTTCTGTTGATCTTCGAGGCTCGTGGCACTAGAGGTGGATCGTACAATCTCTATCCATCCTACATGGTAGGCGTGGCCAGAGTGTAGATCCGTCAACACCTCAGTGTGGAGGTCGTATGTCCAATGATCATTAATGAACAATCCTTCTAGAGTCGACGTGTTAACGGTTTCTTGTGAGGTAGAAGCAATGTTGCTCCCCGTGGTTTTACTTGTCACCAACGGTACTCTAGAGGGAACTTCTGAAGGAGGCAGCTCAACAGGGCCTTCTTGGTAAGAAGTTGGCAGGATATCCACATGGACACTCTTTGGGGGTGTGGGGTCCACGTGCGATGTGAAAGGAGAGTCCACTTCCCCACCCCCTTCCTGTGCTTCATTTGCATCAGGTTCCGAGCGAGTAGCTCTACCTAATGTTTCCATGAAACGACTAAACATACTAGTACTAGGCTGTGGAGCTTCGGGAGGTGCATGGCCTTCTCTCTCAGTGTTTTGGGTAGGGTATGCTTCCATGATTTCTGAGTCGGAGGAGGAATCACTAGCGGCTATTTAAGGGTCTTGGGTGGTGCTACCTTGTGTCCCCGCTGAGGGTCTAGAGCCTATCGTGGATGGGTAATGGGTGTCCGTATGAACAGAGGCACCCTCAATATGCTCGTGTTCTAGCACCCGCCCAGAGCGTAAGTGCATGTGCTTTTGATACCCTAAGGTGTCAAAAAGCTGCTCTAGGAGGCCTTGTGACTAGTTTTTTGCGTGTTTTTGTTTGTTTTTTTGCTAGATTTTTTAGAGCGTGTCGTGGAATGGGCCGTGTGATAGCTCAAAACGAGCGTATCGCTAGGAGGGACGCGCTGTGCTTTACAGCCCACCGTTTGGTTCTATTTTGCTCCAGAAAAGCCCGAAACAGTCTTTTCCTAGCTGTGAAACTAGGCTCCAAATACCAAGTCTAAGGGTGCAAGTGGGAAGAGAAGGGAGGAGAGTGGAGGACTTGCCCCACATGCTCTCATTCCCTCTTGAGGAGGTAAGGTATATATATAAGAGTGAGTCTAGTATATATCATAAGATTGAGGACTGAGGCCTGGGCCTGGGCTTGGGCTTGGGCTTGGGGAACCGATCCCGAGCAAAATTTTAGTGATCCCCCCAGTCACTCACGCTTAAATATTTTCGATTTTTTGATAACCTCCCCCTCACTCACGTTTTTATTTTTCGATTTTTTTTTAAATAATTTTTCTTCCCGATTTTTTTTTTTAATTTTAACTTTTTTTTTACTTTTTTTTTTGGATATTATTTGGTACGCGTTTTGGTGCACGTTGACCTCACCTAACTATTTACTGTCCCACCTACCTACTGACCTGCTAATCAGTGGTTCACCTAATTACTAACCTGCTTAATTAACTAACTGTGCACAAACCAGAAAACACAGAAAATGCAGAAAATTGAAACTTGACATAACTGTGCAGTGCAAACCAGAAAATGCAGAAAACGCAGAAACGCAAGAAATGCTAACTGTGTAAGCTGAAATCTGAGCTTAATAGAACTAACAAAACAGAGCTTAACAGAACACAGAAAACTTGAATGCAGTTAACAACATTGTGTCTTTCTCTACTGTTTTTGCATAACAACAATAATCAAACTTAAGCCGCGCCTTTCCTACATAAAAAATAGCTTCAATACAATTTACAGGTCGCCATTGGAGCTTCACGCGCAGCAGTTCCCCGGCAGCGGCGCCAAAAATGTCAAGGCTAGGGACTTGCTACGCGCCGTGTGCGAGCCACAAAGGCTCCTAGCACACAGTGATACAACAGACAAGCTCACAAGGAAGAACGGTGTGTCACTTACCTTCCTGCATAGTTGCGAATGAAGGATTCCCGCGCCGCGAAGAAGAGGGAGACGCCGCTACGCCGTGCTCAACCGCCTCGCCGCCGTCATGCCGCCGCAACGCTCGATCGCACACACACTCTCACTCTCTCTCTCTCTCTCTCTCTCTCTCTCTCTCTCTCTCTCTCTCTCTCTCTCTCTCTCTCTCACACACACACACACACACACACAAGGAGATGGTGAAGGAGAAGGTGGAGATGGAGCAAGAGCAGCTTCTATTGCACAATGAGAGAATGAGTAAAAATTAGGTTTAGTGGCTTTTATATGAGCTCACCCCATTCACACTTGGGCGCCCATACTTAGCCAACTAACTCCTTGAATATTCCAGTTAGAGTGCGCCTGTCATCGGCGATCACCCTTACCCTGTTCCTATTGGTCCGACAAGCCCGGTACCTGACTCTAAATAATACAACGTTTATAGATCATAGGGTGTCTGTGTGCCGTGAGGGTTAACACTTTAGTTCAAACACTGATGTTTTTTTACTACAAAGACAAGGTGTTCAACCCACCATGTAATGTGTTATGTATGTCTCCCGCCCCCCCCCCCCAAGGCATCCACCTATTGTGCTATGAAACTATTAATTACAATTTTAAGGTGGATATCTCAGCACAAGTTAGATTTGTCTTTTCAAGCAAACAAAAAATATCATCTATAGACTGCCACACACGAGCACACTTAATTCCTAGGACTGCTTCATTACCTCTTTAGGTGGTAATGTCACACACCTTTTTTCAGAATTGAGACTCATTGGGACTTTGGAGTCAAAATAGTCTGAAAGAAAATGCCTAGCTTTACTACTGCCCATACATATTTTATTAGGACGATCTTGTGTACTTCTAGATGCCTTCTTGTCCTTTAATAACTCAATTACACCCCCATGTAGACCAATGCTTGATAGAATAGATTTGAGTTCTCTTATACACTCTTCTTTTCTTTCTGTAGGCTCCATATTCCAAGCATAATAAATATGGAGCATAATCAACTTGTCAAGGATTCGTAGACAGGCATGAAGAGTGCACATATGCACTCTTCATATGCACATTTATCATAGGAATCGATAGAATAGGATCCCAATTTGGATCGTCCATGTCTTGATTATTAGGGAGTACACTCTGGTTACGACTGTGGATACCTTGAAACCATTGTTGTAGTGCTTTACCCACTGTTTGTGTAGTGGACACACCTTTTGCAGACTGTAGCTTTGCCACCCTTACCCTTACCGCCCTTTGACTTGCTGGCCTATGCATCCTTACCCTCGGTTCCTAATGAGAATTTACTGTGGTAGCAATAAATGCATGGAAAGAGGTTCACTGCACCTTGCTTGCACCCGAACATACACTTGAGAGTTTTCAAGTCTTCTCCCAAATGTCACTCCACTTGGAACGTACTCATACCTGAAACTGCAATCATTGTCCTTCTTGTTGTTATCGAATGACATCAACAATTGGGGTGTGATTAAAATACCATTTGAGGGACTCATGTGTCTCATGTGAGAGATGAAAAGCTACTAACCACCAAATATTCTTCTCTGACTGAACACCTAAATAGGTGTTTCCCTTCTCTTTGGCATTTAGCTCAACATTGACACCCACCAAGGATCTGTTAATAAGTGTAACATTTATCCTTTTGATCCGTTTACCTTTGACAATCTGGAACTCATCAAGCTTCATCACAAATATAACTTTTTCATCACACTCATGCTGTGTCAACCCATAAAATCTGATCATTGACTCCTGGAGCTTCAACAAGTCAACATAGAAATTATTGAACTCATTGTAACAAAAGAATTTTCTCTCTTCTAATGGTAGGGCATCCTACACATATTAAAATCTACCCAACAAGATTGCAACATCATTATTGGTGCACCTTTTCACGACGCTGACACTGTAAGGTGTTGGCAGCAACCTAAACAAACCTTTTTCTCTATGACCTAGTGTGACAATTCTATACAAAAAGCTTTGTAGGCCTTGAAACTTATTCCTACACTGTCACAAAACTCCATCATCTCCTGAGGCAACACAATGCTCTTTAGCTCACTGAAATACTTCTGGCTCAAAACATTAACAATGCAAGCATTGGATGGATCATCTAGTCACGCCACCAACTCATTTGGCTTGATGATATAATGCAACTGAGTATGTCCACTTGTTTGAGCATCAAAATCGATTCCCATCATCATCCGAGCCAAGTTCTTTCGTATTGAAAAAATATTACAGCAACCTGCAAAAAAATATAATAAATTAGAAGCTTGCATTTGTATCCCTACGAGTTTGATGGATACGTTTCTTTTGAGCTCCACCGCTTGAAGATAGCATAGACATCGCATGTCTTTTGCGCTTGCGAATGTGGTAGCCCAATGGAATGTGTGTGAGATGATCAATTCGCCGGCGCATATTATGTGTTGTGTGTTATAGCTGAACATAATTATCTAGATGACGCTCTTGCTCCATTTTTTGATGCTCTACTTTTTTATTAAGCTTTTCCATCTCATCATTTAGCTGCTTTGTTTTCTCATTGGCTTCCTCTTTGACTTGCTGAATTTCTTTCACATACTTCTCTTGCAATGATGAATAGGTAGCACAAAGATGTTTTTTTTGCTTCCCTTTCATTGAAGAAAGTTGAATATAATCTCCAGCAATAGCCAAACAATCCATCTCTCCCATCTTCAATAAAACACATTAGCTCAGTGAAATTATGAAAGGGCGGCGATGCATTGGTCATTGGATCGCCAGGATAAATATAACCATCAATCCATAAGTTGATTTACTTGCATCCATTGGGACTAGATGTGCCAAATTTTGCACAATAGCGTACTCCTGCTCTAAATCAACATTTAATCAATATCGTTTTGTCTTCTTAGTAATGCCTTGAAGTGGTAGGGGATTGAATGACATTTGTGTTAGCTAATCAAGCAAATCAGAGAGAGAATGTGTAATGGTGACTACTACAAGCAGATGAAGGTGGCTATGGAGAAAATAAGTGGGGAGTACTTAGAGATAGGAGAAAAGAATTATGTTGTGGAGGGAAGAAAGAGAGGGAGTGTAGCTCAATCTTCTTTGAATTTAAATTGTTGATCATGAGTGTAGAGAGAGAAATGTTGTTGCACACAGAGGTAATGGAGTTTTCCATGCTCTCAGTTGGAGCTAGGGAGAAGCATGAGAGAGAGAGAGAGAGAGAGTGGGAGGTAGAAAGACAGTAAAGGAAGAGGGAGTGGAAGAGCGGGCAAATCTGCAACCTTGGAGGATCTGTACTCTATCAAAAGTAGGCAACAAAGAATGTTTCTTAATGATTGGGAGCCGGGGGGGAAGAAAGAGAGAGAGATGGATCACATTTTAGAGAGAGAATGCATTGAGAGAATGTGGAAAATTTTCTTTTCAGGCAGAGGGGTTGAAATGTGTCTCCTTTAATGAGATCTAAGTGAGAGAGAGTGTTTTATATGTTACAGAGAGAAGAGGGGTAGGAAAAGGACATTTTAAAAGTCATTTACCCACCTCTCTTTTGGGTTGCTAAATAGACTATTTTCAAATACAAAATAATAAAATGGATTTTCTTAAATCTCAGCATAGGCCTTTTTGCCCTATCTTTAGGCTTGGTCAAACTTGGCTTAAGCTTTAAGCATTCCCTTAAACTTCCAAATAAAGAGGCCCCCATTCACTTCCTAATAAAAATGGTGCACTATTGAAGGAAAATGGACAAATCATGAGGCAAATGAGTGCTATTACAAGCCAAAATATGATGGAAATATCCTGTATATGCCAATGAGGCCACACGGGCAACCCATGTATAGATACCCACCCAATATGACACTCATACAAAGATCACCCATGAATGTGGAGCAACCTCAACCACTATTAGGTCAACAACCTCCACTTACAAGGATTAGATCTATAAGGATCAAGTATAGAGTGTCTAAGGAGCAAACTGAGGAACATGTGCTAGTACCCGTTATTCCATATCTCGAGACTAGTTGAGTAACAATGGGGATTGAAGAAGAGTGGTTTAGCCAACCAATTCTAGTCCCTATCAAGCCGATGTGCCAAACACCCACTAATACAACACCTTTTTATTTTATTGCAAACTAGGGGGTGAGGCCACCTATGGTCAAGCCAATGCCCAAACCAAAAAGCAAAAATTGTCAAAATTGTGGAGTGGATGACCATTGGAAAAATGATTGTCCTGAACTGGATAAGAATGTGAGACCTATAGGGGCATATTATGGAGCATGCGGATGCAAAGGTGGATACTTTCCTCAGGACTTCCTTAGGAATCCGACAAACAAAGAAAAAACTGCCTTAAACATAGTTTAAGTGGTGCTGAGTAGTTCATCAGAAATGGAACTGATAATTCCTGTTCAAGTGATGACTAGAGCACAAACCAAGCAAAACAAAAAGAAACACACAAATGGATTGGATAAATCTAGCAATTCCTCCAAAAACTCCATGAAAGAAAGACTCAAAAGATACAAACTCAAGAGACAAAAACAACAAAAGAAGATCAAAGGGAAGATACAAAAGGAGACCAAAAAAGATACAGACTCCTTCAAAAGACTTTAAGGAACCCGAACCAAAATCGGCTGGATCTGTTTTTGTTGAAAATTTTTACAAACCAATCAATGTAGCTTTGCAAGTTTTTCAAGTTGGACTAAAAGAGGAGCAAACTTTGGAAAACTAATGGAAAAATTATTCAATGCCTGAAATGGAAGCAGCTAAATTAGAAGCTTACAGAAATCTGGTGCAAATCACACAAGCTTTGATGGAAAAACAGAATCCTCAGCAGGAAGATGTAGGAGAACTGAAAGAAGCTAAGACCAAAATCCTAAGAGAAAAAACTCGAGAAAAGGAAAGGTCAAAAATTTGAAAAATGATGAAATACAACAACCTAAACTGGAAGTTCTTGATAATGAAGAAGGATGGGATGGGGTGCCGATAGTTGAAGACACTTGGCCAAACTATCTGTGGAAATGAGTTAGGGAAGCAAAAGATGGGAGCTTGACTCTGAAAGCAACACCAATAAAAGAATTTTAATTTGGCAAATCACCCATGAAACTAGACGAATAGTTTTTGTATGGAGATTGGGGATCTGGACAGTCAAACTCTACAAAAGCTAAAACCTTGCAGACACTACCATCTTACTTAGGGGAGAATGAAGAGAAATCAATGGTCTGCAAAACAGCAAAAGTGGAAAGGCCAATACAAACTTTGGATGTGGCTAATTCACAATCCATTATGTCGATAGCAATTTAGTGAACAATCCTTTTGGGTGAGCTGCTGAGACTGAGACTACACCTATGGGGATGTAAAGAAAGAGGATGCAAGAGAGCTACACAAGACAAGCACAAAGCACACAGAGATGGAAAGCTTCTTCTTCTTCTCACAGAAAAGAGAGTACAAAATGACTTAGTGCTAAAACTGAAACGTAGCACATATGTACATGCGGTCACTAAGTGTGAACTCGCTAGAAGCGTACTAGGCTAGCACTATAAGTGTAGTCCAGTTGTAGAATCACTGGCAGAGATCCTCCGTGTCGGTCACCTAACGCGCCAGTGAGTAAATGCCGTAAGCGGCCAAGACCCATAGTGGATGCCAGCTCAAGATGTAGAGCTCGACATCTCAACACTCCCCCTCGAGCTATGCATGTCGCAGAGTCCAAGCATAGTCCGAAAACATCGAAGCGTCTCAGCTCCGAGGGCCTTGGTAAAGATATCCGCTATCTGCTCCTCTGTGCTGACGTAGACCAAGTCGATGTCGCCCGCCAACACTCGCTCTCGAACGTAGTGGTAATGGACCTCTATGTGCTTGGTCCTGGCATGGAACACTGGGTTCCTAGCCAACTGCATGCTGCTGAGGTTGTCACAATGGATGACAATCTGCTGGTCCACCTGCACTCCCAAGTCCTCAAGTAATGTGCGTAGCCAAGCTACCTCGCACGCCGCAACTGCTGCACCTCTGTGCTCGATAAAGCAACCGTAGGCTGCTTTTTGCTGCTCCAAGTAACAGCAACACTCCCAAAAGAGAACATGAAGCCACTCGCAGATCTCCTATCAACAATGCTACCTGCCCAATCTACATTTGTATACCCATACAATGCTAATGGCGCATCTGCTGCATAGAACAATGCGTAGTCAAGAGTCCCTTGCACATACCAAAGTGTGTGTCGTACTCCATCCAAATGTGGCTTCCTCGGAAGTTGCATGAACTGACTCTCCAAGCCTACTGTGTAGCTCAAGTCTGGCCTTGTGATAGTCAAGTAGATTAGACTACCCACAATCTTCCTGTACATCTTGACATCCTCAACAACATCACCCTTCTCTACACTCAGCTTTGCATTCACATCCAAGGGAATAGAAATTGGCTTACAATCAGCCATACGATACTTTGACAACATGTCCAAAGCATATTGTCTTTGTGACAGCCATACACCCTCTGGAGTCTTGATCACCTCAATGCCAAGAAAGTAGAGCAACTCGCCCAAATCTTTCATTTCAAACTCCTGTTTGAGAAGACCCTTCACATGGTCAATCTCCATAGCATTGTCACCCACAATAATAAGGTCATCTACATATATGGTAATGACCACAATCCCCACATCACTCTCACGTACATAGAGTGAATAATCAGCATGAGCTCTCCTAAACCCAATACTGACAAGATACTTGGCAATCCTGTCATACCATGCTCTATAGCCCTCCTTCAAACCATACAAAGCTTTGAGAAGTCTGCATACATAATCTAGGTAAGCTGGATCGACATAACCAGGTGGCTGATCCATATACACTTCCTCT
Source organism: Adiantum capillus-veneris (assembly GCF_014529385.1). Lineage (NCBI taxonomy): Eukaryota > Viridiplantae > Streptophyta > Polypodiopsida > Polypodiales > Pteridaceae > Adiantum > Adiantum capillus-veneris. The sequence goes on along the minus strand of NC_140951.1, from coordinate 60,987,458 downwards.
TGCAACTCATCATTCAAGAAGGCATTCTTTACATCCATTTGATGCATAATCCATCCTCTAGATGAAGCCACTGCTATGACAGCTCTCACAGTCGTCATCTTTGCCACTGGAGCAAAGGTCTCCTCATAGTCTATGACATACGTCTGTGCATAACCCTTTACGACCAGCCTTGCCTTGTGACGCTCAATGTTACCATCAGCCTTATGCTTGGTTTTATACACCCATTTACAGCCAATAGCTTTCTTGCCACTTGGCAATGGCACCAACTCCCATGTGTCGTTTGCTTCCAATGCAGCCGTCTCTTCATTCATTGAATCATCCCAATGCACATTTCCAACTGCATCCTCAAAACATGTGGGCTCCACATCCTATATCACCTTAGCCATGTAGGCTTGGTGATGCGCTAGATACCCATCATAAGTCAATTTCTGAACTGGATTTATGACTCTGTTAGATATGCGCGGTCCTGGGTCACTCCTTTGCCCTCTAGCATCTTCTTGTACTTTCCTCACACCAGGTGTCCTGACAGCCGAAATTCCAAATTCCTCATCAAGACTTTGTTCAGAACCATCTGAATCCATGTCTACATGTGAAAAACCTGATGATGCATCAGCCATAAAGAGAGGTTCATCAACCTTTTCCTTTTCTTTTCGTGATACATTCCCTGTACCTATTGGTGGAGTAACCTGCGTACGTAGTCTACCATTCCATGGCTTCTCAACAGAGCCACGAGAAGACGACTCTTGTGGTCCACTGAAAACCTGTGACTGTGGCCTCATATTTTGTACAACCACATCATCTTTTACATCAGCCCCAATAGTGCCATGTGCATTACTGTACCAGCTGCTCATCTCATCAAAGACTACATCTCTGCTCAGTCGTAATTCTCGTGTAGTAGGATTGTAGCACATATACCCCTTTTGTTCAAGGGAATATCCCACAAGAATACATTTCTCTGCTTTAGGATCCAATTTCCTACGCAACTCATCTGGTACATGCACGTAAGCTATGCAGCCAAACACTTTCAAGTGTGCCAAATCAGGCTTTGTACCTGTAAACTTTTCCTCAGGTGTTACATCATGCACCGCAGCTGTAGGTGTACTGTTCATAATGTACACAGCTGTATTTATAGCTTCAGCCCAGAAATGATGAGGCATTTTCTTCTCATTCATCAATGCACGTGCAACCTCTGCAATGTGCCTATTTTTCCTTCCTGCGACCCCATTCTGTTGTGGAGTATATCTACATGTAAACTGCCTGCGTATACCATGCATTCGCAGAAAATCTAAAAAATCGTTGGAGAAGTACTCTCCCCCTCCATCTGACCTCAATGTCTTGATTTGCATATCTCTCTCCTTCTCAATCATGACTTTGAAATCCTGAAAGTGACCAAACACTTCACTTTTGGTACGCATGAAGTAGACCCATACTTTCCTTGTATGGTCATCAATGAAAGAGACATAATACCTGCAACCATGTATACTTGCAATATCGGTTGGACCCCAAACATCTGTGTGCACCACCTCAAGTGGCTTTTTACATACATTGTGCTCATGTGGAAATGAGCCCTTTGACTGTTTTCCAAACTGGCATGCTGCACACACTTTATGCATACCATCGACCTTGAATTTGGGCAAACCTTTTACAATCTGTTTTGATTGCATGCTGCGCAATCTCTGCTCATTGACATGGCCAATGCGTTTGTGCCAAATGTCAACATCAGCCACAACACCTGTGCCCTGTGCAAATAATGCAGCTTTTACCTCAGGCATGTCTACATTCAGCGTAAACATTCTGCCCACACATTTGCCCTCTGTGATCAGCTTACAGCCATTCTGGAAATCTTCTACATAACAGCCATTCGGATTGAAACGAACCTGCAAACCCTGCTCAACCATTTGTCCAACAGAAACAAGATTCTTTGTAATGTTTGGGACATGAAGTACATCTGCTAAGAACTTTGATTTCTCACTCTTTGTATTTAGAGGTATGTCCCCTATATGAGCAATGGGGTGAGCTGTGTCATCTCCTGTCTGCACATAGCCTGACACATCTGGTTTGCACATATCTCTAAGCCACTCTCCACGAGACGTCATGTGATTAGAGGCACCTGAATCCACATACCAAACATCATCTTGGGTGGAATTCTCTGCAGTCATTGTATTCATTACATGCTGCATAACAAACATGCGCTCGTTTTTGCTGTCATCTGCATCTCTGCTAGTAGATTCATAGTTGCCATGTTCTCTCTTTCCACTTGCTTTTCCCTTTGGACAGTCACGTGACATGTGACCTCTTCCACCACAAGTCCAACATTCTCTGCTATCTGCAGTATGTTGCTGCCTGCTTGATCCTGCACCACGACCTCTTTGACTCCCCCTGCCTTGAGACTAGTTTCCCCTGCCATCTGTATTGTTTTGATTTGATTGACCTTCTTGAAATTGGCCCCTGCAACCCCTTGGGCCTCGACCACGACCTCTACCTCTACCTCTGTTGGAGTTAGAATAGAAGTCCTGTTCAGAATTATTTCTACCATGAGAAGAAGATGTGTCAAGGTTCTTCTCCTCAAGAATAAGCATAGAAATCAAATCTTGGAACACGGGGATGTCGTTTCTTGTATTCATGGAAGATCTGAAATGTACATACTCATCTCCTAGGCCATCCAAGCATGCACGGACAATGTCATCGTCTTCCACTGAGACTTTAATAGATCCAAGAGCCTCAATGATACTCTTGATCTTCAAAGCATAATCATTGATGGAGAGGTTGTTCCTCTTAACCTGATTTAGCTCCGACTTTAGTTGAAGCTTCCTGGCCTTGGTGTTCACCTCGAACACTCTGCCTAAGTTTTTCCATACAATGGCGAGTGTTTCAGCATCCTATAGATAGCCCATCATGCCATCTGTGATGCTCATAGAAAGCCAATACATCACTTTGCTCTGGCCTTGTTGCCAGTCCCTCAAAGCTTTCCTTTGTTCTGCTGTAGCATTTGCCTTGGGAATCTCTGGTTCCTTTTCATTGTCTCCTTCTACATAACCTTTTCCTTTTAGGAAATTTGTTATTCTGAACTTCCATGCAGGGTAGTTATTTTTCTCAAGCTTCTCAATGACAATCTGACTTAAACTGTCAGACATCTTGAAGCACTAAGAAAAAATAGCTGCAATCTACAAAAACCTGCAAATCTGTTGAACCTGCTATCGTGGTACCTGTAACGCTTTCTACACTCAACGAGTGTCCACAATCAAGCGTACATACAACCACTGTACTTGTACAGTAAATCTCTGTGTACTGCACTTTGGAGACCTGTTCAGAAACTCTGGTCGTGGATTGCGAACGAAGGGATTGTGATGCTCTTGCTCTCTTAGCCTCTCTTGCCCGCACCAAGCTCTGATACCATGTAAAGAAAGAGGATGCAAGAGAGCTACACAAGACAAGCACAAAGCACACAGAGATGGAAAGCTTCTTCTTCTTCTCACAGAAAAGAGAGTACAAAATGACTTAGTGCTAAAACTGAAAAGTAGCACATATGTACATGCGGTCACTAAGTGTGAACTCGCTAGAAGCGTACTAGGCTGGCACTATAAGTGTAGTCCAGCTGTAGAATCACTAGCAGAGATCCTCCGTGTCGGTCACCTAATGCGCCAGTGAGTAAATGCCGTAAGCGGCCAAGACCCGTAGTGGATGCCAACTCAAGATGTAGAGCTCGACATCTCAACAGGGGATATACACAAACTACCATGGGAAGGATGGGATTGAAAGGAGTATCTCAAATGAACCTGGAAAAAATGCAAAAAGAAGAGACATAGACTAGACTTGTCAAGTTGGTACCTATGAATAAGGTCGGGGACTACTATGAAGGGAATGAGGAAAACACGAACCTTCCAGTACAGTACAATGATGTAACAACTATGGCTATTTTAGACAGTGGAGCAGGCATAGCCATAGCAACCAAAGCTGTTTGGGAAGCTTGGGGGAAGCCAACAATTAGACAAAAAAGGATGAAATTGTAATTGACGGATAGACACATAGAGAAACCAATGGGTCTACTAGAGAAAGTGATAGTCACCTCCTGCGGGATTTCCTACTAGCACACTTTTTCCATTTTAGACTTTGGAAAGAAACTCAAGTACAAAATCATCTCGGGAAGACTGTTTTATGAGACAGAATTCAAGACTATGGCAACGACTATCTCTACCTGAAACAAGTAGGGGTAGTCACTCGAGTGAACTAAAAAGACCGTTGTTACAAGGATGAGCAATACAGGAATTGGACTCGTCCCTATCCAAATGATATCTATTGAGATGATCAAGGAGCAACAAGTCTTTTGTGATCACTATTATGATGCTATAGACGAGTGGGAACAAGAACCAATTACAACAGAGGGATCGGACTCTGAGAAGGAGTAGGTAAGATCCAAGCTTCTACTCAGAGGAGGGGAAGAAAGATTTTTTGAGTTTCCAAACCAACACCAAAGGCGCCAACAAAGATACCAAAAAAAATGAGACCATAACTTAAGGAAGAAAACTACAAAACGGCCATTGGAAATCGACACTCAATTTCTTGATGAAAGTGAACGCAGTGGACTGCATAAAAGACAACATAACTAGAAGTTATCCAAACGTAGAGCATGCAAATATACAAAACCAAGGTCAATTAAGCCAGATAAAATCAAAGGGAAAGAACCTCTGATGACCAAGATGTAGCAAAAAGCAAAATACAAAGAACTAAAACGAACCTTGAAAGAAGTATGGACCACGAAAATGGAATCAAATAGTGACAAAACAAGAAAAATTAGTGTTCCAATGCATTATAAGAAATACACTTTACAAGATCGCATGATCATTGTAGAGAAACCTTTGTGACAATGAATAGAACCAGAAAAGTCCTATGAAGGGCCAAAAAATGCCAAACAAATTGACCTTGTAGAGCCGAGAGAAGAGCCAATATTGGCATACATAGCCAAGGATCTATCGCAAGAAAAGGAGGAGATTCTCATGAGAACATTAAAAGAATACAAGGATGTTTTTGCATGCTCTTATAGAGATCTCAAAGGGGTGGATCCTGTCATATGCTAGCACACTATCCCTATGAGAGATGGTGCTAAGCCAAGCAACAAACAAAGACCATACACCAATAATGAGACCTTTGCCAACAAATCAAGGAAGAGATAGAGAAACTCAAGAAGGATGAGTTTATCTATGAAATAGAACACACTGATTGGGTTTCATCAATTGTAGTGGTGCCTAAAAAGAATAAAAAACTTAGAGTGTATGTAATCTCAAAAAGGTGAACTCCGCCATTATACACGATAATTATCCTCTTCCCATCACCGATCATGTGCTAGAACAAGTAGCTAGCAAGGAAGCCTATAGCTTTTTAGATGGCTTCTCTGGATACAGCCAATTGACTATCGATCCCAAGGACCAACATAAAACAGCCTTCATCACGGAGTGGGGAATTTTTTCTTATCGAGTAATGCCTTTCAAATTGACCAATGCACTAGCAACATTCTAGAGGTTAATGAGTCGTGCCTTTAAGGAGTATCTGCGAAAGTTCTTGTAAGTACACATGGATGATCTTTGTGTGCACTCCACATAACAAAAAAGTCATTATGAATATACCATGTGTCTTTGAGAAATGGAGTCTATATAGAATTTGCTTAAATCCTGAAAAAATGCATTTTTATGGCTAGACAAGGCAAAATTCTTGGACATTTTATGTCAAAAAATGGTATAGCCATAGACATGAAAAAGGTGGCAGTGATTGCGGAAATGGCTAGGCCAACAACCATCAAAGAAGTGAAGGAATTTACGGGACATTGCAGTTACTGTCATAGATTTATCTACATGTAGGCGGTAATTTCTCAGCCCATATATAGCCTTATCACTCACTTTGAATGGACTAATGAATGTGAGGAATCCTTCCAAAAGCTTAAGCAAGCCTTGAGCTCAACACCAATACTAAAAGCTCCAAACAGGTTCCATGTACATGTTGATGCTTCAAGTTATGCTATTGGTTGCATCTTAGCCCACCCGAGAGAAGGAACAATGGATTTTCCTATCTCCTATGCTAGCAGAAAATTAAACCTGGTGAAAAAGAACTATACAACCACAAAAAGCTTGGAGGGGAAGGGTTTACTGGGGGGAGGAAAAATCACCTCTCAAAGAGGAAGAAGCCCGATGTGAAAAGTTGTGTACCATAAAATTCGAGATATCATGTTTCAAAGAGAAAACATGATCCTCACCAAAGATTAGGAGCTTCTAGCCTTTAGGGTTTGTAAGTGGGAGCAAAAACTATCTCCTTGTCTTTCCTTTGTGGGTTGGCAGCTCGGGAGTGATCTTGCACAGGGGTGTTGATGGTGTGGAATTTGAGGTCCATAAATACAGGAGGGTACATCCACGAGAGTTTGACAAAGATGCCCACCCTCAAATGGCATACATTGGGGCAGATGGGAAGATTTCTTAGGGGAAGGCATGAAAGGCTTAGTCGGGGAGGACAATGGGGAAACTTGGCACTTGAAGAGCTTTGTCTTGAATTGCTCTGCCAACATTTGCTGGACAAGTTTCTTAATGATTTACTCCTTGAGAAGGGAGAGGATCTCTTCATTGTTGTTGATGGTTTTCTTCCGGAAAAGCTTTGCTTCTACTTTCTTGGTTATGGCTAGGTGTACATTCACAATGTGGGTTTGCATTTCAAGAAGGAAATATTGGAGAGATGAGGTTTTCCAACCTTGTAGCTTGAGGTTCCAAGCATGCTTGGAAACCAAGGGGATGGAAAGTTGGAGCAGCCCATTCATGAAGTTGTTGAGCTATTCCTCAGTTTAACATATTTGAATTGATTTACTTGCACACCTAGGGACTCATGATCAATCTTGTACCCTCTATAAGTAATATTACCTTAGGGCATGGTCACGTGAGGCTTAGTTATCAATTATTGATAACTATGCCAACTATGCCCATACAAAGCATTAAATGAATAACTAAGCCTCTTGCATGGTCACGTGAGGCTTAATTATTCATTCCTTCTCCCAACTATCCCTTGAACTTCACAACTATGCCAAAATTGACATAGTTACAAAGGGTAGGCTTAGTAACTCATTTAATGCTCCTTTGTGCGTGTGACCAAGAATGAGGCTTAGTTATTTGTTCAAATAATTGATAACTAAGCCTCGTGTGACCATTGTCTTAGTGGGCACAATTATTAAAACATTTGGGGAATATTTATAGAAAATTTGACACCTTTCACTATGCAATGCTCATTTTTGACAACCTTCCTTTCTTGAACCTTAAAACATTTTTTGGAATATTTATAGGCATAAAAAATTTGACACCTTGGTCATGTCTCCTCTTTTGGTCATATATTCCCATTACTAGAACACTTGCATCTAAGTGTTCTAGTCAATTTAGCCACACAAAATTGACTAGAACACTTGCATCTAAGTGTTCTAGTCAATTTAGCCACGCAAAATTCTTATGTCTCATCTATTCCATCTCTATTGGCTATTCTCGAGGTGGAGTTCAAGAATTCTATTGACAATATTGAATTCAACCCATAGGCCACGTTGAGTGACGTAGTCCCAACAGCAATCTTGTACACCACTCGAAAAGCCTTGTAAGTGATAGTCTTTGTAAGTGCAATGATACTCATTCAACCTGTGTTCCGCTATTTTCACATACACCTAAAAGGAGTACACTCCCTTCTATACTATATATAAAGCTTGAAATTTTCAAGGAAGGAGAGGGCATCCATGTGTCACTCTCTCCTTCGTTTCAAGAACCTTAAGAAACATTTGGTTAGAAATGTAAAAGTGAAGGGTAAGTCAGAAGTCATTTGGTTTGAAATGTAAAAGTGAAGGGTAAGTAGCAAGTACTCTGACGACGATGACGGAAGAAAATGAAAAGACTTAGTTTTGAGAAGTGTGATAGTAAAGAATAAAAAGACTTATTTTTTACTTCTCATTGTGTCAAAAAGTCACAATACTTAGTACTATATATGTATTTATATTATTAAACTCTTTAGCAAGGCCATGGAGTTTCATTCCAACCTTTAATTTTGAAGGGTAATTACTTTTGTTTTTGAAAAGGGTGGCTCTACTTCGCAGCTTAGAAAAATAACGAACAACGAGCTATGCCATTCGTGGATAAGTTGGTACGCCTCGAACGTATGTGCGTACGTACGTGTGTGTGTGTGTGTGTGTGTGTGTGTGTGTGTGTGTGTGTGTGTGAGAGAGAGAGAGAGAGAGAGAGAGAGAGAGAGAGATGGATGTGGCACATCGCAGGTCTGAGAGAGGAAGATCATGTTTCATTTTCTACAGCATCGTTGTGTATCTCGTAGGTCTTAGAGAGAGAGAGAGAGAGAGAGAGAGAATCATAGGCATTTGTCCACATTTTCCCTCCCTGTGAAGGGAAGGAGACAATGGTTGCTTCAATTGACGCACATGTAGCCGCGGCAACACGCGGGTCACATACTACTTCAAACTATTTCACATGCATTTTTTAGCATTGCGTTCACCCCAAAATAATCACCCTCTGCAAAATTAAAGAACAAGAGCACCTATAACACCGTGTCCCTTTTTCACACAATGTCACAAACAGGAGTTTGGATATGGAGAGAGCTTAGCAAAGCGAGCTTTGGAGCGAGTGTTTTTTTTGGGAGGAATCCACCAATGCACCACCATTGCCACCCTCATTGGCCAGCACAACCACCAACTCTTCTCCAAGTTACACCACCTCCTTGGCCACCACTATTTCCGGCCAGTGTTGGCGTCTTAAGCCACCCACTCCTCTTCCACCACCTCTACCTATCCCCTCTCATCCTCCCTATCCTCTACTCTCTCGTCTCTTGCTCTCTCTTTCTCTCACTACCTCCACACCTCTTCCTCAACAATTTCTCTCTCTCTCTCTCTCTCTCTCTCTCTCTCTCTCTCTCTCTCTCTCTCTCACACACACACACACACACACACACACACATTGTATCCACCCTTGATTTCACTCACTCCCTCGATCTCACTACCATGTCCTTTGTCCATTACATACCTTCGCTATTGTCTCCCTCCTTTGGCTTACATGTGTCATTTTAGCATGCTTCTTTTCTCTCTCTCTCTCTCTCTCTCTCTCTCTCTCTCTCTCTCTCTCTCTCTCTCTCTCTCTCACACACACACACACACACACACACATTGTATCCACCCTTGATTTCACTCACTCCCTCGATCTCACTACCATGTCCTTTGTCCATTACATACCTTCGCTATTGTCTCCCTCCTTTGGCTTACATGTGTCATTTTAGCATGCTTCTTTTCTCTCTCTCTCTCTCTCTCTCTCTCTCTCTCTCTCTCTCTCTCTCTCTCCCTCTCCCCTTTAGCCTCCACATGTCATTTTAACCTATATCTTTCCTCTCTCTCACCCATCCCCTCTTTCCGTCCATCGCTCCCTCCCTCCCTTGTGTAACCCTCTCTCTCTCTCTCTCTCTCTCTCTCTCTCTCTCTCTCTCTCTCTCTCTCTCTCTCTCTCTCTCTCTCCCGCCCGCCCCCGCCAATTTCTTTCTCCCTATCTCTTTGTTTCTATACCTCTTCTATGCTAAACATGTCCACGCCCTCTCTCTCTCTCTCTCTCTCTCTCTCTCTCTCTCTCTCTCTCTCTCTCCCCTCCTCCTCCTCCTCCTACCATCACCTTGCTTGACTGCATCCCTCTCCTACAACCTTCTCATTGTTTCTCCCTCAATCTCTTTCGTTAGAAAGATCCCACTCCCATTATGTCTCCTTTCCTCCTTCTCTCTCTCTCTCTCTCTCTCTCTATCTATCTATCTCTCTCTCTAGATGGAGAGAGAGAGAGAGAGAGAGAGAGAGAGAGAGAAGTTGAAGGGGCAAAGTGCAAAAAAGTTGGGTGGGAGAGAAAGAAGAACAAGAAGAAGAGAACTTTACCATCATAGAAGGGGAGAGAGAGAGAGAGAGAGAGAGAGAGAGAGAGAGAGAGAGAGAGAGAATTGATTGAATGTGCGGATGCATATTTTACCAACAAAAATCCTAAAAAAGAAAGTATGAGAACGTTTAAAACTCTCAACAATTTGTCGGTGATTACACTACAACTTGTGAAATTTTGTTGATTTTTTACGAGGCAATGTACCCAAGATTTTGTAATTATAACCGATTAAAAATACATCAAAATTTGGCTTTTTACTAACGAAATGCCTCTGTGTGTGTGTGTGTGTGTGTGTGTGTGTGTGTGTGTGTGTGTGTGTGTGTGTGTGTGTGTGTGTGTGTGTGTGTGTGTGTGTGTGGCTGTTTTACCATAAATAATAAGACATAATCGAACTTTTTACATTCAAAAAACAGCTGGCTTGAGAGAGAAGGAATGATAAGTACAAAAATAACTCAATTTCAGAATCATCCTTGTACAGTGTTTATATGAATGAAGTTTCATTCCAATATACAGATATCAAAAGTACTTCCCTTGTTGTCATAAGTGTCTGTGTAATCATGTAAGGACAACTTCTTAAAGCCAAAAAAAAAAAAAAACTCCAAAGATAAGATAGAGTCCTTACCTGCATCCATCCAAACAAGACAACAGATATGTTAGCTTTGAATGTGTTTTACAGGTATTAAGTGGACTATACGAGTTGTTATACATGTCCATCTGTAACAAGTTTTTTTAACCCTTCAAGCTTTAGTCCAAAGTATTTATTTTATCACCCAAAGTGAAAGACTTTTAGAAGGTCATACTACCTTTAGAACTAGCTCCATTGGTGAAGCTTTATATTCATTTTTCTATAAAGCAAAAGCAGTATAAATGATATTTCTTTTAAGAATAACAAGTTTTTTAGTATGTACAGATTCAAGTTTAACCCTAATTAGGGTTCTATGTCCTTTTCCTTCCTCAAATGCTACTTACCTTCATTCTCCGATGAGTAAGCCTATTAGCAGAAAACACGATGTCTAGCTAGACCAAGTGTAAAAAATTAAGTGTGTGTTTTCAAAAAGGTATAGTTAATATGCCACAAGCCAATCGTCTAACCTCCAATACATGTATAATGTTGCACCATAGTAAGCAGTAGCGGCCATCCAACCCTTACTATATAGACTTAGCCAACCCATATGATGGATTATACCTGTCTTAAACAGCAAGGAACATTACTTCTCAAAAGTACCATATTTTGCCACGGCCCACCACGAGGTGGTTTTAATTTCACCAAGCTGTATGACTGATTATGCCCCCCAAAAACCATTTTCAAATTTTTGCTTAAGTGCCATTATCAACAGTAAAAAACAGTGAATATCGCGTATGGAAAACTTCTTTTTCCAAAAAAAAAATATATACGTGCAATTAAATAATGACCATCTTGGAAAAAAACAAGTAATAGTACCATAGTAATGCTCCAAAAAGGAACCACCTTTACCATGCAATGCCAGTCAAAGCAAACCACTGTAGTGGTCCTTACCGGGCTATAGAACGAGGAATAGAGCCCACCAAACAGAGGTTCAGTCACTTATATCATGCCATGCTGAGTATAGCCATCCTGACTGTAGTTATATAATGACCATTTTTTAAAAAACCAGTAATAGTACCATAGTAATGTTCCCAAAAGAAACCATCTTTACCATGTAATTCCAGTCAAAGTCGGCCATTGTAGTGATCCTTACCATGTTGTAGAATGAGGAACAAAGCCCACCAAATAGAGGTCCAATCACTTATATCATGCCTTTCTAAGTATAGTCATCCCGACTATTTGAGTATACCATTTTCTAAGTACATGCATTTTTATGAAACAGAGCTTTACCATTTAATTAAAAAATGACAGTAATGAGATTATTGATGTTAAGCTTGGTGACCAACCTGAGTTTGATTGGTAAGCTCCATGCTTGGTGCAACAGAGGTGTAAAAACACACAGTCCTCACTCTTGATGCAAGTAAAACACACACAAACCTAAATGAGGGGCAGAATGCGTCCTCACCTCTTTCAATAGAAGGACGGCTGCCCTCACTCATGGCTAATTTCCTGCAGCGTAAACTGAGTAGATCAAGCTTCCCCTTGGGAAATGTGGAACAGTAGCCACCCGCGATGTCATCTAGCATAGTAGGTTAAGCCCAAGCGCCTTACGGCGTGCTAAATGTCAGTAGTAAGTAATTATATTACTCATGCCTTGTAACCGTCATACCCTTCTAAGGGTCCTATCCCATGTTTAAAAAGTTGTAGGTCCCCTTAAATATAACCTAGAGTGTCGACAAGCAATGGCATAATACACCTTAATCTGATGCTAAAAAAGGCTACCAGCAAGTGGTGGAATGTGTGTGTGTGTGTGTGTGTGTGTGTGTGTGTGTGTGTGTGTGTGTGTGTGTGTGTGTGTGTGTAGCTGTTTAACTTAAATAAATAACACACCAATGAATAAGATTGTTGAAAAAGACGATTGGCTAAAGATGTCAAGGCAAAGATAAGTACAAAAACAAGTCAGGCTTTGAATCATAACCGTACAACATAATAAGAATGACATATCATTCCAAAGTAATTTGTACAAAGGTATCAAAAACTATCCCGATTGAATCATTAAATGTTTCCAAAGTCGGACTGCAGTAAGCTAACCTCTTTAAGCCAAGATAGAATTCTCACCTGCATCCATATAGTCAAGACAACAGATATGTTAGACTTGGCTACGTATAGCAGGCTTCAAAGAACCGATCAGTTGTTATCCATGTCAAACTTAAAAAGTATTTAGACTAGCTACTGTCCTATAAAAATTAATCCTACCAGAATTACTTCATATGTTTAAAATAACCTTTTACTGTGAGAGGGAGTCGACAAATCCATATCATCATATGTAATTTCCTTAGTTTAAGCAGTGTATGAAAAAAACAAGGTTTAGGTCAGCCAGCAGAAACCTTAGTTATATGAGTAATCTTTTGTAATAAACCTACTTACCTATCTGCACCCTTTAAGAGATCCAAATAACAATTAGATTGGACTGCCCAAAAAGTGTCAGCCAGAGCTAAAAAAGATGGTAAAAAATGTTTTCAAGTCATCCCTTAATTGGTGTTATAATGAACCAACCATAAGGTATAAAAACAAAAGTTTTTTTACTCATGTTTTAGTGAGCAGGTCCAAGTATCTTTATCCAGATTTAAGCTATAGTTGGCTAGAAGGATTCCAACCAGATGTAGTGAAAAAAAGAGCTTGTATTAAGCCGACAATCTAAGTATCAAGCAAAAGGTATAAAGTCTGTCTTTATCCAGTTATACTAGACCAGATCAGTATGCACAAGCTATAATGGAAAATGAGATCTAAGCCCGACGCCCAAGAAATAGGTGACGGTCAGTTTTGTAAGTCAAAACAGTTTCCCCAAATCATAATACCATAAGAACCTTAGGTATTTTACAGCACCAGATCATTATCCATGAGTAGAGAGCAGGTTTAGAAGACTTGGAGTAGTGGAAAAAGGACCATTACCTCCTGCTAAATATAGGGATTTTTGTATTTACAGTTTTATCAAACCTGCCAGAGCAAAGGCAAGCATCCGGGAAACAAGCAGAAGGTTCCATTTATATTAATCTAGAACAAGCAGTAAACAACCAGAATTTATTTTTAGCATCATCATCAGAAGTAAGTGAAGAACTAGATCTATGCCAGATATCCAAGCAACAAGTGAAGTTTAGAAGTTTTGTAAGTCACAACATTCTTCTCCCAATCAAAATATTATAACAAACTAAGGTAGCAAAGCACAAAAAAACCCTGATCATTATCCATTTGTAAAGACCAGTTATATCAGACCAGATCTGTATAATGGAAAACCAGATCCGGCTAATATCCAATCACACCCAAGATTAAGCCGAAGATAAAAAGCTTGGCTATAACTAGTTAGACCAGGCCAGATCATTAAGTATTAACACCATTTTTTTCTTTTGCAATTTTGAATGTAACATAAACAACTGCAACTATCAGAATATGGCAGCATAACCAGTATACCATATTCCAGTAACCTGTAGAATTGATACCATTTTTATGTGAAGCAACCAAAAAACTAGAGTGAGTGTATGTAATCAATACCAGGCAAAAACAAAATGTTGGGGTATAAAGCCCAATGTGGTCGCCCAGGTAAGTGGGCGGGCCGCCAGGTATGTACACATATTCTTTTGTGAAAACCTAATAAGAACTCACTATGCTCTACACATTACAGTAGAACGAGTTCACCATATCATCGTGCTCTTCTTCTCGCACTCTCTCTCGCGTCGCACTTCCGCTCGTACTCCTTCAACTGGTATCAGAGCTCAGATCGAGGCTCGGGGCAGCATTTGCAGGTAGCCAGAGTCACCTGCTGAGATTGGAGTGAGATTCGACAGGCGAAGACACGGCCCCAAATCTTGTGGGAGTGCCCGAAGGGCTTGGTGTTCTCAAAATTTCATTCTGAGGTCATCTCGGCCACCGTTCGGCTTCGACAAAGTTCTGCGCAGGCCATTTTCGACTACGTGGTCTCAGCCGGTGCAGATCCCCGGTGCAGATCCGACTTTGCAAATTTGGGGTTTCGGCCTACGACTACAGGTGCTGAGGATATCGGCACTCCCAGAGTGTTGATTTGTGGCTGTCTACACATCGAAGGACGGCTCATAGTTCTTGGAGGCGTGTCACATATGACACGGACGCATCTACACACAGACTGTAGGCGACATTCACTAGTTCATCAGGTAGCTTGTGTTTGCTGCTTGATATTCTAGATTTCATCCTGACATTGCAGGTACTTCCACATGGGATGTATTGTCAGAGATGATGTATGTATGTTGAGGGTTTGTTGGCTGTGAGTCACGTAGCAAACAACCGCCGCAGCGGTTACAGCATATAGTGGGAAATTTGTATATGTATGACTTTGTGGGAAGTCTATGTACTGTCAGATTTACTGCAGCCTTTGTTGAGGGTCGAGTGAGGTTTTATTGAGCTGGGGGATTCTCGAATGTTGAGATCCTTTCGGTGATACAGGTCTTGGAGAGATCCCTCGAGCACCCTTAGATAGGCAGCTAGGATGTATTGACTGTGAGTTAGACAGTTGGGATTGCATCTTTGCTTTACTGTCGTTGAGGCATTGTCGCAGTCTATGCTTACAGGACAGTGACAGGACAGTGAGAGACAGTACAGGTGCAGGACAGGTTTACCCACAGCTTACAGTGTTAGAGAGACAGTGGTTTTTTGAGCTGTTTTTTGGTCTGTTTTTTAGTACGCCATAGCCATTTTACAAAGGAGACTCTGCCGAAATTTATGCAGAATCTGAAGCTTTCTTGGTTCATTTGCCAGGTTGATATTGGTTCAGAGGTCAATTTACAGGGGAAACTCTGCCGAATTTTTCCCAGGAAAGTAAACTACTGTGAAGCGTAGCTATGACTGGATCATAGGACACTACTCTTTACAATATCAAGAAGCTGGATGGAACCAATTTCCCATTGTGGAAGAAGCAGATTTGGCACGTGTTGGTACAAAAGAAGCAGATAAAACCTATAAAGCTCAAGGGGATAAAACCAGAAGATATGGACGAAGATGAATGGAGCGAAATGGATGAATGGGCACTTTCTACCATTATGCTGACTTTGGCAGAAAGCGTTTAATTCAATGTAGCAGACGAGATGTCGTCTTATCAAGCATGGTTAAAGCTGAGTGATCTTTATGAGAAGCAGAGTGCAGCTTCACAGGTATACTGGCTTAAGAAGCTTGTTGACTTGAAGATGAAAGGAGGGACACCTATGTCCAATCATCTGAATGAATTCAACACAATCTATAGTCAGTTGTCAGCTCAAGGTGTCAAGTTTGATGAACCTGTTAAAGCTATGTTCCTATTGATCACATTGCCGGAAAGTTGGGACACTTTTCGCCCAGCTTTGAGTAATTCTGCACCTCCAGATGGTTCGAACATAGCAGGTGTAGAAGGAAGTCTGCTTACTGAAGAAACCAATAGAAAGACAATGGACAAAGGCAAAGGAACAGCCTTAGTTGTCAAGGGAAGGACCAGAGAAAAGTACAAAGGTGGAAAGAGGAATCAGTCTCGTAGCAAGTCCTGCAGTGCTAAAGGCAAGAGTGACATAGAATGCTACCATTGTGGCAAGAGGGTCACATGAAAAGAGACTGCAGAGAATGGAAAGCAGAAAAAGGCAAAGAGAAAGCTGAAGACCATGGTGAGAAGAACAAGTCCTCAGTGAAGATTCAAAAAATAAATGTGACAAACACTGTTGCAGAGGATGACAGTCTAGTGTCAGGAGACATCTACTTCTTGAAGAATACAATGGACGCAGCTCTTCTTACAGCATCTGATGGAAATGCACTGAGTGACTGGATTATAGACTCAGGGGCATCACTTCATGTGTCTCCAAACAAGGAGTGGTTTACCTCTTATGTGACCACTAAAGATCATGTTCGGCTAGGCAATGGGCAGACATGTGAGATCTTAGGTGTTGGAGATGTTCAATTGAAGTTTCAGAATGTCTCTTCTTTCACGCTGAAGAATGTGAGACATGTTCCCGCAATTACAAAGAGCTTGATCAGCACAGGTTTACTTGATGATGCTGGCTACGTCACCACTTTTGGACAGAACATGTGGAAGATATCCAAGGGTTCTATGACAGTAGCACATGGAGTAAAGTCTGGAGGACTTTACATGATTTATGTATCAAATGTCTCTAAAAATGTAATCAATGTAACCGAGCAGCCGAACGTTTCTTTGTGGCATAGCCGGTTAGGACATATGTCCAAGAAGGGAATGGAAATCTTGTCTCATTTTGGTTATTTGCCTGGCTTTTCATTTAATGATTTTGAATTCTGTGAACATTGTCTGTATGGTAAGAAAACACAGCATCCACATAAGCATAGAAGCAGTAGAAGAGATACACAGTTGGCACTTGTTCATAGTGATTTGTGTGGACCTATGCCTAACCTATCTCTAGGGGGAGCTTCTTACTTTATGACATTTATAGATGATTACTCGAGGAAAGTATGGGTTTACTTTCTCAAGCACAAGGATGAAGCGTTTAGTGTTTTCAAAACGTTTGTGACACTTGTGGAGAATCAGAGTGGCAAGAAGCTTAAATGCTTACGCACTGACAATGGTGGAGAGTATGTTTCAAAGGCCTTTCAGGACTTTTGTGAGTCAAAAGGTATAAAACGTGAACTTGCTGCTCCTTACAATCCTCCTAAAAATGGTGTTGCTGAGAGGATGAATAGGACCATACAAGAGAAGGTCAGAAGTATGTTGTCTAATGCACAGCTACCAAACGGGTTTTGGGTTGAAGCTGTATCAACAGCTATTCATCTTGTAAATAGATCTCCTAGCAAGGTTTTGCAGAAGGATTCAGTGCCAGAGATGGTATGGTCAGGCAAAATGCCCTCATACAAGCATCTCAGAGTCTTTGGCTGTGAGGCATATACTCACGTTCCAAAGGAATTTAGGAACAAACTTGAGCCAAAGAGTAGAAAGTGCATCTTTCTAGGCTATGGTAATTCTGGTGAGATGGGGTACAGACTTTGGGATCCCGATTCCAGAAAGGTTGTCCGCAGCAATGATGTTCACTTTAATGAATCCAAATATCATTCTAAACCAGAGAGGGTTGAGGAGATTAGAAGAGTTGTCTTCCAAGAAGATGGACCTGCACGTGCAAGACAAAATGTCAGGGCTCAAGAGGAGCAAGGACAGGATAGATTGGAACCACAGGTTGTGGTTGAGCCTGAGCCACCTATTGTGCGTAGATCTGGACGTATCACGCGACCTCCTGATAGGTTTGTTCCATCTATGAACTATGTCATGTTGACTGATTGTAATGAGCCTTCATATTACAAGGAAACAGTGCAAATGAAGGACTCCGGGAATTGGCAATTGGCCATGCAGTCAGAGATGACAGCTCTGCATAAAAACAAGACATGGAAGCTAGTTAAATTACCATAGGGCAAAAAGGCTCTACCTTGTGAATGGGTTTACAGGTATAAGATTACCGCTCATGATAGTCAGCCAAAGTACAAAGCAAGGCTTGTTGCCAAGGGCTTTAAGTAAGAACAAGGCATTGACTTTGATGAAGTCTTCTCTCCGCTGGTCAAGATGACTACATTGAGATGCTTTCTTGTATTGGTTTCCATATTAGATTTGGTGTTGCACCAAATGGATGTCAAGATAGCGTTCTTGCATGGTGATTTAGATGTGGAAATTTACATGTAGCATCCAGAAGGGTTTGTTGAGAAAGGCAAGGAAGATTGGGTATGCCAGTTGTTAAAGAGTCTTTATGGCTTAAAACAATCACCGAGGGCATGGTACCATAAGTTCCACAAGTTTATGCTTTCTCAAGGCTACAAACGTAGTGAGTTCGATCACTGTCTATATACAAAGAGAGCTAAGGATGGCAGTTGGCTGATCCTTATTTTGTATGTGGATGACATGTTGATTGCTGGCAAGCACTTGGAAGAAATTTCAGCTTTGAAGTCAAAGATGGCAAAATCGTTTGACATGAAAGACATGGGTGAGGCAAGTCATATACTTGGTATGCGCGTTGAGAGAGACAGATCAAAGAAGTTGATTTGGTTATCTCAAACAGAGTATATTGACAAGGTTTTGCAACGTTTCAATATGGAGAAGGGAAAGGCATTGAGTGTTCCATTTCCACCATATGTGAAACTTAGCAAACAAGATTGTCCTGAGTTTGAGGAAGAACAGGCTGAAATAGATAAGATTCCATATGCTTCTGCAGTGGGTAGTTTAATGTATGCAATGATTGCTACTCACCCAGACATTGCATTTGCAGTGGGAGTAGTAAGTTGATACATGTCAAACCCAGGCAAGAAACATTGGGAGGCAGTGAAAGGAATATTGAGATACCTGAAAGCTACAAAGAGTATGTGTATATGCTATGGGAGTCGGGAGCTAAGTGTAAAGGTTTTTACAGACTCAGATTATGCAGGTGACTTAGACAACCGAAGGTCTACGTCAGGGTATGTCTTTACATTGGCTGGTGGAGCAGTATCATGGCGTTCTAGATTACAAGATTGTGTTACTCAGTCTACTACAGAGGCTGAATATGTTGCAGCATCAGAGGCATGCAAAGAATCAATTTGGCTTAATCTACTAGTAACAGATTTGGGAACCAAAGAAGAGATGCCTGTGTTATATTGTGATAGTCAAAGTGCTATACAATTGGCTCGCAATCCAGTTTATCACTCAAAGACAAAGCATGTGGATGTGAAGTATCATTTCATCAGGGAAATGCTCGAGGATAAGCAACTTCAGCTTGTCAAAGTTCACACCTGTTGGGGCGGTTATGCCGCTAGCGGAAGCTAAATAGCGAGAACTCAACCAACAACAAAATTTGTCAGACGAGGACGAAGCTTGACCCGCAGGCGCATGGAAACAACTAGGTGGGTGTCAAATCACCTACTCGACCTTCTAATGACAATCACTACTAAGGAAATCAAATCTGAGTTCTAAAATACGCAAGTGACTGAAATCCGTACTACGAACGAATGTTATACGAAACAGGATCTAGAATCATCGAATCGATCTCAAACTCAAGGGGAAGTCTATGCACTAGGTAAGAACAACACCCTAAAGACTTGAACTGCAAAATCAACCTATAACCACTCCGTGCGGTAAACGCGTATGAAGACAGGCCGAAAAATACAAGTGACCGAAACTTGACCCTGATGGTACTAATGTGTAGCTCTACTCGTTGTGGTTCTATAGATATGCTGCACGCTCTATTCCGACACACGAGTTGGAAGAAAACTCACACCGAAGCTCGTAGGAACTTACCACACGTAGATGCCGATAGCGCGCACTCTTGGTATCTGTGCGTAGCTCTCACCGTTGCTAACACAATGGCGGTGTCGCTTCTCCAATGGCGGCTCCGTAGCTCGCATAGCAAGGAGATAAGACTCTCTCTCTCTCTCTCTCTCTCTCTCTCTCTCTCTCTCTCTCTCTCTCTCTCTCTCTCTCTCTCTCTCTCTCTCAGACACAGTCACGGCGCTCAAAAACTCACTTTGATTAATAATTGAATCTTCTTTTAGGTTACAAAACTTTGGCTTATATACCTCAGCCTTGGAGGTGAGAACATCTCTAATTATTTACATCAGCAGGTGAAATTACGTCGGGATTACCGGCTGGAAACTCAATTGAGTCCCGTTACTTAATGAATGGCTCAAATCAAAATTAATGTCGGAAAGACATTTATTACAATCAATGGTTACAAAATGATGGGTGTGAGCAAAAATGTGGTTGTGATCCTCTGTTGGCTCAACACTCCCCCCCTCCGAGTTCATGTCGTCCCTGACATGACTTTGAGGCTTGATCAATAGAGTCCTGCCGTCTTGAGCATCTGCAAATGTGATTCGTAGCGTAGGTTGCCGATGGTCAAGGTTGGGCCGAATATTTTGCTTTCGTGAGTGAAAAAGCCGGTGTAGAAAGCTTCTTCGAATGTTTGCATGTGGAAGCTAGGCAAAAACATAATTCTTTGGTATAAGAGATGTAACACCTTTGGTGATGGCTGCAATGAAAGATCATACATCATATCTGTCACTGTGTCGGCCGTCGATAGTAGACTCGAGGTCGTGGCTTTATCTGGCGCGAACACTTCAATGCATGCTAAGAGAGTCCTGCAGATTTTCTTTAGCATCTGACACGAAAGGTCAGGAGAGCCAGTAAAGAGTTTGATGGTGCCCGTTAGGGTTTTCATCATGTAGGCTTTACCTATTCTCTCTCCTGCCTTTGGTCCTGGCATCCTTGGGTAATTAAGCCAATTTGGCTTCTTTTCTGCAATCCTGCCATGCTCTTTCCAGCTTCTGACTCTTGGCACCGGGCAGAAGGTTGCATCCTCCCGAATCTCTTTTGGAGCCTCTACCAAGTAGAATGAGGTAGGTCTGGGTATTTGTTCAGCCTACCTTTCCTCCATCTAGGTTGAGTGTTCTACATCATCTTGATGTTCTTCCTTTGTGATGTCGCCTTCGTAAAGAGCGACATTTTGCTCCTCCTCTATATTCTCTTTTTCCGTCTTTATCACTTCAAATTTCATCAGAGGAAAGGCAGGCTGGTTTGCATCCACTCTTCATGGAGCACTTTTGTGTCTAAACCTTGAAGTCTAATGGAGATGAGGAGTCTCCTTTCCATTTCCATTTCCGCCTTGGCACTTTCCTCTGTTGACTTTTCTATTTGGTCCTGGAGCCTTTGTTCTTCTTCTTCAGAGATTCCTGAAGTCGAGGCCACTTCTTGAACTGGGGCTGGATCTTCAATTGTGGTTGCCTCTCCAGTTTCTGGTAGCTCTATGGCTGCTCCCCCTGCTTCTTCTTGTGGTGTCTCTGTTTCTCTTCTTTGTTGCTCTTGGAGGTCTGGAGCTGTTTGCGGAGGGCCTCATTTTCTGTCCTTATGTGTTTGGTTTTCTGATGTGAGCCTCTCCTCTGCAGCCAATGATCCCTCCGCCATGTGCAATCTTTGCACTTGCTCTAACCTTAGCTCTCTTTGCAAACTTCTGACCTGATCTTCCAGAGCTGGTACGAGGGCTCCCTCTTGTTCTGTTCCTGCTCTGCTAGCTCTAGGGTGTCCTGAGTCTCGTGATTGTCCTTTCTTGAAGTTCGACTCTTTCCCTTAGCTCAATGAGCTCATCCTTGGCTGCCTCCAGCTCATCTTCTATTCGCTCCTTTGCTTCCTGTGAACTTGTTACCTCTCTTGAAGCTTCGGCTAGTTGGAGTATCAAGCCGTCTCTCTCGTTTCTGCGTCGTAGAGTGATGCTTTATGACTTTCAGATTCAGTCATAGCATTCTCTAACTTCTTCTGCAACTCTGCTTCCTTTTGTTTTGCTGTCTCAATTGCTACTTCCTTTGCTCTGGATCTTTCTTTAATCTTGCTGAGCAGTTCATGCACCATGTGCATGTCTTTTTCATCTTCATCTGTCAACTTGACAGCTCTTTCTGCCACCTGTGGCTCTCCAATGCTTCGTTCGTCCATTTTCTCTTCACTCTCCATTGTACCCTTTGTCTTTCCTTTCGTCCCTTTCCGATCATCTTGTTTTCGTAGGGATATCCCATAAACTGCCTCCAGGGCCTCTTCTTCACTGTATCCGATCGCTACCAGATCCTCATAATCATCTTTCTTTTGCTGAACTGGATCTATCTCCTTTTCCTTGGTCCCGGCCTCCGGCTTTTCTATACATTCTGTTTCTATTTCTATTGTGGTCTCCTCCACAATAATTTCCGTCTTCTTCGGGCTTGGTACAACAGTAAAAGAGGGCTGATTGTCCTCAGTCATCTTGGCTTTCCCTTTGTTTGCTTGCCCGTCTTTCTCTTGAGGTTCAGTAGACTCATCTACTTTCTTCTTCCCCTTGTCGTCCTTTTTCAGCTCAGCTTTTAAAAGCTGTACTTCCTCTTCAGTATAAGGCTCGACAGGTTGCTGCTCCAGTATGGCCTCCGACTCCTCATAAGCTCTAATATATTGATCATATTGATCAACATGTGGCCTGGCTGAGCTGGTTCCGACTTTAGTGGGGTCTGGCACCCACATTTCTTCAAAGTCCCCCTTTAGAGCTCTTTCCGCTCTAAACTGCTCCACCAGCCTTTCCATTCTTGCGGCTTTTTGACTTTTGGTTTGCTTGGGATCAGCTTCTTCTTCGCTTTCTTCTTGAGCGGCTCGTCCACAGCCTCTTCAGGTTCTGAAACTATTTCTAGTTTTCGGCGTGCTCTTGTGGACGCCCTCTTGGATACTTCTTGCTGTTCTTCCTCCTCATCGGCTTCTCTAAGCCACTCATTCTGGGAGGGAACCCGTGGCCCTTGATCCCTAGCTCCAATAGCTCATAAGCTATTCTTGTTAGGATTTCTCCTCCTCCTATGTACTTTGGCTTCGGTTGTGCATGGCGATTACTTGCTCGTGGATGTATTGAGCATAATTCACCTCTTTTGGCATGTTGCTCTTCAGTGCCCATGTGATGGTTGTCGCAATGGCATGGGGTGGTGTAGTATACTTCTGCGGTCTTTTACTGCACACATGGAAAAACTGGTTGTATAATCGGCAAAGGGTTGCCGCTCGTTGATCTGCCATATCTCCGTAGGTTGTATTTTGTTTCTTTGATCCATAGACCTCTATGGCCTCCCTTCTTTCCCTGACAGAACTCCCTTTGTTGTGCAGCTTCAATGCATCTGCAATGAGCTGTGGAGTGATCTGTACTTCAACTGTTTTCCATCCATGGCTGTCAACGTGGCTTTCCCATCCTTCTGAATGGATGTTGCCAACTCATACACTCTTCTTGTGTCTACACCTGATGGTCTCGAGGTGAAGAACCTGTGTAAGTCAGCCTTTCCAGGTATCTGCTGATGTTCTCTGATCTGCTATAATCCACTAATTCTCGTGGGATCATAGGTACATCGACCGATTGCCCTTGAGGATCTCTGAAAGTCCCCTGGTAGATCTTTATTCCCTCTTTTTCTAGTACTGCTTCCTCCACCCAAGTCTTGGTTGGCTTGAGGGTTTCTGTTGGAATATCAAAGGTTCTGCTTCTGCAAGAGCATCCTTGATGGTTGGTCTTTTTCTCTTAGTTGCCGATGACTTAGCGGAATCCATGGATCCTGTAACTCCAATTTCAGAAGTTAGCGTCTTTTTAGTACTGAAAGCCGAAATGAAGCTTTTAACTATTCAAATGACTTGAAAATTGAAACATGAGCTATTCAGGGCCTAAGGATGCAATGTAGGTGAAAAAATATGCAAACTGGGCTCAAAAACATGCTTGAGACATCATACGCGTATGATGTCTTTTGTGTCAGAATGACTTCATATTGGTTGTGCTTGTAGCTGATAGTGTATACATGAGTATCATATGCTTGGATTTGAGTTTGGATCCCATTTGGTCAAGTTTTGGCCAGTTTAGTCCAGTTCAGGCTCTTGGCAAAATTTTGAAAGGGAATGGATTTTATGATCCAAATTGGATAAAACTTGGTGGATTACTTTCAAATGGCATGTAGAATCACTTCTGTTTGGTGGTTGAAGCCCTGAGGTGCCAAAATCACATAGTGAGACATCATACGCGTATGATGTCTTTTAGTGCATTTTGGACCATTTTTCTCTATAAGCTTGGATTTGGCTTTAGATAGGCTTATTCAGTGGATTTATCAAGTTTGGATAGAATTTGGGCTAAAAATGGCTCTGGAGACATCATACGCGTATGATGTCTTTTTCATCAATTTTTCATGGGATTGGTTCTGTGGACTCTCCATGTGCTAGTGAAGGACTGTTTATACTCAAATCTTGGTTTGGACTTGAATATGTTGGATTTTGGACAAAAATAGGCTTTGTATGAAGGATTTTCTCTTAATTGGGCTAATGGGGTGATCCACTTGACCAAATGGTTCCAAACTTCATATGTAGCATGTATTAGATATATATAATGGATGTATGATGACAAATGAGCATTTTTGGCTCTGTAAGTGCAAATAGACATCATACGCGTATGATGTCTTTTGTGTCAAAATGGTGCTTTTTGGTTCCAGATAGCTTGTAGATGTGTTAATCAACAATCCTACAAAGTTTCAATGAGTTTGGAGTTATTTTGACAAAATTAGGACCAAAAATCAATTTTATGGCCTACTTTGCGTCTTTTTGGTTTTCCTTGGGTTTTCTAACTCCAATTCTCATGATACTTGGTTCATAGGATGTGATTAACATGTGGAATGAGGCTATGCACTCAAATGTTGAAATGGATGTGAAAATCATGCTGTGAGACATCATACGCGTATGATGTCTTTTCTTGAAATGTTGGTCTTTTTGTGCAAAGAATGCTTTGTGCTAGTGCCCTAAGCCCTGCTAACTAGTTTTCAACTTAAAAGTCATCAGTTTAGCTAAAAAGCCCCCTTATAGGCATTTCAGTCTCCGAAGTCGTCTTTTTGCCTTGGAGTTGAATTTCTTCAACTTTTCTTCTTGAGAGTTGCATTTCCAGCTCATTGGATATGTTGTGAAGCCATCCAGTTGGTTGAACTTGACTTTGGCTCCCCGTTCTCCATCTTTCTCCATTTGGTTGCCCGAAAGCGTCTTTTTCACCATCGGTAAGTGAATCAGCTTTCTTTTGGGTTTTGCTTGCAAACATAAGTCATCCATGTATAGTTGAAACTGCTCTTGTGAAGTTTCATGTCATTTGGTCGTCAATTTTAGCCGTTATGCCAAAATGACGCTTTGTGTGTCCGCAGCCGAATCGGTTGTTCCGACCTACTTTTGGTGGTCCAAACCTGGAGATACTCCATGGTTGCATTGCCCTCGATGTTGTTAAGCTTCCTGAGAAGTTTTGTGTCGTTCCGACAACTTTTTTTCTGTTTGCCTCTTGCAGGCTCTGTTGACCTAGGGTTTTTCCAGTCGTTCTTTCTCGAGCTTTGAGTGCTAGAAACTCATCTCCTATACTAGGGTAACCCACCTCTAAGTTCTTGCAAGGTTTGGTTAGGCGGTTGTGCCCCTACCTAGCGTTCTTCCCCATTCCCCGTCTGCTCTTGTTTCTTGGTTTTGGTGAGTTTTCGCGACAAAAGTTAACGATAAGCATCAAAAGCTTATGGCAACGAGTCTACCTCTCATGTCTGGTGTCCTCTGAGCTCTCGTAGCAGTCGTAGAAGGCGGTAGAAGGTCGGATGCTCCTGTGTGCTCTTTGCTCTCTCCAAGAAGGTAATAGTGGAAATGAGCTTGATAGTGAAGTGAAAAATACTTAACTTCGGGCTTCCCGGATCACTTGTTACCAAATTTGACATGTGCTCCTATCTCGTCGTGAAATGCACTTTAGGATTTGAAATTTCTCAATTTGGACTCCGTTTGACCTGTTTCTGAGAAATCTGTCCACTTTGCCAAAATTCTGTCATTTCGGGCTTTCCGCAACTTTTTCAGAATTGTACCCATTTTTACCATGGGTTGCCCTTGTCATTAGGATCATCACCGTCTATTCTTTTCTTTTTTCCGATCTCATTTCACCTGCTTTTTTATTTTTCTTTTATTTTTATTAAGAAAATCATAAAAAATAAAGGAAAATAGCAAATTGAAGCCAAAAAATTCCAAACATACACGATAAATAGCTGGTAACCCTGTGTATATGAATATACACTTCTTTGTGATTTCTGGACTTGGATTACCACTTTTTTCCACTTTTTAGCTCCAAAAACACTCTTATTTAGTGATATTTACACATCTAGAGACCCAAATTCATCATTTGATCTCTTCTTGTTGCAAAACAAGGTATATAAGGGCATAAATATTATCAATATCCGCAATCAAACATAAAAAATTGCAAAATCATGTAAGACACTGCCCTTGTAATATAATTTTTGTTTTTCTTTGTTTTTCCGCTTGTAGCTGCTTTGTAGCTCCTGTATACCTCCCCCCTCCTAGTCTGAGTCCTCCCGGACGACTATGAAGTGTCTGTGGGTGAAGCATTGTAGTTGTTTTGGTCATAAGTTCCCAATGCAATTGTAGAGCGATGATACAACATTCTTTCCAATAAAGCTGCTCTTTGTTTGATTGAAGGATTGGTGGTCGGGTTTTGGGTTGGTTTTGGCACTTCGGTAGTAGAATCAGTAGATGGATTCTTCATTACCTTGTTGTCTTTTTTCACAATCCAAATCTGCTTCCGCTTTGCTTGTGCTTGCCACAAACTCTTTGCGACCCAAACCTGCTTTGTTCTGTGTGTTGATTTCCTCGCCTTGAAATACCTAGGAGTTTCCGTTGATTGTATTGAAGGGAGTTCCTGTTTACAAATCTTTGGGATCCAAATTTGCTTGCTGTAGCTTTGTGCCGTCATGAACTTCTTTGGAATCCAGATCTGTTTCACTGTCCTTGATTGTCGGATCACTCTGTTGTCTGGTATTGAAGACTCTGTTTTCCACCTTTTTGTTCTCTGGCACAGCCTTTTTTGGTCTCCATACCAACTTTGACTCCGTTTTTTCCAAGGTTGAGCTGTTATATTATTGCTTGTCTTCCTTATCCACTGTTGAGAATTCCTCGTCGAAGAGTAATCCGGTTGTATAGAAACTTTTGGTTGCCATTGCTTCTTCTTTTTCTCTGTTTGTTGTTTGCCCTTGTCCGTGGATTCTTCCTTTGGAGTTGGCTCTGCTCCTTTGGTGAACTTAACTGATTGACTTTCACCTTCGTATTTGATAAGCACTGATTTAGAACTCCAGTCAATCATTGCATTGTATTGCTTCTGCCATGGTTGTCCTAGCAATAATGGATGTTGTGTAGCTTGGTCTTCAACCACGTAAAACATATGAGGATACACATATTGGTTAATCTGTATATGTAAAACTGTGCATCCGACAGTTTTGATTGAATTCTCAGAGTAACTCTTTAACTCTTGCTTGGCAGTTTGTAGTTTAGTGTCATTTGTCAATTGTCTATACAAACTGAGTGAAAGTAGGTTAGCTTGAGCTCCTGAATCCAATAGTGCTCTGGCTTTAATTTGGTTGGTCCCTACTTTGCATTCAATGATGGGTTCTTCTTTGTCATTCCCCATTTCTGTTATACTAACTGCGTTTATTCGTATTGCTCCTTCATTGCGCTGTTTCTGACGCAGTAGTCTTCTTTTCTCCATTCTTTCCTTCGCCTCGGCTTGCGCTTCCTCCTCAATCTTTTTCTTTTTCTGGACACGCAGCTTTTCTTGATGTATTTTGAGAAGCATGTCTTGTGTTAGCGGCAACAGATACTTTTTCACTCTGCATCCACTAATCCAATTGGGCATTTCTTCTCCGTCTAATGTAGCAAGCTTGACGGCTCCACTTGGTGATAGATCTTTAATCACCAGAGGTCCCATCCCTCGCTTTTTAAGCTTCTTAGCATGCTGTTTCAGAGTGTAAACTAGGACATAGTCCCCAACTTTAAACTCTTTAGTCCGCACATGCTTATCAAAAAATTCCTTTTGTCGCCTTTTTTGAGCGTAGATGGAAGCTACTGCTTTTAGGCGAAGCTCATCTAGCTTTTCCAGGTCATCTATTCTATCAGAGAGCTCGTGCCCTGTCCACTCTAGATCCTTAGCCACCCTTAAGGTTGAAATCAAGAATTCTATTGGTAAGATAGCATTTAGCCCAAAAACCATGTTATATGGGGTCGTTCCTATGGATGTTTTATATGCTACCCTATATGCCCATAATGTTGAATGCAACTTTTGGTCCCAGTCAGTTCTCGACTCAGATACAATCTTCGTGAGGACCGTGCATATGGTTTTGTTTGTTGCTTCAGCTTGTCCGTTTGCTTGTGGATGATACGGGGCTGATTTCCTATGGATTACCATGAATTCATCTAGAAGGATCTTTATCACTTCATTTATGAAATGTGTGCCTCGATCACTCACAATTTCTATTGGCAATCCATATCGTACAAAGACGTATTCATACAGAAATTGTGCCGTGGTCCTGGCATCTGCTTTTTGAGTTGCCTTTGCTTCGACCCACTTTGTTAGATAGTCTGTAGCCACAATGATGTATTGTGCATGAGTCTTATATGCAGGAGGTGAAATGGGTCCGACATAATCAATCCCCCATTTTGCAAAAGCTCTTGCCCCCATCATTGGTCTAAGCGGCATATCATCTCTTTTAAGTGGTACTTTGGTCCGCTGACAGTCATCACACCTTTTAACGTATTCCTCAGCGTCCATATGTAATGTTGGCCACCATATTCCTGCGGCTAAGACAAGTTTTGCTGTCTTATCACCTGAGAAATGGCCTCCACCTACTCCTCCATGAGCTTGCTCCAGGATTATCACATACTCAGACTCTGATGCGCAAATCCTAAGCTGGTTGTCTTTACCTCTCTTATAGAGTTGATCTCCTATTAAAGCGTAATCTCTAGCTTCTGTCTCTACAGATTTCTGACGAGCTTTTGACGTTCCTTCTGGGAAAGTTCTATTTGTGAGATATTCAACAATATACTGACTCCATTCTGGAGCGATCATTATCTGATATAATGTCGAATACTCGCTGGCGGTTTTGATGAACATACAATACATACAGTGACATATTCATGTACGCTTTCTTTCATTCCTGGCCAATAGACTCCCAATTGTAACAAATTCCTATATGTGTTCCTTCTTGAACAATGAAATGCACATTCCTGAACATGTGCTTCGCGCAGATATATACTATATTCCTCAGGATTGATGCATAGTCGTAAAACATGATCATTTCCCAATTGATACAACCTTCCTGCAATCAATTGAAGATTCTTGGATTGCTGAATAGCAATATGTTTCAGGTTGTATTCTCTTCTATCGAACTCTCCTCCATAGGTTAATAGGTCAACGACATTTTGAGACCACTTAGGTATCATTTCTATGTTGAACAAGTACGCGTCTGGCATGTCGTCATCTACTCCTATAGGGTCTTCTCCATTCGTCAATCGCGAAAGATGATCAGCTCTAAGATGTGTTTTTCCTTTCTTTACTACTACCGTGAAGTCGAATTCCAGTAAGATAATGAACCATCTCACTATTCTCCCGGTATTGCATGGTTTATTCACTAGGTAGAGCAAGGCTTGGTGATCCGTAAAAAACACAAACTTGTTGGCTAGAAGATAATGCCGAAATTTCTTCACAGCATAGATCATTCCTAATCCTTCTCGCTCTGTTGTGGTGTAATTCTTCTCTGCATTGTTGAGCTGTCGACTGGCGTAACAGATAGGAAAATCCATGTTTCCTTCTTCTGGCTGAGCCAGAATGCATCCTATTGCATATGCCGAAGCATCTATGTGCACATGGAATATCTTCTCCCAATCTGGTGATTTCAAGACTGGAGCAGTAATGAGTGCCTCTTTCAATTTCTTGAACGATTCCTCACACTCCTCTGTCCATTCAAAGTTCACTATTAGCCTGTAAAGTGGTTGGCCTATTATAGCGTACATGTAAATGAATCGTCTATAATATCCACAATGTCCCATAAAGCTCTGTACTTGTTTCGCATTGGTTGGTCTAGGCATATCCACTATAACTTTTATCTTCTCTAAATCCGTGGATATTCCGTTTTGTGAGACAATATGTCCCAGAATTCTGCCCTGTCGGACCATAAACACACATTTCTCAGGATTGAGACAAATGCGATATGTCCTACATTTCTCAAATACTTTTCTTAGGTGTTCTAGATGCTCATCTCTCAGTAGAGAATGTACACATAAGTCATCCATGTATATTTCGAGAAACAGCCTTAAGTATTCTTTGAAAGCATGCGTCATCAGCCTCTGGAAGGTTGCGGGAGCATTGGTTAGACCAAAAGGCATAACTCGATAAGCATAAATTCCCCACTCCGTTGCAAAAGCTGTTTTATGTTGATCTTCCAGTGCTATGGCTAGCTGGTTATATCCTGAAAAACCATCAAGAAAGGAGTATGTTGTTTTCCCTGATACACGCTCTAGAACATGATCAGTTATCGGCAGGGGATAATTGTCCCTGATTGTTGCAGCATTCACTTTCTTTAAGTTGACACACACTCGGAGTTTTCCGTTCTTCTTAGGTACTACCACAATCGGAGATACCCAATCAGTGTGTTCAATCTCGTATATGAATTCAGCTTCCATTAGCTTATCTATCTCTTCCTTGATTCGCTTAGCAAAAGTATCATTATATGTGTATGGTCTCTGTCTGCTAGGCTTTGCGTCTTGTTTCAGTGGGATTGTGTGTTGGCATATCGATGGGTCAACTCCCTTTAAGTCCTTATAAGACCATGCAAACACATCCCTATACTCTCTGAGAAGACTCAAAAGTCTCTCTTCCTCGCCTGGAGACAAATCTGTGGCTATGTACACCGGTCTAGGTGGCTCACCTGGAGCTGCTAAATCAATTTTTTTGCATCCTCCGGTCCGTCATAAGATTCGTTCTCCTTCCTCTCTCGAATAGGTGGGGTTAATATCACCTTCCTATCCTCTATTGTGAATTTCCTATAGTGAGAGGGAACATCCATGTTTTCCTTGATTTTGGCGTTTTTGTCCTCTCCACTCTCAATTTCTGTAGTCCAAACTTCTTTCAGAGTTTTCTTGAGCTCTCTGTACTTGTTTCTACGTTCTAGCTTGGACTCCGTGTGTTCTCTGTTGCGCTTGTTCTTTTCTGATTTTTCTGTTTCAGTTTTCGTTCCATTATTTTGAACTTGATTTCTTGAGCCTCTTTTGTCTTTTCGTAAGCTCTTTTGATCACTGCCTCTCATTCTTCCAGAAATCTTATCCTTAACACAATCTTTAGCCTTTACTAGCATTAGGAATTGATTTTTTTCCTCTTATTCTAGGCATCGGATTGGTTCTAACCCCTTTTGTTTTTTTCTTTGCTCTATAGTGTTTCTGGCGTTGTTTAGTTTGGTTCGGAAAATCATAAAATCGGACATCCGTTATAGTTTCTTCGTTTCCGCTTGAATTGTCCGTTGACTCGTTGTCTGCTTCATTTCCCCACTCAGGATGATCGGGAATGTCGTGAAACACCTCTTCTTCATCTTCCTTTTCCAGTGTATCGTTCTTTTCAGTTTCTTTTTTGAGTACAGTTCTCAACATGAAATACGGAATCACGTCGTACCCGTCCTTGTCGCAAAATTTTGTTGTGGGACCATCCGGAATTGCACAAACATCTAGGGTTGCTAGAATGTGTGTCCATTCTAATGGTTCAAACGTGTCCTCTGGAAAGGGTTCTCTTACATAAGTTTCGTCTTCGATAGCCCTTTCTAATACACATTCTTCTCGTTTCAGACTTCCACATTTCGAAGCTCCACACATCCATAACTCCTTGGGTTTACCTAACCAAGCCGGAAATTCGGATCCCGCCAAAGTAGCTGAATCAAACTCCTCTATCGGTGTTCGGTTCACATCTTTGTAGCTATGGTCTTTCAGGTTCACACGTGTAGTGGTTTCCATATTTCTCAGGTATATGTGATCGTAGCCCCAATCCTGGACCATTTTCAACTGTCTCATGAATGGTCTTCCCAGTATGATATCATAGTTATTCTCCTTGGCAAAATCGACAATAGCAAAAGTATGTTCGTATTCAATGCCGCAAGAAGTCACTACAACTTTCTCTAATAACCCCATAGGTTTCTCCATGTGTCCATCTGCTAATTGGAGTTTCAACCTAGTCTTCCTTATTGCTGGTTTCCCCCATTTTTTCCAGATTTCTTTTGTAGCTATGGCTACCCCAGCTGCGCTGTCTAGTATTGCCATCGTCTTCACTCCCTGGAATTCAACTGGTAAGGTTGTATTCCCCTCTTCACCTTCGCAATACTCTCCGACCTTGTTTAAGGGTACAGCTTAGCGTTCTTTTGTGGCTTGCTCAGCTCCTCCATGCTCTCTTGCAATCTCGATGTTGGATCTTTTATCCCGAATTTCTCCAAGCATTTTCCTACAGTGGTCCACATATGTGGTCTTAGCCTCAAAAGCTCAGCTAGAGTGATAGTGCATGTCACTGGTGTTGACAAGATCTCTATCAATCCTTGCGAGTCCATGACTTTTTCTGATGAGATTTTTCGTGAGGGAAGTGCTCTAATCTCGGATTTTGCTTCATACTCTCCTAAGTATGAAGGTAAGGTATTTAGTGAATGAGGTTTGCTCTCCATTGTTCTAACAGAGCCCCCATCTCCCCAGTAAGATTGCAGATCCAAGTCCACTTGAGATCTTGCCTCAAATTCCACTATGGGAGGATTTCTGATGTCCCTTTCCCCATTTGTCTGGTTAGCTTGGCAACTTAGCTCGTTTGCAAAGTTTGCCTCTCTCACTTGTTTCCAAAATTCATTGTAATCCTCATCTTTTCCGTAAATCCTCTGTATGATTGGATGAAAACTCTCTATCTCCTGATCGGTTGTGTTCAATACTATGCGGTCATCCTTTTGTGTATTTTCAGGCTTTTGTGCACTGGGAGTCTTTTCAGCTACCCGTGAAACGATAGTCTCTTGCTGAATTGGGTTTTCCTTTCCACAATTCATTGTTTCTTTTGGTGGTTCTAATAAGGCTTGTGCAGTCTCGATCATTCTCTGGCACATTTCAAGTCTCTGCTTTTCCAAT
This sequence comes from Adiantum capillus-veneris, assembly GCF_014529385.1. NCBI lineage: Eukaryota > Viridiplantae > Streptophyta > Polypodiopsida > Polypodiales > Pteridaceae > Adiantum > Adiantum capillus-veneris. The sequence goes on along the minus strand of NC_140951.1, from coordinate 60,954,502 downwards.
TCCGCGTTTGGGTATGTCATCCGTTGTTCCTTAACCTAGCTTCGTAAGCTCTCATCAGTGTGTCCAATGGTTCGTGTACCTTGTCGACTAGCACTGATCCCCCGGAGCTTAAGCTCGTTGTTTCTTTGATACTCTTTTGTTTCGTTCTTTCCGGGCTCATCTCTCGTTTCCCGTTTTGACTCTCAAGTTTTTCTAATCTAGCTTTAGTTTGCTTTAGTTCCTCAGCTAGAATAGCGTCTTCACGTTCTTTTCTCAACTTCATGCGTGCTTTTCTAGCTTTCCATGTGTTTTTCTGACTCCGCCGTCCTCGACTAACTACGTCAGTCACTAACTTTCCATTCTCAGGTTCTCCAGTGGTTTTCTTAGCTTGAGCTCTAGTAACAACTTGCGTTGGTATCAGAGTTTCATTTTCAGACCCACTGCTGGTAGGAATAGTTTCTAGCATATTCAATGTCGTCTTTTGCACTTTGTTTGGATTCTTTGAACAATCCTCAATGAAGTGAGTAACCCCACACTCAGTGCAATAAGCGTTAATTCTAATGATTTCCGTATGTGGGCAAACATTCATCAGATGGTCACCTCCACACTTGTAACAGGGTCCTAGTGCTGGTCTTGGTCCCATTTGATTCGTCCTTTGTGGGTAGGATGGTCTTTGTCCTGTTAACCCTCCATGAGCTATGAACATCAATGTTCTTGCGTCCATATTGTATCTCTCTTCATCAGAAGCACTTGTAACTGTTGGTGTTCCAACATTCCACATCATGCTCCATGGTTCTGGTTGTTTTGGTTCTTCTGGTGGGTAATACACTGTCGGAGACATGTGTGCACCCGATTCTTCATAATAGGCTTGAACAGGCACTAAGGCTTGTTCTTCCTGATTCTCTAAGGTTGGTGCATATCTAATGCCCACTGGTCTTGCTCCTGGTAAAGGTGGTTGTTGTCCCAATACCGGTTGCGGTCTTTCTATCCCCATAGGTCCTGGTACATTTCCCGTTGGGTATCGAGGTACTGGATGTACTTGAGGTGGTGCTAATAGAGCAGGAGGTGCGTACTGGCGCTCCCTTACATACCCTTTGTTGTAATAGCACTCCTCTGTTGGATGATTTGTCCATTTTTGTTCAATAGCACACCATTTCAGTGTTTTTGGCAATGGTTTTTGGTATGGTGCCATCCTTTTTAGAGCATCTTCTATCATTTGCTCTACATTTGGCATGGTTGTTGTTTGAACATTCTTTTTAGTGGTAGTCTCGCTCGCTACGGAGGAGGAGCTACTGGATGCAAAATCTGTATCCGCTGACACCTCTCCATAAACCGTACAGTTATCCACTAAGTACAATGCCTCTCTCGTTACTTGCTCGAAACTTGTACAAGCTTTCAAGTGCAAGTCCTTCTTGAGAGTGTCGTTCTTCAGTCCCTCAATAAAGAGAACAGATAGTCTGTCATCTTGTGGTCGTTCACGTACTGGACATCTCTCAATGTATTGTTTGAAGCGAAGTGAAGCTTCCTTCACTTTTTCGTGTTCTCTCTGTTTAAAAGCATATATTTGTGAGACCGTATTGTGCTTAATCCCTCGTTTTGAGAATTCCTCAGCAAACTCTCTTAGCAAATGGTCAATGTCATGGAATCCCCCTATGTTCATTGGTTGAAACCATGTCAATGCGGTACCTTCTAGAGTAAGACCAAATCCCTCGTATTGTGTATGGAAATCTGTTATCTGCTCAGCTCTTAAGACTTGCTTAAAGAGTGACACATGTGCATACGGATCTCCTGAACCACCATACTTCTTTTGCACACACTTGGCTACTTGAGATGGTCTCATACGTCTATGATCTGCTACCAATCTCATTGCTCCTGTGTCTCGGCTAAAGTTTTCTCTAGCATCATGGACTTCATGGGTTACCCTTGTCGGTTCCTCTGCCCTGAATCTACTACTGGGAGGTAAATGTGATGGTTCTGCTTCAAACCTTGGACCTGGAGTGGTATAGGTGGGGATTGGAACTGCACTACCTCGATTCGTCTCCATTGACTCTCTGGAATGTAATGATCCCATTGGTCCGAGCTTCGAGTACTGAGGTTGGCTGAAAGAGTCAGCAACCTGCGTTCTTTGTCCTCCTGTTGTCATTGAGTTTTGCACTCCAGTTGTTGGTGTTGGTCTATGTGAGCTAGAAGTAACATAATACTGATGTAGTGGTCCCCCAAAGTATGTATATCCTTCTAATTCTTCCTTGCCCATTGTTGAGTATTGCCCGCCATACTTATCGTAAGCGGCAATTTTCACTTCCGATCCCTCTGTGTAGGTAAAGACATAGAGTCTTTTTTGGTCTGTCAACTCTCCGGTGTAGGGTTCTTCACATCTATAATAGAGATCTTGCTCCCCATTATTATATTTGTATAGCCCCACATAGATGTTATCAGTGTTGATCCTTGTAGTTTCATTCTCTCTTCTTAACCTCGCATTAGGGAAGTTCATTATTGGTGCTTTCTCCTCGAGTTCTTCATCTATTTTGGCTTTGGTGCCCATCAATCCCCACTTGTCCACAATGTTAGGGTTTAGGACTACCAAGTACATGGTACCCTCGTCATCTAGATATCTATCTCCGCTATAGCTCACAGGCACTAAGTCCTTGAACTCACTAGGTCTATCTTCTATCTTTACACAATAGCGGTCCATTCCATCTTTGTAGATCTTGGCACCTTGCTCATTGTCGTACTGGTATTTTATGAACAATAGCTTCATGGTGGCGGAAGGGTTTGATGATCCTGCTGCCATATTTTCTCTGTTGTTCAGGTTCAAGTGTTCCAAGTTTTTGGTGAAAATCTCGTAAGATCTCTCCGAAGAAGTATCAGAAACACTTCCTTCAAAGATCGGCTCTAATGGTTGCACCCAACTTTGGTTTACACTTCCCTCGGTTGATATGGCACTTGCTGGTTCCCCTTGTTTTGGTTGATTATTCCGGAGATTCCTGCCCGATCTCAAATTCATCAATTCCCCTAAAGGACTGTAACTTTTTCGTCTCGGCAATTTGTTTTCCCCAAGTTTTTGTGGTCAGAATTGATCCAAACTGACTGATACTTGGTCAATTGTTTAATCTTGTCAGTTGGACAACTTCTCTTTCATCAAGTGAGAATTTTGTTACTGTTATGCTGAAAAAGACATTATACGCGTATGATGTCTTTTTTTTTTACAGATTTTGACTATTTTGGTTATGCTCACTCTCAGTGGTCCCTTTATGCTCTGTCCACTCACAAAATTCAGTTTGAACTCTGTTTGAGCAAGTTATGGCTAGTTCAGGCTTTTCTTGGCAATTTTCCGCTTTTGACTTGTTTTTTGGGTCAATTGTGATCCAAATGGGATGAAACTTGAAATATAACCTCTAGACAGCTATTACAATGGATCTGTGTTAGCAAAGTATCAAAATATGTCCAAAATTTAGGTCAAAGACATCATACGCGTATGATGTCTTTTTCATCAATTTGGGTCCAAACTTGATATTTATGCTTCCTACAGTGCCTGTAACAATCTTGTCAGGTCAGATTTCAAAATTAAGCAGTGGAAGTGCCAAAAGACATTATACGCGTATGATGTCTTTTGTCCCAGATTTTGACTATTTTTGGTTTTAAGCCTTCTCCAATGTTTATAATTGAGTTTCAAGTGTTTTTGTCAGGTTTGAATGTAAAAACAAGATTTGAATCCAAAATTTCCTATTCTTTGCGTTTCTTGGACTCCGACTTATCTTTTTGGGTTTCTTTGAGTGTTAATGCTCTTGTTTTAAGTTGATCTTAAGGTAAAACCCCCCTTCTAAACACTCTGGCAATGTCAAATTTTCAATTTTAGTCTCTGTTTAGGTCCTGAGACATCATACGCGTATGATGTTTAAAGTTGCAGATTTCCAGTTTTTCAGCACGGAACTCTTCCAATAGCTCTTTTAAGTGCTCAGCAACAATCAGTTACACAGAAAATTTTTCTGAACTTTGTTTATTGCATATTTCACTACCAAAGCGACTTTTTCAGTGATCTAACATGCAATCAAACACATCAAGCAAATAGAACACCAATTGATAGCTCTAGATCAGGATCAAATCAGGCCCTACCTAAGCTACTTCTAATCATAAAATGGATTTTTTTGCACTTGAAAATATAAAGAGATTTACTACCACACAAGGAGTAGCAAATGCTTTTTATGTCAACAACCACTAAAACACCATCAAAAACAATCTAATCTAAACTAAACTAAAAATACTGTCAACACGGAAGACCCAGGAATACCCCACTTTCTAGTATCTCTAGAGACCTTCGGAGTCCACCACTCCTAGATCTTTTCTAACTAAAGTATACAAAGTAGTTTATACGACTCACCTCGTAGGATTAGTCTAAGGTCACCTACTTAGGGCTCTCGTCCCCGGCAGCGGCGCCAAATGTTGGGGCGGTTACGCCGCTAGCGGAAGCTAAATAGCGAGAACTCAACCAACAACAGAATTTGTCAGACGAGGACGAAGCTTGACCCGCAGGTGCATGGAAACAACTAGGTGGGTGTCAAATCACCTACTCGACCTTCTAATGACAATCACTACTAAGGAAATCAAATCTGAGTTCTAAAATACGCAAGTGACTGAAATCCGTACTACGAACGAATGCTATACGAAACAGGATCTAGAATCATCGAATCGATCTCAAACTCAAGGGGAAGTCTATGCACTAGGTAAGAACAACACCCTAAAGACTTGAACTGCAAAATCAACCTATAACCACTCCGTGCGGTAAACGCGTATGAAAACAGGCCAAAAAATACAGGTGACCGAAACTTGACCCCGATGGTACTAATGTGTAGCTCTACTCGTTGTGGTTCTATAGATATGCTGCACGCTCTATTCCGACACACGAGTTGGAAGAAAACTCACACCGAAGCTCGTAGGAACTTACCACACGTAGAAACCGATAGCGCGCACTCTTGGTATCTGTGCGTAGCTCTCACCGTTGCTAACACAATGGCGGTGTCGCTTCTCCAATGGCGGCCCCGTAGCTCGCATAGCAAGGAGATAAGACTCTCTCTCTCTCTCTCTCTCTCTCTCTCTCTCTCTCTCTCTCTCTCTCTCTCTCTCTCTCTCTCTCTCTCTCTCTCTCTCAGACACAGTCACGGCGCTCAAAAACTCACTTTGATTAATAATTGAATCTTCTTTTAGGTTACAAAACTTTGGCTTATATACCTCAGCCTTGGAGGTGAGAACATCTCTAATTATTTACATCAGCAGGTGAAATTACGTCGGGATTACCGGCTGGAAACTCAATTGAGTCCCGTTACTTAATGAATGGCTCAAATCAAAATTAATGTCGGAAAGACATTTATTACAATCAATGGTTACAAAATGATGGGTGTGAGCAAAAATGTGGTTGTGATCCTCTGCTGGCTCAACAACACCACAGAAAATCCAGCTGATCTACTTACAAAAGAACTTCCCTCAGAGAGCTTTGCGCATTTTCGCAAGCAGTTAGGTGTAGGGTAGTACATCACTTCTCTACATCTCTTGTATATTAGCTTGTATAGTAGCTTTTATCACACTTAAAGTACCACATTGGACTTTAAGTGGGAGGTTGTTGGGGTATAAAGCCCAATGTGGTCGCCCAGGTAAGTGGGCAGGCCGCCAGGTATATACACATATTCTTTTGTGAAAACCTAATAAGAACTCACTATGCTCTACACATTATAGTAGAACGCGTTCACCATATCGTCGTGCTCTTCTTCTCGCACACTCTCTCGCGTCGCACTTCCGCTCGTACTCCTTCAGAAACCCTCTATTGATGTGTATTTATTAGTGCCGAGGTTTATCAAACCATTTGGCTTTAGCTAAGGAAAATCCCAAAAAGTACAAATTTGCTACAGAATGTATATATTCCATGGTGGCAGCATAATCAGCACCACCACCAAGCATTCAGCCTTATACTCACCATCAGTATCAAAAAACCAAAATAGTAACCATATGTATGACAGATTTGATGTCATTTTCTAGCACAGTAGCAGAGGATTAGTATGTATGCAGTCAGTACCAAGCAAGAAGCCAAAAAAACCATTACCGATGTGTAAAAAACTATACCCAGTTTTTCATTTCATATTCCTTTGTTAACGAAAAATCCCAAAAGAACAGTTCTTCCAATAGTCTAAATGTTAAAAAATGATGTTTATAATCAAATAACAGAGCATGGGTTCTATTCTAAGCATTTGAGATAAAAAACCTGTGAGCAAACGCAATCCCAAGTATTTCTCCAAGTTGCCAAGGGATACCAAGCCTAAGTGAAGGGAAGAACCCCTCACCTTTATGTAGTGGAAGAGGCAGGGAAGATTTCCAAAATATATACTCAGTTGTGGAGGTGCTGCAGCAACCTAGAGTCGATCAATCACAATGAGTGCAAGACGTAGTACAGCTAAGACAGATACCATGAGTGAGGGGCAGAGAATTCGTGCCAAGCAACCCCTCATAACTCGAGGTCATCAAAACGAGGTTGTGACACAGTATGAGTGCAACGACAGAGTGTTAAAAAACCTAGTAGAAACAATCAAGTCTGAAGCCGCCCGGGTAAGAGGCCAAAATTTGGGCACCTAGTAAGAGAGATATTAGGGGGTTGTAACCACAAGCTATCCCAAATTCCACTTTAATGGTTGATATCAACCCAAGTAAACCAAGTGAGGTTAAATTCACACCCACCATGCTAATTGTCTCTGTGGTATTTATTCAGCCATGCAAATGGCATAGTAGGATAGCAATAAGTACCATTTTCGAGTTATTTTTCCGTGGAAATCTTAGGCTATGGTCAGCTGTTGTGACAAAGTGTGTGTGTGTGTGTGTGTGTGTGTGTGTGTGTGTGTGTGTGTGTGTGTGTGTGTGTGTGTGTGTGTGTGTACCCACCCTGTCCCACGCACCATACACAATGGGTCAATAGTAGGCCCATTGTGAATGGGCCTACTACCTTATTAAAGAGATGAGATTGTCAAGGTTTAAAATGTAACTCAGGCCAGTCATGTCGAGTAAGTGATAGTAGATTTTTATCAATAATGTCATATGCTTAGAACTATCCGTGAAGATGCCATTTGAAGCATCTGAATTTATGTTTATGAATCTTATAGGTAGAAAAAAGTTTTGGCAGTTTAGTATCCTAAAGAGAATATCCCAAATTCTCTAAGTGTTTTGAGATGTTATTGGTAACTGATTGTAGAGATGTATCGATTCTTGTGAACTCCTTACCGGCGGATACTCGAGAATGAGCAGCTTTCCAGGCTAAGTTTTTACAAACTAGACCAGCAATAAACCATATCTTTGATATTTTTTTTAACTCATATGCAAGTTGTGGTGTTAGCCAAGAGTTATCTGTAGATAACCACTTCCTAGCTGTTTGTGAGATTTTTTGAAAAAAACATTCTTTCACTACTTTAGTTAAGTCTAGTAGCACTAGCTTCTCCAGTCGGAGAGAACTGACAAGGTCAGCTAAGCAGCTAAGTAAAGTTGATAGAGCAAGATAAGAGTTTTTGGAAAGGTAGGTATGTGGTTAAGCCCTTTAGCCAAGATTTTTTGGACTTTGTTTTTTTCAATGATGGTAAAATCACAAGTACAAACATGCATACCATATGTATCAAAGTCTTTGCAAAATGTGATAAATTGATTGCATATACATTCAGGGATTGAGTTATGTTGAAGAAAATCATTACTGTAGACCAAATTTTTAACGGGTTTGTGATTTTGAAAGGAAATATATAAACATAGAATTAGTCCTATTGATTTGGCCTACAATCCTTAAACCGGCAAAGTCAGAGACTATGATAGAATGAGTAGGAGACCAGAAACATAGTCTATGAAGGGCCACCTAACACCAGTCAACCGGTTAAGGGTTTATAGACTGTGGGTCCCACTTAGAACTATGCTTCAAAACTATCCTCTAAAGCCAACGTCCCGATTTTCCCATAAAATGAAAAAACCTGATGTTTAGGACGTGTGTGTAGTTGTTTTACCATAAATAATAAAACATAATCGAACTTTTTACATTCAAAAGACAGCTGGCTTGAGAGAGAAGGAATGATAAGTACAAAAAACAACTCAGTCTTAGAATCATCTTTGTACAATGTTTATATGAATGAAGTTTCATTCCAGTATACAGATATCAAAAGTTCTTCCCTTGTCATAAGTGTGTGTAATCATGTAAGGACAATTGCTTAAAGCCAAAAAAAAAAAAACCTCCAAAGATAAGATAGAGTTGTTACCTGCATCAATCCAAACAAGACAATAGATATGTTAGCCTTGAATGTGTTTTACAGGTATTAAGTGAACTATACCAATTGTTATCCATGTCCATCTTTAACAAGTTTTTTTAACCCTTCAAGCCTTAGTCCAAAGTGTTTATTTTATCACCCAAAGTGTAAGGTTTTTAGAAGGTCATACTACCTTTAGAACTAGCTCCATTGATAAAGCTTCATGTTCATTTTTCTATAAAGTAAAAGGAGTATAAATGATATTTCTTTTAAGAAGAATCAACAAGTTTTTTAGTATTTACAGATACAAGTTTAACCCTAATTAGGGTTCTATGTCCTTTTCCTTCCTCAAATGTTACTTACCTTCATTCTTCGATGAGTAAGCCTATTAGCAGAAAACACGATGTCTAGCTAGACCAAGTGTAAAAAATTAAGTGTTTGTTTTCAAAAAGGTATAGTTAGTATGCCACAAGCCAATCGTCTAACCTCCAATCCATGTATAATGTTGCACCATAGTAAGCAGTAGCGGCCATCCAACCCTTACTATGTAGACTTAGCCAACCCATATGATGGATTATACATGTCTTAACAGCAAGGAACATTACTTCTCAAAAGTACCATATTTTGCCACGGCCCACCACAAGGTGGTTTTAATTTCATCAGGTTGTATGGCTGATTATGCCCCCCAAAAAACCATTTTCAAATTTTCGCTTAAGTGCCGTTATCAATAGTAAAAAACAGTGAATATCGAGTATGGAAAACTTCTTTTTTCAAAAAAATATTTTTATGTACCTATAGTTAAATAATGACCAGCTACGAAAAAAAACCAGTAATAGTATCATAGTAATGCTCCCAAAAGAAACCACCTTTACCATGTAATGCAAGTCAAAGCAAACCACTGTAGTGGTCCTTACCAGGCTGTAGAACGCGGAACAGAGCCCACCAAACAGAGGTTAAATCACTTATATCATGCCATGCTAAGTATAGTTATCCCGATTGTAGTTATATGATGATCATATTTTAAAAAACCAGTAATAGTACCATAGTATGTTCCCAAAGGAAACCATCTTTACCATGTAATGCCAGTCAAAGTCGACCACTGTAGTGATCCTTACCATGTTGTAGAACGAGGAACAGAGCCCACCAAACAGAGGTCCAATTACTTATGTCATGTCATGCTAAGTATAGTCATCTCGACTATTTGAGTATATCATTTGCTAAGTACATGCATTTTTATGAAACCACGTATTACCATTTAATCAAAAAATGACAGTAACAAGATTATTGATGTTAAACCCAGTGACCAACCTGAGTTGGCTGATTTGTGAGCTCCAGGCTTGGTGCAACAAAGGTGAAAAAACACACAGTCCTCACTCTTTACGCAAGTAAAACACACGCAAAGCTAAGTGAGGGGCAGAATGAGCCCTCACCTCTTTAAATAGAAGAAGGACGGCCGCCCTCACTTGTGGCTAATTGCCTGCAGCGTATACTGAGTAGATCGAGCTCCCCCTGGGGAAATGTGGAAGAGTAGTCGTCCGCAATGTCATCTGGCACAGTAGGTTAACCCCAAGCTCCTTATGGCATGCTAAATGTCAATAGTAAGTAATTATATTACTCACGCCTTGTAACCATCATACCCTTCTAAGGGTCCTATCCCATGTTTAAAAAGTTGTAGGTCCCTTTAAATAGAACCTAGAGTGTCGACAAGCAATGGCATATTACACCTTAATCTGATGCTAAAAAAGGCTACCAGCAAGTGGTGGAATGTGCATGCATGTGTGTGTGTGTGTGTGTGTGTGTGTGTGTGTGTGTGTGTGTGAACTAAGCTTGGAAAGTTTAATTTGATACTTTAAAAAGTTACCAACAAGTGGTGGTGGTGTGTGTGTGTGTGTGTGTGTGTGTGTGTGTGCGCGCGCGCGCGCGTGTTTTTGAGAGAGAGAGAGAGAGAGAGAGAGATTTAATTCAAAGGAAAGTAAGAGCAAAGTGCGCTAGTGGTTTGGTCCATACTCCCCTTTATTTTTTCAAATTTTTTACTAAGGAAAGTAAGAGCAAAGTGCTCTTACTTTCCTTTGAATTAAATCTCTCTCTCTCACACACACACACACACACGCTCGTGCATGCACCCTCTCTACACACTGTTTGAAATTAATCTCTCTCTCTCTCTCTCTCTCTCTCTCTCTCTCACACACACACACACACACACACACACACACCTTCTGCACACAGTTTGTAAAAAAACATCGATGTATTTTGATTTCTCTCTCTCTCTCTCTCTCTCTCTCTCTCTCTCTCACACACACACACACACACACACACACACACACCTCTACACATTGTTTGAAAACAAAAAGTTTTAATGTAATTTGATTCGTTTAAATCTCTCTCTCTCTCTCTCTCTCTCTCTCTCTCTCTCTCTCATACCTTTTATTATATCACCCATATTGCCCCTAACTACAAAACCACGTTCTAAAGACACCGTATTCCCTCTAATATGCTTGAAACAATCCCATTGTCGATGATACACACTATCTCAATCATTCAGCTTGGCTCCCACTTCCCTTGATGTCAGACGAGACAATGAGATAATGAAAAAAAAAGTCACATCAACTATGCACATTGCAAGTTTGAGAATGTAAGTGTCGCACACTACTAGAGTCATCAGCTTTTGCATTACATGATAGAATATAAAAAGCTATGAAAAGGGATGCAATGTGTCAAGTGCTCATGCTCATTCTATATCCACCCCCTTCAATGCACAATGATGAGAGAGATGCGATACGAGAGAGAGAGAGAGAGATATAGATAGATAGATAGTTCTATTATCGTCCTGGGAGGTCAAATATGACCTATGGGACCAAATGAACATGTCACGTGGTGTGAGTGGAGTTCATAAGTGACTCTCGATGCTCAAAAATGGCTGAAATGAGCGTCGCAATAGAGAGTCCACATCGTGGTTGGGAGAGGAAGGTATGTAGAGAGAGATCATGGCTGAATATATGGGGAAAAGAGGACCTAATGTGGTCAAAAGCTGAGCACTCAAGTAGTGTGTGGTACTCACTCTCTCACACTTGACGAGGGCATCAGGTGCAAAGTCGATGACACTCCTCGTCAGTGCCCCAACGTCCTGTCTCGCAGCGTAGAGAATGGGAGCTAAGACGAATGGAGGCAATGGTGCGGATCACACTCAACGGGATGGGCTCAAGGATGTAGGAATGGGTTCGGTTACCTCGTTCCGAGAAGAAGAGAGATTTGTAGTTTGGGGCAACGTGTGTGGTGTAATGGCTGAAGCGAGAACCTCCAGATTTCTCCCAAGCCGTGATACATTGGCGTTGTAAGAAGGCCTCATTAACTTGGGAGTCGATCGACGTATCCTTGACCAAGTGACATGCATCCCATCTTCCAAACCATTTCTTGATATCAAGCATCCACCCCGAACTTAGTATTTTGCTCTTGCATGTCTTTTGAACCATTTGACTTGCTTCATATGCAATTCTAGGAAGTCGATGCAAAGAGCTACGTTGTGTCTTACGCATGTACTCCACAACCCTTTGCATGCCCAAGACCTCAATGGGAAGCAATCCGGACTCAAGAAGTAAGAGCATGTAGGGTGTTTGTGTCTTGACTTGGAGAAAGTTGGTGAGAAAACGCTTTTGGACATTCTCAAACTCTTTCCAAGTAGACTTCCCGATGCTTCCACCCCACACCTCCACTCCATAAAGAAGCACCGGTGTCACCAATGTGTCAAAGAGGTACTTTTTGAGAGCCCAACACTTGATCTCTCTTGCATTGCACATGTTCTCAAATGCATAATAGGCCCTCTTTCCGGCTTCCAAGCGACGCATTGCACAATCCTTCCATTTATGATTGGATGGAACCTCAAGGCCAAGGTACTTGAAGTGATCTACCACTTCAAGTTTCTCATTGTTATATACAATGCATGGATCTTCATCATTGAGGGTCTTTACAAGCATAACCTTGGTTTTGGATCCATTCACGATCAGCCCGCTATGTAGGCAAAAGCGTTCCAAGACACTCATAAGCTTTTGTGCATCTTCTAAGGTATGTGCCAAGAGCACTATATCATCGTCATAAAGCAAAAGCATGATCACCGCATTTCCAATCTTAACCTCTTCTATGCCTTCTTGCTGCATAAAGTCAAGAACCATGCATTCCAATTCATCAATGAGTAGCCCAAAGAGGGTTGGGGAAAGTGGGCATCCTTGTTTGACACCAATAGTACTTGCAAAAAATTCTGAAATTCCATCTCCCATACGTAATTGACATATCACTTTTTGGTAGATGCGAAAGACTGCATGCATAAATTCTCTCGGCACTTGAAGGCTTTGCATAAGTCTCCAAAGATTTCCTCGCGGTACCATGTCAAAAGCTTTCTTGAAATCCACAAAGCAACAATACAACTTTTTTCCTTTCAATCGAAACGCTTCCATAAGAACTCGAAGAGTGACAAGGTGATCAATAGTGCTATGATGCTTTCGAAAACCTGCTTGGCCAAGTGCACGTTTGCCATTCTTTTCAGCCCATTCACTTATCTTCATCTCCATGATACATCCAAATAACTTTGCCATTAAAGAACCAACCCTTATAGTGCGATAGTTGTTCACATTGTTTACATCTCCTCCTTTGTGCAAAGGTTTGATCCAATTTGCACTCCAATCATATGGCATGCCATATTGAAGTGCAAGGTTAAACATATCGCATATCCAATATCGTGTTTTCTTGCTTGTCCATTTAATCATTTCATCCTTGACACCTTGAAGGTCACCTGCCTTGCGAGTAGCAAGTTTCTCAAGTGTGCGGCATACATCTTCAATGGTAAAGAAAGGAGACATAAACGGAAGGGAGCTACAACACTCCATCTTATCAACATTGGGTTGCTCATAGAAATTCTTACAATGCATATACATATCCTCAAGAGTCAAGTCACCAAAGCTCTCAACGCGCTTGCCTTTTAGATTTTGCCAAAACTTGCCACATGCATGTGCTTTCTCTTGTGCTAAAAGAAGTTGTTTTTCGACTTCCCACCTTCTCCTCTTCTTTTGAACAAGTGCTTTGTATGTGTGTGAACATTCCAAGTAAACTTCCTTGTCTTTGATTGCATCCAATCTTAGCAAGTGTTTTCGGGCTTGACTACATTCCATGTCAAACCATTTCTTCTTGGTGCTACCCTTCTAAGACCTTTTGCAAGACATGTGTTTCACCGAAAAGCATTCCTTCGCACAAGAGAAAATTACTTCTTTGAAAACTTTCCACTTGCATTCTAATGTTGGGCTCTCTTGATGCTCTATCATGCTTAACATTTGGTCCACCATATCAGCATATATAAGTGCTCGTTTGAAGTCTAGACGTAGGTACAAATGATTCACATCATGATCGGAGGCTACATGCTCGGGCCGTTTACAACACTTGAGGTCAATACATAACATCCTATGATTCGATTCCGGATTTCATTCACCAAGTGTAAAGCTTTGTATGCATTCTAGAGTGGCTTCCGAGAACAACATATAGTCAATCACGCTAGCACCGTTGTGCTTTCTACATGTAAAGTCATTGGTGCCTTGCCATAGAGATACACCATTTGCAATGAGCATTCCAGTACTATTGCACATATGTAGAAGTGACTTTCCATAGTGATCCACTTCTTTTGCATCATTAGAACTTCGATTATACATGTATGAGTCATCCATTCTTCTTGAGACATGCGGCATGTCTACTTGTTGTGTGTCGTGTTGTAGCATATTTGTGCGAGCATTCATGTTTCCAAAAACAATGACTTCACCTTGATCCTTGTAATGAGCAATGTCTTCCTCTAGTTCAACAAAGGGCTGATCTCTATCCATATTCAAGCATAAAAGTTGGAGTCATAGTGAGGAATGTAGCAACCGGCCACAAACATGACTTGACCATTTGGTGAGCTGATTTTCAACCATAAGTAGCGTTTATACTTATCTTCTTTGACAATGGAAACATCTTTCAAACCCTTTTTGTTCATACATGCTACGCCTCCTTGGCCTCTTCGTTGCTTTGCATTTTTGGCCCACATCAAAGAATGCACATCGTATTTGTCAAATCCAAGAATTCGTTGCGCATCATGCTCCCATGTTTCGACAAGAAGTATCACATCGGAGTCATTGGTAAGCTCATCAATGCCAATTCCCGCATTCCATGGATACCCGTTACAATTCCAAAAGCTTATTCGCAAGCGTGAGTTGGTCTCATAGATCATGTGTCCCTATTTGTTGGGTGGACTTGCATCCTCCTTAAGTGGCTTTTCTTCTTGAGGTGATACCTTAACCTTCTTGCTTCTTTCCTCATATGCTTTGCGACGTACATTTTGTTGCATAATAGTGCGATCCTCATATACATTACAACCTGTTCCTTTGAGGTAGATCCAACCATTGTCAAGGATGATCTTTCTCTTTACCTCATCAGCCATGGTACATACAATAGGTCTTTCTCCCGAGTGAGGGACTCCTTGTTTTCCAACTCGATGTGCACCATAAGCCATGATTCCTGACATGCCAAAGTGTGTAGCAAAAAACTTTTCAATAGCAACTGCAAGAGATTGGGGTGTTTCCATGCTTTCCTCCTTGATTCCACGAATGACGATGTTCTTTGAGCGTTTTTGTCGTTCGTGCAATTCTTGAGTGTCCACATTCTCTACATTCTTTGCTTGGACAACGGCTTGCGTGATAGGAGATGTAGAAACCACATTATCCTTACATATATCAGTCCATGATTTGGATGCATTTCTCATCTCACATACATCATGTCGTATTGTATCTATTGTTTCCTCTTTCAATACATGATCACTCTCAACTTTGCTCAAGCGCTCTTTCAATACATTCATGTCAACAAGAGAGCGTTTACATTCTTGAACTTCATTCTCAAGATGCATCAAGCGTGTTGTTTGCATTTCAAGAACCTTCTTGAGGTGCTCATTCTCCACAACGAGAACTCTTAAAGTACCATTCTCCATTGCAAGTGTGCGCAACTCTTCACCTTGTTTGTTGACGGTTTCTTGTAACGAGATCAAGTAAGCCATGATCATTGCTTCCGTTGTTGTAGATGATGTGGTTGGATTAGCATCCAAATTCCTTGGAGATTTTGCATCATTCTCCATGGCGAGTGTGGCTTTTCCACCCTTGCGAGTTTTGTCTAACATTGCCTTCAAGTCGGCAACAAAAACGCAAAGTTTTGACAGTTTTTTCAGTTCTGAGATGCTGTTATAGAAAAGCCTTCCATTACACAGAAAAATTCTGTCTTTACATCAATGCGTAGAGGGCTTCGTGCTCTTCAATTGAGGCTATAGATCACCTAAATCGGAGTTCGGATGAGTAAGTTATGGTCAAAAGAGTGAACTGTTGTCTACTAGGTCAAAAAACGGCGGAGAGAGAGAGAGAGGGAAAAGAGGAAGAGAGACAAAGAGGAGAAAAGAGAGAGTGAGATATAGAGAGAGGGAAAAGAGGGACAGAGAGAGAGAGAGAGAGAGAGAGAGAGAGAGAGAGAGAGAGAGAGAGAGAGAGAGAAATGAAATGAAATGTTATGAAATGTTTTATTAACGTCTTCAAAAGGCCATAATGACCTATGAGACCTGAAAGTTACAAAGTGGTGGATCTGATACAAAGTCAGAGTAACAAAATAACCTAACAACAGTACAAAACAAAGATATATACTATGGGGTCCTAAGTTGGTTGATGTGAGTCAAGCAAAAACTAAGCAGAAAAATGGGTGGCTTGTTGGGATAGCTGAATCACAAGAGATCTAGCATCGGTCGTTGGCAAATCTCATCAATTTCCTCCACGGTTAGTAGTCTGACCAGGCGTCGTGCATGCCTGGCCAGCGTGCTCCGAATTTTCTGTCGTAGCCTCCGTCGATGCTGTGTAGTTCTTCGCAGTCGCGGGCGCCTGGATTTCCCCATTTCAATCGCTCGGTCAATCAGTGTGCCTCTGGTGTGCGACGAGGGGGAGCTCTGTTGTGGGGCTGGCTCTTGCGGCTGTCCCGTGTCTACACTGAAGAAGTCTGTGATCCGTCTTTGAGACTGGCTAGCCTCGCCATTCATCAGGCTATCTCTGTGTCTGCGCAGCTCGAGCAAGAACAAACCCAGACATCTCTGATCTTCGTATCCCATGACACTTGAGAGTGGTCCAAAACCCTCTCTAAACAAGCAATGGAAGCGGCCTCGTATCTCATAGTAGACGGGGCAGCGGCATGTATAGCGTAGCTCTGTCTCAGGTTCCATGTTACACAAGGGGCATGTCATGTCCTCTGCTGGTACTCTGCTGTATCTCCCAGTCTCAATCCGAACTGGTGAGAAGATGTGCATAACTGGCCAATAGCACATCGTATCCCATGAGACAAGTGGGTATCCATGTATCTGGGTCTCTCCACAAAACCATCTTCCGTAAGCTAGAGGAGGTCGTCTCTGTAGAAAGCCATCTTCGTGCCCAATTCCTGTGCTGGTTGTATCCATGTGCTCCTGGTGTCTAGCTGGGTCAGGTCTTGGCGGATGAGCTTGGTGATCTCTAATTGTGTAAGAGTGAGAGATGGTGCATCCAATGAGTAATGGAATGGTGGCAATCTGTCTATGCTGAACCCGTGTGCCTAAAACCATGATGTCATCTCCCCATACCAGCATGTTGTATCTCCTTGTATGGCTAACTGTCAAGAGGATTCAAGTGCTATGCGAGCATATCTGTCTCTAGGAAGTGCCCATGTGCGGTTTATGAAGGAGACTGATCTAGTGAGCGCCTCCACCACAAGTGGGGGGGCCGCTAGCTCTGCTCGGATAATGGCCCGTGGTACTGATGCCTTGGCTCTAATGAGCCTCGAGATCATAGAGACGAGAGGTTTCTTCATGTTCCCCCATCCATCTGAGCGACCCGGCCTCCCGTGGTGATCCAGTGAAGGTCCCCATATCTCGGTTCCATAGAGCAATGCTGAAGCCACCAAGGTGTCAAAGAGCCAGAGCTTCGTCCGGGGCTCCTGAAACTGAACCTGTGAACACATCCTCTCCAATCTCCCCAAAGCTGCGTGGGCTCTAGTAAGTCTGGTCTCTGCTGCTCTTCTGAGTGAGAATGCAGGTCCGCTAAAAACCACTCCAAGGTAAGTGTAAGCGTCTGTGTACTCCACAGTCTCCTGGCCGTATGTGAATGTAGTTGTTGACCTCCTGATCCACTGTGGGGTGGTATTAAACACCATAACCTTGGTTTTACCTAGGTTGACAGAGAAACCACTTTCGTGGGCAAACGTATGCAAAGCATCCAATTGATGTTGCATTCCCTCTGGGGATTCGGAGATCAATAGTATGTCATCAGCATATAACAGAAGTGGAATCCATGTCCCTGCCAACTGAGCACCTTTATCCCCATCGCTGTCAATGTAGTCAGAAACCTCATCCACATACATACCGAAAAGAGTAGAAGAGAGCCGGCAGCCCAGCTTCACCCCAATAGTGGAGTGAACCGGTGTAGAAAGTCCCTCCGGGGTGCGTACATGCCCTACTACTGATCTGTACAATGCCATGATCCCCCAAATGAGTTCTGTGGGTACTCCCATTTCCTGTAGTCTGCACATCTAGCTCTGGGTACCGTGTCGAAAGCTTTGTGGAAGTCCACAAAGCTACAATAGATCCGTCTCCCATGAGATCTGCCTTCTTCGATGATGGCCCTGAGTGTTAGGATATGGTCAAGAGTAGAGAAGCCTCTCCTGAATCCTGCCTGCCCAGTTGCACGTATTCCTTCCCTCTCTGCCCATCTACTCAAATGTTGCTCCAGAATGGATGCATACAACCGTGCCAGTGTGTGCCCAATCATAATAGTGCGATAATTCCGAGGTTCCATGGGGTCTCCTGATTTGAAGATAGGTACGATCGTAAATAGGCTCCAAGTGTCTGGTAGGCCCTCACACATGGCCCAGTTAAACATAACTACTAGAAGCTCTGCTAGTAGGTCTTTGGCATGCATGAAATGCTCAGCCACTAGGCCATCATGATCATATGCTCTCCCAATCTTCATCCTGTCGATAGCTTTCTTCACCATCTCAGCGGTGAAAAAGACATGCGTGTGGGCATGGATCGGGGGGGTTGGGGAGGGGCGGCTGTCCAGGTACTGTGTACAAAGATGATGCATACTGCCCCCAGGTCTCTGTGGAGGAAATAGCGGGGGGGGGGGGGGGGGGGGGGGGGGGGGGGGGGGGGGGGGGGGGGGACTGCTCATGAAAGAGCCACCACGCCTCACGCGAGTCTTGACTCAAGAATAGCTGATATAGATCCTGCTCGAGTCGAGCCAAAAAAGCCCTCTTCTTCCGCCGCACCAGGCGTCGGAAGTCAATCTGTGACTGCCTATGAGTGACGTCCCCCAACAGCACCTCTCTCTGAAGTCTGGCTCTAGTCTGGCGGCACTCCTCATCGTGCCAGCTGTTCTGAGGCATGCTCCCTGATCGGCGGCTCTACTCAGGCTGGGTGTGTGGGTATGCTTCTGTTGTTGCCTCATGTAATGTCTGTGTCAGTATAGTAGTTAGCTCCTTCAGAGGTCGCCCCGGGTCCTCAGTACATAGGCGTCTGTAGATTCCGTCCATGTATACAGAATCCGTCTCCCGTGTGAATGTGTAGCGAGTAGGGGCTGCTACTCGTGGCCTGTGTGCTGCACTGAATTGGAAGGAGATGGTCATCAACACCAGAGCATGATCCACTGCCACCCCGACCGGTCTAGGCTCAACTGTGAGGTCCTGGATACTAGAGATGAGATTCGGTTGTGCCATGACATAGTCCACTGTGCTGGCTCCATGTCTGTGTGGGAAGCATGTAAAACCTCCCGCAGAGCAGGAAATCTCTGTAGGCCGTTCAAGATGGCCAATCCATGTGCAGTGCCCATGTCTATCAGGTGTCTCCCATACTCAGTATATTCCACATCGTGTGATAGTCTGGAAAGGCCCGTCTCTACAACATCTAGCTCTCGTAGCATCTCCTCTGAAGTATCATAAAACACTGCCTGGCGATGGGCAATCCTAGCATTGAAGTCCCCTAGGATGATAATGTCACTGTCCCTAGAGAACTCCCATACGTCATCATCCAAAATAGAGAAAGGGGGCTGTCCTCTAGGTGATGCATAAACTGATGTACTCGGGGGAAAGTAGCAAATAGCTAGATAGAGGCATCTGCCTGTCTCTGCTTTCAGTCTCACCCACATGTACCTAGCCTGCTCGTCCCTGCAGGCTATATGTATAAGTGGCTACAGATCCTCTCTAAATAACACTGCCATTCCCCCCGAGCCCCGCCCTCTGTGCTCTGAGCGTGTCTCCTGTCTGTAGGTTGTCTCCCACCTGTATCCACTGATGTGAGGCATGGATTGCCCAGGGGCCTGGTGTGTCTCAGAGTAAAAGATGATGTCTCTTCCCGTAAAGCTATCCTCAAAGGCACCCACATCAAGACGCATAGATCCATTGCAATTCCAGACATCTACTTTGAGTGTGGTCCCATAGGTCTCGCACCGTCATGTGAAGCGTCGCTCTAGTATTACCACTTTTCCGTCTCGATAAAAAAGTGATCTTGCCTTTTTCCCTTGCTGCTCTAATCTCCGGCATTACTTCCTGCATATGAGCGATCTGCGAGAGGGTGAGATCATCCCCGAGAAAGATGCCAGTCTCTTTAAGAGTTGGTCTTTTCTTCAAGAATGACTTCTTTGCTTCCATGGAGGAAAAACGGAGGATGAGTGCTCTTTCTTTTGAGGTTTCTCCAGTGCCTCCATTTTTCTTTATGTTGCCCACTCTCCATGCCCTTGTGTGTGTCAGCTCATGAATCCCCATCAAGGTTGTGAGTTCTTTTACTTCTTCGTCCACATTGCCTTTGTCTTTAAGACCGCAAATTCTTACATGTAAAGCGCGCACCCTTCTCCTCTACTCCTCCTCTAGTGTCTGGTTAATGATGTTGTTGGGTGTGGACGTGGGCGTTATCTCCTTGTCTTTTCCTTTCTTGGCCACCTTGATCCATTTCTTGGCTTCGTCCGCCTTCTATTGGGTTTTGGTAAGAACATCCACCCAAGAAGTCGTCATTTCTTTGTGTTGTTCTTCTCCCTCTTTGATGGCCCGTACTTGTTCCTTGATCGTGTTGATTTCTTCGATTGTTGAGGGTTGCCGTTCGCCCTCTTCCAGTGTGTTTCTTGATCTGGCTTCGGCGAGTTCTTTCTTGAGTGACGCGATCTCTTCCTCTTGGGTCGTCACTCGGTCTTCCAGCGTGCTTATCTTGCTCTCTTGGATCAGCACACGTCCTTCGAGCATGTTTATTGTGCCCCAGAGATTGCGGTTCATCTTGGTAATGGTCTCCGTCATTTCCTCTTTGCATTTTTGAATGGCATCCTCTAGGGGGTCGGCTTTATCGTTCGTCTTCCTCATGCTTGATCGCCGTCCGCAAGGTTGTTAGATGTACGTGTGCACCCACCCTAGCAACGGGCGCGGCAATTGGGCGTGTGGGGGAGTCGTCTGCAAGGGAGTCGCTAGATTCCCGTGTGCACCCATGCTAGCGGCGGTCTCGGCGAGTGGTGGAGCGCGAGGCTGTACGGCCCGGGGGAGATAGCGGTAGTTACAGATTGTAGAGAGGGGGGGGGGGGGGGGGGGGGAGGGGGGAAGTATGATAGATAGAGTGGGGGGAAGGGGGGAATTTTTTTAAAAAAAATTTAACTCCCTACGCATAGAGGATGGACATCCTACGCGTGAAAGGAAAAGAGGGGGGGGGGGGGGGGGGGGGGGGGAGACATGCTACGCGTAGAAGTTGGGGGGGCTAGGGCACCATGCAGCGCGCGGGGGGGGGGGGGGGGAGAGAGAGCGCGTGAGCGAGTGCACAACAGGGCACCACGGGGGTGCAGCGCGCGAGCAGGGCAGGGCAGCGGGCGTGCGGGTGCATGGCAGGGCTGACGCGAGGGTGCAACGCAAAGAGAGAGAGAGAGAGAGAGAGAGAGAGAGAGAGAGAGAGAGAGAGAGAGAGAGGTTGGAAGTTGGTGATGCAATGTAGAGGAGCAAGAGGGGTTGTGATGGCCAATGGCAGAGCCAACAATGGGCGGCAACCGGTGGTAGTGAGCGGCAAGGATGAAGGAAAAAAGGTCGCTCTAAAGCTCGCTTATTACCCTCCCCCACAGACGCCATGCAAGGATAACACACCACACGATTGTTGTTTCAGCCCACTGACCAACAAGGTCTCTTCTCTAAGAGTTTTCAGTTCCTTTGGATCTGCATTGATTGATACCCACTACTCATAGTAACAATGAGTCTTTGAAAGCATAGGCTTTCAAGCAATGGAAAGAAGAGAGTGGTATGGTCTTTGATTAATCTCTGGGAAAGGATCGTGCCATGCAGGGGTTATTGCCACATAGGCAAGGAGTTTCTTTCAATTGAGAGAAAGGCGAGCAATCAATATCCGCAAGTAGGCACTGGCAAGTAGATAATGCCCAGTGAGACTTGTAGCTATCAGCACCCACAACATGGATACCTTGACAGTCCACTCTCTTACTAAAACTTGATCAAAGTAGTTCTTTCCAAAGGGGCCATCAGATAACATACAGCATCCGCTTGCAAGCCACAATATGGAGAGGATAACTAGCATTTAAAAGCTCACGTTGGGTTTAAATACAGTACATGCCAAGCTCACATTAAATCTCCCTAAAAGAGACCTGTGACATGTTGCCATTAATGGTTTCAACTACTGAAATAACACCCAAAAAGGAGACTTCTAAACATGAATCCCCTTCGCCTTACATTAATGGATTTCCAATTTGGCAAAGCTTTTGATGCACAAAGTTGATCGGTGTTTCTGTATTAAAGAATAAAATATTTCCTATTTCTAAATGTAATACTCATTGCATCTAGGAGCTGCTGCTTTGAATTAAGGTGGACTAACCAGTTTCTGTTTACAAGGGTTAACAGAGGTATTAACCTCCATATCGAATAGTGAGGCGCTTTAAGCCCAACCATACACACCAGCCTTCGTTAAGATACACGACGATTGGATGCAAGCATTTATGTGTCTAACAACCAACGTAAATTGAGAAAACCCTTCAGCTGCAGCATGGAAGTATGCGTAGGACCAGAGCACCTTGCTGACCACGAGTGCTCACAAAACAGCACAGAACAGGAATGTACCTATATGCCAAAGCGTACCACCAATAGACCAAGGATAATTTGGACTAATAAGGCACACCCTGTTTGATCTTTGAACTACCAAAACACATTCTTTCAGCTACTCTGAAGACAAAATCCAAATGTGAAGAACCCGATTGAAATTGAACACAATTAAAAGCTCAAGTTTGCCAGCATACTTCCAAATGGTGCAAACACCGCAGGTGGAAAGGGTAAGTAGGCAGGGAGGAAAGGCCACAATTGAAGCCAAACCATAAGAAAAAGGTAGGACTTAAGAAGTCTGTTTGGCTAAAAGGCTTAGAAATGATCCCACCCAACACCAGTCTAAAACAGGGACTTGATGATGGTACATAAACCCAGCCCTGCACCATGAACCTCATCAGATTACAAAATCAACCGGATGACTACATCTACTAACTCGAGGTTTTGTCCAGACTTTATCTTACAGATAATCATATATTTACTCAATCCATAAACCTTTCCCTGCCCCTTTCCCTTTCTCTTGCGTATCCTCCATCCCTATCCCTGTCTCTTTCTGCCTCTCTAAACCGGTCTCTTTCTTTACCCCTCCCTCTATCTCGATCTCTGTCACGATCTCTCTCTCTGCTTCTCTCTCTTTCTCGGTAATCATCTCGAGATCCCTCTGAAGATCTCTCTCTGTTGTAATCATAATGATCACGATGCTCTCTCTCCCTGCCCCTGTCATGGCTGCCATCCTTATGTGAGTTGTACTCATCATATTGTGAGGATCGATAACCATTGTGCCCATCATCACCCCTACTTTTCCAATCAGATTCTCTATTCCTTTCATTTCCTCTCTCCCTTGCCTTCTCACGCTCGACCACACCCAGATCTTCATTGGCCCAGCCAGCTTTTCCACCAATTAGGACTGCTTCCCCTTGCTTGGCTTTGACCCGGAACTTCTTTTTGAGGTTTCCAAACTCATCATACATTTCTCCATCATCCTGAAGAATCAGGAACAAGCTGTCAGCAAAATTTCAATTCATAGGACAGACGAAAAGGCATGCATTTCAACTTCAGATCGACCTCTTCAGCTTCTCGGCGCCGACGTTTGGTTTCCTCGAGCTCTGCTTCATCTAGCTCTTTGTAACCACCAGCTCGTCCTTCCCTGAGCACACCAAGCAATTTTATATTGACCAATTTTCCATCCTTACCAATTCAACATGCAACACATACCGGTAGAGTCCCTACATAAACAGCAGGATTGCCAAGAGAATCACTTTCTTCATAATTACTAATTGAGAGTTCGGCAAAGACCCCAAGTAATGTAAAGTTTATGTGCTATTAAAAATTAATCGAATTCAATCTTCAACCAACTCAAGTTGCTCTCACATACCTGACTCCACCTTCATTCAGACCAGGCTTTGTCGTATTGCAAATATTGCACTTGGTCCTTTTAGCCCAATTGATGTTCTCACACCTGCGCAAGAGAAGCCACAAAATTGATCAAGTTGGGGACAGGAACAAGCAACTTGTAAACATGGTGTGTTTAGAATTGTACATTGGGCATGTCCAATCGTTTGGTCCAAAAAGTCCTGGTGGACCACCAGGTCCTCTGCCGCGATCACCTCCATCTGCCCCTCCCCTTCGACCCCTACCACGACCTCCCCCAAATCCACCACCACCACCAGCACCCGCAGGACGTGCTGTGCCACATCGATTGCAAACTCCTCGGAATGCAAAATTAACATTAGTGCAGCTGCCACAGACAAAATCAAGAAAAACGTTCATCATTCAGAATTTGAAAGCCTCCAACACCGCAAGACAGAGATCGTAAAACAGTGCATGTGTGTAACGTGTCAGTTCTCACATAAACACATGAAATTCTGTAACTTGTGAGCTCAGTACAAGGGGTTCGAAAGGGCTGCTCACCAAAGTCATCACAGACCTTGGATTCGGGCACAACCAATCTCCTTCCTGTTGCCAGGCCTTGCCTCCTGGCTCACCAAGACCTCTTCCACGGCCACCTGCCGCCCCAGTCCAGTTGCTATCTGCATCACCAACTGCTTCTGTAGTTGAGGGTTCCATATCATATCCCGCCAGCTTTGGTGCAGTTGTAGGTTCTGCACTCTCTTTATTCTTTGTCTCAGCAATATAGACACTAATTATGTTGCCATGAAAATCTTTGTTATTGAACCATTCGACTGCCGCAGAAGCCGCATATGGGTCCTCGTAAGTTACTGTTGCATCTCCTTTTGGAGCATTTGTTGACTTATCACGATAGATCCATATTTTTGGGCGTCCAGTCCGCTTATCCTTCTGTAAGGATGAGCATGTAAATGTACAGTTATGAGCCATGAAAGAGTATTTAAGTAAGAAGTGCACCTTTGAAGAACAGGAGAAAGGTACAGGCAGAAAAACAATCAAAGTTTATGAAACTTGGAAAGCTAAACTCACATAGAGAACAACTTTTAAAAACACTGTCTACTCTGTATGAAGTTTTTTCAGAAGGACATGGGGATGCATTTATAGCTACATACTGAAAAATTATTTAAAAGCTCAAACACTAGTCAAGATTCCAATTTAAACCACCCTCTACAAGTGGCACTAAAATACTTGCTTCACTTTCTCCTTCATACATGCAACTTGTAAAAGGAAGAACATAATAATCACTTGAATGGAGCATTTTACGTAAGACTATCAAAAGACACGAGAGGCAAAGTTCCCCACAGATATATTGCTGGCCCCTAGATTGGCGTCCCTAGCAGTATTTCTTTATTTGTATGGATGTCAAACAGGTATTTGTAAGCCTGCTTGGAAAGCCCATCTCACAATCTAAGTACAAAAGGCACACTGGCCTAGACTGCCAAAAGTAGTCACAAAGGAACTGCTAAAAACAACTCAGTGACAAGCAACTTGTGACTTGTAGAGACGCACAAAAAGCATCCATGGTTGTCTGTCACCTCAAGAGTCAACAGAGCGTCCATACACTGCTGCCACATCATAACTGCCTCTGTACAGCAGCTTCCATAACAGTCCTTCCGTACGTACAGGAATGCCATGTCATCATCCAGCCGAGCTGCCCTACGTCATCACTTTTTGTGACACATGCTGTTGAAATGTGAAGAGAGAATTTCTACGCCATAGAGAAAGCAATGACAAAAAGTCAATCTCCAAGTGTCAGCACAAACAGCCCAATCACAATCACTTCGCCACTGGAAGTGTCACCATCAGCATAAGAAATAACATAGTCATCATGCCTCGAAGTTCAACTACTCTCATTGTTGTCAACGAGAGTAGTTGAACACTCATTGTTGTCAACCAATCAGAGCAATGAGACTGACTACAGAGATTGACTCAAGATTGACACTTCGGTGGGCATATGGCATTACGACCCTGTGGATTTAGGCTAGAGAAACCTATCTCACACAATTCCCGTGACAATCAGATGCCTGGATTGGAAGGTATGCAACAATTTCACTCAGAAACTACCTGTTCCCATAATTATTAATGAGTGACATATGAATTAATTCATGTCAAAGTCATTTGCCTAGCCCAAAAATAAGGAAATACATAAGAAATGTAACCGGCATGCCACTAGCGAGGCGATAAATCAGCAGCAAACACACGACTGAACTTCAAAACTGATAGACACTTGAATTTTAAAAACAACTAAAGGAGAGACACGGAGTCCCACTCCCAGATGCATTGGACCAAAATTTAGCGCCCCTTATGGTACTTCTTTTCTTATTAATAATCCACTGAATTACAACTGCCGGAGAGTCACTATACAGATGTGCTGCGTGCAACCTTACACAAATCTAGTAAAAGTGACCCCAGGGCACTAATTTATAGGCACTGTGGCCCAAAAGCTCTCACCCTCAAAGCTTCTACTGTTAAAAAACAGGGCCCAGAAAGTCAATTGATTTCATGACGGCTGAAAATCTGCCACGTCTACACCATGTACAGCTGCCACTTCATCCACTTTTTGCGCCGCATTTTGCAGCAAGAATCGCCGCACATTTCACGAGCCTCCGTACAGTCGGTCCCTCTCTTCCTCTGTTTGATCGGTAGATCAACATTTTGTGGCATCCCACTCCCCCAAACAAAACAAAAAAAACCTAATAGAACAGTTAGCGTTGTCACAAAAACCAAAGCGTGCACTTAATATTTTGAAGTCAATTTACTATTCCGTGTAGGATTCTGCAAGACATGAAATTGAGAAAGCAATGCAGAAAAACGACACAGCATTAGGGACTAGAAGATGGGATAGTCCCCCCGGAGGGCCCCCCCTTGAAGGAGATTTGTTTTTTTTTTTTGAACTGTTACAAGCACAAGAACCGGAAACAATATTCACTATTCATGTCCCAAACGCTTTTCTAATGCATAAAAATGCATGGATTTGTGAGCCTGAGGCTGAAATTCATCATGCTTGTAGCCGAGCACGGCTATGTCTGCTTTGTACCAAAATTTACTGTGTGGAAGAAGCTTCTACTGTTATCTGCTCGCTTAGGGGGTACCCACACGAGTACTTCTTGGCTGAAAACTCCTCTTGAACTTCGTCGGAGTGCTGAAATTTCTGTTGGCAGCCAGTAATGCGCTTATCTAAGTACATCTATTCCCCAGAGGAACGCAGGCAAGCTCTATGGGCTGCCCTACGCCTTCACCGCGCTTCGTGATCTCTGCGCACCCTTCACGGACACCAAAGCAGGAAATCGTTGAGGAGAGAGAAAGAGGGCTGAACTGAGAGCTGAGAGGAGGCTGTGTGTGTGCAGACCCCTCCCAACAGGTAGCGTTGGCCTCTTTATTGCCCCTCGCATGAAGATTTGGCCATTTGGCACTGCATGAGGGAGAGAGGGAGTGCTCGCAAACTTTCTAAGGTGGCCATTCCCATTTTCTCACACTAGGAGATCATTTTTTTTCAGTTTATTAAATTTGGATCCTTTCAAATTAGCCCGGCCACTTAGTTTAAAATGTTTTATACTTTACACTTAAAAACGTTTTTGACCAATCTAAAGCATCATTAGCTATGTCATTTTCATGCATCTCCCGAATCAACCTGTCTGTTCCCATCGAGACGTACTTACATTTGTGTCTGGCTGGCCACTTCCTTGGGCAGCCATAGTGAATTAAATTGTGACTTTTTGAGCGAACTGGGGACGTCATCTTATTCATGCGCTTGTTATGGTCTGTTATGCACTGTATCCGGCTATAGTTCTATTTATCATACTATTCGGACACGGATAAATTTCTAGATGGCACATTGCACTAGAAAATTGACCCGTCTTTTCAAATTATTAATCGGTACCAATAAATTCATAAATTCATTTTGTGTGCACAACATAGCAGCTATGGTACGAGACAGGACGTTTAATACGTGGTGTACAATACGCATACTAGACGTATTTTTGAGAATCAAAAAAAAAAAAAACGCCAACTTTTTTAGTTATGATACTTTAATAAGGACAAATGAAGCGGTTCATGGACCTCCTCAATGACTCTTCAGTATTTAACCATAGCATACATAAACAAGCACCATGAAGCTCTAAAACACAATTGATCAATGTCACGTGACACGTCCAACCCTATGGGTTCGTGGACAAGCTACAGCATGACCAGGGTTCAATTGAATCGGTCTAGGATAGGAAGTGATCTGGCACTTTTGTGAGTCTGTTCGCAGACCGTGCATGTCCAGACACTTAGATAGATGCATATCCTCTGGTTGTACACAGCATGACCATCAGATTCCAGTCAAATCCCATCAGTAGCATTTTTACAGGGCATAGACCTATTTTCCCTATTTTTGACATTTTTCACTTATTATTTTTAAGTGACTTTTGTTGGAAAGTAGGTAGGGCAAATTGAGTAAGTTTTGTATAAATAGAAACCTAGCACTAGCACTTTCTGGCAGAAGAGGCCGCAAGAGCACCTTGCTCAGCAGGCAACTTCTCAGCAAGACCCCCCCCCATCAGCAAGGCTAGCATTTTTGCATCTCCAAGGACCTAGCGTTTTCATCCACAGGCAGCCCGGCGTTTGTTGCACAGCATATCAGCCCCGGCAACAGCAAGACCCATCAAGAAGCCTAGCGTTTTGCATTTGCAGGACAACCGGCAGCAGCAGGACCATTTTCAGTCCTTGCGTTTTTGCATCAGCATAGCGTTTTGCAATTTCACCGCGACAGAACACCAAGAAGCATCAGCGTTTTCAGTTTTCAGCCCTTAGACACAACAGAACAACCCCCGAACCTCGCAGATCTCACCTTCCCGCAGCAGATCCTCGCCGCACGGTCAGATCCCGCGAAGTTTGCAGATTCAGCACGGAAAACGCAGATTTCAGCATCTGCGTTTTCAGCGCGTCGTCGTCGCATCGTTGTCGTCACCGACATAAGAGTCAGAATTCAATAGATAAAGATTTGCAGTTTTCAGCCCTTGGCGTTTTCAGATTTCAGCCCGTCTCGTCGTCGTCTTCGTCGTCGGCAAGTCCAAAGCATTGTAGAGATTTGTGCAATCAATAGTAGACCCCTCTCTCCATAGAGAGTGGGGCCCTTGGAGGAGGGTTTGACAACTTCCCAGTGTCGTATTCTTGTCTCTCTATCTCTCAGTCTCATGCACTTTCACGCACAGTGTCCATTCACTTTGTTTGTGTCCATTGCACTCTCTCATTAAGAACGGAAGGCTCTCCCTTCCATAAGAATAAAAGGAACCTTGAGCACAGTTACGAGCACTCATCTTGAGCAAAGTTCCAACATTCATTCCGCTGCACCTAACCATCAACTACGAAAAGACATACGTTTTGAGCAAAAAAACGTTAGAATAGAAAACGTTATGAGACGTATTGTACGTTTCAATACGGGACGTCGTATAAATAAAATACGCGTATTTTAGCTGCTATGGTGCACAAAAATTATTTTCATTCATCTGTAGCCGTAGTTTAAAAAAATTACAAAACCCAAAAGCTAGCACTGGAACTGCCAAAAGCTGCCAGTGACTTGCAGAAATCCGTACAGCCTACCACGTGGCACAGTCAGCACAATTCACGGAACTTCCATACAGTCACTACCACATCAACATCCGTATCGTTTGCCACGTCAACATGTCAACATGGTTTACAGAAATCCTCTTCAGAGTTCAAGTTTTGGGTTTTTAGGGTTTGAGGCCCCACGGCTGGTACTTTGAAGTTCGTTTAGGATCATTTCTTCAGTTTCTCTTGTCCACTAGGCCATTTCTCTTCTAGTTGGGCATGCCGTGTCATCGCTTTGTGACAAAGATGCAGAGCAGAGCTTCAAATGTTATGCCGGGTTGAAGCAATATAAAGAAATACCAAAAGAGGTGCCACAATTTGACACCAGTGCACTCTAGGGGTGGAACTCCGCCACTCCGTGTCTCGTGTGAAGTGTCTCTCTTTCTGTTCAGTTGTTTCAATGTGAGAGCAGTTTGTTATCATCATGGAGAGCCTTTCCCAAATCTCTCTCTCTCTCTCTCTCTCTCTCTCTCTCTCTCTCTCTCTCTCTCTCTCTCTCTCAAATGTCCCGTCTCTTTCTACCTGAGTGATCTCTCTTCTCAAAGTGTGCCTTGTTCATGTAGGTGGCAGATATTCTAGATCGGAGTCGAGATGTCCACCAGATCACAAGCCATTTTTGTCTTCATTGCATCTTCCATTGCCACCTTTGACACCAACTACAGCTAAATGCTCCCCAGACCAAAGTTTGCATCGTTCAAAGCCATATACAACCAAATGCTCCCCACACCGCAGTCTACGTCACTCGAAGTTTCCAGTTACAACTAAACGATCCCCAGACCGCAACTTACATCGTTTAGAGGTCCAAATACAACTAGACAATCCCAAAACTGAAACCAATGTCGAGCAAAGGTTCTAAAACAATATTGAAACCGGGATTAAAACTAGAATCAAACAAACTCAATTGGCACCAAAAAAAATTCAAAACAGATTTAATCTATTCTAAACAATTTTCAAAGAGTAATCTTAAACAGTGTTCCAAAATTTATGTTGGGTCAAGCATGATGGCTGAAGATCCCACGACTTGGAAATGTTGGGCTTAATGTCACTTTATAATAAGTTAAAAACATATTATAAGAGGTGCTTCGTATGAAGATAATTCCTAGGCTTGAATACTGGTGCTACACTATGGGAACTGTTACAAGGACGTGGCAACTGCTAATCTTAGTTGTTGGTTTCTTTCCGATGATTTTTGTTTAATTTTTGAAACCCTCTTATTGAAGTTGCAAATGGCCAGACGTTGTATGACCAGTTAGACACAGTAATTCCACCCGCAGATGAGAAGTTGGTCGGCATTGGACTTCGAGTAGTAGAAGGGTGTCTAGGCTTAGTTCAAAGTCAATTAGGTCCCCTCGCCGCACTTAATAAGTTGGTGGATAGTAGGAAACAAGGTAGTTCTCGTTTGACTAGTGAACATTGAGGACAGCTTTTGGGGCCGTTTGGAGCGCAAATTCAACTTGTTTAGCCACATTGGATGCTATGTGCTAGCCTATAGGGGTCCTTGAGCTTTGAATGCTCCCCCTTGACACCCATCATCCATGTCACCTAAATTCTAATGACACTCCCTCTCTCCCATGCTCTCCCTCACTCATCAAGAGTCATCATCCATGCTCTCCCTCTCCCTCTCCCTCTCTCATGCTCTAGCCTCTTCCTATTTAAGAAATGCCTCTCCATCTTGTTCTCCAACACTTACAAGCTCTCAATGCTCCCATGTTCTAGCTCTAAAGTGACAAGCTCTAGAGACTAGAGTCTTGCCTCTCCATCTTCTCTCCCTTGGGTCTCTCCCTCTCAAGCTCCCATTGAAGCTCTCATAAATCACGTCTCCACCTTTCTCCGACCCCCACCCCACCCTGCTCTCTCTCTCTCTCTCTCTCTCTCTCTCTCTCTCTCTCTCTCTCTCTCTCTCTCTCTATTGATACTAGTAGCTACAAAGTATATACTAGTAACTACATAATGCCGCCTCCTCTTCATGAAGTCTTTGAGAAGCATTGTCGCTATTTTGAGCGGGTAGGGGACAAGCAAAACGCTTGCAAGTGGTGGTGCAAATATTGCCCAAAAGGTATGACCTCTTCCGTCACCCGTCTCATCCACTTGACAAAGATGGAAGGACAAGCGGGCCCATGTCCAAATATCCCCGAAGATATCCTTGAAGAATGCAAGAGAAAGTACCTTCCATTGAAGACATGCAAGGGTAGAGTCACCTCGGATGACCTTTTAAGCCCCAATTTTGGCCTATTTTCACCCCGAACGGACATTTTTCTCGGAAAAAATACCGAACGGACTCCAAAATCCACCAAATTTTGTAGGCTTGGTCCTTGATACCCAAACATCATTGCCACATGTTCACATACCATTTTTGACCACTTCTAGGGTGGTGTACGCATCACCGCAGATCAGGCACCGCAAATAGACAATTACCGCATGTGTCAAACTTCCCGGGCAGGATGAGGGTGCCGACACCTCCCACTTGCATTATTTACATTCTAAAAAGCTCAAACACATTCCCTGGAGCCAAAAGAAGCTACCTGGAACCATATCTAAGGCGCCGACACCCTATCCAGGCACGTACATGTGCTCAGCTGTCGGCACGTGAACCTAACTATTCACAATGTGTACACGTTCCATCATTCTTAAAACTTGAAACCACTTTGCAAAGCTCCAAAATGCATATATTTACATCTTTTTGTACATATGCCCATGCATATACATGCTACTTTGTACATGTCACGATTTGACTATGTTATAGTATTACATCTACTCCTAGTTGCAGATACACAAAGTGCCATGCCAAGGAGAACCCCTACGCTTGGATGGTCACACCCCTTCGCCCAAAAGACATGTCTCTTCGCCAAAAGCCACACTCCTTCGACGATTGGTCACACCCCTTCCCTCTACGGGTGCGACTCTTCGCCCAATGGTTGCATCTCTTCGCCAAAAGGATGTGTCTTTACGTCTAAAGTCGCGAATCTTCACCATGAGACGTATCTTTTCATTTGTCTCTCTTCGTCTCCTATATAAGGAGCCCTTGTATCACACATTCAATCAATCAACACAAAGTCTTCTAAGTCTTGTTTCTGAGTTCAGTTCAAGTTTCTTAAGTCTTAATTATGAGTTTAAGTACTTAATTAAGGATTAGTACCTAGAATCCTTACAATGGTATCAGAGCAAAAAAAATTCCCGGGACCTGAAGGTTGTAAGCCTCTCACCCTCGCCGCTACCCTCTCCCCCCCCCCCTCTACCGGAGTTTCGTGGAAGCAGAAGAAAGATGGAACATACGACCATATGAGGTAACATGATTTTTTTTGTTCCAATTCTATAAATAAAAGACAGAACACAGATGTGTGTGCGTGGCGTACCCAGAGAGAGAGAGAGAGAGAGAGGGGGGGGAGAGGGATTTTCTCAAGTTCTTCCCACTCCTTCATCTTCTCTTGCTTCCCCCTTCTCCCTTGCTCGTTGCCTGCAACCTCCTATCTTGCCCTCGTTTTTATCTCAAAGCTCCTTCCTTGGTCGTCCGAGCCCCTCACTTGAGAGCCTTGCTTCTCCTCTTGGTCGAGAGCGAGAAAGAGCGTGTTTCTTCTTCTCATCCTCGATGCCAACAATACCCTTGGCTCCCTCGTCTTCTCAAGCCATCCCTTCGTAACACACCCCTGTTATATCCCGCTAATTTTATTCTTTTCTTGTCACGTGCACATCTAACCCTATGTGTACGTGGACAAGCTACTTCATGACATGGGTTCAGTTCAGTTCAGTTCAGTTAGATTAGGAAGTGATCTGGCACATTTGTGAGTCTGTTCGCAGACTGCGCATGTCCAGACACTTAGAGTAGATGCATATCCGCTGGTTGCACACAGCATGACCATCAGATTACGATCAGAACCCATTAGGAGCATTTTTACAGTGCATAAACCTATTTTCCTTATTTTAGCCAATTTTCACTTATTATTTTTAAGTGACTTCTGTTGGAAATCAGGTAGGGCAAATTTGACAAGCATATATAAAAGAAAACCTAGCGCTAGTGGATTCTGGCGGAAGAGGCAGCAGGAACCTTGTGTTCGACACGCACCTTCTCAATAGCACCCCCACAAGATACCTAGCGTTTTCTGCTGCAGCAACCTAGCGTTTTCAGCATTACAGATCAACCAACGTTTTGCATTTGCAGATCCTCTGGTTGCCACAGCATGACCATCAGAACCCATCAGGAGCATTTTTACAATGCATAAACTTATTTTCCCTATTTTAGCCAATTTTCACTTATTATTTTTAAGTGACTTTTGTTGGGACTAGGTAGGGCAAATTTGACAAGCATATATAAAAGAAAACCTAGCGCTAGTGGATTCTGGCAGAAGAGGCAGTAGGAACCTTGTGTTCAACAGGCACCTTCTCAGCAGGACCCCCACAAGGCACCTAGCGTTTTGGAGCAGATAGCTAGCGTTTTCTGCTGCAGCAACCTAGCATTTTCAGCATTACAGATCAGCCAACGTTTTGCATTTGCAGATCCTCTGCCGACAACAGATGACAGATCAGCCCTAGCGTTAGCAGTTTGCATCAGCAGATCAATAGCGTTTTTGCAGATCAACACAGAATTCAGCCTAGCGTTTTTGGATCAACAGGACAAATCAGCATTTAGCAAATTCACCGCGACGGAACCGCTACAAGCACCAGCGTTTTCAGTTTTCAGCATTCAAACACAGTACCACAAGTCCCAAACCTCGCAGACCTCACCTTCCTGCAACAGATCCTCGCCGCATGGTCAGATCCAACGTAGTTTGCTGATTCAACCCGGAAAACGCAGATTTCAGCATCTTCGTTTTCAGCGCATCGTCATCGCATTGTCGCCATCGACATCGTCACGACATAGAGATAAAATTCAGCAGATACAAGATTTGCAGATTTCAGCCATTAGCGTTTTCAGATTTCAGCCCGTCTAGTCGTCGTACTCATCATCGTCGACATCGTCAGCAAGTCCAAAGCATTGTAGAGATTTGTGCAATCAATAGTAGACGGCTCTCGCCATAGAGAGTGGGGGGCCTTCGGAGGAGGGTTTGACAACATCGTGGTGTCGTATCTCATGCACCTTCATTCACAGTGTTTATCCACTTTGTTTGTGATCATTTGCACTCTCTCACTAAAGAAACGGAAG
Source organism: Adiantum capillus-veneris (assembly GCF_014529385.1). NCBI lineage: Eukaryota > Viridiplantae > Streptophyta > Polypodiopsida > Polypodiales > Pteridaceae > Adiantum > Adiantum capillus-veneris. The sequence goes on along the minus strand of NC_140951.1, from coordinate 60,920,005 downwards.
GCTCTCCCTTTCGTAAGTAAAAGGAACCTTGAGCACAGTTCGGAGCACTCATCTTTGAGCAAAGTTCAACATTCACTTCCGTTGCACCGTACATTGGTACCAAAGCTTTGGCAGTGTTCTATATCACTCAAGGAAAGAACCACAAGAAATTTTTTTTGCTTGTTGCGGTCGCACGTAACCCAAGTCTTCTTGGGCGTGTCGATTCCTAATCGTGTTTTTGAAGAGTGACACGAAACCCAAGAAAGAAGGGCTTGTCCAGTCTCCCCTTGTTCTCTTTTCACTCATTGAGAGCGGACCGTGCACTTAGCGGCCAACCAATCGACGTAAGGTGGGAAAAAGCAACCTTGGTGTGAGCGCAAGGCCACAAAGGGGTGTGCCCGCGGAAAAGAGAAGAGCTTGGGTGAAGAGAAGATCCTTCTCTAACCCAGATTGCAAGCTAAAGAAGAACCTCAAGCCCCTCAAGAACTGAAGAACCTCAAGAACCCAAGAACCCAAGACCCACACGAACCCAAGTTCCTCATGAACTTAAGAACACACGCCTTCAGTGTATGGTCATTACCCGAAGCAGAATGGATACTTCGCATGGAGGTGATGAGCATGGCAGTGGCGAAGAAGAATTTTCCCCACCAGGAGGTTTTTCTGAGCCTCCCCCTTCCCCATCTACGCCACAGATTGCACCAACTCCTATGGAGGCTTTGGTCAAGTCGATGATGGACATGATGACACAACAAGAAGCAAATTGCGTTGCCGAGGAGCGTGAACGCCAAAAAAGACAGGACTCCTTGGATCGCGAAGCACGCTTGGCGGCCGAGGAACAAAAAGAAAGAAAAGCAGAACGACAGGCAGCCATGGAGCAAGCGCGCTTGGCGGCCGAAGAAAGATAGGCAGAGCGTGAGGCACAGAGAGAACTACGCATGCAAGAGTGGTCCGACAAGGCTCACCTCAAAGTCCGAGCCAGCCAAAGATGTTGGTAGTTCATCAAGTGGCGCAAGCCGAGATTCGAACTCCAACAACCCCGTCACAGAGGTGGTCACGTTCAGTAAGTATGATGGTAAGATGGATGCTAGTGTTATTCATTCTTGGTTGCATCAATTTAATGCTTATTTTACGACAACTAAGAAGACAGGGGATAGCAAGGTTTTTCCAGCAGCTATGTATCTTGCCGGTGATGCCATCAATTGGTACCACGCATGGCAAGAGGCACAGTTGGCCGCGCACCTAGAGGAAGCCGACGAAGACGCGCCCCTTTCCTTCACGACAAGCCTGAGAGTTCGAGAGCAGCTGAGGAACGTGGCAGAAAAGGCAGATAGAAAAGCAGAATTGGTACCACATGGCGTGGAACCTGCACGGAATCTAATGAATGAAAGTACAAACTTTGCCGCTTTTGGGGCAAAGTGAAGGATCAGGAAGCTCTTTTGAAGGAGCCAAGCCAACTTCTTTTCACTTGGAATTGGCAGCTCGATTTGGAATTACGTCCGACAGACTGACGCCACAAGCGGAGGTAGTTTGACTGGCACCCGGATGGGATGTTGCCATTACATCGAGCATTGGCAAACTTCGTTTGCAATGACGAGTGTTGAGGGCACGCGAGTGATGTTCTACTCAGGATCCCTTGGTACCACAAGAGCTACGCCGTGGTTGACTACTGGGCCGAGAAAGCGACTTTGATAAATGAAGAGCTTAGAGATTGTACTTGATGAACTTCAGTTTCTTTACTCATTCTTTTGGGAGAGAACTAAACGATGGATAAAGGTTGAATATGTTTTGACCAGATCAAAAGAAGGCCAAGATTTTTCTCCACACTCATGCCGATTGTTTTTCAGAGGGCCTGAAGATCAGACCATTGACCTGATACCTAGAAGCACGCCGGCCACCTTACCGTGTGAGCCAAGTACAAAATGAAAAGATTATGAACCAAGTGAAAGACCTCTTGGAAAAGGGTCTTGTCTAGACTAGTACTTCACCGTATTGCTCTCCACTGTTGTTGGATTTGAAGATAGACGGATCTTGGAGAATCTGCATCGATTATAGAGCTCTCAACAAAATCACCATCAAGAACAGATTTCCAATTCCTAAGATCCATGATATACTCGACAGGTTACAGGGATCCTCGTGTTTTAGCAGGATTGACCTGAAGAGTGGATATCATCACATCCGAATCGCGCGGGAGACATCTACAAGACAGCCTTTCGGACGACTTTTGGGTTATTTGAGTTTTTGGTGATGCCTTTTGAAATTTGGCTTAACCAATGCTCCTGCGACATTTAATTGGATGATGGACGGGATTTTTCATGAGTACAGGCTATTTGTTGGCACTTCCTTTGATGATATCATTGTTTCTCCAAGAATGAGGCAGAACACAGAGATCGTCTGCTTCAGAGACTTTTTGGGACACTTTGTCTCAGTAGCAGCAGGAGTGCAAGTGATTCGGCCAAGATAGACACTATCCGTGATTGGCCCGATTTGAAGAATGTCCATGAAGTTGGAAGCTTCTTGGGACTGTGTTCGTACTACAGACGGTTCATTCGAAAGTTTGCAGAGGTTGCTTCCCCTTTGCATATCTTGATACAGAAAGGAGTCCCTTTCTCGTGGGGATCCATAGAGGTGACTGCCTTTCAGACATTGAAAGAGAAATTGACTAAAGGACCAGATTTGACTTTGCCGGACTTGCAGAAGTCATTTGAAGTATTTTGTGATGCTTGTGGTCGTAGTCTGGGTGTGGTCTTAATGCAAGAAGGCCATGTCATTGCTTACGAGAGTCGATTGTTCTTTAGGCCGGAGATAACAGCACATATATATGAGAGACCGCTTTTGCCGGTTATCCATGCTCTTACTCAATGGCGGCATTACCTACTCGGAGCGGATTTTACTGTCTTTACAGACCATCAGAGTTTGCGCTACTTCTTGTAGAAGCAACTTTCGGAAAAGCAGATGCGGTGGGCGAACATCTTGTCCCAGTTTCACTTCCAGATTGTCCACGTGCAGGGACAGAAGAATGTGATGGCAAATGCTTTGTCTCGGAAACCGTTGGTTCTTGCTATTTCCGCGATACATCATAGGAGCTTCGAGGATATGGTCGATCAGTATGCCACAGATACAGATTTTGCAGATATTTTCACTCGGATACGAGATGGGGAGACAGTAGCTCGATACTCCCTTCGGGAAGGCTACTTGATGAGAAAGACTATGTTGTGCGTTACACAGCCGTTGAGGGAAAAGGTTATAACTGAATGCCACTGTCGACTGGATTTCCTTCCAATTAATTGGCAAATCTGCCTTGAGATTTGTCGTACTTCACAGAAAGGCCTTGTCTTGCTTTATAGCGGGTCACCGCGGCATTGCTACCACCATGAAGGGGGTAGAGAGATACTTCTTTTGGCCGAGACTCGAAAAGGATGTGGAAGAGTTTATGAGTTTGTTTTGGAAGGCAATTTGGGAGAACATTGGCACGCAGTTGCAGTTCTCGTCATCGTTCCACTTGCAGACTGACGGGCAATTTGAGATTGACAATTTAGTGGTTTTAGATTTATTGAAGTCTTGTATCTCGGATCTGAAGACTCAATGGGAAAAGAACTTACCTTTGGTGAAATTTGCCTACAATAACACGATACACTCTTCGACGGGGAAGACGCCATTTGAGATTGTTGAAAGTGCTGCGAAGGTTCCATCCTTCCTGAGCACGAAAGATTAGATATTTGAAGCGGATAAATATTCGTGAGATTTGGATACGGCTTTTGCCAAGGTTCACGAGACTTTGCAGAAGTCTCAAGAACGAGAGAAAAAGGCAGCGGATCGCCATCGTCGCGACTTGAAACTGAAGGAAGATGATTGGGTGCTCTTACGTTTTGAGAAGGCACACCTATGAAAGAAAAAGGGAAAGGAGAGGCTTTTTCCAAAGCTTAGTATGCGATACTACGGACCTTTCCAGATAACTGAAAAGATAAATAATGTCTCCTTCCGATTGAAACTGCCAGATACTTCGAGGATTCACAATGCATTGCATGTGAGTCTCTTGAAACCTGTTAAGGGTGATGTGCCTGATGATGGAGAGCCTGATGAGCAACCCGAAGTGGAAGAAAACGAGGAGATCCTTGTTCCTGAACAGATTTTGGCACATAAGGATACGAAGACTAAAGGTAAAGTCCGAAGGCGGTTCTTGGTTAAGTTCAAGAACTTTCCTGCATTTGATGCGAAGTGGATGGAGGAGGAGGACCTAGCAGATACTCCTCGAATCGTGAAAACTTTACCTCAATGTTTTGGTTTAGCATAGTCTACTCCAAACGGAACCCAAAAATTCAGCTTGGCCGAAGATCTGGTGCAATGGGATGCACAAGAGAGGAGTTACTCCGCTCCTTTGTCAGCAGATGCCTTGATTTTGATACTAAAGTCACTGATGTCTCTTTGAGCTTCAGGGATACTGAGAGCTGACAGTATTCTGCTGGATGACTTTATGGAATGGAATTCCTGATAATGATACTGATTTGTTCTTGACTTCTTTTGAGTGCAGGAACTGATAGACGAAATGACTGCAGCATTTTGGTCTGATTGATCACGAATAGACATGGTTGCAATAGGGGTTAGTCAATCGGACATCAATGAGGTCCCGATTGGACCTAGATGTGATTGCTAGCTACATTGTCAATAAATCATGGTCTAAGATCCGAATGAATGTTGAATGTTATGTGATGTCTTGTGATGTCTCGTGATGTCGTGTGATGTGACTGTCGATTTTGTACATGTGCTAGATGTGTGTTCCTAGTACGTAGGTACTAACAGTCAGTGTCTACTAAGATGGTTTATGGCTTTTGTCGGTTTTGCAAGCGTAATCGCCGTCAATTACAATGCTTTCAAGAGGGGGGTACGTCACAACGTGATGACGTGGCTACGGACAGCAAAAACCCTAAAATTCCTGCCAAAAACCCTAATGTCCGAAAATCGCGAAGCCTGAAAATTTGTATTTTTATTTTTATTTTTTTGTATATGAGCGATGCAAATCCTAGCTTTTTGCTACGCAAGGATTTTGGATGAGAGAAAGAGAGTTGAATTGCTTTATTTAACTCTCATTGAGAGAGAGAGAGAGAGAGAGAGAGAGAGAGAGAGAGAATTTGCTTTTGCTTTCAAGCTTTTGGGGCTCTGTTTTTGGGCATCCCTTGTAACCTTTAAATTAGTGGTGAGGGCCTCGCTTCTCAGAGTATCTGACGTAGAGTCTAAGAGTGAATCCCGACCCACTCTCTTGTACTTTGAACTGATTAATACAAAAAGAAATACCGAAAGGGGCACCAGTCTTTGGGGCCAATATCTCTAGGCACGGAACTCCGCTGGGCCAATGCAAATCTATTGTGATCTGTGAATTGTTTGAAGTGGTTATTTGGTGCTGTCGCAATTGATTCTTGACTTGGAGTGTCCAAGTCTGTTACATTTTACTACGCCGGAATATCAAGAGTTCCAATCTGGACGAAAGAAGAAGCTAACTCCTTGATCAAAACAGCCGAAAGGAGAAGCTAACTCCTTGATCAAAAGAGCAGAAAGGAGAAGCTAACTCCTTAATAAAAAGAGCAAACTACTTGTCCCTCGGAATGTCTCTTGGAATGACCCTCGAAATTTTTTTAGCTAACTTGAGTTGTTTTGCAGATATGTTGTAATCGTGGACGATTACTCTCTTTCAAGAAGGGGAGATGTAACAAACTGCTGACGTGTCGAAACCATAATTCTGTTGAAACCCTAACCCTAAAATCAAAAACCCTAATTCTGTTCGAAAATTAATTCCGCAAAAACCTTAACCCTAAAATCAAAAACCCTAATTCTACCCGAACTTTCATCTTTGATCTCAAAGACTCAAAATGGGCACGATGGCATTTGGACTGTCATTGACAGATTTAGCAAGCAAGCTCACTTCATTCCAATAAAGAAAACAGTCAAGCCTGATCATTTAGCGAGATTGTTCATTGCTTAGATATTTTGGTTACATGGCATGCCTGAGACCATAGTCTCTGACAAAGATCCCCGATTCACGAGTTTGTTTTGGAAGGCTGTTTGGGAGAACATTCGCATGTGATTGCAGTTCTCATCATCATTCCATCCGCAAGGCAATGTGAGATAGCCAATTCAGTGATTCCGAATTTATTGAAGTCTTCCATCTCAGATCAGAAGACTCAATAGGAAAATATTTGCCTTTCGTGGAATTCGCCTACAATAACATAGTTCACTCCTCGACGGGGAAGGTGCCATTTGAGGTAATCAATGGTGCTAAGAAGATCCCTCCCTTACTAAGCACTGCAGACAAGATTTTTGAAGCCGATCAGTATACGAGAGACCTGGACACTGCTTTTGCCAAGGTTCGCGAAGCTCTAGAGAAGTCTCGAGAGCGGCACAAAAAGGCAACGGATCGACATCGACGCGACCTGAAGTTGAAGGAAGATGATTGGATGCTCTTACATTTTGAGAAGGCGCGCCTAAGGAAACGAAAGGCAAAGGAGCGGCTTTTTCCAAAGCTTAGCATGAGGTAACATGGCCGTTTCCAGATTAAAGAAAAGATAAATGATGTATCCTTCAAACTCAATTTGCCAAATACTTGGAAGATTCACAATGCATTTCATGTGCATCTGTTGAAACCCTTTAAGGGTGAGGAGCCAGTTGATGGGGAGCCTAATGAGCAAACCCGAAGTGGAAGAGAGCGAGGAAGTACTCGTTCCAGAACAGATTTTGGCACATAAGGAAAGAAAAATGAAAGGTAAAGTGATTCAGCTCTTCTAAGTGAAATTTAAGAACTATCCGGCCTTGGATGCGAAGTGGATGGAGGAGGAGGACCTAGCAGATACTCCTCAGATTTTGGAGCTTTACCTTGAGGCTTTCAGTTTACTTGCGTGAAAGTTGCTACTCCGAAAGATCCCACGGATCAGCAAGGTTGAACCTGGTGCAGATGGGACTACACAAGAGGGGAGTCACTCTGCTCCTTTGTCACAGATTACCTGGATGGAATAGAGCCACTGATTTTCCTTTGAATTTCAAGGGTACTGCTGTGCTGACAGTATTCTACTTTATGACTTTATGAATGATGAAAATGGGAATTCCCGAAATTGAACCTGAAGGGTGGGTACTCTCTCATATGATTTGCTTGAGTGCAAAAACTGAAAGACGAAATGACTGCAGCATTTCGGTCTTGAGAATTTTCAAGTTATAATTTGTTCTAACTTATGGACAATTGCCGAGGGGCCAAAGGGACACTTAGGCATTAAAAAAAAACGTAAGAATTGCTAACGTGGATGGCTATACGAACGCCCGCGATCTGTGTTGCTAAAGTTGCCTGTTGTACGAAATTCCGCGAATTGCGCTGACTGCTTTGGGCGGCAGCTTTTGGCACCAGATGCTTTTGGAACTTAAGCTTTTCATGTAAACTGCTTTTCCAAGGCCAAGAGCATCAACAGTACCCAGCACTTAGCCTCTCAAGTACCAAGAATCCCCCACAGCACCCTCGATATCTACCGCACTACCCTTCAGTATCTCAGCAGGACCAAGCATTTGCATCGAGTTCCCATTCGCATTTCAGCATTTAGTCATTGTATCAGCATTTGTGCAAGTAATAAAGAAAGTATTTGCTCTGACAACAAAGCAAGGGGGTTGTTGCTAAATTTGCTTTATCTGACAGAAAAATAATTCTAAATGAATTATTGGATTTATAAGCGAGGGTTCTTTCGCTTGGAACACCAAGAAAAATAATTCTAAATGAATTATTGGAATTTTAAGTGAGAAGGCTTTTCTCACTGGAGACGTCCGAGTACAGATATTTCTAGTGCGTCATTCAAAGTAATGACAAGAGCACTGTGAGCGGGAATATCTATAAGGTCACCAGGAACGGGTACTTCTGATGCGTCACATCGGGTGGGTGACAAGGAGGATCGGAAAGAAGTATTCGACCATCCAAGAAAGGACATTTCTGATGCGTCATAGAATGGGTGACACAGAGCATCGCGAGGAGATTGTACCGTAAGTTCGGTAGGAAAGGACTAGGTGATGGCTATTCCTGATGCGTCACAAGGTGGGTAACGGGGGCATCCGAAAGGGAATATTACATAGTCAAGAAGAAATTCAGAACTACGTTAGATTTGTGCACAAGGATGAACAAGCACTTGAATAAAAGGCACCAGGGTTTGGGGCCAATGCTCTCTTGGGGTGGAACTCCGCCACTCCCCATCTCGTGTGTCATGAACTCTCTCAGTTTAGTTGTTTTAAGTGTTTTAAGTTGTCTCATCTATTCTTTTCCGCTAGCACGTGGTGCCCTCCCGTTACACGGTTGCTCCTACTTCCTGTAAAGAGCCTAGAGGACCTATCCGGTCTTTGAAGGATGGTGTGGCAGACGACTCAAAGGCTGTTCATCTATATGATATTGATACTCGGTCACGAGAGACATGTATGTGTTAAAGGTGCACCTAAAAAGGGTGAATCGGATGACGATCTCTTTGCAACCACGAGCAAACCTCCTCTCAAGACCACGCAGCCAATGGATCTCGCATCTACCACGACAGATCTCCTAAGAACCGAACTCCTACCGCGGACCGCCCATCGAACGGGCACGGGAATAAACTGCAAGTAGGGGCTTTGCACAGAGGGGAAGGGGAGTGCTAGAGAAAGAATATGAGATTGCTAGTAAATAGAGATAGAAAGAGAAAACGCTGGTGCATGAAAACGCTAGAGACAATGCTACAAGTACTCGCTAGAGAGAGGTCTAGCCCAAACACTGGAATCTTTGCACTAATGATATGATCAAAATGTACAAGGGGAGGGTTGCGTATATAGGCGAATACCAAATTTGCCCTGAAAACCCGACGACTTGGTAATAAGTGTTGCCTCACATCTTTGAATTCACGCGGTTTGTTCAGCATCGGGTGTTGAGAAAGGGTGTTAAATTTACACCACCCTGCTGCCTCACATAGGTCTACGGCATACTTGTACAGCTAGTATGTCTCCGAGCTGGCCACCCATGTATAGGTTGCACTTTTGTTCAGCCGTCCAGGTTTGGGGCGGCCACCCCCTTGGGCACTCATATATATGGGGCCAAGGGGATACCCATCATACATTGTATTGGCAGGTCTTATGCTCTGGTAGTCATGGGGGGTTGATCGCCCCCTCTTCCCTACACCAACGTGTGTGGTCTACTCTCTCTCTCTCTCTCTCTCTCTCTCTCTCTCTCTCTCTCTCTCTCTCTCTCTCTCTCTCTCTCTCTCTCTCTCTCTCTCTCTCTCTCTCTCTCTCTCTCTCTCTCTCTCTCTCTTTCTTTTTTTGGGAAAAGTCAGGGCTGTATATTACTGAGTACAATATAATCCCCAGCGGATGCCAAAATAGCCTATCACGTGGGGTGTACAAGCTGAATGTATGGGTGAGAGCCACTATAGTGACAACTCGACTAGAACAATCTCATGGTGGTTTGTGTGATGAGTGGAGGAGAAACCACCGAGGGGGGGCATAATGCCATGTAATCTGGCTACCTGTAAGTGTGTGGAGGAGAAACCACCGAGGGAGGGCATAATGCCATGTAATCTCTCTCTCTCTCTCTCTCTCTCTCTCTCTCTCTCTCTCTCTCTCTCTCTCTCTCTCTCTCTCTCTCTCTCTCTCTCTCTCTCTCTCTCTCTCTCTCTCTCGCACACGCGCACTCTCACAGCCACCACTGGACAAGAATCTGTATGTTGACTTCTTGCATTGTGAGACTGACTTTGAAGCAGGTTAACTCAACTAGTTCCTGAGCCGATCTCGTACTTTTCCTATAACCTGTAGCTATTGATGACATGCCTACACAGCATTGTGTACAAGCGTTAAGAGCTCTCACACCTGGTCAGCTAACACAAGTTTCATGGAGCTGGCGGACACAGATGGTCGTTTCATGATCCCAACTTTGCCAATACTTGACAAGATTGTCCATGGACCCTATGGTTCTCTGTAGAGAGGCAGTGTGCTTCGCTGGTCGTGGACTGGACTTGCACATTCCTTCCACACTCCTTGGAGGCTCCGGATCCTTGGTCTTGTTGTGCACCCAAGTGGTCCCAGGATCTCAAAGGAGGTGTTAAGAGCTTTGGAGGTCATCTCCTCGGTTTTCCGACTAAATCTATGAGAGGGGGCTTCTTTGTGGCTATGCCCTATGAGGCTCTACTGGATCCTAGGTATGAGGGGCATTTCCCATATTTTTTCCAAGTCAGCCACTTGTTGGCACTTGTTGGCCTTTGTTCTGGCACCTTATTTTCTATGCATCGAGTCTTAACTATTTATTAACTATATTAATAAGTCGTGAGGTTTGGAGACCAGGTCATGCATTATGCTCTCTCCCCTATATAGGGGAGGGTAGGACACCGACTAAAAAAAGTCCAACACAAAAAAGAATGGACTAAAATTGCTTAAAAAGCAATGTAAGGTCAATCTGGCTATACAACCGTGGCATGTAGCCTAAGATGCCACCAGCTCGTGATGACATATCTTCAAAAATTGCTTTTAACAAGAGTTAAAATTAAAGGACATAGTTCCAATTGTACTCAGATTTTTTGAAAGTAGTGGCTCCAAGCAGCAAGACCAACTGTACGCTTTTGCTTCTTAATAAAATAGATAACATCAGCACGGGATCCTACCTTACACATCCACAAATCTTTGAAAGGAACTCTGCCTCTATTCTCTCTTGCGGCTTGCAAGGTTCCTTTGGAGCAAGTGTCTGCAGTTTCAAGTTCTCTCTCAAGTCCTTTACGTGTTTGTAAAGCCAACCAGTTTTACAGTTTATAAGACCCCTCCATGAGTAAAAATTCTAGATTTAATGAAATATAGCACAGATACAATCATCCAACAAAATCTCCTCCCAATCTTCTTTAGTCCTCTGTAATATATATTCTTGGGTTGTGAGTAACGTTAAGCAATTTAATCAAATCATATGTATAATTTGTGCTACTCTCCACAACCATCACTCTTTTTACGATTGTCTCGACAGGGCTCATAAAAGATAACACTAATTGTGTCGAGAAAAGCGAATCATCCACCATGGTATATCCACAATTTTAAGATCAATAGCATCCTTGATTGTGATAGATAATTTGAACATTGGTCGACAGCTGCTACACTCTTCAAGGTGTATCCAATATTTATGCAGTGTTGGGATGTCCATGGTATCTTCTATTTCCATTATGTAATAATACAAAGAGGGTTAAAATTATGCATCAAAAAGAGAGAGAGAGAGAGAGAGAAATGACAACCGATCAACTCTACCCTTTGAAGAGGCTTCCAAAGCTTCTCTGGCAGGTGTATAACTGAACGCTATCTGGAGAAGCACGGAGGCTAGGTAATAAGAAAAAAAAAGAAAACTAGCCCTTATGCAAACATGAATGCACAAAGTTCCAACCCACGATCTGAAAACCAGGGGAATAAAAACAAGGGCAGAAGAACACATGGAAGAACTTTCTGCCTTTTCTTCTTTTGTTTTTTTTGGTTGGGGGGGGCAATCCTCAGTAACACACGCTTGGGGGGGGGGGGGGGGGGAGAGAGAGAGAGAGAGAGAGAGAGAGAGAGAGAGAGAAAGAGATCGTGCACCTTGAGGACGCCGATGGTGCCGAAGTGCTCAGCCAGCAAGATCTCGTCGGTGCCAGGGGGCAGATTGCAGACATAGATAGAGTTCGTGGAAGGAGCACCCACCATGGCGCGACGCAACTGAGGAGAGGAGATAACAAACTATCCCAGTAAAGCCAAGACCCCCACTCGAGAGTCGACACACACAACCTAGACTGGTGAATACGTGATTCAATTGGGCTGCCCACAAATATTTGGGTTTGGCCTTGTCTGCACACAACCTACACTGTTGGGCTGCCCACTGGCCTTGTAATGTGTGCATATATCTTTTCGGCCTGCCCAAGGGGCAAAGTTGGGTTTCCTTTTTGCTAATGAAAAAAAGGAACCACTCTTTAGCTTTCACTAAGAATGGCTTTTGGTCGCAAAAACCTGGAATTGATTGGATCTATAATGGTCATTATTTGCATAAACAAAGTGCAGGCTACAACTCACGAGGATGTCATGAAATATGAAGAATTATGGCTTGTTAAAGGAAAAGAGCATGGATGCATCACCTAAGCATTTAAAACTAACAAAGCAAAATGCATTTTCATACGCATGGAGTACGGCCAGCCTCTCTCTCTCTCCCCCTCTCTCCCTCTTTATCGTGTGCAAAGGGGCTTGTTTTTGTTTTGGACTTTAGCCTTCATGTCTCAGATTGCGACACGTGTAAAGGACTCCCCCTTCCGCCATATTATGTTAGTAGATTATTGTGCTCTTTTCTTTTAAAGAGTTCACACGTAGTATTCGCATTGTGATTTTCACATGTAGTGTGATTATATTGGTTTTTTTATTATAATAGTCTAATGTATTTCCTTTTGTCTCCTAGATCTCATAGGAGGCATGCAATATGGTTTTATCATTTTATTTAGGATGTGCAACCTGGAGAAAGGGCCATGTGGAAAAATCGGCCCCCTCCAATTCCAAAGCAAACCGGTCAGATTCATATAAAAGCAAAGTAAGAATCTCTCTCTCTCTCTCTCTCTCTCTCTCTCTCTCTCTCTCTCTCTGTGTGTGTGTGTGTGTGTGTGTGTGTGTGTGTGTGTGTGTGTGCGCGTGCGTGCGTGCGCGCAGTCAAACGGTCTCTGTGATTGTTTGCTCGATGGGTAGAAGCAAGTGAAACCTAAGCATAGCTAAAAAATGTAGCATGTAAACAGTCATCCAAACATTTGAGAGAACCTCTTAGCGAGGTCAAATTAGGTCCAAGAGATTACAAATTTCAATGTAGATCTTTTAATCTTTGTATAATATAGACAGCTTTTGCTACAAAACCTTAGCATGGACTTTGGTTCAACTATGTTATTGGACACAAGGCTTCAATTTATAAAAAGAGAGCTTCAAGCTTCCATTGATTGAAGCAGCATGATTTGAGGAAGCTTGGATTCTATGTTTTCTTTCCAGGATAACCACAAAAGAAAACATGCTTTAATATCATGAAAGAAAACGTGGCATATGAGATGTTACCTTTGGAAATTTACAAGACTATGTAAGCTGTAAGATTTAGGTTAGTGCACAAGAGTTTCCATCCATTCATTACTTATATAGCCCTTGCTATTAAGCCCCCTTGCCAGTATGATATATGGGCTCATAGCCCCTTGCCTAAGACCATACCGAGAGTCCATGTCCTCACACACTTCCCCCCATGGAGAATCCTCAAAAATAAAAGTAGGAAAATGTTGCTTAATCACATTGATGTTCTCCCAAGTGGATCCCTCCTAAAGTTTTTCTTCCTAGTTGACCAAAAAACTTCGTAAGCATTGATGTTCTTCCAAGTGGATCCCTCCTAAAGTTTTTCTTCCTAGTTGACCAAAAAACTTCGTAAGCATGATGAAAGCACAATTTCCATAAATAGCTTGTTGATTGAGGAGATGTTAACATGTAATGGTAAATAAGAATGCTCGTAGCATAAACACTTCATAAGCCGAATGGCCCGATGTACATGCTAAAGAACAATAGGCAAAGATTATGAAAATGTGCATTGTTAATTCTATACACATAGAATAATCCATGTTTTCAAGAATTACCATAATCATATCCAAATAGAAAACCTTGGCCACATAATTGTCTAAAGAGAGAGAGTCATAATGATTGTCATAGAACTAGAGTGATCAACACCACAAGACACATCATGAGGGATATCAATGTATGTCACTAGTGTCAAAGTCCATGAGAAGTCATACTCACCACGTGCAGAATATGTCTCATATATTGATGTTGATAGCTCAAACATATGTGATGATCATTTAGCATGTGTGGAGGTATATAAACACACTCAACAACAAGAGTGATAGGCACTCTCATCACAACGTGCTCCACACCATGTTTATGTGGGTAAACTAAACTCCATGAGCTCCTACACCACATTGTCCACCCTTGTGGCTGATAACAAATGTCATAGAAAGATCTCTACCTTTGTAGGATGTGACCTTCAATAATCCAAATATTGCTTTAAGATCTGGAAAATATGCACTATAGTATAAACATGCAAATGGTAGTTCTTGTCAAAGAAATGCTAGTAGAATCAACATCTACATTGAGTGGTATGGTTTCTCTTGATTGCTACCTTGGTAGTTATCCCTGACTTTGTATTAATAAATATGCTATGTGATGAAACCTCCATAAAGAAGAAATCAATTTTTCCTAGCAAATTGAGTTTGATTGCACTCCTAGTGTAAGGGTATCCTTGTAGCCCTACTCTTTACCAATACATCTAAGCCACCAACTTAAGGTAAAAATAGGTTTAATTTGAACAGAGATGCCAAGTCAAGAACAATCTTACATCGAGTAGTAATTAGTATAATCCGGATATAGTTTCAGGAGAACCAGGTTTCGAAGGATGAATAATTCTTGAACGACTTGAACGTCTCAAAGAAGCTGCATGTTTAAGTTGCACTTGCCCAATAAATATATAGATAAATAAATAAATAACACGGATTTAGTGATTCCAGACTCTTGGAAGCACCTAAGGCTCACTCTTGGGAATATTTTGAGACTAAAATAGGAGAATGTGGGTCATGCATGTGAAATTAGCTTTTTAACCTTTTACAAAAAAATTAATAAGAGAAAATGGAATAGATGATTTGTATAAGAAGCTTGGTGATAAGAGAGTAGGTAACTAGTATAGGGAGCTTAGATAAGTGATAAGAGAATAGGTAACTTGTATAAGAAGCCTTGATAAAATGAAAAGGAAATGGAAACTTGTCCATCCCAAGTACTTCTTGGATAACCTAAGTTGTGGATGTGAATTTGAAGGTGAAAAAGAAGAGGCTTTGCTACCTTATCAAGCTCCTTCAACAATCTTCCAAGTAAGAAGAAGTCTCTACCCTACACATACTAAAGGTAATAATTTCCTTTTCATCTTCTTGCTATTTAACGCCATGAACTTGATTTAATTAATTTCATTATGATTTGTTTTTCATTTTTAACTAACAATAAAGTTAACACACTACCCGCAATGTACTTTTAAGTTCTATTATTACAAGTTCTTTAGATTACAAGGCCAATATAGCCTAGAGAGAGTAGAAAGTACTCTCTTTATCCATAGGTGCCCAGAGATTATACTTATATAAGTAGTATGCATGTTTGATATTGAAATAATAATGATAATTACTCCCTAGTCACCTCATAAAACCTCTTATTCATCATTGCTTTTTTTATACGTATGAGTTACTTGTTGTTTGATTGATTCTACTTACCTAAATTACTCACTAGATCTAGTTGCCCCCATAAAGAAGAGGCAACTAAGCATTGGATTCTTTTGTTGGGGTAATGCCCTATGTGGCCAGCTAGGCCAAGCGCCCGTCCACTACACTTATTCATTATGTATAGAATAGAATAAGGGGGACTCACATATTGAGAGTGAGTTCAATCCTCTGCAAACACAAGGTTTCCTCTTCTCGCTCCCGCTCATGCTCGCGTACTTCAACTGGCGATTGTGAAGAGCACGACGACATTGTGGCGGAGATTGCGGTGAAGCTATGAAATCTTCAGTATTATTTTGCAATAGAATTTTGGCTGACTAAAAAGTTGATTTTCAACTTGGTTTCCTCTTATCATACTCGAACGTCGTGGTCTACAACTTTCCAGTTGAAAGTTTTTCCAAATTCAGCACTAATTTTGATGTACGTTTGGTAGACTACCTGCACGTCTAGGGTACACAACTACAGATTTATACAGATCTGTTTTGACCTGTAAAAATGGCTCATTTTATGCACATTCTTGCAATTCCCAACCCTTTTTTTTAGGTCTACAACTTTGCAGAAGGAAGTTTTGGCAAATTCTGAACGGTTTGAAAGATATGGGTTGACCGACTGTAGGGTGTTCAAAAAGTTGAAGATTATGTATGCCTATTGTGGTGATTTGCTACATTCGAAGAGCTCGAATTGAGCTTTGTCATTCTCTTGTTTTGCGCATTGATGTTTTGCTCTCAGTGAAGAGAGTGTGGGTTGAGGTTTTCAACAAATTTATGTGCATACGTTGCGCATACGTTGAGAACACTTTGTGGATGTATGCATTCTTGTGGACTCTTAGGATTCGAGAGTGGATTCATCACATGTTATGTGCATTGACTTATGCGATTAAGCATATTTCAAGAGTGTGGTGCATGAATTTGTAGAGAGTTTTGCAAGCAATTTTGGCATGATTGTGATTTGAATTTTCAGTTAATTCGGATGCTCATTTGATACACGTTTGTTGATGCTCATTTGTATTGTCATGTAATGGAAATGGCGTATGAACTTTGAGAATAGCGGAATTAAAAACATTAAAGGGAGCATTTTTGTGAGACTACTTTGAGAGCAAAGAGGGTGAACTTATTTAGTGGTAGCTACTTAATCATAATACTTAATTAACTTGGCATGAACAATGCTTTTGCAAGAGAGAGAGTTTAGAGAACTTGACAACAGTTCTCACCAGATTTTATGTGGAGCCGGTCCCCCCTCCAGTAGGCTTTTATATTATAGACTTTCCCATTATGCTCGTGATGCATGAAGCTTTCCATCTTCATTGCATCACCTAGGTCACAAGGAACACAAAGATTGTATTGTACCAAGTCTAACATAGACTTTGTAAAAAGCATTAACCATTCCCAGTCTCAGTCCTAAGGCCTCAAACACCTTCAAAGGTGGAGAGAGCTAGAGGGGAATGAGGGTAGCGAAGAGGAAGAAGGAATATTCATAGGAGAAAGAAATAGTTCTTCACTTATCATCACTCTTCTTGCTAGCATACATAATAGCATAGTAATGAAGATGGAGAAGATGGCAAGCTTAAGCATTGAAGCATGGCTCTTGGTTGGATTTGATTCCATAGCCAAGAGTGTTGGTGTAGGCTCTCAATTTCTCTACTAGCTTGGAGAAGGAGATGGATCTCTTGTACTTTGCACTTCACACAATAAAAGTGTGTGTGTGGGGGGGGGGGGGGGGGGGAGTATACCCCCCAAGTTAGCTCCCTCCTTGCTTTGGTCGACCTCCTCTTCTAGCACTAGCTGGCACTTGATTGTACCTCCTCAAGCCTGGCCAATCACATGCTTAGTGCATATCAAGCAACAAGGGTAGCCTTGGGACAAGTGTCCCCCTTTCCCGTTTGAGAGAGAGGACTTGATAAATGCATAAACAATTAATTAAATTAACTAAATTATCATTGGAGCCCTTGAGAGGCCAACCAATAGGCTTTAGGCACAACATGAGAGCGACATGAAGGAGAGCTTGACATGTGTCCTTGTTGCCTCCTTGGTCTAGGCTTGCCTTGTGTGAGGGTGTGTGTGTTCTCTCTCATGCCCCTACTTGTAGGGCTCACCTCCTCCTTGTAGGGATCCTCGTTGACTTTTGTAACACCTCAAGCCCCTCAACCTTGGGCCCGGTTCCCACCACAAGCTTGGCCTTTAAGCCCCTTAAGCTTGGGCCGGGTTCCCACCTCAAGTACAGCCCTAGCATCTCAAGCATCTCAATCATCGAGCACCTCAAGCATCTCATTCATCAATCACGACAAGCACCTCAAGCTTGGGCCGGGTTCCCATCTCAAGCACAACCCTAGCTTGCCTAAGGTCAAAGGACTTTTAACACTAACCATTGGAGATCTTTAATGAAGTTAACCCTAAGGTATTTAAGCTCCATTAGCTAGCCTTGCTCTTTGACAGATCATCTCTCATTTGGACCCCTTTACCATTGGCCTTGTGTTGAGATAGGCCCGCAAGCACGTGTCTATATTCTAATCCTTGTTCCCGTTTATTATCCCACATTAAACGATCAGTTTAATATGAGAAAATCATTTGGGTTGGTTAGATATTAGATTTTATGACATTACCTCTCTCTTGAAATTATAGCCGTCCTCAACTATGAGGTAGAAGAGATAAAGCCTTAGTCATTAGTCAATATTTCTTAGCGGGTAGAGGATCCCGTTTCACCCTACAACATCATTCCAAGATGGATGACCAATCCATTTGGTGCTTGGGGGATGTAGTTGTCGCAAGCATGTGTGCTCTCTAGTCCATTTCATTCTCCCAAAGTAGGGTGACAAATTCTACTTGGTGTTTGAGAGACGTTGTCATCACAAACATGATCGAAAGCATGCATACTATTTAAATTTGTGCACAATAAAAAGAGAATTAGTCTTATAAGACAAAAACATTGATCATTTATTAGAAACATGTACATTTTATTACTCTAATGTAGCATTGTAAGCATTGACAAGGTTCATACTATCCTTAAGATGCGTTCCTTGCATCCATCTAGCATCTTCAAAAGGGTATTTTTTGAACTTAATAAGATACCATCGGATAATCTTACCATGTCATAGTACCTTGTCTTCATGCCGAAGGATAGCTTCGGGTTGTAGCACCTCTTCTTGGTCTTTGCTTTCAGGAGGGTCTTCAATAATTGGTTCACTTGGTGGCTCTCCTTTGTAGGGCTTAAGTAGGCTCACGTGAAAAGAATTGTGTATGAACCAATGGTTGGGTAACTTAAGTTGATGAGCCATCTCATTAATTGGCTTCAAGATTTGAAAAGGAACATAGTATCTTTTTGCTAGTTTAACATAATATTTTTTATGGCCCGTAGGATTTTTGTACGTCGTTTGCCTCAATCGAGCCTTGGGGAAACTTAAGTAAGACCCAATCATTTTCTTTGAACATTAAGGCCCTTCCGTGCTTGTTAGCAGGAGCTTTCTGCCTTTGTTGAGAGATGGATATAGCCTCCTTAATCTTTTGAAAAGATTCTTGTAGGTCACGGCTATACTCATCGGCGGCGAAGATCTTCCCATGTACTTTAAGTAGCAAGGGCCTTTTAGGTCTTCCCTCTATGATTTCAAAAGGTTCTTTTCCCATAGAAGTATGGACATTATCATTGTATGCATACTTTACAAGGGATAAGTACTTTTCCCATTGAGAGCGTTGATCTACTTCTGTAACATAAGTCTTTAGTAGATCAAGAATCGTAAGATTGGCTATCTCCCTTTGGCCATCCATTTGTGGCGATAGGCCGAAAAGAAATTCAATCCTGTACCTAGATTTTAAAGAGACCTTTCCAAAAATTGTTGGTCATTCTAGGATCTCTATCTGATACGATGGATGTTGGCAATCCATGGTGTTTGAAAATCTACGATATGAAGAGAGTTCACATTTGGTGTGCCTTAATAGTCCTTTTGATAGGAATAAAGTGTGCTTGCTTGCTAAACCTGTCCACTATTGTCTATATTCTTGTATTCCCATGGATAGACTTGGGTAATCCAAAGATAAAATCCAAGGATATACATACTCTCCCATGGTGAATTAGGGATTGACAATGGCAGGAGTAATCCAGGTTGCTTCCCTCTATCATACTTAGTCTTTTGGCATACCACACTTTGAAACATACTCTTGTATGTCCACTTTCATGGTAGGCCAATATAAGTATGTCTCTACTCCTCAAAGAGTAGGTCGAATGCCTCTATGCCCCGCATAGGGAGGAGCATGAGATTCATACATGACTTTCTCACAAAGGGATTGGATAACACATAGCCTATTGCCATGGAGAAGATAACCATCCTGCAAGGTGAATGGTTCCTCTTTCTTCCCCAAAGCAAGGACTGACATTATGTCTTTAAAGTCAGGGTCAGTAGCATACTCATCTATCATAGAAGATAGATCATTGTGAGTTGCTATAGACACCGCATTAACTTTTGGTCATCGTAAAAGTGCATCGGCCACTTGATTGTGCTTACCAGCAATGTGAGAAATATGAAAATAAAATTGCGAAAGAAAATTTGCCCACCTCATTTGTTTGTCGAAAAGCTTGGTTTGCATCATGAAGTACTTGAGACTTTGGTGGTCTGTTCGTAAAATAAATGGAGTCCCCAATAGATAGTGCTTCCATGTGTCTAGGGCATGTAGATCAATTAAAAGCTCTTTTTTGTATATGCCCAAGACTCGCTCATTGGTATTGAGCTTTTGTCTCTCATATGCTATGGAATGCCCTTCTTGAAGAAAGACTGCTCCAAGGCAATCACCACAAGCATCACACTGGACCTCAAATGGCTTTGAGAGATCCGGAATCATAAGGAGTGGTTGGGAGGTAAGCTTATCTTTGAGCTTGTCAAAAGCATTTTGCTCCTTAGCAATCCATGAGTACTTAACGTTCTTCTTTGTTAAGTCATGTAATGGTCTTACTATTTGAGAGAATTTTGCTTTGAAGAGTCTAGAGTATGCACGTGTACCAATAAAGCTTCTTAGCTCATGTAGATTCCTTGGATTAGGCCATGCTTTTATTACCTCTAACTTTGATGGATCCATACGGATACCATCTTGAGAGATAATATGACCTAAGTATTGAATCTCTTGAAGGAAAAATTCGATTTTCTTTTGATTGATAAAAAGCTTGTTCTCCGGAGCTCAAAGCTTGAAAAATCACTTGGAGATGTTGCACATGTTCCTCCAGGGACTTGGAGTAAATGATGATATCATCAAAGAACACTCCATTGAGGGTCTAAAGATTTTCTCCATTAAACAATAGAACGTGGCTGGTGCATTAGTCAAGCCAAAAGGCATGACTAGATATTCATAAAGGCCAAACATTGTACGAAATGCAATCTTTAGGATATCTTCATTCACTATCCTTATTTGATGGTAGCCACTTTTAAGGTTAATCCTATTGAAGTAGGTAGAGCCTTGTAGCTTATCAAACAGGTTTTCTACCCGAGGTATGGGAACTCTGTTTTTGATAGTGGTATGGTTTAGTGCTCGATAGTCCACACACATGCGGTATGTACCATCTTTCTTTTGCACTAAAAGGACTAGAGAACAAAAGGGAGAGGAGCTAGGCCTCACCATCCCTTTGACTACAAATTCTTGTATTTGCCTCATGATCTCCTCTTGTTGAGCTTGGGAAACTCGATAAGGAGGCTTGTTAGGAGGTGACCTTCCTGGTAGGAGCTCAATTTGAGGATCATCATCCCCTCGTTATGGAGGTAAGTCCATAGGGATATCATCGATGAACACATCTTCGAATCCATTTAGAAAATTAGACAAGTGTAACTCTTCTTGATTCCTACCATTTACATTTGATGAAACATTGGGACCTTTTAGGGACTCTTTGACAAAAAATCATGTACACAAGAACTGAGCTTTTCATTGATTTATCAAAAGCAGGAGGATTTACAAGTGGTATAGTACGACCAGACTCACTAGCATCTATATACATGCTCTTTTCCCTATAGGTGAAGTAGATTCTCCTTTCAGGGAACTTCATGTTGGCAACCATGAGGTTGAGCCAATGTGCCCCTAGGATAGCATCCTCATGTTGGAGAGGAGAGATGAAAAAATATTCTTTGTCGACGTAGCTTTGGACATGAAGCCTCAATTTACACAATTAAGGGAGTAATGGAGGCTTTCTATCCCTTGAAAGCTGTGTCGGCCATTACAATATCTCCCATCTCGAAAGCTTGAATGCCCAGCTTGGTGACCAACTCTATTGATATGAAATTGTGAGTAGAGCCAGGGTCAAACAAGATGAAGGAATCATGTTCCCTTACCTTTCCCCAAGCATAGGAGAGAGGTGATCCTTTGCAATGAGCATCCTCTTTTGGAGCTTCGATATTGGAAGCTCTAGGGGTCTCATTGCGGGCATTTCTCTTGGGGCAAGAACGATAGCCATGTCCTTGCTCCCCACACTTAAAACATTTCTGGTCCTTGCAAACAGCTTCAAGCTCTTTAGGAGAGAGTTTATTTTTACCTTTGTAAACTCCCTTCTCCTTGGACCGATTGTTGTTGTTGCAATTTCCTTGGGAAGAATTATGGGCATTGTTTTCCCCCTTTGCATCACTTTTGTCTTTGCTTTCCATAGGCTTGAGATTCCTTCTAGCCCCTTGTTGGAACTGATACGCGAAGCAACCATAGTGTGGTGGAGTACTTCGATGATAGAACCAGGCCGTTGGGAGTTGACATTCTATCTTTTGAAAGACAGTAGCCTTGAGATGTAAATCCCAAAACTTGTCCACATATTTGTGGATATACTCATGGTAGAGAAGCTTCAAACTCCGCCATTCAGTAAGCACTTTGTCCTTTGCATCGCTTGGGAATTGCTTCGTGATGGAAACTCGTAGAGTTTTCCATGTCTTGGGGCTTCGCCATTGCCACAAAGGCTAGCCCACCATTGATGAGCCAGTTTTTGGAAGTGCATAGCTACATGGTGTAGCTTGGAGGACTCTGTGAAGCCCTCGTCTCCAAAGGCCACATCAAATTGCTGGATGAAGGCCAATACTTTGTCGGTAGCACCAAAGGTGCCATCATAGGTGAGAAAAGAGATACTTTTTCCTCCCTCTTCAAACTTCTTAAGTTTTTGGGATCTTCGCCATGTAGGGTAAGATTTGCGTTGTCCTCCCCTCTTGTATTCTCTAGGAGAATAGCCGTAGCTTTCGTTGGAAGAGGAGGAAGGTGAAGAAGAAGGAGAAGAAGAAGGAGAAGAGGGTGACCTCTTTCTTACCCTTTTCTTCCTTTGTTTCCTCTCTTCCCTTTTGGAGTGACAAGGAGAAGGATTGTGGGGTTGATCATTTCCCCTTGGGAGGACTTGGCAATTGTCTAGACTGCCGTCATTGTGAAGCCACATGTTCAGAGGAACTAAGGGATTCATTACTTTCTTGTTCTTTGGATTCCGCGTCTCGTATGGGAGAGAGTATACTTTTGGGGGTCTCCTCAAGAGGCCTCCTAAGCTCTCTCTCCTCTTGGAGAGGAAGGAGAAGTTGTTGAGTAACTTTGGCTTGCAAAGCAGGGTTGCCCATAGCTTGCTACAACCTAGTAACAAGATAATTGACAAACATGGGGGCATCATCATTAGCACCTTCATGTGAAAAATCAAAGCTATCAATGTTCATTCTACTCTCTTGGTTATTGTCAGCCATGCTAATTAAACTTATGTGTAGAATCACTTTTTGCTTTGGTACCCTCTAAAACCTTAGTCGCTACTCTTTTTTACCTTTGAAAATCAGTCCTCAAGCAGCCACACCCATGGTTTAGACACTATTGATTGCAAAGACTAGTAAAGAGGGTCTAACATTGCTTGCTTGATTATGGTTCATGTTGAGCTTGCTTGTAGCTCAATAATGGTTAAGCCAAAGGCAAGCCCCAAAAGACTCCATTATTAAGACTACAGTTCCCAACGGTGTACCTTGAACTAAGTCCTTCTCAACCAAGATAATAGATCCCTGTTCCACTTGCCCTATTGCAATAAACTGGCCCAACCTTTCATGGACAACTTAAGGACCTCTCTTCTTAAGCAAGAAAAGAGAAACCAATATCTTTGATACCAATGTAATGGAAAATGGCCTATCAATTTTGAGAACAGCGGAATTAGTAGAATTAAAGGGAGCATTTTTGTGAGACTTCTTTGAGAACATCGAAGGTGAGCTTATTTAGCGGTAGCAACTTAATCATAATACTTAATTAACTTGGAATGAACAATACTTTTGCAAGAGAGAGAGTTTAGAGAACTTGACAACATATGAGGATCAGATTTATGTGGAGCCGGTCCAATAGGCTTTTGTATTATAGATTCTCCCATCAAGTGTTTGTGTTCCTTGTGACCTAGGTGATGCAATAGCCTCAGGCCCAAGGCCCCAAACACCTTCGAAGGTGGAGAGAGGTAGAGGGGAATGAGGGTAGGAGGAAGAAGAAATATTCATAGGAGAAAGAAATAGTTCCTCACTTATCATCACTCTTCTTGCTGGCATACATAATAGCATAGTAATGAAGATGGAGAGAATGGCAAGCTTAAGCATTGAAGCATGGCTCTTGGTTGGATTTCCATTCCATAGCCAAGAGTGTTGGTGTAGGCTCTTAGCTTTTCTACTAGCTGGAGAAGGAGATGGAGCTCTTGCACTTTGCACTTCACACAAGGAAAGTTTGTGTGTGTGTGTGTGTGTGTGTGTGTGTGTGTGTGTGTGAGAGAGAGAGAGAGAGAGAGAGAGAGAGAGAGAGAGAGAGAGAGAGTACCCCCCAAGCTAGCCCCCTCCTTGCTTTGGTCGATCCCCTCTTCTAGCACTAGCTGGCACTTGATTGGACCTCCTCAAGCATGGCAATCACATGCTTAGTGCATATCAAGCAACAAGGGTAGCCTTGGGATAAGGGTAGCCTTGCGACAAGTGTCCCCCTTTCCCCTTTGAGAGAGAGGACTTGATAAATGCATAAACAACTAATTAGATTAACTAAATGATCATTGGACCTCTTGGGAGGCCAACCAATAGGCTTTAGGCAGAACATGAGGGCAACATGAAGGAGAGCTTGACAAGTGTCCTTGTTGCCTCCTTGGTCTAGGCTTGCCTTGTGTGAGGGTGTGTGTGTTCTCTCTCATGCCCCTACTTGTAGGGCTCACCCCCTCCTTGTAGGGATCCTTGTTGACTTTTGTGACACCTCAAGCCCCTCAACCTTGGGCCCGGTTCCCACCCTAAGCTTGGCCCTTAAGCCCCTTAAGCTTGGGCCGGGTTCCCACCTCAAGTACAACCCTAACATCTCAAGCATGACAAGCACCTCAAGCATCTCAGTCATCAAGCACCTCAAGCACCTCAATTATCAAGCACCTCAAGCATCTCATTCATCAAGCACGACAAGCACATCAAGCTTGGGCCGAGTTCCTACCTCAAGCACAACCCTAGCTTGCCTAAGGTCAAAGGACTTTTAACACTAACCATTGGAGGTCTTTAATAAAACTAACCCTAAGGTTTTTAAGCTCCATTAGCTAGCCTTGATCTTTGACGGATCATCTCTCATACCCCTTTACCATTGGCCCTGTGTTGAGATAGACCTGTAAGCACATGTCTATATTCTAACCTTTGTTCCCGTTTATTTTCCCACATTAAATGATCAGTTTAATATGAGAAAATCATTTGGGCTGGTTAGATATTAGATTTTATGACATGCCATGTGGATGCATATGATATGCGCTTTTTGATGGATGATATTCTTTGCTTTGCAATGGCATATATGGGCTGATTTTTAGTTGTTTTGAGCATCAGTTTGTGCCACATTTTGGCTCATTTACATCCGGGTCCTTGCCAATAATTTCTTAGCTTGCAGAGTTTGGTTGATGCACTTTGGTTTTGGATTACTACAGGATTGTGTTCCAGGTTCAGGGGGTTGAGACTTTGGGGCAGCTCATGTATGCTTGAGTGTGGATTTTGCACATGATTTGCTCATGTTTTGAGCATGTTTATGGCATGTATGGTTATTATGGCTAGATAGACAATACTATCGATTTTTCTTGCAAGTTTACTTATTCATGTGCATCGTTTGCATTCGTGTTTTGATTGCATTTGGCACTCAATGGATGCTTTGCCATAGTGTTTTGGCATCACATTGTGAGAGTGTTTGCTCAACGGATTATGCCATTTGACATGTATGCGATAATCTTATCAGGAGGGAGATTTTTTATGATAGATTCATCGGTTACCACACAATGGTCTTGGATTAGAGCGGGTTTTTGGCATGATTTGAGTGGTCTTGCTCACTTGTTTCGTTATATTGATCGCCATATTTTTTACAGTTCTCTTGGACAGCTTATGCTAGCTTTTGTTGTATTTTGACAGTGCTTGGTATATGAGTTAGCCAGGCTTTGGCTATTGTCAATTGATCAATTTGTGTTTGATCTTGTCACAAGTTAGTAAATACTAAAAAGTGTAACCCTGCACCAATAATTATTCCCACCAAATGTAAATTTTTGGACGTAATAAAGATAATGCATCTTTTGAAATGTCTGTCATTTAAAGAGTTTTAACTCTACCCTTGCGTATTTGTAAGATTTATGAATCTATCGCTAAGAGAAAGTGGTTCTTTTTGCTATAGACAATAAAAGATGCCACATAAACTCCCAAGAGATAGAGCTTCCCGGGATTTGCCCATAGGTAACGATTTAAATCACGTGATTCTTGATGCATAAGCGCCAACATCACCTCAAATTGTCCTACCAAAGGATATTATGAAGATTTTGCTTAGCTTTCACTGCATGCTCCTCTTATGATAGAGGAACAAAAGCTAAGTCGCTTCATCATTGGGCTTGGAGAAGATTTAGCTCTTGAATTAGAGTCCCTTCGACTTGGCGACTGCTCTAATCCAGGCCAAGTCAAAGCATAAGAGCACTTTTAAGGGAGGTTCTACAACAAATAGGAAGCAAGAACTCCCTTCTTACCCTAATCATCCCTACAAAGCACCCAAAGTACCATTTATATAGAAGCCAACTACCCAACCCATCCTCCACCAAATTTTATTTGTGTGACTGCTCTTCCAGTCACTAGAAGTGGGAGACAAATTTAGTGCTACAAATTCTTAGAATTTGGCCATAAGAAGGCCAAAAGACTTAAAGGAAATAGCGCCAGTCTTTTGGCTACACTTGTTAATTTTAGAATCGACCCAATCAAGGGGGACAATTCAAAAACATTGAAACAAGAGGAAGAAACCCAACACATGCAATACCTCCTCCTATGACTCATTTTCATGCTCAAGGATGAACCATCAATCCACCTAGATCAACGACAATAAAGTTCATTTCAATAAAGGATGAGACAGAAGAACAAGCCACTGTCTATGCTTCCTTGGATCCCAACGACCTGAATAAAGAATTCTTCATTCTCGAGACTAGGAAAGATATGAGGATGAAGCTAGAGCAAATTTTAGACATGAGGGAGCGAAAGCTATGACTCAGAATAGTTTGAGAGGTTTTGGTCCAGTGGAAGGGTTATCCTATTGAAGATGCTTCCTAGGAGGGCTCGAAATGAATTATTTCTCAAATTCCTCACCTTTTGCAATATATTATTCCTCCTTTTTGTGATCCAGCTGATCTTCCCTAGCCAATGTAATCGATGAATACAAGCTTTGTCTTGTTAACTTTTGGGCCTCTCATGGCCTGTAACCTTTTTTGTAAAAGAATTATTCTTGTTGAATGATTTTTAGATCGGTGTTATCCTTTAAATCTTGTCACTCTTTCTCAAAACAAATGGTTGTTGTATGGAAATACAAGATAAATATATAAATAAATTAGTTAGGACTAAAATTCTTTCAAGGGTTTTTACAAAATATAGAGTAAGAAAGAATTTATGTGATTTTATCCATCAAGTGGAAGTCAACAAGGACTGACAATTGATATACAATGATCTTGTCAACAAGGTACAACAAGGATATAAATATATTTTTTCACAACTCAATAAGCCCATCCATCACATGATCATAGAAACAACTATTACAAGCAGGCCATGCATGATGTAACTCATCAATTATAATAATTTGGTAAGTTATCATAGCACCCACCCCATTAGCATGAAGTGACATGTCAAAGGACCTCTAAGAGGCAATCCAAAAGTGAGATAAGGCATATCTTTCTGTGCCGAACTTTCTGTACCAACAAGAAGACCCACTCAAAGAACCTGTGAAACATTGACCTTTGCACACAGTAATACCAAGGGTCCAAATCCATAGCTTTAATGACCATATCCTTGTGAACATTATTGTGAAAGTGATCTCAACCCTAAGTGTCACCCTTGTTATGCCTTGGTCTATGCTACAAAAGTTTCCAAGTAAGGGAAGAGCAGGTGCTCATATGACTTCACAAAGTTCCTTCTTACAAATTCACTTGCTTGGTGAAGATGATGAATGGTTGTTGATTAGACCAACTCTTGCTAGACATCCATAGAGGAGGTAATAATAATGAGCAAGGAGACTCCCTAAACGATTAAAAGAGATAAATATTCCAACAAGCCCCAAAGAAATCTTAATTAAGAAGAAGGAAAGGAAGGAGATAGACTGAGGAAAGATTGTTGCAAGAGATAAAGAGGGATTGCAACTTATATAGAAGACAAAGAAAACATAATATAGAAGTCAAAGGTATATCTTATCATTGAAGCTTTACCATCGTCTTTAATTGTTTTGAGATGAGGAATTCTCTTTCTTTTGCTAGGGAGTTTGTAAGGGCCTCCTTCTTGTGAGGGCACGTGTGCACAGATGCGTGCGTACGCGGTGCGGTGCGTGCGAGGAAGGAGAGAAGCACGAGAGTGTGGGTGGAGCAACCTCAGGAGGTTTGGATATGGTGTATTCTTTACAAAAGTTTCGTCATTACTTGTTAGGGGTTCACTTCACTATCATCACAGATCATCATGCGCTACGCTATCTTCTGAATAAACCCAAGTTGCAGGAAGAGTCTGGAGATGGCTACTGATATTCCAGGAGTTCGACTTCGAAGTAGTTCTTAGTCAAGGCAAGCGGCACATCATGGCCGATCACCTCTCTCGCATACACACAGGTGAGCCCAATACTGGGGTTGATGATGATTTTCCTGATAGTCATCTTTTTAAGGTGGACACAACCCCATAATGGTATGGAGATGTGTTACATGTGCTTTCTACTAGCCTATATCCTGAGAATGCTTCTCCCTTGCAAAAAAGAAGACTCTTGCTGAAGTCTAGACGGTTCTCTTTGATTGGCGGACAACTCTACAAATCTGGGCCAGACGGTGTGCTGCGCAGGTGCGTCTCCCCTCATGAATTAGACCACATTCTGGAGGATGCACACAGTGGTCCTACAGGTGGCCACTACCCTGGTCACATCACGACGTAAAAAATCTTACAGACAGCTTATGGTGGCCCTATATATTTAGAGATGCTATTGCTCATGTTAAGATTTGTGATGTCTGCCAGTGATGTGCGCCCAAGACTAGCAAGCAATCAAATCGCCCTCTGCAGGTATCTATGGCGTGGTTACCCTTTGAGAGATGGGGCTTGGACTTTGTTGGTTGAGTTACTCCATCTGCTCAACCAGGCAATCGTAAGTATCTCCTAGTAGCAACAGATTATGCAACAAAATGGGCCGAAGTGGTGGCTACCATCAACTGTACAGCCGCCACTGTCGCAAAATCTCTTGTATGAAAATATTTTTCTGGGTGCCCTCTGGAAGTCACCAGTGATCGAGGTAGTCATTTTGTCAATGACCTGATCTCCACACTCCTCACGAATTACAAGATTTTTCATCGCAAGTCTTGCTCTTACTATCCTAGAGCAAATGGGCAGGCTGAAAGCACTAACAAAGTGCTAATCGCGCTTCTCAAGAAAGCTTGTCACCTGCATCCAACATCTTGGGCTCAGGCTATCCTCGGCATAGTTTGGGCTTATCGCACCTCCTTCAAGGCAACCACTAACTATCCCCCATTCCAGCTAGCTTTCGGCCTAGAAGCAATTGCACCATATGAGTTCAACTCAGGTTCAGCAAGAGTGGCAAGTGTTCGTGTCACAGCGGGGATTGCTTCAACAAACCTCTCCCATCTCTCAATGTTAGAGGAAAGTAGGAGGTTAGCTTCACATGCTCTCCAAGATGAGAAACTTCGTCGCAAAGTGTGGCACAATCGCCATCTCCGAAAGCCAAAAATAACGCAAGGTTCCCTGGTGCTACTCTATCAAGCTAAGTATTGGTCCCAAACTGGCAAGGGCCATTCATGGTACAAGAGATTTTGACACAGGGGGCTGTCCAGTTAGTCACTCTGGCAGGCATTCCTTTGCCAATGGTAAATGGATCAAGAATAAAGTGCTATCACTCACTTGCCTGACTCTTTAGAATTTGGTTATGTTATAACTCCCACCTACAACATTATGACTGTCCCATCCTCAATCCTCGGCTCTCTCCGGCTTTCCATTTTCCCTGTTCTCAGATTTACCTTATGTCAAGTTTTCATCTCAGTTGTAATCCGTGTTATCGTTAAAATTCTCCTTGTTTTACTGCATGCATCAAATTTCTTCTCATCTCATTTCATCTCATTGATATAATTCGGGTTGGATTCCAGCTACGATCCAGCTTTTTCCTTTTAATTAGTTGAATTCACTCATAGATTGGATAATCATCTTCCTCTTGTTTCTGTATATGTGTCTATATCCCTGGGTATTTCTATCTCTAGTCCTTACAGGTTACAAATCTCTCTCTACTGCCCTCTCTCTCTCTCTCTCTCTCTCTCTCTCTCTCTCTCTCTCTCTCTCTCTCTCTCTCTCTCTCTCTCTCTCTCTCTCTCTCTCTCTCTCTCTGTGTGTGTCCCCGTGGATTTCTTCAAAATGTCCGAGGTACAACTCTAGTCGGATAGAATATGGACTTTTCTTGGTATTGTTCCTAGCACTACTCTGGTGCATCTCTATCTGTCTGCCCCGTATCTCTCTCACACATGCTCACACACACTAATGTCGTTCTCACACAAACACAGTTCCAAAACAAAGCTCCTGCTCCGAAATATCCTTCCTCTATGTTTCCACTCCTCTTTGTACATTATGTCTCTATCCATGTGGAAGTCCTGATCGGCCATTAATTCTTCAGCATCTACACTCTCTCTCTCTCTCTCTCTCTCTCTCTCTCTCTCTCTCTCTCTCTCTCTCTCTCTCTCTCTCTCTCTCTCTCTCTCTCTCTCTCTCTCTCTCTCTCTCTCTCTTTCTCTCCCTCTCTCTCTCTACCTTCTCTGATTGTTGTTTCTGCCGTTGTATCACAAGGCATCTGTGGAGAACAGAACCTGAAGCTGCTGCTGCAACTGCGGGCACGCTATTGCCTGCTGCCTACCTACCTAGGAAGTTTCCTTTTGTTGTTGCCGCTTTCTGCTTCAGTTTACTAAGTGGAGCCGGATCTTAGTACCGAGCCTCTGGGAACTGCTTGCTTTCTACTTGCTTTCCCTCTAGCCTCTAGCCGAACCAAATTCCCCTTGCCCCTACCCCTAAAATAACCCACCGCCCTAACCAACCCCTTCCCTCGCCCCTACACACTTTTCCCTCACCCCTACCCTCCCCCTCACACCCCCTCGCCCCTACCCACCCTCTCCCCTCGCCCCTACCCTCCCCTTACTCCCCTCGCCCCTACCCTCCCCTTAAACCCTCGTCCCTACCTACCCTCTCACACCCCCTCGCCCCTACCCTCCCTCTCCCCTCGCCCCTACCCACCCCTTAGTCCCCTCGCCCCTACCCTCCCCTTAAACCCTCGCGCCTACCCACCCTCTCACTCCCCCTCGCCCCTACCCTCCCCTTAAACCCTCGCCCCTACCCTCCCCTTAAACCCTTGCCCCTACCCTCACCCCTCGCCCCTACTCTCCCGTTACTCCCCCCGCCCCTACCCACCCTCTCCCCTCGCCCCTACCCTCCCCTTACTCCCCTCACCCCCACCCACCCTCTCCCCTCGCCCCTACCATCCCCTTACTACCCTCGCACGCTCTCGCCCTTACCCAACCCTACCCCAACTCCCCTCGCCCCTCACCAATCCCCTCGCCCATACCCAGCATACCCCTCGCCCCTACTCAACGTACCCTACCCAACATATTCGCCTCCCCTACCCAATCTAATTTTAACTTCATCCCTAACCAACCCTCCCTCGACCTTATATCACCCTCCTCTTCCTGCATTTACTCCTTGATACTGCCTGACTCTTCTTCCTGCGTAATCAAGCTTTTTCCAAGTGTAGCGCTACATCTCTGAATTTGGGAGTCGAGTTCACCCTGCACACTGGCCAGGCAGCTCACTTTTCGGACCAAATGACGCTTTTCAGGTTTGAAATTTTCAAGCACGCTTCACGATGGCTGGTACAAGCAAACAAGTTAGGAAGAAGAAAGCTTTGTCTTGACAGAGGCCAACTGAAACATCCCAAAGTTCTGTAGAGGAAGAGGATGTGGATACCTCCAGCCATGGCCCCACCGATCTGTTCTCCACTGATCACAGCGATGAGAATTACAAAGCGTCTGACTCGAGCTCGGGCTCTGCTTCTGACTTTGATTTAGAGTCTTCTAGCCAAGAGGAAAAGGAAGATGAGGAACGTGAAGATGCTATGAAAAACGAAAAGAAGAGGAAATCCAGGAAAGCAATCACGCAGGTACTGAGCCATCAAATTCCTCGGCCTCCTTTGTCCAAAACTCAAACCAAATTCACTTTGAACTTCCATCTGCAGCTGCCTCATCCGTCTCTTCGAGAAGTCTTATCAAAAGATCAACTACATATGCTAGGTCTGTCAGCATTAGCAGAGGCCGATCTACCTTCTGATATTCCCATGGATATGGTGCATGAGGTTCTCAAGTTTTTTCCCAAAGTTAGAGGACACCCACTGACTGCTACACGCATTGGGCACGCTTTGGGGATGACAACCTTTCCTGCAGTAAAACCAGCTACAAGAACCTATTCACAACTTTCAAAAGATGCGACCATCAAGGCATGCAAAGAGCCACTTAGTACGATTCATGATGACTATGCAAGGAATAAAAAGCTTTGGGCCATTTTCAAGTACTACTTTTTGGTCACAGCTGCTAAAGTAAGCAAGGGCAGATGTGACGTGCCTACTATATTCTCGCACTGCGAAGGCCTATACTGCCTCATCCACACCATCCCGTGTGCCTTTAATCAAATTCTATTTACCTCTTTACAATCGCAGGTAAAAGGATTCAAAGCTCAGGTACAGTCTGTGCAATCTAGCTTTCAATGCTTTGCAGCTCCCATGTTGGCCTAGGTCATTAACATACCTGTTAGTCCTATGGATGTGGATGCGGATATGCGGCGTAAAATCTCTAAGGCAAAAGGGAAAGATTTTGAACAGACAATGGATCTCCCTGGGAAGCCAAAGAAAAAGAGGGGCAAAGGTAGTGAAGGACACAATAGAATCTTTAGTATCACTGCCAGTTTCAGAAAGCCAGCAGCTTCGAGTGAAGCAACCTGTTCGATGTTCCTTGCATACTTCCACTACTGGTTCGATGGTAAGTTCAGGTGCTGCAGATCACACTATGCATGTCACAACTTTGGCTTCTACAATGTGTGTTCCTCTCTCTACTGCTGCTATTTTTACCCCTACCACGGTGACTAGCTTCCAAGTCCCAGTGGGAGTTGCTTCTTCTCCTATGCCTAGTCCTGCTGCAACCACTTCCACCATGTCTACTCCGACAGAGAGGCATGCTCCCAGTCCACCACGAGCAGTGTCACTTGCCACACAAGTCCCACCAGCTGTACCACTTGCCAGCTCTCTTCACCCGACATTGTTACAGGACCTTCCACAGTGTCGGACTCTACATCACTTTTTTGGCTATCTGAAGATATATTGGAGGAGTCTAGGCAAGCCATTGCCAACATTGAGCTTGGAGCAAAAAGTAATGACAAAATCGTCGACAAGAAAATATTACATTGGCCATCACTAGCTCTACTTCCGGGAATTTTCTCTCTGCTACCAACTTCACTAGGCTTGCACAATACACTAGCCTCATATAATGGCTGCCCTTCCCCTTTTACAATAGCATGGCTCCAATGGCATCATCCCCTATTGATGGATTTACATAAAAAAATTTATCCCAATTAGGAGCCTGCATGGTTGACAACCCCCTTAACACCTCTTTCACCTCTTGAAACACTTCTTCACACTTGTCATCCCATTGCAATGGGTCATGCTTTTCCACTTGTTGTAATGGATAAAGAAGCTGTGAAGACAATGGAATAAACCGCGCCATGTACTTCACTTTGTGTATAAAGGCAGCTGCTTCGTACTCGTAGGTGATGGAAGAAGAATAATAGACTTAACCTTGTCTGGATCAGCCTCAATGCCATTTTCTGACACCATGTGGCCCAATAACTTCACCCTTGGCTGTGCTAGATGACATTTCTTTGGATTTTGTTTTCCTCCACATTCATCACATGGAGCCAATACCATCTGCAGCTTCTCATGGTGTTCAACCCTACTGTTGTAGACACAGAAGTCATCCATAAAAGCTTTAACACAACTACCAGTGAATGGTTCAAATACCCAATTTGCTCTCTCTTGATAGAAAGATGGTCCATTTAACAACCCAAATGGCAATATTGTGTAGCAATAACAACCCCATGGCGTAATGAAGGTTGTCTTTGTTCGGTCTTTAAGAGCAATCTTCAATTGAAAATAGCCTAAAGAACCATCACACACATTGTACCTCTCATAACCTGCCACTGAATCCAAGGTCTGATCAATGAATGGAAGAGGATATGGGTTCTTCTTTGTGGCTGCAGCTAAGGGTTTAAAATCTACACAAATCCTCCACTTTCCATCCTTCTTTGGACTGACTACTATTGGACTCACCCAATCTGTGGTCTCTATAGGGACTATGAACCATGCCTTCAATAACTTGTCCACCTCTTTCGTCAAGGCTTCCATCTGCTCTTGACCCATCCTTCTTAGCCTTTGTCGCACAAGCTTAGCACCTTCTCTCAGCTCTATATGCATCTCTTCTCCTTTGAACCCTCTAATCTCTTCATATGAAGTAATGAAAAAATCAGGAAAACTAGCCAGCATGTGCAAATATATCTCCTTTTCCATAGCTGAGAGGTCTCCACTGATCATTTGTGTCATCAATTCCTGCTTCTTTGACAATTCAACCTTGGTTTGCATCAGCCCTTCAATCACTTCATAAGGCCCTTCACTTTCATCTTCAATCTCATTTGCAAATGCAACTAAACCAGACTCCTGGATTCCTTTGTCCATCAAAAGAAATGCAACATCAACATCCTCATCACTGCTGGTAGTACTATCATTGTCCTCATCAGTCACTGTGGAATAGTCTTCATCACTAGACTCATATTCATCCTCATAAATCTCTTCCAATACTTTCCTTGTGTCCATATTATTTAACTTCTTAGCACCTATCTTTCCATAGAGGCTAATCGTACCACGTCTCCAATCTTGAACAGCTCCCACTGCACGTAACCATGGTCTGTCCAATATAATAGGATATGCTCCCAACCCCGCTGGCATCACATGAAAATCAACCACCACCTTTGCATCATACACCTCCACTTCTAAGCTCTTTACAACACCCAAATATTTTACTTTTTGATGGTTTGCCAATCTGATCCGAAAGCTTGACACCCCAGTCTATAAGACCCATCTTCTCAATGCATGAGTGTGTTATGACACATATTTGGGCTCCACCATCCAAATAACCTTGTCCTAGATTTTTTCTTTTGTGCCACACATCTACTATTGGGCAAATGTCTGGTAGCTCGTCCATTGCCAACACCTTTACTGAACTCTCTGGCTCTTTCTCCATTGGGTTAACCATCCTCTTCCACTGTTACTTTAGCTTAGGCACCATCTCTATAAGCTGCCCAAAAGTAACAACTGCCTTCCTGCTTGTCAGATCCTCCTTTAAGTCATAGCTTAATTGCCCATCCCCTAATGGAAAATTTGAAACATGAAACTTGCAACGAGCCCTTCTTTTCCTCTTGGCCTTGATATCCTCGCCTTCATGGCTCTTTCCCTTCTTCTTACTAGGACTTGGGGCACTTCTTCCTTCCTTGTCCTCTGTGGTCCTCTTCCCAATAGGCATAACTAATGTATCCTCTAGCTTTGATGCCTTCTCCAAGGTGACTACACTTATCACTTTTGTCTTTCCCTTTTCCTCTTAGGTTAATCCACTGGTTCCTTCTTCTCCCTTAATTTCGATGCCATAATCATTTGACCTTGTTAGCACCTGTCTTGGCAATGGATACATGTCCCCCCCCATCCTTGGTGGCTTATCACATTGTGGGCTGATGTGGCCCAACTCTCCGCAATTATAACACGTGGGCGTCTGCCTCCAGAATCTATCATTGCTTTGTCCAACACCATTCTTGGGCCTTTCTTCACCTTCTGGCTGATTTGCAAACCTCCCTCGTTGGTTAGTCATGGGGTAAAATGTTGAGATGTCGAGCTCTACATCTTGAGCTGGCATCCACTACGGGTCTTGGCCGCTTACGACATTTACTCACTGGCGCGTTAGGTGACCGACACAGAGGATCTCTGCCAGTGATTCTACAGCTAGACTACACTTATAGTGCCAGCCTAGTACGCTTCTAGCGAGTTCACACTTAGTGACCGCATGTACATATGTGCTACTTTTCAGTTTTAGCGAGTTCACACTTAGTGACCGCATGTACATATGTGCTACTTTTCAGTTTTAGCACTTAGTCATTTTGTACTCTCTTTTCTGTGAGAAGAAGAAGAAGCTTTCCATCTCTGTGTGCTTTGTGCTTGTCTTGTGTAACTCTCTTGCATCCTCATTCTTTACATGGTATCAGAGCCTGGTGTAGGCAAGAGAGGATAAGAGAGCAAGAGCATCACAATCCCTTCGTTCGCAATCCACGACAGATTTTCTGAACAAGTCTCCAAAGTGTAGTACACAGAGATTTACTGTACAAGTACAGTGGTTGTATGTACGCTTGATTGTGGACACTCGTTGAGTGTAGAAAGCGTTACAAGTACCACGATAGCAGGTTCAACAGATTTGTAGGTTTTGGTAGATTGCAGCTATTTTGTCTTAGTGCTTCAAGATGTCTGACGGTTTCAGTCAGATTGTTACTGAGAAGCTTGAGAAAAATAACTACCCTGCATGGAAGTTCATAATAACAAATTTCCTAAAAGGAAAAGGTTATTGGGACTATGTAGAAGGAGACAATGAAAAGGAACCAGAGATTCCGAGGCAAATGCTACAACAGAACAAAGGAAAGCTTTGAGGGACTGGCAACAAGGCCAGAGCAAAGTGATGTATTGGCTTTCTATGAGCATCACAGATGGCATGATGGGCTATCTACAGGATGCTGAAACCCCCGCCATTGCATGGAAAAACTTAGGCAGAGTGTTCGAGGTGAACACCAAGGCCAGGAAGCTTCAACTAAAGTCGGAGCTAAATCAAGTTAAGAGGAACAACCTCTCCATCAATGATTATGCTTTGAAGATCAAGAGTATCATTGAGGCTCTTGGATCTATTAAAGTCTCAGTGGAAGACGATGACATTGGCCGTGCATGCTTGGATGGTCTAGGAGATGAGTATGTACATTTCAGGTCTTCCATGAATACAAGAGACGACATCCCCGTGTTCCAAGATTTGATTTCTATGCTTATTCTTGAGGAGAAGAACCTTGGTCTTGACACGTCTTCTTCTCGTGGCATAAATAGGTCTGAACAGGCCTTCTATTCTAACTCCAACAGAGGTAGAGGTAGAGGTCGTGGTCGAGGCCCAAGTGGTTGCAGGGGCCAATTTCAAGAAGGTCAATCAAATCAAAACAATACAGGTGGTAAAGGAAACCAGTCTCAAGGCAAGGGGAGACAAAGAGGTCATGGTGCAGGATCAAGCAGGTAGCAACATACTGCAGATAGTAGAGAATGTTGGACTTGTGGTGAAAGAGGTCACATGTCACGTGACTGTCCAACGGGAAAAGCAAGTGGAAAGAGAGAATAGGGAAACTATGCATCTACTAGCAGAGATGCAGATGACAGCAAAAACGAGCGCATGTTTGTTATGTAGCATGTAATGAATACAATGACTACAGAGAATTCCACCCAAGATGATGTTTGGTATGTGGATTCAGGTGCCTCTAATCACATGACGTCTCGTGGAGAGTGGTTTAGAGATATGCGCAAACCAGATGTGTCAGGCTATGTACAGACAGGAGATGACACAGCTCACCCCGTTGCTCATGTAGGGGACATACCTCTAAATACGAAGAGTGGGAAATCAAAGTACTTAGCAGATGTACTTCATGTCCCAAACATTACAAAGAATCTTGTTTTTGTTGGTCAAATGGTTGAGCAGGGTTTGCAGGTTTGCTTCAATCCAAATGGCTGTTATGTAGAAGATTTCCAGAATGGCTGTAAGCTGATCACAGAGGGCAAATGTGTGGGCAGAATGTTTACGCTGAATGTAGACATGCCTGAGGTAAAAGCTGCATTATTTGCACAGGGCACAGGTGTTGTGGCTGATGTTGACATTTGGCACAAACGCATTGGCCATGTCAATGAGCAGAGATTGCGCAGCATGCAATCAAAACAGATTGTAAAAGGTTTGCCCAAATTCAAGGTGGATGGTATGCATAAAGTGTGCACAGCATGCCAGTTTGGAAAACAGTCAAAAGGCTCATTTCCACATGAGCGCAATGTATGTAAAAAGCCACTTGAGGTGGTGCACACAGATGTTTGGGGTCCAACCGATACTGTAAGTATACATGGTTGCAGGTATTATGACTCTTTCATTGATGACCATACAAGGAAAGTATGGGTCTACTTCATGCGTAACAAAAGTGAAGTGTTTGGTCACTTTCAGGACTTCAAAGTCATGATTGAGAAGGAGACAGATATGCAAATCAAGACATTGAGGTCAGATGGAGGGGGAGAGTACTTCTCAAACGATTTTTCAGATTTTCTGCAAATGCATGGTATACGCAAGCAGTTTACATGCAGATATACTCCACAGTAGAATGGGGTCGTAGAAAGGAAAAACAGGCACATTGCAGAGGTTGCACGTGCATTGATGAATGAGAAGAACATGCCTCATCATTTCTGGGCTGAAGCTGTAAATACAGCTGTGTACATTATGAACAGGACACCTACAGCTGCGGTGCATGATGTAACGCCTGAGGAAAAGTTTACAGGTACAAAGCCTGATTTTGCACACTTGAAAGTGTTTGGCTGCATAGCTTACGTGCATGTACCAGATGAGTTACGTAGGAAATTGGATCCTAAAGCAGAGAAATGTATTCTTGTGGGATATTCCCTTGAACAAAAGGGGTACAAGTGCTACAATCCTACTACACGAGAATTACGAGTGAGCAGAGATGTAGTCTTTGATGAGATGAGCAGCTGGTATAGTAATGCACATGGCACTATTGGGGCTGATGTAAAAGATGATGTGGTTGTACAAAATGTGAGGCCACAGTCACAGGTTTTGAGTGGACCACAAGAGTCGTCTTCTCATGGCTCTGTTGAGAAGCCATGGAATGGTAGACTACATACGCAGGTTACTCCACCAGCAGGTACAGGGAATGTATCACGAAAAGAAAAGGAAAAGGTTGATGAACCTCCCTTTATGGCTGATGCATCATCAGGTTTTTCACATGTAGACATGGATTCAGATGGTTCTGAACAAAGTCTTGATGAGGAATTTGGAATTCCGGCTGTCAGGACACCTGGTGTAAGGAAAGTACAAGAAGATGCTAGAGGGCAAAGGAGTGACCCAGGACCATGCAGATCTAACAGAGTCAGAAATCCAGTTCAGAAATTAACTTATGATGGGTATCTAGCGCATCACCAAGCCTACATGGCTAAGGTGATACAGGATGTGGAGCCCACATGTTTTGAGGATGCAATTGGAAATGTGCATTGGGATGATGCAATGAATGAAGAGATGGCTGCATTGGAAGCAAACGACACATGGGAGTTGGTGCCATTGCCAAGTGGCAAGAAAGCTATTGGCTGTAAATGGGTGTATAAAACCAAGCATAAGGCTGATGGTAACATTGAGCGTCACAAGGCAAGGCTGGTCGCAAAGGGTTATGCACAGACGTATGGCATAGACTATGAGGAGACCTTTGCTCCAGTGGCAAAGATGACGACTGTGAGAGCTGTCATAGCAGTGGCTGCATCTAGAGGATGGATTATGCATCAAATGGATGTAAAGAATGCCTTCTTGAATGATGAGTTGCAAGAGGAAGTGTATATGGATCAGCCACCTGGTTATGTCGATCCAGCTTACCCAGATTATGTATGTAGACTTCTCAAAGCTTTGTATGGTTTGAAGCAGGACTCTAGAGCATGGTATGACAAGATTGCCAAGTATCTTGTCAGTATTGGGTTTAGGAGAGCTCATGCTGATCATTCACTCTATGTACGTGAGAGTGATGTGGGGATTGTGGTCATTACCATATATGTAGATGACCTTATTATTGTGCGTGACAATGCTATGGAGATTGACCATGTGAAGGGTCTTCTCAAACAGGAGTTTGAAATGAAAGATTTGGGCGAGTTGCGCTACTTTCTTGGCATTGAGGTGATTAGGACTCCAGAGGGTGTATGGCTGTCACACAGAGACAATATGCTTTGGACATGTTGTCAAAGTATGGTATGGCTCATTGTAAGCCAATTTCTATTCCCTTGGATGTGAATGCAAAGCTGAGTGCAGAGAAGGGTGATGTTGTTGAGGATGTCAAGATGTACAGGAAGATTGTGGGTAGTCTAATCTACTTGACTATCACGAGGCCAGACTTGAGTTACACAGTAGGCTTGGAGAGTTAGTTCATGCAGCTTCCAAGGAAGCCACATTTGGATGGAGTACGACGTACACTTCGGTATGTGCAAGGGACTCTTGAATACGCATTGTTCTATGCAGCAGATGTGCCATTAGCATTGTATGGGTATACAGATGCAGATTGGGCAGGTAGCATTGTTGATAGGAGATCTACAAGTGGCATCATGTTCTCTTTTGGGAGTGCTGCTGTTACTTGGAGCAGCAAAAAGCAGCCTACGGTTGCCTTATCGAGCACAGAGGCCGCGTATAGAGGTGCAACAGTTGCGGCGTGCGAGGTAGCTTGGCTACACACATTACTTGAGGACTTGGGAGTGTAGGTGGACCAGCAGATTGTCATCCATTGTGACAACCTCAGCAGCATGCAGTTGACTAGGAACCCAGTGTTCCATGCCAGGACCAAGCACATAGAGGTCCATTACCACTACGTTCGAGAGCGAGGGTTGGCGGGCGACATTGACTTGGTCTATGTCAGCACAGAGGAGCAAATAGCGGATATCTTTACCAAGGCCCTCGGAGCTGAGAAGCTTCGATGTTTCTGGACTATGCTTGGACTCTGCGACATGCAGAGCTTGAGGGGGAGTGTTGAGATGTCGAGCTCTACATCTTGAGCTGGCATCCACTACGGGTCTTGGCCGCTTACGGCATTTACTCAATGGCGCGTTAGGTGACCGACACGGAGGATCCCTGCCAATGATTCTACAGCTGGACTACACTTATAGTGCCAGCCTAGAACGCTTCTAGCAAGTTCACACGTAGTGACCGCATGTACATATGTGCTACTTTTCAGTTTTAGCACTTAGTCATTTTGTACTCTCTTTTCTGTGAGAAGAAGAAGAAGCTTTCCATCTCTGTGTGCTTTGTGCTTGTCTTGTGTAGCTCTCTTGCATCCTCATTCTTTACATAAAATACCAATGTACAATGACGTATACGCCTCAGCAAAATGGTGTTGCTGAAAGACAAAATAGGTCTCTTATGGAGATGGCACAATGTATAATCAAGACTCAAGCTTTACCATATTTGTTTTGGCTTGACAGTGCTACTTATGTACATAATAGGTGTCCTACCAAAGCCTTGCAGTCTATGACTCCTTATGAATCATGAAATGATAAGAAGCTCTCTATTGATCACATGCAAGTTATTGGTTGTTTAGCTTATGCTTTGGTTCCATAGCTGCAAAACATAAAATTGGATAGTAAGGCTCTCAAATTTATTTTTGTTCATTATAGTTCAGCCTTTGTTAGCATGTACACGAGAAACTAATTTAAGCTCACATGACATTTATGACACTTTAATGCCTCTTTTTAACAATGGAAACTTGAATGTAAGTTCCAATGAGCCACATGCACAACCTATGTTATGGATTGGACTATTATTGATGTAGATGTACATGATGTACTTGATGTGGAAAGGGTTGAAAATGAAGAGGCTAGGGTATGCCAAAATGACTGGTGCATACTTTGCATGATAGTAAATTGGATGCATATATATCTAGTCATACTCATTCAGATTCTTGCCATGCACCATATGGGTTAGATTGTTATGCTTTCTACCTTATGTGATGAATCAAACCTCTTTCTTTTGATGAAGCACATAACTTTCAAAAAATTAGATGGCTACAATGCAATCAAAATATGATGCACTTATAGAGATAAAACATGGATTTTATGTGATTTGCCTCTAACAAAAAGGCCATTCATACAAAGTGGGTTTGGAACTTGAATTGTGATGGTGAGATTGATCACTATAAGGCTAGACTTGTTGCAAAAGGTTATGCACAATAGAAAGGCATTGACTATGAAGAGAATTTTTCTCCCACTTGTAGTACACCTATTGTTCATTTTTTATGTGGATTAGTGGCTCATTTTGTATGGAATGTACATCAATCAGACATTGTTATTGCTTTCTTGAATGGTAATATATTTGAGAAAGTATATGTAATGCAGCCTCTCGGTTTTGTTAAAAAAGGACAAGAAACAAAAGTGTTAAAATGCAAGAAAGATCCTCCTACTTGGTATGAGAAACTTGACAGTGGATTTCATAATAGTCCAACTGAAAGCACTTTGTAAGTCAAATGTAAGGGTGATGGATATTTCATCGTCGTCTTGTATGTAAATGAGTTGCTGATTACTAGTCCAAATGAGACACACATTGTTGAATTCAATATTGAATTCAAAGCTACTTTCAAGATAGAATACTTGGGCTTTTTGTATCATTACTAGGTATACAGTTTAAACGGTGTAAGGAAGGTATTTATTTGTGTCAAGCAAGTTATCTACATACATTACTA
Organism: Adiantum capillus-veneris; assembly: GCF_014529385.1. Classification (NCBI taxonomy): domain Eukaryota; kingdom Viridiplantae; phylum Streptophyta; class Polypodiopsida; order Polypodiales; family Pteridaceae; genus Adiantum; species Adiantum capillus-veneris. The sequence goes on along the minus strand of NC_140951.1, from coordinate 60,877,633 downwards.
TGTAAGTTTGGACTTGAGGACTGCAAACTATTGCTACTCCAATGGAAACAAGTCTTAAACTGAGTCCTCATGATGTTGGAGATCTTGTTGACGTCACTCTTTATCATACTGCTAGTGGATGCCTTATTTATGTATGCAATATGAGGCCGGATATATAGTTTGCAGTCTCACATGTCAGCAGACTTATGTATAGGCCAAGGTCTAAGCATTGGCAGGCTGTTAAAGGACCTTTTGTTGCTTGAATGGCACTTTACATCTTGGGTTGTTTTATCCCAAGGAGGGATTATTGTCGCCATATTTGCATGCCTTTTTGGACTCAAATTTGGATGGTTATTATGACACACAAATGTCTACAAGTGGTTTTTGTTTCATGCTCGGCAGGTCATGCATAATGGTTGAGCAAGAAGGAACCTATTGTGGCCACTTCCAATCATGAAGCTGAGTACATGGCAGTCTTCACAACTAGGGTTGAATGTGTATGACCCAAATGCCTTATGGCTGATTTGGGTGTTGGACAACACTACCAACATAATTTACACTAAAAGTCAAAGCGCATTGGCAATTGCGAGGAACCAAGTTTTTCATGCACGCACAAAGAACATTGAGGAGCATTATCACTATGTCAAGGAGAGACTCTTAGTAAGAGAGATTATATTGGCTTATGGGCCAACACAGGAAACCTTGCAGGTCTATTTACAAAGGCATTTCCTCGTGAGAAGTTTAAAGCTTGCTGCAAAGATTTGGGCTTGCTTCCCTTTGTGGATTGATCATGTCCTCATAGCATGGCATTTCCCTATACACTATGTGCCACCTCTTGTTCACCGCATCACTCCTAGGGGATTTGTTACCATATACTTAGGACTGCCAGGGAACTTTTTCCCTCATTAGGAGGTTTTCCACCCAAGAATTGTATATGCGCCCATCACTCTAGGACTGTGAGTGCACTCAGTGCAAAAATGGTGCATCCGGAGTGCAAGAGAGGAGAAGCAAAAGACAGATTATGGGGGTGGAGCTAATCACCACAATGTGAGAGAGCCCCTTATTATTCTATACGCCCATGACTCTAGGGATGTGAGTACACTGGGTGCACAAGTGGTCCATGCGGAGTGCAAGAGAAGAGAAATAGAAGACACATTATGTGGGTGGAGCTGCTCACCACAATGTGAGAGAGCCCCTTATTCTTCTATCTAGTAAAGAATAAGGTGTGTGTACAGATGATGGACAATCGAACACCTTTGGCTGGGGTAATAGGCACATTGCCTTTACACGACAATCTCCACCGTAAAGGTGAATGTGCTAATCAGTGGTACTACTACATAACCTAGTAGTATGTACATAAGGTATATGTGTTAGAGTTTTGGCATCTCAAGTAAACTGCCCAATGTAATCCCATTATTTAGTTTGGCTTTTACTTATTTATTTTATTTATTTGTCAAATTCTGGGTAGGTCAATTTACTGAGGTTGTTATATAAGCAACCCTTAGCCCCCATTACATTATCATCAATTCATTGCCAAGGTTGGTTGGTTCAGAAGACTCTCTCTCTCTCTCTCTCTCTCTCTCTCTCTCGTGCTTTCTTCCCTTGGTCGCTATGCTTCCGCATTGTCAACTTTGACATAGTATCAGAGACTTGGTGGAGCAAGGCAACCCTCGGAGAAGAGAACCCATGAAGTGTCTACCTATATCTTGCTCTCGGCGCTATCCTCCCATCTCTTTGCAGTCAGTGTTCTAAAATGCTACCTTCTGGCATCTCGTGGTCTCCCCCCTGCTCTTGCCACTATCCAAATCTTAACAGCATTTCAAAATACTAGTGGCAAGCCAATGTTGGTAGTGCACGGCCCCCACTCCCCCACGTTTTAGAATGCCTTGGCAGCAACACTCTTGCTTGGTGATGACGGCTAGCACACCCTTTTGGGGACGATAGCAAAGAGTGCGTTTTAAAATGCTCCCAAAAGGGCTAGCCGCGACAAGTAACAAGTTAAGGCCTCTCTCCCCGCCAACAATCCAAACTGTTTCAAGAGGAGAACCACAACGAGGCAATCTACGAGCACATTGAAATGCTTGGCCAGTAAGGAGGGGCACCGTCTGGATATGCTTGGAAGTTGTATGCTAAGCATTTTGAAACATCGTGAGCATAAAAGTGGGTAGCCTTGGTGTTAATTGAGCTGGCATTAGTTAACAGAAGCTGCTAAAGACCAAGTCTTACAAAGCACATCAAAGATCAATACGAAGAAGTAGTAAAGATTGGAGTTACACATTTTTTACATTTTTTGAAATGGTCATGTATTGTAATTTTTCGATTTATTTCAAGCCATTGTAGTATTTGTAACGTGTTATGGACTCAATGGAAGTTCCATGCTGTAAAGAACAAGTCAGTTAGTGTGCCTAGGTTGCAGATTCAGTAAGATGTGGAGACTTAAAGGCCTTGGGCGCCTAGACATTGCATATTTTTACCCTAGGTATATAAGGCAATGTGTAAATGAAATTGGGGTTCTCAGCTTCATTTGTTGAGACCACTCTTTGGTGGGAGCTCATGAGGTGTGTGGCCATGGAGTCCTTGAGTTTCTCCTTGCTCATGTGACTTGATTAACACTAATCAAGGCTTCATTCTCTTTCACTATGCCTCTCTCATACTTCTTATGATTGTTAATGATGCTTTGATTAGCTAGATCATAACTAGTGGTTGATCCCACTCTAATATTGTGTGATTTCCCTCTAATCTTTTTGTGTGCATGTAGGATTGATTAGTGTGTGGATGCTCAACACTCTTTGGCATAGTCAAAGTTGGGTCGCTGAGCCACTAAATGAGCAAAGCTTTAGTCCCAGATCTTCAAGTCATATTAAACTCTGTGCTAATAGTTGTAGTTATTAAGCTTACGCTCAAGTTGGAAGAGTTGAGCATATCTAAGTTGTGTCGCTCATGCTGGATGAGATGAGCATAATAGTCCATGTCTATTAACTTAATCATGGTGGAGTGACGTAGAGTCCAACACTCACACACTACACAATAAGATGAGAGCACATATTCTCAAAAAAAAAAAAGCTTCCTAAAGGGGTGCTAGCTTGTAAAGCCACGACATATGCTTTTATAACTACACCTTCTTTTTGAAAAACCCCTTGAAAATATTTTTGGCACATCATATTGTTTTCCATGCATTTCAATGTATGCATATAGGATGTCCCATCATTGGACATATGCATCAGACACTCTTTTTTGTTTCCACCTATGCACCTTGAGTGGACTACAACGGGCAAACAAATATTTCATCATGTCACCCATATATTTGCTACCCCTTTATTTCCACATCAATCGGCAAATAATCCCTTCAATACTTTATTAATATTTTCCATGCTAATAAGTACTCCAATAATGCGCATATCCCAAAGGCACTTTTTTTCCACTAGGTTTTTTCCCTTTGGTTATTATACCCTAATTTAGATCCTCATCATTCTACTTCCCTTGTACATACTCTTAGTAAATAGACAAAGCCTCACCATATGCTACAAAGGAAAATGCGACATCATCTCTCACATCAGAGACACATTTAGACCAATGAAGATGCTATAGCAAAATGAACCTCATCAACAAGTTCAATGACAACTGAAGACAACCCATCAAAAACCAATCAAAATCCTTCTACAGCCTCGACAAACACTTTTGAACAATGCTCGAGGACGGGCACTAAAATCGGAAGGGGGGAATGTTAACTGAGTCGACATCAGTTGATAGAAGCTGCTAAAGGTCAACTTACGAAGCACATCAAAGATCAATACGCAGAAGCAGTAAAGATTGGAGTTACACATTTTTCACATTTTTCAAAATGGTCATGCATTGTAATTTCCCAATTTATTTCAAGCCATTGTAATATTTGTAACGTGTGTTACGGGCTCAAGTGAGTTCCAAGCTGTAAAGAATAGGTCAGTTAGTGTGCATAGGTTGCAGATTTAGTAAGATGTGGAAAGGCCTTGGCTCGGGCATTGCATATTTTTACCCTAGGTATATAAGGCAATGTGTAAATGAAATTGGGGTTCTCAGCCTCATTTGTTGAGACCACTCTTTGGTGAGAGCTCATAAGGTGTGTGGCTATGGAGTCCTTGAGCTTCCCCTTGCTCATGTGACTTGATTGACACTAATCAAGGCTTAATTCTTTTTCACTATGACTCTCTCATACTTCTTATGATTGTTAATGATGCTTTGATTAGCTAGATCGTAACTAATTAGTGGTTAATCCTACTCTAATCTTGTGTGATTACCCTCTAATCTTTGTGTGTGCATGTAGGTTCGATTAGAGTGCAGATGCTCAATAGATCTATGTGTGTGTGTGTGTGTGTGTGTGCTTGTGATTAGTGTGTTGCATGATAGGATTAGTGATGTGTGCATCTTGCAATCGTTAGTGTGTGTGATTGGGTTGATTTGAGGTGAAGAGAAGTGGATGCGGAGATTGTCATACATCATGGCTTAGCTCCTCATATCCCACCTCATAGAGTTTCCATTCGTGTTTCCATGATTAGCTCACTAATTGGTGAGTGTTTCCATGCCCTAGCCGGGTAGCTCATCCCTCCAGATTGACAATTATTGTTGGTCATTGGAGCTATGCTACGATGGTACCACTAACACTTGGGCATCGACAATGTGTTGAAGGCTCAATTGAGCACAAGTGCTTTAAGGAGCAGCCTTGGCTTGGGAGTAGGAATCAAGAGAGGGTGTGGAGCATCTTGGGAGTAGCAGAGGAGTGGAATTGATTGGAGATTTTTTATGGCTTTGGAAAAGTGAGACAATGACTTGTGAGGCCATCGAAAGTCAATTGAACAAAGGTTTTTGGAGCGACTCGGGAGACTTTTTGAAGCCTATTAAAGTGCAAGAAGGAGGACGGTTGATCTCTAGATCTTGCACCTACAACATGGCATCCCCTTGCTCAACAACCAATAACTCAAATGACCAATACCAATAAATGGATATGGATAGTAGATCAACCATCCAATTAGCAGCCTATGCATTGACATAGTTCTTAAGGAAGCCAACAAATTTTTTGGCTCAAGGTTGTGAAGCCAAAAGCAAATGCATGAGCTTGCTAGAGGACAACAACAAAGGCAAGCTTGACAAGGATGACAATACTAGTACTCAATTAGCTACCTTGGTACCCGCGAGGTCTGACCACAATTGTTATAAATGTGGCATGATGCTTTGTTTGGATTGGGAGTTTGAAGCCAAAGGCACACATAGGATTCACAGATTGACAAAGACAAAGGAAACCTAGATAGAGATTATGATAATAAAGATTTGAAAAAGGAGATTGGCATGGCACACATGGCAACAGCCACAATGCCCTTGACATCAGATTTCTAGTCAAAGGGCAGTTGCTGCCACTAGCTTCAGCCAGAGAGAGGCTTGTGAGTGGAAAAGAGGGGTAAACAGTGCTCCGTATAATTAATTTGAACCCTTGTGTTGGAGTTCAATTTATCGGTGTTTTAACCCGTAGGTCGAAGTTCAAGGCACATGCATCTTGCAGGGAACCAAACAAGTGTATCTAAAACACTATGGATGAGTGCACAATCCATTGTTGTTGGTCGGATTATGGACAAGATGTGTTGCAAAGTTCATTATCTGGAAAGTAGTTTTGAATGTGATGTGTTCACAGTTCACAAGTTGGGATTCTTGGACGTAGTGTACATTCCAATTTTCTAAAAGGCAACCAATGCTCACAATGGCATACTTCTAAGGTACAAAGTTGCGGGTAGCATATTTGAGGTGTATCTAGCAAGGAGTTGTTTCTAGGGTATCCATGGTAGCTTCTTCATCGACTTGGTCTCACTATTGTCCACTATGAGCTATAGAGAGGGTGTTAGAGTTTTGGCATCTCAAGTGAACTGCCCAATGTGATCCCATTATTTAGTTTGGCTTTTAGGTATCTATTATACTTATTTGTCAAAATCTAGGTAAGGCAACTTACTGAGGTTGCTATATAAGCAACCCTCAACCCCCATTGTATTATCATCAATTCATTACAAAGGTTGGTTGGTTCAAGGGACTCTCTCTCTCTCTCTCTCTCTCTCTCTCTCTCTCTCTCTCTCTCACTTTCTCCCCTTGGTCTCTATGATTTTGCATCATCAACTTTGACAATAGGGAGGAATATAATCTCAACCCATGTCCACTGGCTCTCTCGAAGTCAATACATGCTATCATATAGGGTCTAGCGGTGTGTAGAAGCGTATATCACTGCTAGACTTAGCATGCATACCCTATAGGTATCCTATGATGACCTACAGTAATCCTTGATGCATCACACTAGTGTCAATCATTGCATGACTGACAATCCCAACTGCAAACACTCCCACTGTAGCTACTATATCTGGTATGGACACTAAGAGGTCATACATGAGGGTCCCAAAGTTTGATGAAGAATGCGTAATCTTTTTCAGCATGTCCATGGAAATCACATCAACATCATGTCTAGTGACCCCTACCAATCTATCTGTGGTAGGTCTCTCAACACTCATTGCATCACCACTAGAACTAGTTGCATATGGATGCATCAATCCTGACTTTAGGGTGGTCATCACTCCCTCATCATCCATAGGGACTACATCCACATGTCTTGGCATCACCATAACAGCTTCTAGCATGAGCATGTAAAAAAACTCCATATCACTCATTTCCATGGTAGGAGGCATCTCTATCCTACTAGGATCAAACTATGTGTCTTGTTAGAGCATGACCACTCTAACTGTGTAGCAATAGGAATTCCATGCATAGCAATTTGAAGGTCTACAAAAGAGACCTTTCTCATCTCTTGCTGACATGTTTGTAACACTGTTAACATATTTTCACAATGGACGCCTGTAGCATAACTATGTGGCACTAACATAATAATGTCAATACTCAGGGAAGTGACTCAAATGGGGCATGGAGCCTCTTTGAGGTTATCAATCCTCAAGAAGTGAACCTAACAAGCAAACACATCAACTCAACAAGCAAATCACCAATCCCAAATTGGAAAATTTACCTATGTCCTTTCTTACCGCTTTAGGTCATCACGCCATTTTGAAGACTAAACGGACTCGGATAGGCAAAAAACTTCAAGGGAAGCCATATAAGGTCTAAGGGCACAACTCTACAAAGTCTAGTGGTCATCCAACAAGGTACCAAAACCCCGATCCATCATGGTCCAAGTCAAAAAAACTACAACATAAAAATCCAGATAGGTCGCCCTAAGGTCTTAGAACAACACTCTTCTATGGTAAAAAACAAACATTTAAGTACCCAAATCTATAGATAAGACTCACAGATGCATAGTCACAAACCATAACAAAACTAGAAATGATTATATTTAATTGAAAGGAGAAAGGAAAAAGAAACATAAGGCAAGTTTTGGAATCAAAATAGGATTACCCAATCATGAGAAAAGTTTAGTACAAACTTGAGTTGCTTGGTCACTTGAGCATATGTACACAGAGCTTTCTCTACAAGGTAAGCCTTTTTTTCAAACCATGATTATTGTCTTTTATACCTAGGGCTTTCTAAATGGCCAACGATCGGTTGAAATGGTCCTTTACAAATATCATGAAAGAATTACAACCCACAGAATAGATCTACCACTCTGGGATCAAGATTTACACACGGTATAGCTACACTAGCTCAAAAAAAAAAAGAGTTAAATGTGGTGTCCGGCTAGGTGGGCACCCAATATGCTGAAATGGCCAAACACTCCCCCCATCCTAGCATGTGTCATCCCTTGACACGACCATGTGCAATATGGTTGTAAGGGTTGTCTTTAGGTTTGTCTTTAAGGTTGGTCTTTAGCTTTGAAATTGCTTCGTTGTTGCTGACACTCTTTGGGTCTTTGACCTTATGATGGATTTTGCCCTTGGGTTCCATTGCAATGTGATTTCTCTGCAATGTTTCACCAACTTTGAAGCACTGTGTGGGCTCCTTATGATTATTGCTAATAGCTCTCTTGTTGAATTTTTCATTGCTTGTTAGTTGTTCTGTGTACCATTCTTTGACTTGCCATTGTTTAATTGAGCTTTTTTGTTGTCCTTGAAGATAAGAGTTTCTCTTGACAAGAATGTGGATCCTTGCAGTTGTTGCTTTGATTCTTTGATGAATGATTAGAACGAATATATATAAGAGGATATTGATGATTGTTTCTAGATTAGGGTCTAAAACCTAAATGACCACAGGGAAAAAAATCGATGGTAAGGAAGTACCTTTGGTATGCACTCTTATTGGAGTTGAGCAGTTGGACTTTGAGTACTTGTTTATGCAAGGTGTGTGCTTGGGAGAAAACAAAGAAAGAGTGTCTAATTCAAGTGTCAATTATGCAACACTCTATATGCATACGAGAAATTTATAAAACAAAATCATGCAGTGTGAAAGATGGAGTTGATGGATGCTTCAAGGAATAAATGTAGCACATGTGACAACTACTTTTGGTAACCATATTTGAGAGTTACCTTTATAAAATACTTGTGATTTAAGTAACTTGACTGAAATAATCTTTTTCTTCATGTGTCTTTGTTGGGTAGCTTGATAGTAGTTTGACTTTGGTACCCATACTTGTCGCATTGCTTCTTTATTTGAAGGTATTTTCTTTTGCCTTTTGTGACCTTTCTTTCTCTCGATTGAGGTGTTTGTCTTTCATTGATAGCTCGGCTTTGTCTTTGTAGAAATTTTTCAATGGAGGTGAGTAGGTCCACATTGTTACCTTAGGCTTTTTGGCCCAAATATAAGTGTTTAATAGTCTTGAGTAGTGATTGAATGATTTGATGCTACCCACCCTATTACTTTTGGTTGTTGAAGTTGAACTTGTGATTGGTGTATCCAAACTAGATTTTTGACTTTGATGTTCTCTTTGGATACTAACACCTTATTATTTCTTTTGTTGGTGATGGAAACTTTGGTTGATAAACTTTTTGCTTAGGTTTCCATTGCATTGTCGATGGTTTGGCTTTTGATGTAGAGGCTATGTAGGAAGTTTGTTGGAGACTCGTTGAAGGTAAAGTTGACTTGGGAGGTCGGACCCCTTTAGTGTTTGCTTTAGATTTACCTTTTTATACTATGGTTGGTTGTTTCTTCTCTGCATGGACTTGAGCTACTTTGAGGACTATCACTATTGTTGTTGTTGAAGCTCTTTATTGTTGTTGAAAGAAGATGTGATCACAACAACGGGTAGGCGCTTTCAAGTGCTTCCTTTTGCACAAATTATGTTTGAATTTTAAGGTGGGGGGACATGGATCACGATCCATGTTCCACCCCCTCTAGAAAACTTGATTGCAATGCCAACTTCTGCTCAATGAGGCAAACATTTTGATGAAAACATGTCATAAAATCTAATATCTAACCAACCCAAATGATTTTCTCATATTAATTGATCACTTAATGTGGGAGAATAAACGGGAACAAGTGTTAAGATATAGATATGTGCTTATAGATCTATCTCAACACGGGGCCAATAGTAAAGGGGCCCAAATGGGAGATGGTCTATCAAGAGCAAGGCTAACCAATGGAGCATAAGACCTTAGGGTTAGCTTCATTGAAGACCTCCAATAATGTGTGTAAAAGTCCTTTGACCTTAGGTAAGCTAGGGCTGAGCTTGAGGTGGGAACCCGGCCCAAGCTCGAGGTGCTTGACCTGCTTGAGGTGCTTGTCGTGCTTGAGGTGTTTGTCCTGCTTGAGGTGCTTGATTAAGGTGCTTGCGGTGCTTGACTTACCCCATGCTTGAGGTGCTTGACTTGCCGCTTGATTAAGGTGCTTGAGGTGCCTTGACATGCTTGCCTGAGATGCTTGTGGGAATACCCCCTAGTCCAAGTCCTTTGTCATGCTTGATGACTAAGGTGCTTGAGCTCCTAAAGTCAAAAGCATCCCTACAAGAGGGGGGGCGAGCCCTTTTCCTAGGGATTAGAGAGAGAACACACACTCACACTCACAAGGGAAGCCCCAGCTTGAAGAAGCAGCAAGGACACATGTCAGGTCCCTACCCATGTTACCTTCATGTGTTGCTTGAAGCCTATTGGCTAGGCTTCAAAGGGGTCCAATGATAAATTACTTGAATTATCTAATTGTTTTTGCATTTATCAAGTCCTCTCTCTCAAAGGGGAAACGGGGACACTTGTCCCAAGGCTATCCCTGTTGCTTGTAATGGCTTCTGCTTGTGATTGGCTAGGCTTGGAGGGGTCCAATGAGCTTCAAGCATGAGCTACAAGGGGGGGTCGACCCAAGCAAGCTAGGGGGGTGCTTAGGGGGTATACTCACCCACACACACTCACAAGCACTCTCATTGTGTGCTATGCAAAGTGGAAGAGCTCCCTCTCCAAGCAAGTAAAGGTTGAGAGCCTACACCAACACTCTTGGCTATAGAGTGCAAATCCAACCAAGAGCCATGCTTCAATGCTTAAGCTTGCCATCTCCTTCTTCTTCATTACTATGCTATTATGTATGCTAGCAACAAGAGCATGATAAGTGAGGAACTAATTCTTTCTCCTACGAAATGTTTCTTCTTCCTCTTCCCTACCCTCATTCCCTGCTAGCTCTCTCCACCTTCGAAGGTGTTTGAGGTCTTGGGACTGAGGCTTGGTATAGTTAAAGCTTTCTTCAAGTTTAGGTTATGCTACGATGGTGATGCATGAAGCTTTCCATCTTCATTGCTTCACCTAGGTCACAAGAAACACAAAGAATGTATTGTAACAAGTCTCTCTTTATGGGAGAAATCATAATACAAATGCCTATTGGAGGGGGGACCGGCTCCACATAAATCCGGTCCTCAACTGTTGTCATGTTCTCTAAATTCTCTCTCTTGCAAAAGTATTGTCTATGCCAAGTTAACTAATTGCTATGATTATGTTGCTATCTTCAATTATGTCAACCCGCTATGCTCACAAAATCATTTCTTGAAAGTACTCTCATTAAATTCCGCTACTCTCAAATTGAATAGGCAAATTCCATTACAAAACATTTCTAAATTTGGAACTCAATTACGTCCCCAAATGACCTTGGACAATTTGCACAAATCCCCGCTTTGATTTGATTAATATAGTTTCTTTGTGCAAGTTTTTGTTGTTTTGGCAATCCATAGAGGTTCTAGCATTGAAGAGCAGCATACCTATCAAATGTGATGTGGATGTAGCAAGAAAATCCTTAACAGAGCGCTCTTGGTCAAAAATGTGTGTGTGTGTGTGTGTGTGTGAAAGTGTTTGATTGCAAATGAGGTATGATTTGCTCATTTTGCCTATATGTGCTTGGCTTACCCCGAATGCTATGTGCATACTTACCTAACTTGCTCACATTTCTCATGAAATACCACCTGCAGCTCAAACGACTCATCATTCGGACGCTTGGTGTCGGGGGATATGGGTTCGCGAGGTGAGCCGGGAAGACACGAGCCTCTGATTGTGAGAGTTGGAAGAGAGAGAAAATAGCAGACATAAAACCATGAATGCCAATAAGAACCCAACAAGATTAACATTTCATTCGATTTGAGTTATCACAACTATTACCTCAAATTTTGTTTCATGTTCCCCTACAAAAGAATGTAAAGTCCTTAAAGTTTCTGCTATACTCTTTGTGGATACTTCCATCCCCGCGTCTTCGTACAATGACTGTGTATCCCCTGGATACATCTCATGGTCCATGTGGATCTCCAAATTGGTACTGACTGCAGCATGGTACTACAGTCTTTTTGATTTCTAATCATCTCCCATAAGGATTGTGGCTACAAATCATTCACTTCAAGGATTGGCTGCATCTCATGAGACTTGGCCTTCTCCATTGTGTTTGCCACTACCCTTGTATTCAATGGCTTTTCATGTCTCGATATGGTTGGTTCATTTGTGTTGTTTTCTTTTGGTGTTCTTGTGTTCTCCTTTTCAGGCACATGCACTACTTTCTCATGGATTTTCAATGTTTCTGGCTGCATTAGAGCTTGACCTTTCTCTACGTGCCTTTTGTACATTTTCATTCGTTTGGTTTCAATTTCAAGATGCAGATAGGTCAACAATCTTTGTTTTAGTGTTTGGTTGTTTTTTAGCCTCGCCTCATAGGCTTACAACATGGCATCTAAGTGCTCGTTCACTTTCTCAACCAAGACTGAACCGCTTGATATTGTTTTTGACACTTCTGCTCCCATGAGATTTTCTTTATTCTCTCGTTCATGTTTGAGTTGTTCCGTTGTTTGTCTTAGTTCTATCTCTAAGGCCGTCTTTTCCTTCAGCCTCTTCGCTTTCATTCTGTCACGTCTTGCTTTCCTTGATTTTTGTTGAGTTCTCACTAACCCGCTTTCAAACTCGGTTCGTTCTAGATGTTCTAGATTGTCCACCACTATCTTATTTATGGCTGATTTTTGAGCTTGAGATCTAGTCACCACCTTGATAGGGAATGTTGTCTCTAGCTCAAATCTACTAGAACAAGGTAAAACTCCGATGACATTCACATTCGCTTTTACCTTGTTGTTTGTGGTTCTATTACAATGTTGGATGAGGTGATACCATCACAAAATCCAAATATTTTGTTCTCTCCCCCTTTTGGACAAACTCATGCTTGGAGAAACTCATGTCTGACGGTCATCTCCACATTCATAGCATGGACACTCCGGTTGGGCATCTGGTGGTGCTCCCATTGACTGTCTTTTCCTAGAAGGATATTGTCTAGGTTTGTAATTGTGGTTCGCTATGAACATGAGCATGTTTTCATCCCTTGTGTATTGGTTTCTTGTTGGTTGAGCCACATATGAGGGTTTTGCATCCTCATCTGTGCTTGCCCAAATTGGACAGTCTTCAATGGCATATGCTACAACATTAGGCTCTCTCCCATGAGTTTCTACAGACTCTTCATAATAAACCCTTGGAGGCAACATTTGCTGACTCATGAGTGGCTCTATTGGTTGTGTGTATCTAACAATAGTGAAGAGTGCATGTGCGTGGTGTGGATCCGGTGCGGTGTGTGCATGCAAGAAGGGGAGAGGGAGAGAGTAGGACCGCTGTGTGGGTGGAGAAAGACTTGAATGAGCTACTCCTTATTGTTGTATATATGTACAACCAATAAGAGTAGTGGGGGGGCATCCATAACCTGGGTAGCCAGACAAGGCACAATGCCTTTACCCCAAAAATATCCCACTTAAAGGCAAATGTGCTGATAAATGGATCCTACTAGTGAAACTACTAGTATGTACAAGAAAACAAGTGAGAGACTCTCTCAACCTAGGCCCACTGGCTAGCTCATTTGATGTACATGTAGCCGTATCAAGTCTAGTGGTAGGCGAGCGTGCGTATGCTAGAGCCATCACTCGAACATGTGTCAAAACCTCATTTGCATCATGTATAGATGTCCACTGCTGCCTCATACATCTAAAGCAATGGCACCTAACGTTCCACGTGTGATCACAATGTCAACATCACATATATATTTGCAAGAATGAGACCACCATATCTCACGAGTCATCAATGTAGAATCTAAATGGTCACACATGTCTGCAACTATAAGTGAACGTCAAGAAACCCAAATATGGCGAGAAAAACTGAGAGAAATTTGGCACAGTCTCCCGTATAAATTGAGCAAAAACTCAAGTACAATCTCTACCATAAACCATGCCAAACTGACAACAAAGTGGGAGATAAATCGACCACTATGCAATCATGAAACCCATGATCAACTGCATCAAAATTGATGCCCACTTATGCATAAAACCGCTCCACAATCTTCTCTATCTACAAGCATACAATCTGGGACAAACAACTCAACTGAGCGTAAAGCGCACGACCATATTTTCAAGTAGTGAGAAAACTAGCTCAAAACGCATCCCACAAGAGGAATTGCATGCAAAAATCTCTGCAAAATACTTGTGAAACCTGTGATTGGTATAGTTTGTAGCCACACAAGCATACACAATTTGTCAAAGTGAGAGTGAACACTTGATCAATGTCAAAGTGAGAGTCAAACTCGGCCACTAAACCATCAGAGAGTAAAAATGCAAATACACATAGAACATAGCAAGAATATGGGAAAAACCTGACAGAGTTTCCCCTGAAAACTGAGTGAAAACTAAAAAAATCTCACCAATATCGCATAAAGCATAGACACTCGGTGTCTCAGTAAAAAGATCCATAAATGGTAGACATAAAATGCCAAAACCCTGGCAAACAAGCCCACTCCTGAATGAGCAACTCCATGGACCTATACCTGGTTAAAAACGCTATAAACCTATGAACCTAGTACCTGTGAGCTATACCTAGCTCAAGTTGTATCTGCAGAATGCATACATAGCATATGCTGCACAAAATTGTGCTAAAACCTACTCTTTAGAATTCCCCACACTTCATGAAAGTGCGAACTATAGGAAAAACCACCTAGGAACCAGCACACTACCTTATCGGTCGAAAAATACGTCGACTGAAAACCAAGCGCAAAGCACGACCAGCTGCTTGTGGTCAAAATCATGGTTCGAGGGCTACGCTTGTGGAAAAAATTGCGTTGCTATGCATTAGTGTGTGCCGCTGAAGCTGGAAAATGGGAGTAGCGTTGAAACCAAATGATATGGAGACTACATCAAAGTTGGGCCACTCTAAATGGGGGCTAGAGGAGAGCTGATGCCGCTCTCACTCGTCTGTCTCTTGTTGTGTCGGGGTCGAAAAGTCGAGGGTGCTAGGGGATGTATGCAGAGTGCATCCGCTCTAGAATGGGATGTGGGAGGGGAGTCACAAGTGAAGCTATGCTAGAGCAAACGTGAATTTCTGTCACTTGCTCTCGTTATGTAAAAGCTGAGAAAAACCTGGTCGATGTCGTCTTTCACGCCACATTAGGAAATTTTGGAGGTCATTTGGAGGGCCTTATTGAAGAGAGAGAAAAGAAGGCGCAGCCAATGAGCAACAACCTTACATAACGTAGAAATACATGGAAAACAACACAAAAATGAAAGAAAACATTTTAAAATATTAAGTTTTGTCCCATTTTCGTAACGTAACTTCCTCGTCTCACAAAGTAGGGCCCACTGCTAGTAGCCCTCAAGTTCATGGCACCTGACTACTGATTGATAGCTAACTCTCTCCCTTTATTAAAAGATATCCACTACCTTTATGAAAGGCTTTCAAACCTCATTCTTCCTCCATTATACCTATGGCTTCGTGTTCTACCTGCCCAAGAAGTTCTAGAGGTTGCTCTACACTGTCCCCAACTAGCCTCACCATTAGTGTGCCAAGAAGACCATGTAGTAGCATAAGCACTATATTCTCAATCTCAAACTCTCTCACTACAGATGATAGGTGGCAAGAGTAGAGAAGCAAAGGTTCTTGGGTTCTTATGCAGCCAAGAAGGAGAAAAAGCTCAAAAGCAACAAACATATTTTGTTCTGCATGGAAAGCAAGAGTTCTGGATTTCAAAGTCGAGGTTGGTAAGAAGACTTTGAAAGAAGTCTTTGTTCAACATGTTTTCACTCACTCTGATGTGATTGCTAATGGCGGTGATGTCTCCATGGTGCATAATCCACAATGCAAGTGTAAGTTAATTATTTAACACTCCTCTATAAATGTTATCTTACATTTCAAATGTGAATCTATTTTCTTCTTCTCTTATTACAGGTATATAATTAGGTTATACAGATGTTTGTATTTATTTCTATTCTCTTACATTCACAGATGTTTATCCTTTATCATATGAGGAATGGGGGCCGCAGGAGTGCATTATAGGTCTCATCTCTGTGACCCATGCTCATATTGGAGTCTTGCAATATGCTGGCAGAACTAGCAAAAGCCTGGCAGACGAGGTTATTTTCTTCTATGACCATTTCTACCAACTCAATCAAAGGAATCAGAGAGGAGTGTTGGTGAAGGTTCCACTACCAACTAACTGGAACTCCATGGATTGGCTCGTTCCCAACACAAAAATGAGTGACGCATTGAGGAGCAGGCTCTATAGGGATGTTCAGAGGTCTCTCCGAAACTCTATACCCACTAAATTGGTGAAACTTGCAAATTTTTGTCCCGTTGGTCTCTTTGTTGACTTATTTCATACCTGCAAAGTACATGTTGCTAAAACTATGCTGCTCTGCAAATCATTTGGTTCCCTCTTGTGTGATAAGCTTCTTGATCGAGGGTGGTATGTGAAAGAAATAGATGGCATATGTTGCAAGATTGCTCTTGACACTTTCATTGTCAAGTATATGCTTGCGACATAGACATTAATAATCTCCTTTTGGTACAAGCGTTCTCACATTGTTAAAGGTTGCTATGTGCCTATGGATCAAGAGGCAGCAAGTTTGGCAAACAATGCTGTCATAGACGTGGAAGTGGTGGACAAAGACCTAAATCTTATGACAGTAATTACAATAAGGCAGCAATGCAATCTTTTGTAACTTCGACATGACATAGTGGAGGAGACTGCTTGACTCCGTAAACTTTTATTTCTTGCTGGGCGGACGAAGAGTAATGCAACTAAGGGAGAAGCATTTTTTTGTGGAGATCTTTCTAGCCGTATTCAAATTGTGCCCATGTAATCAGCCCTGAATGACTTCAACAAAATGTAACTTTTTTGACTAGTTTAATCTTAATATCAAGTGTTTGCTCAAGGCTCTGTGTGTGTGTGTGTGTGTGTGTGTGTGTGTGAGCATTCGAAACACATAGACAGGTAGACAATATCAATTTAAGGTATAAACAATGAATTACTAAGTACATTTGTAAGTACAAATTTTGATTGCTCAATGGGCTTAAGTACATTGCTTACAGGTATGGGACCAAAATGTCCTCTAGGTAAAAATCGTGAAGATGCCCTTCAAATGAAGGTGGGGAAATAGTAGTGCCGGGTGGATTAAGTAAACCCTTATGTGGCGTGTCATCAATCAACAAAGTATTAAGAGCATCATAATGCACATTGATCTATTCAAAGGGCTTGTAGAAAAGTGGTACGTTAGCTTTAGTTGGGTGGAAATGTCCCGCAATGGTATTACAATTTCTTTGACTATACACAAAATAAAGATTCGATCTCTGAATTTCAACCAAATTGCAAAGTATGGTAACAAGGGGATTCAGGTTTTGGGTCTGTATTGAAGACCAGATAGCAACCCTAAACCGTGGAATCAAAAAATTCAAAAATTCCTTTGCGCGTGGTCGAATTAATACTCTGACATTTCCCAAGCGGAAACTACGTAAATCCGAGAACTCTGTATGTACATTGTACGACTGTAGCAGCAACAATCCATTGAGATCCAAGATAATCAGTCTCTGCAATCATTGTGTGCATACATATAAGTAGTTAGAAGCAAAAAAGAGTATATTATTTAAGTACAATGGATATTACCGGAACAACCATATCTACTTGAGACAAGAGTCCATAATGGTCATTTCTAATGTTGACATTCTGTTGTTGAGTGTCGACCTGAGCCCGATTGTCTTGAGGTAAAGGTGTCTATTGGACCAGCACAGTTTGTGGTTGTCTCCTCCTTGTGCTATATTGTTGGGTCCTATCAGCTACCTCGCGGATGTGGTGGCAATGGTTGCACCATCGGAGGTCTGTATGGCCTTTCCCTCACATAGTTTCAATTGTAGAAACACTCATTTGTATCATGATTAGTGTATTTTTTCTCAATTTCACACCACTTTAAGACTCTTGGAGCATTCATTGCTTGTGGATGCTATGGTCGCAAGTCGGGATACTGTCGCTAAGCATGATTCATCCTTTGAAGCACTTCCTTGACTACCTAGGAAACATTTTGTGTGATTGAAGTAGAAGCACCATATTTTGTAGATGAATCACTAATGGTTGAAGAGGTGCTGGTCATGTCCACGTATTTGCCTTATGTTTCGCAATTGTCCTTTCGATACAAGGCTTCTCTAGTGACTTGTTCAAATGTGGTGCATGCCTTTAAGTGAAAATCCTTCTTGAGAGTTTTGTTTTTCAAGCCCTCTATAAAGAGAACTGATAGTCACTCATCTTGTGGTAACTCTTGTGCAGGACATCTCTCAAAATACTATTTGAAGAAAATCAAAGCTTCCTTCACCTTTTTTTTCTCCTTTTGCTTAAAGCATACATTTGGGAAACCGTATTGTGCTTGATTCCTCTTTTGGAGAATTCCTCGGCAAACTCTAGAAAGAGTTGATCAATTTTAGGAAATATCTGATGTTCAATGGTTGAAACCAAGTCAATGTTGTTCCTTCTAATGTCAATCCAAACCCTTTGTACTGCATGTGGAAATTTGCAACTTGTTTTGCTCTGAAGACATGCTTAAAAAGGAAAACATGTGTGTAAGGATATCTTGATCCATTGTAATTTTTGTGCATGCACTTTACCACTTGAGATGGTCGCATTCTTTGCATTTTTGCTACCATTTTCATCATCCTAGGCTCCCCTACTACAAAATCTCTTTCCTCATTATAACCACTGATAGGTGCTCTAGAGGGATTTCAATCAGACACTCTCTCATTGGGTCTTGCATCTCTCGCTTCAATCCACGTTTTTGGAACCCTCGTAGTGTGAATCTGTCTAGAGCCTCACTACCCCAATGCGTGGTCATTTGGAACCCTTGAACTCAAACATCCCATCGGTCTAGGTACAAAAACATATGATTTATTGAATAAATCTTCCACTCTAGTTCTCGTCAGACTTGCTCTTGCAATTTTTGGCCTCGTTTTAGAGACAATTGGTTTATGCATGCTAGGTGTGACATAGTACTAGTGGAGTGGCCCTCTAAAGTATGTATATCCCTCAAGCTCTATGCGATCTACAATAGAGTACCTCCGGCCATTTGTCTAGCATGCTCACTTGAGTATATCTCTCTACTTCGTATGTGAATACATATAAGCATTTCTGCTCAATTAACTCCCTCACGTTGGGTTCGTCACATATGTAATAAAGCATTTGCACTTAGTTATCGTACTTGTACTACAAACCCACATGTGTGTTGTCTGTATTGATGCGAGTAGCCACATTCACTTGCCTAAGCTTTGCATTGGGAATGTCTAGCTTTCGAAGCTCTTGCAATTTGTACAAAAAACAGTTGGTGGCTATGATCTATAGGCTCTTTGTTAGTCAAAATTTGAAACCCACAAAATTTCATCGCACTTTTGGCAAAAATTCTTGTTTTCCTTGTACAATTCACAATACAAATCCAAATCAAATTTTGAAATGACCACTATGCTATGATATGAGTACGAGCTCAATCTGTGACAAAGGCATATGGATCATGATCCACTTACCTTTGTGTCAGATTGCAGGGAAACTTAGCACACAACTTCCACTTAGTCCATTGATCCTTTCTGTATAGTTTTTATATGATTTGGATCAATTTAGGTCACCCAAAAGTCAAACCGTAGGTCTGCCTGGCGATTCTTGGACTTGGATTGATTTTGCCCTCTTTTGACCCACTTCTTGAAGTTTTTTGGCTACCTTGCTTTTAGAAGTTTTATTTGTATTGGTCTTTGCTATAAGTTTGTATGGTCTCTGTCCCAAAAAATAAAAAATGGTACATGGATCGTGATCCATGTTCCATTGGACCCCAACTTTGGCTTGATGATTACTTGTAGTCTATGTAGTCTACTCCACCACTTATTTTTGGATTTGGAAAACTTTTTGTTAATGAAAAGTAAATTATTGTGTATGGCCTGTGATTTTTGTCTAGCAATTGGTTTTTTGACGATTTGGTCTACTTTTTTGCAATTTTTGCTATGGTGCCCTTTACAAAAGTTGTTATACTTGTTGTTACCTATCTACTCTTCAAATTTCAGCCTCAATGGTCAAAAGGTACATGGATCGCGATCCATGTTTGACCACATCTAAACATGAAATTTGATCAATTGAATGTTTGCACTTTGTAGATGTCAGTTTTTTACTCCTTTTTGGATTTAGATCTCAAAAAGTTAGAATGCCCCAAATTTTGGTCAATTTTCAAGGTTTTTGTTCCTTCTGCACAATTTCTTGATGTTGAGTGTATTTTCAGTGTCAATTGTTTCCAAACTTGTATATTCAGTGACTAGGACCCACACTTGACCCAATGGTCTCAATTTTTGCTCAAATAGACATAAGGGGACATGGATCACGATCCATGTTCCTGCACCAAATGGATTGAAACTTTCTATATTGATTCTTTTTGGATTGGTTATTCCCTATTTGCACTTATTTTTGGATTTAGATCAGCTTTTGAGTTTTGACCATCAAATTTTCAAATTTTTAGAGTTACGGTCTCACTTACCAAAACATGCTTTTTGCAGTTTTTTCTTTGAACTTCTGAGCCCACTTTGATGGTCTTGGTTGTTACCTGACCTACTCTAAGTGCTAAAATGAAAAAAACAAACAAACAATACAAAATCAAAAGTAAAATGGATGATGGAACAATGCTTTCAAGGCATCAAGAAAGATGCAAAATGAAATGCTTTTTGTATCCCACAGACAACTCCTTATGCCTCTCAAGAGTAGATCTAGCGAGTCCCCAACTTCTAGCCTCTACCAAGTACTAAACCCCGTGTCTAGCTGCTTGACTGCTAAGGTGTAAACGGAATGAAATCACAATCTAAGGTCTCGAAAGTAAAAGCTACGACTAGATCACTCACCACCTAAGGATCCCACCAAATTGCTATACTATCCTGTTAGCATTAAAAAAGCAGTTGAGGAGGGAAAAAGCTCTTTAAATTTAGAACTTCCTCCATGATTAGACAACATACACTGACTTGGAGCATTCTAGATGTTGTTTGTGGATCCCAAAGAATGATCAATGACTGGAACTCACTCAAGTACCACAATCAGAAGGTATGTCAGCTACCACTCACTACAACATAACCCAAAGTTATCGACGCCTTATATATTGACGCCCGTGCCTTTCCACGTCCATATCGACGTTCTTACCATTCGTCGATATATGCATCCATAACAGCGTTGATATGCCTGTGGATATAAGCGTAGAAAGGTAAAGTTTTCCACGCGTATATCGACCCAGTTATCGATGCATATATCGACGCAAAGAATTTGGGGGAAAAAAAGCCGAACCCGCGCGAAGGGGCCATTTTCGCCCTCAACGCGCGCGTTCTCAGATCTTGGACGAAACCTGCACAGCAGGTATTATGCCACTCTCCCCCCCCCCCCCCCCCCCCCCCCTCTCTCTCTCTCCACATCGTATGTGTGTGTGTAGGAAAGAGAGAGAGAGAGAGAGAGAGAGAGAGAGAGAGAGAGAGAGAGAAAGAGAGAGAAGTGTGTGTGCGTGTAGGAAATTAAACAGAGAGATAGAGAGAGAAAAATGTGCGTAGGAAATTAAAACTAGAGAGAGAGAGAGAGAGAGAGAGAGAGAGAGAGAGAGAGAGAGAGAGAGAGAGAGAGAGAGAGAGAGAGATGGTTTGCGTAAAAAATTAAAATTAAAGAAAGAAATGAAATGAAATGTTATATTAACTCTTCAAAAGGCCAAAGTGACCTATGAGACCAGAAAGTTACAATGTGGTAGACTAATACAAAGTTAGAATAACAAGATGACAAAATGAAAAAATAAAATATTATGGAATCCTAAACTGCTGGGTGTGGACTAAGCAGCTAAAACAGCTAGCTGGGATAGGTAGATCATAGGAGATCCAGCATCTGTCGCTGGCGGACCTCATCAATCTCCTCCATGGTCAGTAGTCTGACCAGGCGTTGTGCATGTCAAGCCAAAGTGACCTGGATCGTCTGATGCAACCTATGACTTCATTTGACTAGCTCAAAATACATTCGAAGCTCAACTCTCACCTTTACACATGAAAGTCCTCTAGGGAGCAACAATAGCGCCGTCGTTGCTCGTAAAGACAAGCTTCCTCCTCAAAAAAGGTTGGGCGGGGACATATAACAAGCCGTAGGTCAAACGGATAGAAGAAACACCCAAAATACAAGCCGGTTTTGAAGTCCGGTTTGGTTTTTCTACGGAAAAACGTAAACGGACTTCATAAACGGCTTCTACATCGTAGGTCAAATCCGGTTGCGTTTTTCTATGGAAAAACGCAAACGGACTTCGAAAATGGCTTCTATGTCTACCGAAACCATCCGTAGTCCATTAGGTAGTCTTAAGACAATGTCAAGAGCATGTATGGCAAGCCGTAGGTCAAACAGACAGAAAAAACGTCAAATACACAAGCCGTAGGTCTAATCCGGTTGCGTTTTTCTACGGAAAAACGCAGACGGTCTTCGAAAATTGATTCTATGCCTACCGAAACCATCCGTAGTCCATTAAGTAGTCTTTAGGCAATGTCAAGAGCGCGTATGGCAAGCCATAGGTCAAACGGATAGAAGAAACGCCAAATACACAAGCCGTAGGTCAAATCCGATTGCGTTTTTCTACGGGAAAACGCAGACAGACTTCGAAAACTGATTCTACGCCTACCGAAACCATCCGTAGTCCATTAAGTAGTCTGAAGGCAATTTCAAGACCGTCTATGGCAAGCCGTAGGTTAAACGGACAGAAAAAACGTCAAATACACAAGCCGTAGGTCAAATCCGATTGCATTTTTCTATGAAAAAATGCAAACGGACTTCGAAAATGGCTTCTATGCCTATTGAAACCATTTGTTGACGATTAGGTAGTCTTTAAGCAATGTCAAGAGCACGTATGGCAAGCCGTAGGTCAAACGGATAGAAGAAACGCCAAATACACAAGCCGTAGGTCAAATCCGGTTGCGTTTTTCTACGGAAAAACGCAAACGGACTTCGAAAATGGCTTTTATGTCTACCGAAACCATCCGTAGTTCATTAAGTAGTCTTAAAGCAATGTCAAGAGCGTGTATGGCAAGCCGTAAGTCAATGGGTTTGAATTAACGCCAAATACACAAGCCGTAGGTCAAATCTGATTGCGTTTTTCTATGAAAAAACGCAAACGGATTTCGGAAATGACTTCTATGCCTACTGAAACCATCCGTAGTCCATTAGGTAGTTTTAAAGCAATGTCAAGAGCGCGTATGGCAAGCCGTAGGTCAATGGGTTTGAATTAACGCCAAATACACAAGCCGTAGGTCAAATCCAGTTGCGTTTTTCGACGAAAAAACGCAAACGGACTTCGAAAATGGCTTCTATGTCTATCGAAACCATCCGTAGTTCATTAAGTAGTCTTAAAGTAATATCAAGAGCGTGTATGGCAAGCCGTAGGTCAATGGGTTTGAATTAACGCCAAATACACAAGCTGTATGTCAAATCCAGTTGCGTTTCTCTACGAAAAAACGCAAACGGACTTCGGAAATGGCTTCTATGTCTACTGAAACTATCCATAGATGATTAGGTAGTCTTTAGGCAATGTCAAGAGTGCGTATGGCAAGCCGTAGGTCAAACGGATAGAAGAAACACCAAATACACAAGCCGTAGGTCAAATCCGGTTGCGTTTTTTTATGGAAAAACGCAAACGGACTTCGGAAATGGCTTCTATGCCTACCGAAACCATCCGTAGTCGATTAGGTAGTCTTAAGGCAATGTCAAGAGTGTGTATGGCAAGCCGTAGGTCAAACGGACAGAAGAAACGTCAAATACACAAGCTGTAGGTCAAATCCGGTTGCGTTTTTCTACAAAAAAACGCAGACGGTCTTCGGAAACTGATTCTATGCCTACCAAAACCATTTGTAGTCCATTAGGTAGTCTTTAGGCAATGTCAAGAGCGCGTATGGCAAACTGTAGGTCAAACGGATAGAAGAAACGCCAAATACACAAGCCGTAAGTCAAATCCGATTGCATTTTTCTACGAAAAAACGCAGACGACTTCGGAAATTGATTCTACGCCTACCAAAACCATCCGTAGTCCATTAAGTAGTCTTAAGGCAATGTCAAGACCGTCTATGGCAAGCCGTAGGTTAAACGGACAGAAGAAACGTCAAATACACAAGCCGTAGGTCAAATCCGATTGCATTTTTCTACGAAAAAACGCAAACGGACTTCGGAAATGGCTTCTATGCCTATTGAAACCATTTTTTGACGATTAGATAGTATTTAGGGAATGTCAAGAGCGCGTGTGGCAAGCCGTAGGTCAAGCGGATAGAAGAAACGCCAAATACACAAGCCGTAGGTCAAATCCGGTTGCGTATTTCTACGGAAAAACGCAAACGGACTTCGAAAATGGCTTTTATGTCTACCAAAACCATCCGTAGTTCATTAAGTAGTCTTAAAGCAATGTCAAGAGCGTGTATGGCAAGCCGTAAGTCAATGGGTTTGAATTAACGCCAAATACACAAGCCGTAGGTCAAATCTGATTGCGTTTTTCTACGAAGAAACGCAAACGGATTTCGGAAATGACTTCTATGCCTACTGAAACCATCCGTAGTCCATTAGGTAGTTTTAAAGCAATGTCAAGAGCGCGTATGGCAAGCCGTAGGTCAATGGGTTTGAATTAACGCCAAATACACAAGCCGTAGGTCAAATCCGGTTGCGTTTTTCTACGAAAAAACGCAAACGGATTTCGAAAATGACTTCTATGCCTACGAAAACCATCCGTAGTCCAGTAGGTAGTCTTAAAGCAATGTCAAGAGCACGTATGGCAAGCCGTAGGTCAAATAGATAGAAAAAACGTCAAATACACAAGCCGTAGGTCAAATAGGGAAATAAAAAGAGAGAGAGATAGAGAAGTGGAGAGTGAGACAGAGAGAGAGATAGGGAAATAGGAAAATAGAGAGAGAAAGAGAGATAGCAAGAGCGAGGTCGAGAGAGAGAGAAAGGGAGATAGCCATTGGATGTTGAAGAAACTATGGAACTAAAAGAGGCAAAGGGATTTTGCCCGCTACATGCATTGCCATGTACACCTGGGAGTGCACGTATGTGTCTACCCATATAGGATTTGACCAATAAAGACGAGATTTTTACCCGGTGGTCCTGTCCAGAGGTGTACGGAGATTGGGCAAGACTAGAGAATGCGAGGTAGTTTACATTGTGAGGAATAGTCGCAATGCAACGGTACGCAGAGATGGAAACAAACTTGTGATAATAGATTCTACAAAGGTTTGGACAGATGCGAGCAACACATTTGCTCTCCCCGAACATTGCGAGCAAGTGGTCTTTGTACCGGACCCTCGAGAGCGACAATGGTGGTTTGTGGTTCAGGTTGCTCCAAGAAATAAACAAGTATTTGAAGGGCAAGATCTCCTGGAGGAAAGTCAGTCAGACGACGTCCATACTACTGTGACATTAGATGAGATGGATGAAGGTATGGCAGAGGAAGCTGACAGATATACGAGGGATGACGCAGACGAGCCAGAATTGACACTTGTAGATGAAGATGCAATGGATGAAGACAATCTGCCAGAACGAGTTGGGACAGAGTTATGTTTGCAATTAGAGATAGACGATGAAACGGTGCAAGATCTTATCGATGATGCCTCACTCGTCGAGGTCTAGGCTTGTAAGCGTTTGTGAAGACGTTGATTTAAAATTAAGCTTAAAGTTAATTTAAACAACTGTGTTCTGATGCTTTATTTTACTTTCTTTGTGCAGGACTTTAGTATGGCAGACCGGTTTTCAGATCCCGCTTTTATGAGTGCAGATGCATTCATGGGCTTCGTTACACGGATGACGCCTGCTCAGATGGCAGAGGCTTCTCAGGTTTGGGTAGCCAGAGGCACGGGTACTATGCCTTCGGGCTTCACACCCGAGGGTCCGACGCCTAGGGGGGGGACACCTATGGGGGGGGGGGGGGGGGGGGGGGGGGGGGACGCCTATGGGTACGGCGCCTGCTTCTCCCATCACGGCCGCTTCGACACCTAGGGGTGGGGCAGAGGCGGGTACGTCCTCATCTCCGCATCACAGGCGCATCGCCGATCTCGGCGATCGTCAGGTGGAGGTGGTGGTTGCTTTGGAGGAGGGTCCACAGATGCTTCGACCCCTCCTCGCTTACGACCCCCGTCCTACCCAGGCACACCTCTCAACACACCTCTTCGCACACCTCGGACACCTTTGGGGGGCACACGATCCTAGTGCCTCCAAGCTCTATACTGTACGGGCAGATGGTTCTGTTGACATGGATAGAGTCGGGACTGAGATGAGACAGCGGATTCGCCAGCTCGCGGAGCTATAGTTTTTGACCAGCATTTTGACGTCTTGGGATCAGCAGGAAAAGGACAAAGTCACTTACATAGTGGAGACCATCCTGAGAGAGTACCAACCTGCTCCGGGTTCTGACGTTGTTCCAAGGAGGTGGATCAAGGGTGTTGCACGGGACACCGTGAAACATCGATGAGATGCAGCTCGGAAGGCTTTCAGGATCGGCTCGCCGAAGCCTTCGGGCATCCCACACGAGACGTGGCTGCAGATCAGGGAGGATGAGCGGATAGCGGCCAATCAGTTCAGACAGCAGCGTGAGGCCACGCAGATACGACAGATGACTAGGGGTACATCTCATCTTGGCAGCGGAGGCTTCGACACCTTTCGCTATGAGTTTGTGAGTTTCTAATCCAATCTTAACTATGGCGTTTTTTAAAACACGATGAATCATGTATTCTTATTACTCAGATTTTTGTATAAACGCAGAATCTTGCGATGCATCGAGCCCCAACACGTCAGGAGGAGTCAGATGGATATCGTAGAGGTATCTATGAAGTATTGAATGATCTTGATGCTTCAGGAGAGCCTGTAGACTGGGCGGCCTTACAGTCTCGCTGATCGCTTGAGGTGAGACGTTAATATGTGTGAGTTGATTTAATTAAGTAAGTATATGTGAAGTAATATCAATACTAATTTTGTGAGTTGTCCTATGTGCAGGTTGTGATGCCTAGTCATCACTGGACCGGATTTCATATATATGCTTTGTGAGACACAGACACGCTTCTGTGTCTCCTTTGTATAGACATATATATATGGTTATGATTATTGTTCAGACAATTATTGTTTTCCTTATGGTTATGGTTATTGTCATTGTCATTGTATAGACATGGTTATTTCTCCTATTCTTGTATAGACATAGTTATGGTTCAGGTTTTGTTAATGGTTATGTTTAACTTTCTGGTTATGCTTATTGTTATTGTTAATTTTGTTTCTGGTTATGATCAAAGTGGTTATATTGGTCGGTTATGGTTTTAAGTTATGGTTATGCTTTTAAGTTATGGTTATGGTTCGTTATGGTCATTGGCCTTAAATCTCATGTGAGATCCTACATGGATAGCATGTAGGAGGCGTATACATGATATATATTTTCTGAAAAGTTTATGTAAAAAGGAAGGGAACTTTGCCAAAATTTCTGCTGGCGGGAGCACGGTTGATTTTGGTGCTGCTCGCTTTCTTGGGCAGAGGGCAGGAAGTCTGGCTGTGGTGGCTGTGTCCATCTTTTCACTGGGCACAAGCCAGGCTACCTGCCCTTTGCCCAAGAATTTTTTTTCCTGTTATGGCCGTCGATATCCGCGTCGCTATCGACGTCTATATAAGCGTCTATATCGGCGTCGCTATCGGCGTCTATATAAGCGTCGCTATCTGCGTTGCCAATAAACCCTTTCCACGCGTATATCGACGCTCTTTGCGACAGTTTCACAAGGACGCATATAGCGACGTTAAGCGTCGCTATATACGTCGATAACACCTTTTTTTGTTGTAGTGACTCATCTCAGTTGTATTCAGGTTTTGGACAGGGTACCTAAATGGATGCTTACAATTGAGGATGTCATGGTAAATCCCCACATCAAAGACCCATCCGCAGTAAATCTGAAGAGCCTTGTACTCAAATTAGAAATTTTATTCGGGGATAAGACAACTTACAAGTGTATGAAGGATATTCAGACTCAAATCAAGGATATACTGGTTCAACTATAAATTGCAAGGAATATCCTAGATCATCTAATTCTAGAATGCAATGCTACTAGTAGTAGAAGACCACAAACTAGGAGGACTCTTGATGAGCAGGAGAAGAATCTTGAGAGTCTCTATCACCTTGTTGGCATTTCCAGGAAAATGATGTAGCAAGAGAATCAAGTGGTGATGAAATTTATTGAATCTGTTTTTGATTTTCTAGTTTTGATGTATGCCTTACCTATAAAGGAGCTCAAGCTCCCCAGATATCTACCCAACATATCCAGAACTAGCTGATCAGTAGACATACATCAAGATTGTGGATGAGTTGAGGGAATGGTATGAAGGAGCTACAATTGAGTGGACAACACACAAGGAGAAACCTGAATAGGAGGCCCATCATCATCTGATCTAGAAAAAAAAACAAGCAACTTCCAAAGTGCCACCACGAGTACTCTACAGACCCCCAAAGAAGAAGGCCCCATATAAAAAGAAGAAAGTCAGGTGGATTGATACCCCTTAAACTGAGCATACTCTACTATAATGTTGGATTATACCAAAATCCAAAGAAAAGAGGGAAGGAATATGAACGGTGGGAACAACCTTCAAAGGACTCAAATGCATGGTTGGAATCGGTAACTACCGTAACGACTTATTGTGGTAACTGGTACAATGCACATTCAATGAGAGTTCCAATCAAAGGACTATAAATAGGGCCACTACTCAATTTTATAGGCTATTTATTGAGGATCCACCTTGGAGCACAAGCACTCTCACTATCATTGTCTTGTATCTTGTATTTGGAATCTCTTTATACTCTTGTAACTCTAATCAAGCCCAGAGTAGATTTTGCTTTCATTGTTGTACTAGGTAATTCTAGTCTCTAGTTTCAAAGTTCATTATCTTAGTCTATATTTAAGTTCCAGTCTTTACATTTCATTCCCACTCTTGTCTAGTTTAAAGTCACGATCTAATCTAAACTAACCTTAACTACCGATGTGGAATAGCTATCATAAGTGTTCATATCATTCCATCTATACAAAATAATACTGTAGAATTGGGCCCCCAAGGGCATAGTCTCAACCACTTGTGGCTTACCTAGAAGCATCATACTAAAATATCTACTAAAGGTCAAATTCTCGATTAGCTTCTTTCGCAAAGAAAGCACAACCACTATTACGAAGGTGCCATCTTAGAGAGTTTAATGTGCACTCATCATGAGTGGATCATTTTGTGTTGTTCATAGAAAAAAGAGACAAGTCAAATTGCTTATTATAAGACTTTAGACTGGCTCCTGGATAGATGGTCAAAATTGGGTTGCAACTCTATGCATCAACTAGATCGATGGTACATTTTGCCTACTGAAATGAACCTGCAAATGCCCCCCAATAATTTCTATATGCATGTAGCTACAAGCAACTCAATCCTTGACAAAGAGAGCCAAAAGTCCACCAAAAATAGATGATATGGAAAATCCCATATCCAACCTATTAGAAGGCTTCTTCCTTTGTCCCACAAAGGAGATAGACTCCAAAAATCTTCCATTCTTCTCAATCTCTTTGTAAACTTTCCACCTTCACAAAATAAGGAAACATGTATCCTATTCCTATTCAAAATATTAGGTTCAAAAATTGGTAAATCCTTATCATAAAACTAGTTGTACTTTGTAGTTTTCGAATTTTAAGCACAACATTACCATTCAACTAGGAATTTTTGAGTCAAAATTGGACAAAACCCGACCCCTAAATCACCTCCAAAAGTTGCACAATTGATAAATAATTGGAAACCTCAGTAGATATTATAGCCCATGGCCTGGACAAGGTATCACATGGCCCTAAGCACATGGAAAAATATTTCTAGTTAGAGTAATGAATGCAACCAAGATAGCATGGCTTTATTTTCATGTTGGGAAGGCTATTCGAAGTGTTAGTAGCTCATGTACAAACCAAAAATAGTAGCAGAGAGGTCTAGGGAAGCTTGGGGACTGCTTAAGCACGGCCCCGTCTTGCTAGTGAAAATCTACAAAATCATACCAACTTTCACAAATTCACTTAAATTCAAAGACCCTATCAAGATCCTCTGCAGCCTTAGAGTGCAACTTTAGAGCTCTACTCAAAGTCACTATAAGAGTAAAAACTCTAGAGCTAATCAAGGTAATTAATCATAAACCGCCTTAGATCTTGAAAGGCAAATTAATCTAAGACTATTCTATACTTTTATGTTCTAAATTTAAAAGATTAGGCCATTTTACATCAAACAATAACTTTATTTCTATATATTCAAAATGCTAATAATAATTCTCTTATAAGAACATCAATTGCATGATTATTAGATTGTATTAAGCTAGAAACTTCATATTTTAAAAATAAGAAAATAGAGAATTAATTATTAAGTTTATCTCAAAATTATTTTTAAGAGTTGTAGTTATATTTTGAAAACCACAGTTTTTAGTTGATCTTTTTAAAATGAAAGTATTACTTATTAGAATAGAATAAATGTGAGTTTTTTCTTTAAATTAAAGGAAAAATCTATACTATTTCAACTTGAATACTTATAAAATAACTTTTAGAGTTGCTATACTTTGTGAGCAAGCCATGGTAATTATTTCAAAATCGTGTTATAATTGTGATTCTAACCATAAATCAAACGGGATCAACTTGAAAATTTATGAGATAATTTTAGAGTTCAAAATGCATTGTTAAAAAATCAAGATAACAATATCATGATATGATTTTTAGTTTAAATATTTATCAAAATAAAAAGTTCTTCTATTTTGAGAGTACATTAAAAGGAGAAAATATCATAATGACCTTAAAAAAAGATGAGGTGTTTTTTAGAGTTCAAACACACTTTTAAAAAGTCAAAATAAAAATATCATAATGAGATTTTTAGTTTATATACGCCCATCACTCTAGGGCTATCTATCTTTCCATTGCACACTAAGTAACACACTCTCTATTGTGTGCCTTGAGCTTCCTTCGTCTTCTCCAAGCTGTGTGGTTTTCTCTGCAA
This sequence comes from Adiantum capillus-veneris, assembly GCF_014529385.1. Taxonomy (NCBI): domain Eukaryota; kingdom Viridiplantae; phylum Streptophyta; class Polypodiopsida; order Polypodiales; family Pteridaceae; genus Adiantum; species Adiantum capillus-veneris. Next base: position 60,846,952 of record NC_140951.1, on the reverse strand, counting down.
GCCTAATTCCAACAATTGGTATCAGAGCAGGTTGCGTCCTCCCGGGCTTAGTCGCTAGCTGCTCCAATACACGCCTGCTCACTTTCTCCGATTTCAGTGACCTTTGGCGAGCGTTCACAGGTCAACAAAAATTTTGGTTTGGGCTCAGAATTTTGATTTGGGCTCATTTCGGCCTCCGTTTCCATCACAGGCTATTTCGTCATTTTGTGCAAAATTTTTGTCAGTGTCGTTTTCTGCAGAACAGGTGCCTTATAGTCTTCTACGGTTTGTGCTATATAGCACAGGCTGTTCCCACTCTGTTTCTCCTATTTTTGGACAGTTTTCACATCAGGTGCAGCATTTACCATGGCTGACAACAACAACACAGATGTGTTCAAGAGGACAGGTTGGATGGGGACAACTACCCTATGTGGGCTTATATGATGCAACATGTTCTTGTGTCAAAGGGTGTTTGGAACATTGTGCAAGGCATTGATGCACATCCTTGTTCTGAGGATGTAGGCGATGTTGAGGATGTTGCAGGTCTTGCTACAAGGATTGCAGCTGTTAGAGTTGTTTTGCCTACGGCAGAACAAGCTCGTTGGGATGTTAAGGATGCGCAGGCTCATGCATTGATTGTGTTGTTTGTGAAGCGCACCATTGTTCCTCACATCCGTTTAGCAAAATTTGCAAAACAGGCTTGGGATATTCTAGCAGGTCTTTATGCAAGTCGCAATGAGGCTAAAATTGCTTTGCTGCGTAAAGAGCTGGAGTCGACGATTATGCATGAGGAAGATGATATGGACACTTTCCTTGCTAGTGTCAAGGATATCAATGAGCAGCTTATTTCTGCAGGTGAAGTCAATTCAGACAGTTCCCTTGTGCAGACTGTTCTTGATGCCTTACCAGATTCTTACCAGACTTTTGCTAGTACTTGGAGACTTATGACCCAAGGAAATCCAGAAGTTGTCAAGTTTGATGCATTATGCACATTGCTGTTGCAAGAGTCACTTTCTAGAAAAAACAGGACTAGACAGCGTGCAGTTGAACAGGCTTTTATTGCTTCTCAAAGAAAGGGTGGTAACATTAATGCAGCCACTTCTTATGGTTCTGCCGCGAGTGGCAAAACTTCTGTTCCTAATGCTTCTGCTGGCAGCAATTCATCTGGCAATTCTGGTGATAAGGGCAAAAAGAAGATGCGTTGCCATTATTGTAAAGCCAATGATCACTTGATCAAGTCGTGTCCTAAGTTGAAGGCCAAAGAGGCTAAGAAGAAAAAGGGTGGTTCCACTGCAAATGTTGGTTCCACTACAAATGCAACCATTGTTGAGTCTTCTGTGAAAGGAGACTGTAATGCTGATGTTGATGCAGAATGGGCTTTTAGTGCAGAGTGCACTTACAATCCTGTTGTCCATGATGCATGCTTGTCAGTTGCTGTAGATTCACATGTATGGTATTTCGATAGTGGTGCTACAAAGCACATTACCTCACATCGTGAATTGTTTACCTCTCTCGAGTTTGTCCCTCATGGGAATTCAGTCACTTGTGCCAAAAACGCCTCCAGTTCAGGGAGTTGGAAAGATTGTGCTCACTGCTGCTAATGGCAGTTCCTTCACACTTGTTGATGCACTTTATGTACCTGCGATCAAGAAGAATCTCTTGTCTGTATCCGCACTTGCTAGACTTGGACTTGTAGTCAAATTTGTGGATGACAGATGTATAGTTCATGATCTCAGTTTTGGTGATGAAATTGTTGCATCTGGCCTTTTGTGATGTGGGTTGTATAAGCTCTTTTTGTATGACAAGTTGGGACAAAACTTTGCAAATGCTGTTGCAGATTCAAGGGCTATTTCAGATGCAAAACTTTGGCATGCACGTTTTGGTCATCTGAATTTTGCCAGTTTGCTGCGTTTGCAAAAATCTGATATGGTTGCTTCTTTGCCGCCTCTTGAAGCACCTGTCAAACATGTTTGTGAAGGCTGTATTTTGGGTAAGATGCAGCGTTCTAAATTTCCAAAGGATGGTTCACTTCGGGCCACATGCAGGTTGCAGCTTGTGCATAGTGATGTTTGTGGGCCCATGCAAACTCCGTCCTTGGGCAGTTACCTGTACTTCGTGACTTTCATTGATGATTAATCCAGGCATGCATGGGTATTTCCGCTTAAAGCGAAGTCCGAAGTTTTTATGTGCTTCAAACAATTTCTGGCTATGGCTGAAAATGTCTCGAAATGTACTATGGGCACCCTCCATTCCGATCCAGGGGGGGAGTATATGTCTCATGAATTTAATGTATTTCTGGCTAGTCGTGGGATAAAACACCAATGTACAGTGCCTTATAAACCTCAGCAAAATGGTGTTGCTGAGAGGAAAAACAGGTCACTGACGAAAATGGCACGATGTATGGTCAAAAGTCAAGCTTTACCGCATTCTTTTTGGCTTGAGGCCATCATGTGTGCAAGTTATGTACTTAACAGGTGTCCTACGAAAGCTTTGCATTCTATTACTCCATAAGAAGCATGGCATGATAGAAAGCCTTCTATTGAGCACATGCGTGTTTTTGGCTGTTTGGCATATGCTTTGGTGCCACAAGTGCAGCGCAGAAAATTGGATGATAAGGTTGTCAAATGTATTTTTGTTGGTTATAGTGCTGAAAGCAAAGGTTACAGGTTGTATCATCCACAAAAAAACGTATTTTGGTTTCTCGGAATGTAGTGTTTGTGGAAGATTCTGTTCAGCCCTTGCCGTCATGTACTAGAGACAATAATGTAAGCTCACAGGACATTTATGACACTTTGTTGCCTCTTTTCAGTGGTGGAAATACGAATGTAATTTCCAATGAGGCAAATGTACAGCCCATGGGGGTTTCTGAAAATGTTTTAGATCAGCCTATTACTGATGCAGATGTACATGATGTACTTGATGAGGAAAGGGCTGAAAATGAGCAGGCTAGAGGTATGCCAAAATGGCTGGTGCACACTTTGCGTGATAGTAAATTGGATGCACCTTTGTCTAGTCGTACTCGTTCAGGCTCTCGCCATGCATCTTATGCATCAGATTGTTATGCTTTGGCTGTGTCTAGCTTACATGATGTTGAGGATCCTCTGTCTTTTGATGAAGCACAAAATTCAGAAAATTGGCTGGCTGCCATCATGCAATCAGAATATGATGCACTTATAGAAAATGACACATGGACTTTATGTGATTTGCCTCCTGGCGAAAAGGCCATTGGTATGAAGTGGGTTTACAAGTTGAAACGCAAGCCGGATGGTGAGATTGATCGCCATAAGGCTCGACTTGTTGCAAAAGGTTATGCACAACAAAAAGGCATAGATTATAAAGAGACTTTTGCTCCCACTTGTCGTATGACTACTGTACATTTTCTATGTGCATTGGCAGCTCATTTTGGTTGGGATGTACATCAATCAGACATTGTTACTGCTTTCTTGAATGGTGACATATTTGAGGAAGTTTATGTAACGCAGCCTCGCGGTTTTGTCATTAAAGGACAAGAGGACAAAGTGTGCAGATGTAAGATGGCTTTGTATGGGTTGAAGCAATCTCCTCGTGCTTGGTATGAGAAAGCTGACACTCATTTGGTCAAACAAGGCTTTCGTAACAGTCCAACAGAAAGCACATTGTATGTAAAGCGTGAGGGTGATGTACTTCTCATTGTGGTTCTTTATGTTGATAATTTGCTGATCACTGGACCGAATGAGAGACATATTGCTGAATTTAAGTCTGATTTGAATGCTACTTTCAAGATGAAAGATTTGGGGCTATTGCATCATTACTTGGGTATACAGTTTAAACAGTGTGATGGTGGTATTTCCTTGTGTCAGAAAAGTTACATAGAGACATTGCTATGTAAGTTTGGACTTGAGGATTGCAAACCTATTGCCACTCCCATGGAAACAGGTTTGAAATTGAGTCTACATGATGCTGGCGATCCTGCTGATGTCACTCTTTACCAAACTGCTGTTGGCTGCCTCATTTATGTATGCAACACGAGGCCAGATATTCAGTTTGCAGTCTCACAGGTCAGTAGATTTATGCATAGCCCAGGGTCTAAGCATTGGCAGGCTGTCAAGAGGATTTTCCGCTACCCTAGTGGCACTTTACATCTTGGCTTGTTTTATCCCAAGGGGGGATCATTCCCGCCAGACTTACATGCTTTTTCGGACTCAGATTGGGCTGGTTGTTTTGACACGCGAGTGTCCACATCAGGTTTTTGTTTCATGCTTGGAAGTTCATGTATATCATGGTTGAGCAAGAAGCAACTTACTGTGGCCACTTCGAGTTGTGAGGCTAAGTATAGGGCAGTCTTCACAGCGACGGTTGAGTCTGTATGGCTCAGACGCCTTATGGCTGATTTGGGTGTTGGACAGGACACTGCCAACACTATCTACATTGACAGTCAGAGCGCATTGGCAGTTGCGAGGAACCCAATTTTTCATGCTCGCACAAAGCACATTGAGGTGCATTACCACTATGTCAGGGAGAGGCTCTCAGCAGGAGAGATCAGCTTGGCTTATTTGGCAACACATGACAACCTTGCAGATCTTTTCACAAAGGCATTGTCTCGTGAGAAGCTTGAAGCTTTCCGCAAAGCTTTGGGCTTACTCCCCTTTGTGGACTGATCCTGTCCTCAGGGCATGGCACTTCCCTTTACTCATGCCAGCTCTCGTTCACCGCATCACTCCAGGGGGGATTTGTTACCATATACATGTGGTAGTGATGTGTGTGAACACACTAGGACCGTTAGGGCATTTTTTCCCTCTTTAGGAGGTTTTTTCCCCGTGCATTGTATATACGCCCATCACTCTAGGGCTATCTATCTTTCCATTGCACACTAAGTACCACACTCTCTATTGTGTGCCTTGAGCTTCCTTCATCTTCTCCAAGCTGTGTGGTTTTCTCTGCAACCCTAATTCCAACAAATATGCTCGATTAGCAAATAGTTGGGCTTTATGAATATGCTTGATTAGCAAATGATTGGGCTTAAGCATCTGACAGTTTATGAATATGCTCCCAAAAAATTCAAGCTTAATTAGCAAAGATCTAGACGCTTCCATCAAGTCGCTTTCCCAATCATAAACTGGTTTTAAGCAGGCATCTACGTGCTCCACCATCTCTTCATGAATCTCTTCTCTTGAACTTTAATGACACACATCTCCAGGTGTTGGAGACATACGAAGGTCTAGATCCAAAGGAAACTTTTAACTTCAAAAGCCTGCAAAATCACAATCGAAAGCCAATCATTGTCAATTGGCTGATAATTGGCAAATATTATATTATAACTTACATCTTTTGATCCAAATATGCCATAAGTATTCATCGCGAACAACATCCCAGAGAGTGTTAGGAAATCCCATGAAATCTTCTAAAAGAATACGCTGCCAGTCAACCAAGAACATCTAATACATGGTAGGTGATTCAAAATTTGGAATTCCTATTTATTATCTTTGCATAATATAAATTAGTGAAAAAGATCTTCTTTTGCAAAATTGCACCACTGGCAAATCGCATTACTTAGACAAGTGCAATCACATGTAGCTATTCAAAGGATATTTCAAGATTCTTTCTAATACTCAGATGAAAAAACGTTTTGGCCACCTATTTGGGTTGATGCGTGTGATAATGTTCATATGTGTGTTTTTGGGGATACCAATCATTGGCAAATCACATTAATCTTTGCAAAGCTACAAGAAGTAGTTCACTTACATTCTCCAACATTGATTAGTAAAGAACAAACGGGGTGTGTGTGTATTAATTCAATTGGATCACATGGTCTTTCATTGAAGAGGTCATGAAAGCACTGGGCCTCAAATGGGCCGCAGATGTGTCGATTGGTCAGCACATTGGGTGTTGGTAGCCAATTTGAGCTCTTATTTAATGAGCGAATTGTGGGGGATTTTGATGTAAAAAGATCAATCAAGCCAGGCTGTCCACTGGCTCCCCTTTTATTTGCCATTAGATCTCATCTCCTAGTGACAATGCTCAAAGACAGTGCTTCAAGAGGGGAGATCCAAGGGCTAGATCCAAGGGCTATCCTTCCCCAATAACGACCAACTACTGGTGAAATTGTTTGAGGATGATTCACTACTCTTCCTAAAAGCTTGTCCTTAGGTGATCAAGAAGGCTCTAGAAATTGTGAAAATGTATGCCATAGACACAGGGTTGTAGTGCAATATTGAAAAACCTAAATTGATCTCCCTGTCAGAAGATGATTCGTTCAATCCGACAATGTGGTCTGGGGAGGTGGTGTTCAAAGGGACTGTGTTTAGGCAGTTGGATCCCCTCCAAGGGTGGATATTACCCACAAGCAAAGATTCTCATGGGTGATGGATAAGATAAGGAGCAAGTTGCGTAAGTGGGAGTATGTGCTCCTCCCCTTCGTGAGCAGATTGAAAGTGATTAATTCGTTTATGCTCCCATATTTGGAATTTAATGGTCCACTACTTAAGATGCCAAATGCACCTGGAAGGAGTTGTTTAAATCGATGAAAAATTTCCTCTAGAAAAAAACAATAAAGACTTGTTGCTTTGGCAATGGGCAAGCTGGGAGTCCATAGCGAGGCCGTTGGGGCAAGGTGGTCTCGGAATTCTAAACCCTAGTACTCACGTAGAGGCCTAGTGTGCCACGTTTGTGGTTGTAATCACAAAGCAAGATCAAGCCTGGGATGTTATGACAAAGGCCATGATGAACAATGCCAAACTGTACTCGCAAGGTGGCCAATGGAAAGGGCTAGATCTACACGACAAGTTGCTTGCCCCTCGATGGTCTAGCTTGATGCTTGGGGGCTTAATTGGCGAGCTGTCTCGAAAGTGCAAAAGAGTAGCGTAGGCCTTGGAATGGGGAGAGGTAACTAGATACTTCCACAACTCAATGTCTCATTCGTCCCCTTGGCTTTCAAAGGCGGGAAATATCCAGTTGAACCCTGCTTAGAGGGAGGTGGCCAGAAAGATGAACAACAAAGGACTCCATCGACTGGGATAGTTTTGGGACTACAGTAGGAGTGACTGGAAGGGATCAGACCAACTAGCCTCCCAGTTCAATCTCAATGGGACTGAAAGGTTGCTGGTGGTAAATCGAGTCTTAGAACGACTTGATGGTTGCTGCCTACCCAGCAAGTCTAGGTTTGATTGGAAAGCATGGCGGTGGTCTTTAGACAGACACTTCTGCAAACCACACACCAAGGAAGTGTACAACATCCTCATGGTCTCACTGGATTGGTTCTCCCCTCTGAACAAGCAATGGGGCAAGCAATGGCTAGAGGCAAGATGGGTGACAATTGTAAAGAACATCCAATGCCCACAATGGCCGTATAGAATGAAGGTCTTTGTAAAGAAAGTACTTTGGGGGCCTTGTCGATTGGGATGAAGATCCTAGCTAGAGGTACTCGTCTAGATAGATGCCCACAATGCAGATCAGCAAGCGAGAACCTCCCCCACTTGTCCAAGGGTTGTCCAAGGATCTATGGCCTAGCTAGAAAATATGCATGTGGGTACAAAATACATGGAAGATTGAGATCTACAAGAATGATATTTCTTGGGTGGGAAGGTGATCATGAACCAACCACTTCTAATCAGTACAAAAATTGTCAGGTTCTACTATTTTAAACAAGTCTGGAGGGCCAGGAATTGTCGACTTTTTGAGAACGCCATTGAAACAACAAGGTTCACGGAGATCATTCAAGAAAGCAGGGAAACTATTATTGCCATTGGGAAATGGAGGAACTCTGAAGAGTGGGACAAGGTGGTGATTGCTGTAATATCAGAACTGCATGGATAAGAGCCTTATCCTTAGCAAGCCTCGTGTTTTACCTCTGCCGCGGGGTGGCCCCCCTTTTAGGCGATGTACTAGTGTTTGCTGGAAGATGTCATGGCTCGCCACGAGCATGACTAGTAATTGTAATTCTTTTGTGTTGCTAATATAATCTACTCAAGATTTTGAGTTTTGCCTCTCTCTCCCCCCCCCCCCCCCCCCCCAAAAAAAAAGAAAAAAAAGCAAACGGGGTGTAGGCTACGCACAGAAAGTATCTGGCATGTCCTCATAAAATGCTTTGTTGGAAATGGATGTTGTAATTGCATGATACTAGGGTAAGGTCAACAAGATTTTGACCTTTGGTTTTAGGACTCTACTATTATTGTAGTATCTAAATGAAATCATTGGACAATAACTTGCTCACGTGCAATTACCCTCTTTGGAGGACATGGATTTTGTCATCATTGAAGAAGAGATTGAAAATTTTGAAGTCAATGCGTCTTTGATGCTTGTATGAGAGTTGGTCAATAAGCTAAAAGTTGTTGTCAAGCTAGAGAAAGCTCACATTCAAATCTCTCAAAAGAGAAAAATTGGCACAACACAAGCTTCTCATAGACCACAAAGAAGACAGACTGCAACAATCTAAATGTGTTCAAGAAGCACTATCATGAGATTGACATGCTCATACAACAAGAGATGGAAAGAAGATGCACATACACAATTACATATCCAAATCATGAATGCATCTTGATACAATTTGCAATGTTTGTCAATAACCCCTAGTTTGAAGTGCTCTTTGTGGTCAAAAGCCATTGTTGCAAGCAATTGAATCTTGCAAGGTTTTGCTTGTGACATGAGTGGAAAAGTTGAGTATTCATAGTAGAATAATGTTGTTATGGGGTAGAGAATGGTATGTTGGTGACTATTCCCTGTAATGCAAGCGATTGCATGGCGACTGGCAGGTTGGGAGCCATGGAGGAGTATGAATTACAAGCGAATGGTCACCAACAAACCATTCCCAGCCGTCAAGCATCTATGGGATGGGGGCCAATCACGATCGTCAAACTGCCAGTGCGCACAGTATAGGAGCTTCAAATCAAAAAATTCTCGATGCTGAGGTGCCACTAACAGATCGATTTCCTTCCACCAATGTTTCATTCTAGGTGTTGATGTGTCAAACACTGATGGCATTCCAAGTGCCGTGGTGTCTCCTTCTTAGTTGTGGCCATGTTAGCTGCCGAAAAGCATTTCGGCAACAGTTGACATGGCTAGCATCCATGGGTTGCATGGGGTATAATGAAAGTAAGTTTGACGGCCCATATGTGCAGCTTGACCTTGATGGTAAAAGGGAGGCTTATGTGGTGAGTTCTATTTTTCGGCCCAACCACAAAAGTCCATGAATTCTATGAAAGATAGAAGCTTTTACAAGAAAAAACGCTATAGAGCGTTGGATAAAAAGGATTGAATGGGGTAAAAACGTGTTGGAATGCCCACATTTTTTGTCAAATATTTTCTTTTTTGAGTTTACACAAATATATATTGATTGGCATGTGATCCGACCAATTCCGAAGTGGCATTTGATGCCGCATTATATTACAGTACACGCCACAGCGTTTTCTCAAGCAAAAAGCAGTATGGCACAGTTCGTTACTCTTCTAGCGGTGCTGCTGCTGCTGCTGCCAGCTTACTGCGCCAGGACGGCCGAGGCAGCGAAATGTAATAGCGAGATCATCGAGATCATAGTGATTGGAGACTCCACTGCAGCAAACTACACCAACGACCCCACCAAGTTTCCTCTCTCTGGCTGGCCCATGCTCCTGCAGGACCACTTCAATAACTAGAGCGTGGCTGTACGAGATGTGGCCGCGCCCGGACGGAGCTCCAAGTCCTTCTACGACGAGCAGTTGTGGCAGCAGGCCAAGTCCACCTACCTCTCCGCCGGCGACTATGTCTTCATTCAGTTCGGCCACAACGACGAGAAGTCGGACACCCCCCGACACACCGAGCCCCTCTCCTCCTACAAACACTACCTCTCCCTCTTCATCAACGAGACCCGCGCCGCCGCTGCCACTCCCGTCCTCATCACCTCCATCGCCAGAGCCGTCTGGAGCCACGGCTCCCTCAAACAAACGCTTGGAGACTACCCCACCGCCATGCGCCAGCTCGCGAACGACCTCCAGGTCCCCGTCATCGACCTGAACGCAAACACCACTGCCCTCTTCTCTCAACTCGGCGAACTCGCCACTCAGAACACCCTCTTTATGTGCCTGCCTCCAGGCAAGTTCCCCAACTACCCCCACGGCATAAATGACACCTCCCACTTGCAAGTCGAGGGAGCCAAGCAGGTCGCTGCACTTGCAGCCCAGGGCATCGTCCAGGCAAACCTTCCCCTTCAAGCGCAACTACTCAACTCTACCCTCGTCTTATGACTGCAATATATCGACTAGAGACATTGAGTTCAGTCCTGCACTGAGCACGTATATACGCGCATGTGTTGGACTTGTAGCTGGACCTCAAAGTAAGTATACGTCTTGAGCTCAAGACTTGTTTTCCTCCAGCTCCTGATCTCACTCTCTCTCTCTCTCTCTCTCTCTCTCTCACTCTCTCAAGCAGTGGGTCACAAGCTCTGGCGAGCAACAAAGTGAAAGGACACAAAAATCATCAGATTAGGCAAAGAATTGCCTCACATGTGAATATTGCCGTTAGCATGTCCAACATACTGACATCCAGCTTTTAGCAACAGCCTTATCTATTTGCTCGGGTAATCATGAATAACAAATCACTAACTAGTCTTGCTTGGTGGGCATTGCAATAGAACATAATAAGACATACAAAGATTGACATTAAGCATCTAGCACTGAAGTGAACAAGTACAAAGTGCATTGAATTACATATTGTTTACCTCTGTAGTTGTCTGTAAAATGGTCCAATTTCACCACATTGATGAACTTCAAAAAAAGAATTGCATGTGTGTTTATTACTTTAAATTAAGCGTAGTCAATTTTCTCTTATTTCTTATACAACTTGAGAGATAGATAGATAGATTCCATTATCGTCCTCGGAGGTCAAATATGATCCATGGGACCGAGAGAGCATACATGGTTGGACCTCTTACTAGAATAGTACATGGAAAATCATAGCTAATGCGGATACAACAAAAAAATTGTGACATATGTCACTTAGGGAGGGGAGAAGGGGAAGATGGCTTTGGAGCTTTTTGAGCCCAAAATTCCTCCATGATGGCTTTGCCGTCTCGATAGACGGCCCATTTTTTGGCTGCTCGTGCTTCTCGAACCTTTTGAAGTTCTAATTTCTCCTTGACTTTGAGTTAGGCACGTGTCAAGGCTTCACTTATCATACTTTACTGCCCTTGAGAAACCATGCTTATTGTAGAAGTGATATACGCGCCTCTTTAGTTTTGAAGACCAAGATGCCTTGATTAGTGCGGTTGTCATGCTGAACCTTCTCAATTGTGTTGAGATCGAACTCGATTGGGTGAATTGCTTGGTTGAGCTTGACTAGTGTCGAGGTGAAGTCGTCATTCTCTCCCCACCAAGTTGGAAGGCAAGGCACCAATGCGGACAGAGAGTGCCAATCCTTCCCGTCGACGACGTTCTTGCAAGCATTCTTCTACCTCGGAAGAGATTGCAACAATTGCTTGGTGAACTTGGGTGGCAAGGTTAACAACACTTGTGGTGAGGGTAAGTTGGACTTCTTTTACCTTGGCGAGGATGTGTTCATTGTCGAATTTCTTTTGAGATTCCAAGGAGGAGAGACGCATCTCAAGGGCTTCGAGACGTGCCTTGAGCTTTGCGTTCTCGTCCTTGCGCTCTCGAATTTGAACTTGAAGATGATCCATCGGATCCACATGTGGGGTGGGCACAAAGAGTTGTATTCATTTAATTCGGGAGAGAGATCTGCAGCGTTGCATCGTTGCTTGAAGAAGAAGCCCCCTTCCCGATTTGCAGGTTTGAGTAGGTCGAATCCTCTGCCTATTGCCCCCACCGTGGGAAGGGACTCATGTTTGTTTGGTTGAACATGATGTTATTTTTTAATCGCTAGGGTCAAAGTTGAAGCCAAAGTTTGCAACGAGCTGGAGCCGAGGTTTGAGCAGTGGTGAGCTAGGGACTGGAGGTATCGGTTGAAAGAAGATGGTGAAGGGGTGAAGCTTTGGTGCAGGGGGGCCTTCCACAGGGCCACCCCTCGCCCTTGGGAGGCTGACTAGGAGTAGAAGAGAGAGTCGAGGCGGTTGCAGCTAGGGTTGCAGAAGAGGCGGTTGTTGTTAGGGTTCACGACTCAGAGAGTTGTTGTGAGAGAGAGAGAGAGAGAGAGAGAGAGAGAGAGAGAGAGAGAGAGAGAGAGAGAGAGAGTATTACGTGTTGTCACAGTTGGGGGGAGCAAAGAGTCCTAGCTATCGATCACAAGACCTCACATTAGTAAAAAATATGAACCCCAAAGGGGCTTTATAAGAGCAACCAATCAGATTCAGTCAATAATAGGACATAAAAGAGGGGGACATAGATAGCCTATATCTACGAACCTAAAAAGTATATCATGTAATATATCTATGGAAAGAGCTCGGCAATGCGCTCCAAATGCATTATAATCCGATAAATTTGGAGTTAAAATTCTCAAGTTGCTTTTACCCTAAAGGGCTCTTTTGGGGTCCATATTTTCCCTATTGGATGGAAACATATATGAGGAGAAAAAGGTTGGGATAAAAGGTTGTAATCATGCTATAGAATGGTTATGCAAAGGAGAACGTTGGTTTGCAATATATAAGATGCATTGCAAACAAGGACATACGTAGATTCACATCGACCACCTAGGAATAAAGTAAACATGTACAGATTGCATTGAGTATTGCAATACATAAGTTGAATTGCCGAACTGTGAGAAAAGAAGTGCGTGTCTATTTGATAAATAGAAACAATGTTGAAATTGAGCAAGAACTAGTAAGGAAAACATGTGGCCAGACTAAACTTAAGAAAGCATTGACAGGTTCAAAAAATACAGAAAGCATCAATAGACTTAAAAAATTACATTGCACTATCGACCTAGTAATCATGTACGGGTGTCATCCAAGTGTCACTACAAGAGGTTGTGTGCACTTGTGACGTTTTTAGTGACGGAAATACATTGGGTTTTTGGACTCCCCAGCGTCGCTAAGACCGTTGTTGATAGCATTGATACGGGAACGTCGCTATATACGTCGCTATAACCGTCACTATATAGCGACGCTAATAGTGACGCCTACAAGCTTCATATAGCGACACCCAAGAGTAAAAATTCTTGGTGGCAATACATTCACCCATCAACCATATTGAATGTTCAATAATAGAGTAAACCTTTGAAAGAAAGTGCAAGCTTAGGTATAGACCCAAAGTAGTCACTCACAAGACAATATAACCATTAACTCCATCATTCATAGTATTGTTTGCAGAATAAAGATACAAAACTGACAAAAGTAAATTGATGAAAGTAAATCAATGACAATTGTACACAACATAGGCAAAATCACTTGATTATTAAGCTTTGAAAATATAATAGTTACAACACCATTGTCATTATTGAGAAAATATACATGGTTTTTCAATAGTTACAAAAAGTCGTATACACGTCATCTCATGATACATATGCTATGACAAAAGGAAAATAATGTTATCTAGCTACGGCTAGACTGACGTCGTCTAATCAGACGTCTCATCACATCCAAGTGGCATATCTATTGGATTTTGCAAAAAAAAAACAATAAGACAGCTTTCTGTAAGTATAAACATAAAATTTACAAAACAATACAACAAATAGAAAAGAGAAAACTTTAATACTAACTATGCCGCCATGAGAACTTAGAATGTCCATCAGGGCGTTTAAACCCTTCCTGCTTGCGTACTCGTGCTCGTACGATGTGGGGTCACTAAATGTCTCATCGACCACTTTTTGAAACATACAAAGAATCCATTATGTTAGAATTTAAAAACCCCTAAATCCTAAACTATCAAACCTAAAGAGCAATGCAAAAACACTTACAAAATTGGCCTCAAATGATGCCCACCCGCCGCTCCCCAAGTGGTGTGATCTCCCTACCTCTACTCGCGCTTTGGCTACCTCCTTTTGTTGCTTTCACTTGTCAGGATTCTCGTGCGCTGCTCGCTTCGCATTCTTCCAATCTTCTTTGGCCAACCAATCTGGTCTATTCCACCCATGCTTTATTGATTTTTGCACTTCAAAACGCTTGTGCTTGCAGTACTCACGCATTCGAACCTTCATCAGGTCTTCATTGAAGCGATTATCCCGTGTTGACACGAGAAACTCGTCATGCAGCATGCTGATGACTCTGTCTTTTAATTCACTTGGTACTTCACTCTAGGTGTTTAGTATGTAGTGTCTAAACATCTGAGAGCAAAGACCGAGCATGCGCGAGATCACCTTCTTGCCTTCATCATCCAAGATGATGTCGCCACTGAAGTCGACGGAGTAAGACAAGCCCTCTTGCCAGTGACGCGTGAACTTGGGTGTCCCAATAGGGGTCTCTAGCGGCGTGTCGATGGGTATGAATGTTAGGTGTCTCCACTGGAGTCTGGGCCCCGAAGCCAGGAGTGTCGACTGGGGTGACTCCCGGAGATGTAGGTAGTGGTGTATAGCCAGGAAAGGCCGTCAGCGCGCAAAACCTGGCGTAGATGTTGATGCCGTGGCTGGTGTGGGGGCGGAAAAATAAGGGGAAGGTAAAGAGCCTCGTCGAAGACGAGGTGGTGTCGAGGCATCAGCGGCAGCATCCGCCACCACTAGAGCGTCGATGACTAGACGAGTGTGAAGATTGTCTCGTCGACACCGAAGCTTCGGAGCGCGCTAAATGCTCCAAAATAGAGCGAGATGGTGAAGGAGTAGAACGACGTGATGGTGCTCCACAGCGATGACAATCCTCGTACCATTGCTCTGCCGGGGTGACAAAGAATAAGGAAACTCATCATCATCCATACCCGCATTAAACACACGAACATTTGATCTTAATATTGAATGGAGAAGAAAACATGGACAAGGAGAGAGAGAGAGAGAGAGAGAGAGAGAGAGAGAGAGAGAGAGAGAGAGAGAGAGAGATAGATAAATAGATTTTATTATCGTCCTCGGAGGTCAAATATGACCTATGGGACCAAAGTTACATGTGATGTAATATGTGTATGGCTGATGAGTGACTCTCGATGCTCCAAAATTGTAGTGATGAGAGTCGCAATGGAGAGCCCACACTTTGGCTGGGAGAAGAAAGTGTGTAGGTCTAAGTTATGACTGAAAATGTGAGAGAAGCAAGTTCGGATGTGATCAAAAGCTGAGCACTCTAGTAGTGTGTGGTACTCAGACTCTCGAACTTGCAGTGAGCATAATGTGCACAATCGATTTGACTCTTCTCCATTGCCCCAACGCCCTATCTCGCATCGAAGAAATGGGAGCTAAGCCGAATTGCTGCGATAGTGCGTATCGCGGACAAGGGAATAGGCTCAAGCATGTAAGTGTGAGTACGATTTCCTCTCTCAGCGAAGAACATGGTTTTGTAGTTGGGGGCAATATAGGTGGTGTAATGTATGAAGCGTGACCCATCGGATTTCTCCCAAGCCGTAATACATTGGCGTTGTAGAAAAGCTTCATTCACTTGAGAGTCAATTGAAGCATCATGTAGCAAGTGTAATGCATCCCATCTCCCAAACCACTTCTTTATGTCTTGCATCCATCCCGTGCTCAAGATCTTGCTTTTATGCGTCTTTTGAACTTTTTTGCTTGCTTCCCATGCAATTGTAGGAAGTCGATGTGAGGGGTTTTGACGCATCTTTATCATGTACTCCACAACCCTTTCCATGCCCATAACCTCAATTGGAAGAGATCCCGACTCAAGAAGTAGGAGCATATATGGTGTTTGTGTCTTAACTTAGAGAAAGTTTGTAAGAAAACGCTTTTGAACATTCTCAAACTCTTTCCAAGTAGACTTTGAGATGCTCCCGCCCCACACTTCAACTCCATAAAGAAGAACCGGTGTCACTAATGCATCAAAAAGATACTTCTTGAGAACCCAACACTTGATGTTTCCCGCATTACACATGTTCTCAAATGCATAATATGCTCTCTTTCCCGCTTCCAAACGACGCATAGTACGTTCATGCCACTTGTGATTGGATGGAACCTCAAGGCCAAGGTACTTAAAGCTCTCAACAACTTCAAGTGTCTCGTTGTTGTACACAATGCATGGCTTCTCCTTATGGTTGGTTTTCACAAGCATAACCTTTGTTTTGGATTCATTTACAATCAGCCCACTATGCAAGCAAAAGTTCTCAAGGACAACCATAAGCTTTTGTGCATCTTCTAAAGTGTGTGCTAGAAGCACTACATCATCCGCATACAACAAAAGCATGATTACCGCATTGCAAATAGTGACCTCTTCAATGCCTTCTTCTTGCATAAAGTCAAGTACCATTTGTTCCAATTGATCGATGCATAGACCAAAGAGAGTTGGTGACAATGGACATCCTTGTTTAACCCCAATAGTGCTTACAAAAATTTCTGAAATTTCTCTTCCCATGCGCAATTGACAAATCACCTTCTCATAGATTCGAGAAACCGCAAGCATAAACTCACTTGGCACTTGGAGTTCTTCCATCCTTCTCCACAAATTGTTACGTGGAATCATATCAAAGGCTTTCTTAAAGTCCACAAAACAACAATACAATCGCTTGCCTTTCAACCGACTTTCCTCCATGAGAACACGAAGAGTGACAAGATGATCAATGGTGCTATGGCATCGACGAAAACCCGCTTGTCCCTTTGCACGCTTGTCATTCTCTTCAACCCAATCACTCAATTTCATCTCCATTATGCACCCAAATAACTTTGCCATAAGAGACCCAATCATTATGGTCCGGTAGTTGCTTAAATTCTTTACATCCCCTCCTTTATGCAAAGGCTTAACCCAATTAGTACTCCAATCATAAGGCATACCATGTTGAAGTGCAAGGTTGAACATATCACACATCCACTCATGGGTAAAATCTCCCGTCCATTTGATCATCTCCGGCTTGATACCTTGAAGATCTCCCGCTTTGTGAGTGGCCAACTTTTCAAGCCCACCGCATACATCCTCAATAGTAAAAAAAGACGGCATACATGGGAGTGAACCATAAAATGGCATTTTTTCAGTATTTGCTTTCTCATATAATTGCCTACAATGTGTGTACATATCCACTAGACTCAAGTTACCAAAATTCTCAACCCGCTTGCCTCTCAAGTTTCTCCAAAATCTTCCACATGCATGTGCCTTTTCTTGGACTTGAAATTCTTGTTGCTTTACTTCCCATCTTCTTCTCTTCTTTTGAATCAATGCCTTGTATGTATGCAAATGACTTTGATAGTTGTCTTTGTCCATAGTTGCATCAAGCTTTATCAAGGACTTTCGAGCATCTTGACATTCTTTATCAAACCACCTTTTGCGTGATCTATCTTTGTTGATACCATGGAGATGCTTTATGGCAAAGCATTCTTCCGCACAAGAACAAATAGCTTTCTTGAAAGCTTCCCATTTAGTTTCCAATGGTGCATCACATTGAAGCTTTGTCATCCATAATTTTTTCTCAACCATTTGAATGTACATTGGTGCCCGTTTGAAATCCATACATAGTGATAACTTCTCTTTCCTTTGGCTGAGATTATCATGCTTAGTTGCTTCTCCACATGAAAGGTCAATACATAAGGTGCGATGGTCGGATTCCGGGGTCCATTGACCAAACATAAAACTCTTTATGCGATACATGATGGCTTCAGAGAGTAGCATATAGTCAATCACACTATCCCCATTATGTCTCCTACATGTAAATCCATTGGTTCCACTCCACAAAGATACACCATTGGCAATGAGCATACCTGTGATATTACACATGTGTAAAAGTAACTTTCCATAGTGATCCGGCTCTTTCTCATCCATTGAAGTACGATCATACAAGTAAACTTCCTCCAACTCCCTTGAAATGTATGGCATATCAAACTGTTGAGTATCATGTTGCAATGTTTTTGTGCGAGCATTCATATCCCCAAATACAATAACATCACCTTCACCTTTGAAATAAGCAATGTCCTCTTCCAAATCAGAAAATGGTTGATCTCTATCCATGCAAGCATAAAAGGGAGAATCATGATGAGGAATGTAGCAACCGGCTACAAAAATGGGTGCTCCTTTTGGTGTCATAATTTTCAGCCATACATAACGTTTGTACTTGTCATCTTTCACAATTGATACAAAATCTTCCAATCCTTTCTTAACCATACATGCTAACCCTGCTTGTCCTCTTCGTTGCTTGAGATTCTTTGACCACATCAATGAATGCACATTGTAATCCTCCAAGCCGTTAATCCTTTGTGTATCATGCTCCCAAGTTTCAACAAGAAGTACAACATCGGCTTTGCTTGTTAGTTCATCAATGCCAACCCCTGCATTCCATGGGTATCCATTACAATTCCAAAAGCATATTTTCAATTGTAACTCAGTCTCATAGGTCACGCATCCCTATTTGCTTGAGAGACTTGCCTCCTCCTTGGGCACATTTTCTTCATGAGAGATCTCCTTGTTTTTATTATTCTTTTCCTCATATGTCTTGCGATGCATATTTTGTTGCTTAATAGTGCGATCTTCACATACAAAACATTTTGTATCCCTCAAATAGATCCAACTATTATCAAGGATAATCTTTCGCTTGGTCTCATCCGGCATGGTGCATACAATTGGCCGTTCTCCCGAGCGAGGAGCTCCTTGCTTCCCCACTCTATGTGCTCCATAGACCATAACTCCGGACATGCCAAAGTGGGTTTTGAAGAAATCTTCAATAACAATGGCAAGAGAAGGAGGCTTCTCTAACTTCTCTTCGGGAATTCCACGAATAACAATGTTCTTGGAACGTCGCTCCCGTTCCTTCAACTCCTCCACATCCACATTCTCAACATTCTTTGTTTGAACCATAGCTTGCATGAGTGAGGAATTAGAAACCACATTGCTACCACATACATCAGTCCAAGACTTGTTTGTGCATACATTTTTCATGTCGCATACATCCCGGCTCATAGTGTCAAATTTCTCCTCTTTCAATACATGGTCATGCTCTACTTTGCTCATCCGCTCCTTCAAAGCATTCAAGTCCACAAGAGAGCGTTTACATTCCTTGACTTCCTCTTCAAGTTGCATCAAATGTGTTGTTTGCATCTCAAGTGTCCTCTTGAGATTCTCATTCTCAACCACAAGTACCCTTAGTGTGCCATTCTCCATTGCAAGTGCTCGTAAGTCTTCGCTTCGTTTGTTTACGGTCTCTTGCAATGATACCAAGTACGCCATGATCATGGTTTCCGATGTCGTTGGTTGGGTGGTTGTGTTTCTATCTCCACACTTAGGAGATTTTGGATCATTTTTCACAATGGTTGTGGACCTTGTTGAAGAAGAAGAACCCTTGCGAGTGCCGGAAGACATTATGTAAAATAGGAGATGAGAATCAATTTTGTTGAACCTGTTCACTTCGGAAATGCTGCTACAGAAACACCTTCCATAACTCTGAAAATTTCTGTCTTTACATCAATGCGTAGAGGACTTCGTGCTCTTCGATTGAGGCTATAGATCACCCAAATCGGAGTTCGGATGAAGAAGTTATGATCAAAAGAGTGGAATGTTGTCTACTAAGTCAAAAAACGACTGCGTTTTTAGAGAGAGAGAGAGAGAGAGAGAGAGAGAGAGAGAGAGAGAGAGAGAGAGAGAGAGAGAGAGAGAGAGAGAGAGGACTCATAAAGAGGGAGGGATTCCTATGTAGAGAGATTCCTGTGAAGTTCTTGTGAATTTATCTCCCATGTGCATTCTATGTATCTTGTAAAAGCATTGCGCTCCGAGTGCAATGGAGGCTGAGGCTGCAATCATGAAGGAGGTGATCCGTCTCTGCTCATAGATGCTGCTCGTCCCTCCACTAGATCTAATTGATCGGGTGAAAGAGACGCGGTTCTTTCATCCGATCAACTAAATCTAGTGGAGTGATGAATAACATCTATGAGCAGAGATGGATCACCTACTTTGCGATTGCAGCCTCAGTCTCCATCGCACTCGGAGCACAATGCTCGTCGGCAAGGAGTGTCCCTGCTTGTGAGAACATACCTGGAGCATACGTACCTAGAGTGACCATCTTAAGCTCATGAATGTTGGTAGGCTCTTCAGACCCATCGGATAATGCATCGGTGGTCGTCTTCCCCATCTCCACTCGATCCGTGCCCTTTGTCGCTCTTGCTTTGCATCCTCATATTGTGAAATCTACTTTTGCATCACTGGATTATGAAGCATGCAAAATCGATTGATTTTAGCCTCTATATCTTCCATCATCTTCTTCTCAACACTAAGATTACACATGAAAATCCCATATATGCACTCATCATCTATGGTTCTCCATAGTGTGTCCCGGGCTTTATTAAATCCGTCTAGCCACTCTCCAATGTAAACTAGGGACTCTGATACCAGCCAACCTTCTACCATGCTACCCTCCGGACGTGCCTTTTGACACACATATTCCTTAAGTGTTTTCATGAAACGTTCTAAAAAGAACATCCATCTAGAATGTACTGTGCCAGCTATTTCCACCTCATCAACTATGTGAACAAGAAGATGCACCTAAATGGTTAGCATGGTAGTAAGAAAGTGTTTCTCAAACATACACACAACCTCCACAGCATTTAGTTTGGTGAATGGTATGGAGTCTACATTGATCTCCTTTTGTGAGATCCATTGCACCAACTTCGCAAGTTTGTAGATTGTGTTACGGACGTCAGGAGACAAACATCCCTCAATGGACACTGGTAAAATAAACTGCAAAATACGTCTAGCAAGATATTAAAGTCCACACACGAGTTTGTTACACAATTCCCACTATGATATATTCCACTTCAAACATACCTGACATATTTTATGCCAGTCGTGTGACTTCAAACCGGTAATCTTTCCTTCTTTATTTGGTGCATTACGCCAGAGGGGGTCCGCACAGATCGAATGGTCTCTTTTACTTTGCATTCTTGGGATCCTGTGAAAATCCATGGCGCTTTAGGGAGTTTTATCGATCCATCAGATATTGTCTACGACCAATATTGCTCCATACGATCCACATTTCTAAGGTCAACCCTGGCTCCCAAAGTATCTTTCTTACCGGCCAGATGGTCCCATAGTAGATTGCCCACATTCTTGAATATGTGCATTGGATCGAGCAAGTGATTGATCATGAGTCGGGGCCAATATGGTAACTCGTACCATAGAGAGAGTCTCTTCATCCCTGGGGGCAAACCATTATCACACATCTCCTTCTGCTCTAACCATGCTTGTGAAGACATCCTTGGTGGCTCTCTTCCCAAAAAGTCATCGTGTAACACATGAATCTCTAGAAGATACGTTGATGACCTTCGTAGAATTGCTTCTTCAATGAGGGCGCCCGACGTGCATTTAATCTAGGTCCACATGTAACACATGCTTTGTATCCGCTTGTTTGAAGCCCTGCATGTATACACATGTCAATAGATAAGCTTGAGAAAAACCAAGATTTACAGTGTTTGAGTTTGAGTGTAAATCACCAGAGCATTATGTTAATCCGGGATAGTCATGCATGGTCCACATTAGAATGCCTCTGATCAAAGCATTCCGTCAACCTATGTGTCCGCTCATATGCACCACTTCTATGCTAATCCACAATTGTTGTAGCTCTTCCAATAGTGGACGAAGATACACATCCATATTCTTCACTTTATACCGCCCCGACAGAATCAAGCTTAGCCACAGGTGTCCCTTCTTGGTAGTCAACCACGGGGGAATGTTGTAGTTGACGATGACAACGGGCCATACATTGTAAGATGTTGATCTTTGACCAAATGGATTTATGCCATCCATAGCCATGCCTAGGTGAAAATTTCGAGCTTCCCTGGCAAAATCCGGCCATGTTTCGTCTATATGTTTCCAGGCTGCACAATCTGCAGGAATCCGTAGCACACCATCCAAAGATTTATTCTCCTCATGCCATGATGCTAGGGCGGCCATGGACTTACATTCGAAGAAATTCTTGATGCAAGGAAGCAAAGAAAAATGTTGCAAAACCTTTTGTGGAATTTTTGTTCCATGGAGATCTACTCGATATCTCTCGGAATCACATTTTGGACACTTCTCCATGTCTATATATTCCCCTCTGAAAAGAATGCAGTCGTTAGGACAAGCGTGAATCGAATTGTAATCCATCCCCTATGTTCTATGTTCAATGTCATAGAAAGTGTAGGGTTTATGCTAGTGATGAGTTCTTACTTCATAAGCTTCACCGCAGTCACCACAGTTACTACGATAGAATCACTTAATCACTAGGCTATGGATAATGAGCTGGGGATGCCTTATTTTGTTGTTTTGACACTACACTACCATTTAAATAAAAAAACTCAAATCATTTAAAGAAATATTATCTTTGTATAAAACCTATGAAGCTGAGGCAGATGTGACAGCGGGGCGACATGAGATGATCTTCAACCAAGCTGGTGTATTGGTGCTTAACGAGGAAGAAGCAAAAGATGGCATCACGAGTGTGACAATGCTGGATCAAATGTTGATGCGCTTGATGAGGAAAATATTGAGCTATCTTGAGGGATGGGTGAGTTTTGTGGGTCTCCCTCTCTGAGGTCATCTTGAGGCCCTCCACTACCTCTCAGTCCTTTCATGCAATCTCAACTCTAGAGGCCTTGAGGACTCGCAGTGCAAGTGGTTCTCCATAGTGCAACTTATGGATGGTAGGGGACTTATTGCGTAAACAAGGCCCCTTGATTTATTAAATAGAGTTGATGGTAAGTCAAGATGTACGTGGACTTTAGGACTTGGAAAAGGTCTCAGGGCGTCCACTAGGAAATATGTAAGATAGCACGTGAAAATAAAATAAGGGATTTATAATTAGGTACATCTACAAAAAAATATACTTACATAAAGGGTTTTTTAATTGAGAAAGTGAAAATTTTCATACGTAAGGGCTAGGTTTTTTACAAAAATGCATACATAAGGGGTACATATAATACTTGAAAATATACAAGTAAGAGATATTCAAATACCTCTTGTTTGTACGTGCTATATGCAATTTTTACATAGTGGACTTGCTAGGGAAAAGGGCTAATAATATTAAGCTTACGGACATGCAAAGATAGAGAGGTCAAGACCTGTGAGTTCCTAGTGCAAGAAACAGTCACATATTAGAGAGAAGAGATTTGCAGATCCTGTAGGAAGTAGTCGACCCTTGCCGGTTGTCTTACAAGTCCACCCTGTTTCGCTTATGGAGGCCACGTGGTCCTGCCCTGTAAGGTAGCTACATGCCATGGGTTTTCAAAAACGTAGGGTTGTAGACCCTAGCTCTCCTTTGTCTTGAGCATTGGTGCACGTAGTGAGTTGTGGTGATGCTTCCCCTCGTGAAAGTTGAGTTGATTATGTAGTACAATGAATTGTTGCATAGTAGAGCCTTATCTTTTAGAGTTATATGGAGGCAAATTTTCTTGAGCTAGTCGACCCACATGAGGTTATTGTGGAAGTGCCCATTGAGGTATTTTTGGTTGATGCCACGTGGACTTTGTAGAGCTAGTGCATGATGTCTTTTTGAGAATTTGGAGCCAAATTGCAAATTCTTTTGTGCGTGGTGATCCCCCTTTATGTACATGACATGCAAAATGTGATATACAAGCTAAAGAGCTGATGATCATACATTTTGTCAGTTTTAGAGACCAAGTTGGTTCCAAAATGTGTTATTTGGTGCTATAAAGAGACCTGTGTGGCCGCCAAGTGCAACCAATCTAAACAATGCCTACCGAAGAGCCTTTGGTAGTACCACATGCCTTCAAGACAAAAGTGTAGGTGATTGCATTTGGATCAATGTCCTCACTTTGCATCTATTGAAAACATCCCAATGTGTTATTTGGTGCTATAAAGAGACCTGTGTGGCCACCAAGTGCCAACAATCTGAACAACACCTACCAAAGAGACTTTGTTAGTGCCACATGCCTTCAATACAAAAGCATAGGTGATTGCATTTGGAGCGATTTCCTCACTTCACATCTACTGAAAATAGCCTAATGCTTTCTGGTCTTCCACATTTGGGATACATGTTGACCAAGGTAGTACCAAGCATATTTTTTTTTCCCAAAAATCTATGACTAATAATATCATCGTGAGTTCTTTTACCAATCTCAATGTCTTCCAAATTGCCACAAGCCTTTTAGATGGAAGCATAGGTGATTACATTTGGAGAGATACACTCACTTTGCATCAGTTGAAACATTCCAGAGCTTCTTGCCCTGCCCCTATTCTCGGCATATCTTGCAATCAATGCATTCTAAACATTCCAGACAGGTAGGTCCTCAAGAACTCTTTGATCTTTGCAAAGTACACCACATCTTCCTTGCCCTACCCTTGTTCCACATATCGTGCCATCTGTGTGGTCCAAGAGTCGACGTTCCATGTACAAGAAGCTCCTCAAGCACTTTTTGTTTCTTTTGAAGTACTATATTTGACATACATGTTGACCAAGGCAATTCCAAACACAACTTCTTTTTTTATCAGCCCGTGACAATATCATCATGAGTTTTGTTGTCCATATCATCGCCTTGTGTAGTGCCACATTCCTTCAAGATGAAAGCATAGGTGACTGCATATGGAGAGATTGCCTCATTTCACATTTGTTGAAAACATTGTAGGGCTTGCTAGCCGTGCCACAATTGGCATACATGTCCCAACCAAGGTAATACCAAGCACGACGTAGATTGTTGATTAAAATGTTTACTTGTTGCCATTCTCTGCATTCTACATAGTACCACAAGGCTTGAAGATGCAAGCATAGAGGATTGGATTTGGAGAAATTTCCTCGCTTTGCATTTGTTGAGAACAACCCAAAGATTTTTGGTCCTGCCATTGTTGAGCATATTGCATAGTCAGTGTGTTCCTAGAGATGACATTTCAGACAAAAAGCTCCTCAAGCCATTTTTGTGCTTTGCATTTGCTGAAAACATCCTAGGAGTGCCAAGCATAATGGTTTCTTTTAGCCCTTGACTAGCAATGTCATCATGAAATCTTTTTGCCTAGCAATGTCATCCGTGAAATATTTTGCCTATCTAAATGTTTTCCAAATTTCCACATGCCTTCAAAATGCAAGAATAGGTGATTGCATCTAGAGAGATGCACTCTCTTTGCATCAGCCAAAAATAGTCACGAGCTTCCTTGCCCTGCCCTTGTTTAGCATATCCCAAAATCAACGCATTATAATACTTAACATTCCGGACTAGGTGCTTCTCAAGAACTCTTTGTGCTTTTTGAAGTACACCACATCTGGAATACACGTAGTGCCAAGCACGATGCTTTGTTTCAACATGCCCTGATCAACAATACCATCATGAATTATGTTGCCCATATGGGGCATTCTGTATAGTGCCACATGCATTCAAGTTGCAAGCATAGGTCATTGCAATCTGGATAAATTCTCTCGTTTTGCATCCGCTGAAAACAAGCCAAAGATTTTTTGCATGTTCTTGTTGAGTATATCCTGCAATCAATGCATTTTGTGAGATGACATTTTGGATAGAAATCTCTTGTAGCACTTCCATGTTGTAAGCATAGGTGATTGAAATGCACTGGATTTGCATCTATTGAAACATCCTAGATTTTCTTGGCCTTCTTCTTCTTGGACATATCCCCCAATCAATGCACTCTAGTCGATGGCATTCCTAAAGAGAAGCTCCTACCATAGGTTTTGTGCTTTCTAAAGTACACCACATTTGGCATACATGTAGATCAAGATGGTGACAAACACAACGTTGTTTTGAAACAACCCTTGACTAACAATATCATACATTTGGCATACATGGTGACCAAGGCAATTCCAAGTACTACATTGTTTTGAAACAACCCCAGGACAAACAATATCATCATGGAATTTTGGCTCATATGAGCATGTTGCATAGTGTCACATGCCTTCAAATGTGATTGCATCTGGAGAGATGCCCTTCCTTCTCATCCCATGTAATAGTGTGCTCCAAGAGGTGACATTTTGGAAAAGAAACTTGTCAAGAAGCATAGGTAATTTCTAAAGTATACCACATTCGGCATACATTTAACTAACAATATCATTATGAATTATGTTGCCCATATGGGGGTTCTACATAGTACCACATGCCTTCAAGATGCAAGCATAAGTGATTGCATCTAGATAAAAGCCCTCACTTTGCATCCACTAAAAACAGCCCAAAGCTTTCTGGTTGTGCCCTTGTTGAGTATAGCCTACAATCAGTGTGTTCCGATAGAGGACATTTCGGACAAAAAGCTCCTCTAGCACTTCCAAGTTGCTAGCATAGGTGATTGAAATGCCCTCGCTTTACATCTGCTGAAAAAACCCCATTTCTTCTTGGTGTTATCCCTGTTTGGCATATCTCACAATCGATGCACTCAAAGAGATGACATTCCATACAAGAAGCTCCTGGACATAAGTTTTGTGCTTTATGAACTTTACCCCACATTTGTCATACATGTTGACCAAGGTAGTGCAAAGCATGACATTTTTTTAAAACAACCCTTTGACTAATAATATCATCATAAATATTTTGGCCCATATTAGCGTCTTACATAGTGTCACATGCCTTCAAAGGTGATTGCATCCAAAGAGATGCCCTTGCTTCTCATCCAAGGAAAACAGTCTAGAGCTTCTAGGCCCCAACATAGTGTGTTCCAAGGGACGACATTTCAAACAATAAGCTTGCTCTGACAAGTGCACCGCACTTTGACATACATACTACTTTTTTTCAAGTAAACCACCATCGCAAATATCAGCATCATGTATCCTGCTTCTTCTTAGCATAGGCTTTAAGTGAGATGACCTCTTTGTCTCCATGTTTGCTTGTGTAGAAGATATTGCTGCTTTCTTCATGTTGCTTTGTGAATGTATGAAGTTCTTCAATGCATCTCAGATAGTAAATTATATAGACCTTTGAAAAGGTGTCAGCAATTGGCTATGAAAAGCGAGCGTAGAGTAGCTCCCATTGATTGTGCGATAATGCCACTAATCTAACGTTAGAGAATTGGGCTATTGGATGAAGCTGCACACCCAGATTTCAATCATCCAAGGTTGAGTTTGGCCAAAGTGGTTCACTTTAGGATTCAAAAAGTGACAAAACTCATTTGGCTTACCAAGTAATAAGATGTGTATCTAAAGAGTATATAAACAAGTGATGAAATCACGGAGCCTGCATGGTTCCCGCATCAAATTAAAGATGTCTATGGTGAAATAAACATTAAAAGACGAGAGAGAGAGAGAGAGAGAGAGAGAGAGAGAGAGAGAGAGAGAGAGAGAGAGAGAGAGAGAGAGAGAGAGAGAGAGAGAGAGAGAGAGAGAGAGAGAGAGAGAGAGAGAGAGAGAGAGAGAGAGAGAGAGAGAGAGAGAGAGAGAGAGAGAGAGAGAGAAGGGGGGGGGGGGATTGTAATGGTGGAATTGGTGTAGCAAATGGTGGATGGATGCTTGGGGGATTATGCTCACAAAGTGTAATGTCACTTTTGATACTATGAAAAATGTGGATGATGCCATGGTTTTCTAGTTTTTATGGTTCATTCAGCACAAGAGAAACTACATGTAGTTTGAACATAATTCATCTATGAAGGCCGTAGTTCCTATCTCTTTGATCAATAATAGGATGTTGAAAGATGCTACCATTATCCCTGCTACTGTTCTCAAGGAGAGAGCATTACATATTCTATATAAGTTGGAAGTATATGTAACAAAAGATAAATTCCGAAAAGGAAAAATATTGTAGAAATTGTACACTACACACATGCATTCTTTCTCACTCTATCTCCTAGAACCAAAAGAATATTTTAAAACAAAACTAAAGTAAACAAATGACTAGAACACCTTACAAAAGTGACTATGTGCTCTTGAATTGTGTTGGCTAGCAAGTTTGTTATGACAAGCATGAAATCAATCCATCACAATCCATTTCAAGATGCATTGTCATTCATGAACAAATTATGCAATAGTATACTACATTGATTCAATAGTTAGTGCCCCTAATTTCATAACCTTATTAACTAGATCTTGCCAACTCCTTCCGCTCCTTAGCTCTACAAGCATCTCTCTCTCTCTCTCTCTCTCTCTCTCTCTCTCTCTCTCTCTCTCTCTCTCTCTCTCTCTCTCTCTCTCTCTCTCTCTCTCTCTCTCTCTGTGTGCAAACCATGTCCCCCCTTGGGCGAGGGCAGCCCTTGGGAGGGCGTTAAGACCTCAGCCCTGCCCCCCCTTGCCTCAGTTCAATAGCCTGCAAAATGCCCAGCTTTGTCGTACCTCCAGGGCAGCGCTATTTCGGTGCCAACCTCAGAGACATCGCCCTTTCGACCTCAGACAGCAGACGACGGGCCTCTTTCAACCTTAGAGACAATGCCCTCAGAGACAGCGGTGCACCTCAGACACACCCCCCTTTCGGTGCCGACCTCAGAGACAGCGCCCTCTCGACTTCAGTGAGCAGAGCCCCCATGAGTTAACACTAAGGTCATTTTGAAAAAGCCATAAGGGTAGGTTCTCATAGCAGGCTTCCACAGTAGAGCTCAACCACATACTCGAAGGTTCTCGCACAGCAGATCAAAACTTCTTCAGTCATGACTTCCTTCAACACACCGATTTCCGGCAAGCGCAAGAGTTTTCTTGCTGTGGGGCAGCTGTGCCCAGAAAGATCTCGCCACTCGCCAAGACGCACGGATCACGGCTCTAGAGGCTCAGATCCAAGAACTTGTTTTGGAGAATGCTGAACTGAAAAAGCGCTTGTGTAAGCTCGAGGATACAAAGGCAATGGAGAGTGAAACCTTGCTCGCAAAGAAACTCGAAGTTGAAGCTTCTCTCACTGAGACTGTCGAGAGGGCGAACTCGAGAGGGCTTGTACTTCTCAAGCGCATAAGAAGATTGAGAGCGAAGTACAAGTAGTCTTACGAGAATGCCGGATACAAGAATCCCTTGCCCTCAAAATTAGGATTGGAGGACTCTCCTCACCATGGTGCACCGAGGAGGATTCCTTCAAAGAATCCATCGTCAAGCTCAATAACATTCTTCAACCAATCAACATCGAGCCCGACACGGTCTATTGGATCAACGACACACATAGTTGGGTGCCCCCTAGCCAATGCATCCTCACTTTCAAGGACAAATAAGAACGGACGAGGTTGCTACGCCAATCTTATCACCTCAAGGGAACAAAGCTTTGGATTGCCGACGAATTGACTACAAACCAACTCAAGCACAAAGCAAGCCAGCTCAAAAAGATGCATGAAGCTCGTAAACAAGGTAAATGGGCAGTCTATCATGGCGGTAAAGACATCATTCAGGAGTTTCGAACTCCCAAGCCAGCCCCCCCTCTACCTGACCCCCTCTAGGTCTTGTTTTTGTTCTTATCCTTTCCTTTTCCCTTTTTCCTTTACCCTTGATGGACCCTTAGTCCCTAACTGATATGTATCTAACGCTTACACCCCAAAAGAACAGATGTAATTTTTTGTTTTGGTCCCATTAGTCATATCTGACCTCCGTGGACGATAATCTCTCTCTCTCTCTCTCTCTCTCTCTCTCTCTCTCTCTCTCTCTCTCTCTCTCTCTCTCTAAGATCGGGGCAACCAACTCGCCAACAAGAATCATATAATGGGTGACAATATTGAGTTAATGTAGAGAACGAGGTTGAAAAATCTAGTGAGGGCATAATATATGGGATACTTTTCTAGCTCTTCCATTGAGATTGGAGTGGGCTTTGAATAGTGAGATAGCCAAAAGCATTTCATTCTTCAATTTTCTCATTGCTTTCAAAGTGTTGTTATGTTTTTCATTACAATTTTTAATTGCATTGTTTTGTTTATTTTTGTTCCTAATTTCTTTCCAACACATAGGAGTAGGGTAAGTAGAGAACATCACCATCAAATTGGGCTGAAAAGATTAGGGCAAAAAGAGTTGAAAACCATATTTTGGCCAAAAAGACCATAACTATGAAATTTTAAAAACTTGATGGTAGAGACCTAAAAGCTGATTAAAACTCAAAAAGTTGGTGCTCAAGGGCCTTAGAAAACTCACAAGAAGCAATTTGATAAACTTCAACAGATTTTGTAGCGGAAAATGGATTGCGATCCATGTACCCAGAGACCACTTTTGCAGAAAAGTTGTCGGTGACACTTTGTATCAATGGAACATTGCTCTGAGAAAGTTTGGTTGCAAGAAAATTTTAAAAATCACATCAACATTGGCCGATTGGGCAAAAACCGCAAAAAACAGGGGTTTCAGACATAAAATTGGGCATATCTTGAGATTCTGAGATCCAAATCATTGAATCACAAAAGAGAAAACTAATTTTTAGGAGCTATGAAAATTGCAGATTCATTTTGGTGGAACATGGATCGCAATCATTGTA
The DNA here is from genome assembly GCF_014529385.1 of Adiantum capillus-veneris. NCBI lineage: Eukaryota > Viridiplantae > Streptophyta > Polypodiopsida > Polypodiales > Pteridaceae > Adiantum > Adiantum capillus-veneris. The sequence continues at coordinate 60,816,745 of NC_140951.1, read as the reverse complement.
CCTCAAAGACATCTGCAATAATATTGAGACCAATTCATAGATAATACCTTCGATCAATTGAAACCAAAGTTTGGGATCAAATTGAGCTCAAAAAAGACACTCAAATCAAGGAAATTGTGAAAAATTACCCAAAGCTAATCTAATTGTCCAATATTTGGGAAAATTCAATTTTTTGTGATCCAAATCCAAAAAGATTTAGGGAATAGCTCCAAAATAGTATAGAATACAAGATGACCAAGTTTCATGTCAAAAGGAGGTCAAACATGGATGCGACGCGATAAAAATTAAGCAGTAGATAGCCAAGACTTTGATAAACACTTTTCCTAAAAGAGAGACTTGCGAAAAAGTTATAGACAATGGTCAAAAGGGCCAAAATTAGGGGATAGTCAAAAACCACCAAATCAGATACAAGATTTCACTTTTGGTTGACCAAAACTGATCCAAATTCAAAAAGATTTTGGGGATAGGCTACAAACAACCTAATCTATCAGCTCAACAAATCTCAAGTCCAAAAGTGATGGAACATGGATTGTGATCCATGTCCCCCATCTGAGATTTTGGACAGAGACTTTAGTAGCCTATAGCAGAGACCATTGGAAACAAAATTTCCCAAAGCAAGGTAGCCAACAAAGTACAAAAAGTTCAACAAAAGGGCCAAAAACACTTAAGATATCGCAAAGTTGGACCTAGGGTTTGACTTTTGTCTGACCTAAACAAGTCTAAATCACACAAAAAGCATATAGCTGGTGTCAGGCTACCAAGTGCAAGATGTGTGTAAAATTTCATCACATTCTTCCATTGAGGTACATGGATCGCAATCCATGTCCCCTATCAGAGACGAAGACCAGAATTGTACCATAGCTAGATCTAGTTACAAGAAGCCTAGTGGTCTTTTCAAAACTAGATTTGGAAATCCAAACCCAAGTTAGAATCCCAAAATTGTCCCAGTACAATAAGAAAGTGCCAAAAATTGACCTAATTTCCAATTTAAAGGACCAAATCCAAAATCTTTGATACCGTAGCATGTAGTAATCATGTTGATCCTAATGGTACCAAGAAAACTCAATTTTGCCTCCAAACATGGGTCGCAATCTACGTCCCTATGGTGACAACTTGACCTGAAATTTTCTTAAACTGTAGTGCATATAAGGAAACATATCCCCAAGCCCAATTTTGGAAAAAAATGAGCAAATTTGGGTCAAAAATCATCAAAACAGAAGACAAACTCAAAACCGTAGAGTAAAGCTAGGGTTTGGCATTTGACCTATCAAAATAGTCCCAAATTTAAAAAGATTTGAGATATAGCTTGTAGACATAGAGTGTAATAAGTTCTCCAAAAATCAAGTCTAGAAGTGGTGCAACATGGATTGTGATCCATGTTCCCCAACCTCAAAAATTGGTGAAAATTGGTACAAAGCCTGTAGACTACCTTATCTAGCTATTGTCAAAATTTGACAAGGTTTTGTGGATCACAATCCATGTACCTCTTCATAGTGGGGATATCTGACTTAATGGGCATGTAGATATACTTGAGTACATCTTATATATCAACTTTGAGCTAAAAATACCCTCTAAAAACAAGATACAAGCAAAAAGTTCTTATATCCTGGTCTTGAGACTATTTTAAGTGCTGATTCAAGTACAATTCACCAAAATTACCCTAACTAAAGCCATGATTAAATATTGTGATCAATAGAGCACACCAACAATTTTTTTTAATTTTAGATCTCAAATTTTAAAGGTTTCCTAATTACAAACTTTTAGTGTATCTAAAACCAATTTCCATAAGACCAAAGGGTCAAAGACCTGAATTTTGAGAGATCTTATCAGGGACAAAAAGGGATAAGTTGCACTAAGACAAGGTGGGCTTGGAAAAGACTATCTTGAGAGTATTGAGTGAGCCTTAATCATAACAATTATCCACCACCAGGGCTTTTTTCTCAACTTATAGATATGTAAACTGCAAGAAATATTACAAAACCTTTAATAATGGGGTTGAGAGAAAACATGGAAGCGTATCAAACATATGACACCACACCTTGAGGCATGGGTCATGGATTTTTGCCAAGTGATTATACACTTCATTGGGAACCACACTAGCCATTATACACCTCAACTCAAATGTATGTGCCTAGAAATATGAGAGCAAAAATTGAGAAAGACCTAGAGGAGAAGCATTCGCTAATCAACAAACCCAATGTAAGATTCATCAAAACCAACCAAACTCTAGAACAAAGATGATTGGCATATTCGTATCCAAAAATTGAGAAACAAAGACTTGAAATGTGCAAAAGGATCATAGAGATAGCTCAAGATCTAATGGAACAAAACATTCATAAGCAAGAAGTATTAATCCACAAAAGGAATGAGGAAATTGAGCACAAAGGAAACAAAACAAATGATCACATGAGACTAGAGACATAAACACCATTGGACACATTGGTAGTGGCAAAAACCACAGATGACCTCAGGCACAAGTGATGATGTCAGCTCCAAAAGTGGACGAGCCATGGCCACAAGTCTTATGGGAAGTAATTAGAAGTGCAAAGGATGGTAGTGTGACTTTCAAGTCTGCACTTTCACTGAAATCAACATGGATCATGAGTTCTACCGAGGAGATATACAATCTCTATACAGTGATATTGGGTCTATTGCATTTGAAGAGAGCAAGCCACACTCTCTACAAACTCTACCATCATATACGAGAGAACATGAAGCCGAATTTGAGAATAGAGTGGCACCATCTCAGTGGAATGCCACAACAAAAAATGATGGATACTTAAAGCTTGCATGATTTTGTTTTGTAGGTTCACTTCTTGAGGCTGACATCCTCAAAGAGTCTTCGTGCCCCATCTGAGTTTCTTTCCTAAGTATTGACAGTATATTAGTGACAAACAACTATATTGTAGACACCCCCCAATCACGGCGACTCGCTAATATTGACACCATTGCTGGGGGCAAGTGATCTAGTCATAGCTTTTACTTTTGAGACCTTAGATTTTGATTTCCATTCCGTTTACACCGTAGCATTCAAGCAGCTAGACACGGGGTTTAGTGCTTGTGGTAGAGGCTAAAAGTTGGGGACTTGCTAGATCTACTCTTGAGAGGCATAGGGAGTTGTCTGTGGGATACAAAGAGCATTTCATTTTGCATCTTTCTTGATGCTTTGAAAGCAATGTTCCATCATCCATTTTACTTTCAATTTTGTAATGTTTGTTTGCTTTTTTCATTTCAACACTTAGGAGTAGGTTAAGTAACAACCAAAACCATCAAATTGGACTGAAAAGTTCAAAGAAAAAATTGCAAAAAGTATGTTTTGGTAAGTGAGACCATAACTCTAAAAATTTAAAAATTTGATGGTCTAAACTCAAAAGTTTATCTAAATTCAAAAATACGTGCAAAAAGGGAATAACCAATCCAAAAAGATTCAATCTAGAAAGTTTCAATCCATTTGGTGCAGGAACATGGATCACGATCCATGTCCCCTTGTGTCGATTTGAGCAAAAAATGGGACCGTGGGGTCAAGTGTGGGTCCTAGTCACTGAATAAACAAGTTTGGAAACAATTGACATTGAAAATACACTCAACATCAAGAAATTGTATAGAAGGCACAAAAACCTTGAAAATTGACCAAAATTTGGGGCTTTTTAACTTTTTGAGATCCAAATCCGAAAAGGAGTGAAAAACTGACATCTATAAAGTGCAAACATTCAATTGATCAAATTTCATGTTTAGATGTGGTCAAACATGGATCGTGATCCATGTTCCTTTGGACCATCTGAGGCTGAGATTTGAACAGTAGATAGCTAACTGCAAGTATAACAACTTTTGTAAAGGGCACCATAGAAAAAATTACAAAAAAAGTAGACCAAATTGTCAAAAAACCAGTTGCTAGACAAAAATCACAAGGCAAACACAAAAATTTACTTTTGATTAACAAAAAGTTTTCCAAATCCAAAATTAAGTGGTGGAGTAGACTACTTAGACTACAAGTAATCCTCAAGCCAAATGTAGGGTCCAATGGAACATGGATCGTGATCCATGTACCTTTTCTTATTTTTGGGACAGAGACCATACAGACTTGAAGCAGAGACCAACACAAATAAAACTTCTAAAAGCAAGATAGACAAAAAACTTCAAGAAGTGGGTCAAAAGTGGGCAAAATCAATCCAAGTCCAAGAATCGCCAGGCAGACCTACGGTTTGACTTTTGGGTGACCTAAATTGATCCAAATCATATAAAAACCATATAGCAAGAATCAATGGACTAAGTGGAAGTTGTGTGCTAAGTTTCAGTGCAATCTGCCACAAAGGTACATGGATCATGATCCATATTTTTTTGTTACAGATTGAGCTCATACTCATATCATAGCTAGCACTAGTCCTTAGGAGCATAGTGGTCATTTCAAAATTTGATTTGGATTTGTATTGTGGATTCTACAAGCAAAACATTGCCAAAGGTGCGATAAAATTTATTGGTTCTAGATTTTGACTAACAAAGCGGTTGTAGATCATAGCCACTAACTATTTTTTGTACAAATTGCAAGAGCTGCCAAAGCTAGAAATTCCCAATGCAAAGCTTAGGCAAGTGAATGTGGCTACTCACGTCGATACAGACAACACGCATGTGGGTTTGTACAAGTACGATAACTAAGTGCAAATGCTCTATTATAGATGTGACGAACCCAATGTGAGGGAGTTAATTGAGCAAAAATGCTTATATGTATTTACATATGAAGTAGAGAGAGATACTCAAGTGATCATGCTGGACAAGTATGGCCGAAGATACTCTATCGTAGATTGCATAGAGCTCAAGGGATATACGTACTTTAGAGGGCCACTCCATCAGTACTATGTCACCCCTAGCATGCATAAACTAGCTATCTCTAAAACGAGGTGAGAAATTGCAAAAGCAAGTCCGACGAGAACTAGAGTGGAAGATTTATTCAATCGATCATATGTTTTTGTACCTAGACTGATGGGATCTTTGAGTTCAAGGGTTCCCAATGACCACACATTGGGGCAGTGAGGCTTTGGACATGATTCACACTACGAGGGTTCCAAAAACCTGGATTGAAGTGAGAGATGCAAGACCCGATGAGAGAGTGTCCAATCAAACTCCCTCTAGAGCACCTATCAGTGGTTATAATGAGGCAAACTCCCTGTAGTAGGGGGCCTAGGATGATGAGAATGGTAGAAAAAATGCAAAGAATGTGACCATCTAAAGTGGTCAAGTGCATACACAAAAATTACAATAGATTGAGATATCCTTACACATGTTTCCCTTTTTAAGCATGTCTTAAGAGCAAAACAAGTTGCAAATTTCCACGTGCAATACAAAAGGTTTGGATTGACATTGGAAGGAACATCATTGACTTGGTTTCAACCATTGAACATTAGAGATTTCCTAAATATTGATCAACTCTTGGTGAGAGTTTGCCGAGGAATTCTCCAAAAGAGGAATCAAGCACAATACGGTTTCCCAAATCTATGATTTTAAGAGAAAGGAGAACGAAAAGGTGAAGGAAGATTTGATTTGCTTCAAATAGTATTTTGAGAGATGTCTTGCATGAGAGCTACCACAAGATGAGCGATCATCAGTTTTCTTTATAGAGGGCTTGAAAAACAAAAGTCTCAAGAAGGATTTGCACTTAAAGGCATGCACCACATTTGAACAAGTCACTATAGAAGTGTTGTATCAAAAGGATAATTGCGAGACATACGGCAAAGACGTGGACATGACTAGCACCTCTTCAACCATTAGTGATTCATCTACAAAATGTGGTGCTTCTTCTTCAATCACATAAAATGTTGACCAGGTAGTCGAGGAAGTGATTCAAAGGATGAATCAAGCTTAACAATAGTATCCCAACTTGCGACCATAGCATCCACAAGCAATGAATGCTCCAAGAGTATCCCAACTTGAGACCATAGCATCCACAAGCAATGAATGCTCCAAGAGTCTTAAAGTGGTGTGAAATTGAGCAAAAATACAGTAACCATTATACAAATGAGTGTTTTTACAATTAAAACTATGTGAGGGATAGGCCATACAAACCTTCGCTGGTGCAACCATTGCCACCTCCGCGAGGTACCCGATAGTACCCAACAATATAGCACAAGTAGGAGACAACCACAAATTGTGTTGGTCCAATAGCCACCTTTACCTCAAGACAATCGGGCTATTTGTTCGGATAAAGGCAATGTGCCTTGCTTGATCGCTACGGTTATGGGCGCCCGCCCACTACTCACCTTATTGGTTGTACATATATACAACAATAAAGAGTAGCTCATTCAAGTCTTTCTCCACCCACACAATGGTTTACTCTTTTCCTCTCCCCTTCTTGCATGCACACACCACACTGTGCATGCACACGTCTGCACACACACACACACACACACACACACACACACACACACACACACACACACACACACACACACACACACACACACACACACACACACACACACACACACACACACACACACACACACACACACACACACACACTCTTCAACAGGTATCAGAGCTATGGCTCAGAAACCATCAGCACATGTGTGACGGCTTCTCAATGATCGGCATGGAAGCAATGGAGCTTGGAGATCAGCTTGAGCTTGGTGGCTATGGAAGCTTGACATAGCTTCCTTGAGCAGATCCAAACCAGATTCGAGGTGGATCGGTTGCATCGGATGTAGCTGGTGGATCTCGTAGCACCACTTGCGTAGCCCCTCTTGGGCTTTGGGAATCTTGAGAATTCTCAGAGCATCTTGGCAAGAAATTGAGGTAGTCAAATTTGCATAGAGCAAAGCTTTAAAGCTTGAAGGAGTCGGGCTTGAAAGTCTACAGGAGAATCTAGGGCTAATAGACAGATCTACAGAAGCATTCTTTTTTGTGGTGTGTTGAGAGAGATCAAGGGAATAAGTAGATCCAACAAGGCAGGCCCCAGAGCTAAGGAGCAGGGAATTGGCACAAAGACTGCAAAACTTGCAACAACAGAGCTTGCTATTGAGAAGGAATTGGCTACGGCTCTTAATTGCTCAAGGAATTGAGCTTCAGAGGCATTGAGCAGGTCAATTCAAGTAGCAAAGTCTTGAAGCTCGAGTCGAGCGAGGCAACATGTGTGTGCTTGTGTGTCAAAGCAAGCAAAACTGAGCATCATTTTTTAGAACCTGACAATTGGCATCACTATTGCTTCAGATGTGGTGTTTGCTAGTGTGTACACACACACACACACACACACACACACACACACACACACACACACACACACACACACACACACACACACACACACACACACACACACACACACACACACACACACACACATACATAATTTGGTATACGTATATCACTCCCTGCTAATCGTGCATACATGAACACACACATAAGCACACATAAAATATAGAGTACCAGTAACATTTACAAATAACAAATAAACCTGGACATGTGTCGAAGATGGGGTACCACAAGGTTAGTAATCAGCTAATTTGACAACAGGCAATTACAGCATTGGCAGACGAATGACAAAGCAAGGATTGGAGGCGAAAGAGGACTCCAAATTGTACATCAAGTTTTTATATATATATATAAAACCATATGGTTTTTTTCTTTGTAAAATAATGGATGGGTAACATGAAAAAAATGTACAATTTTTTTTTAATAAAGCAAAATCCTTGTATTAAAGATAGTGTTTTATTTGACTTTGATTTAATGTAATGAGAGGACCCTAACTGGCTAAGATGTTATTTTTAGCAATTCGATGAGTGGTGGCTACACTTGCATGGAGGGAATTAAGTGCACATGGAGCATAAACTGAGAGAGCACACATAACCCAACCTCTGCAGTGTGTAAGCCTTCTGAGAGCATGCATATTTTCTGCAATCCATAGCGCATAACTGTAGCGCATAGCAGTAGCTAACATGTTTTTGCTTGCGATCAAGTAAAACAACGCACGGCTCTTTGCAAGAAGCAAGTATTTGCTGCAGCCCCATATCCGCAAGCGCGCGCACACACACATACACACCTACTTCTCCATATTCAAAGAGGCTCATTAGCATCTTGAGCAAGCCATGGCAACGGAAAAACTCATGGTGCGATACACAATCCCTCTCTCTCATCACCACGAAAAATAACGGCTGCATACACCAATCTTGGTAGCTAACGACAGCACAGGAAGCTTCCAAACACATCGAACGGCAAGGTAGACCGTGGTTTTTACTCCATACACAGTTAAAAATGGTTTTTTCATAACTTGGTACAAGCACATCAAGTTTTTTTCAAACCATGTACACATAAATTGATTGAGGTCTCTAACATATCACACACATAGCTAGAGATGCATGAGAAAAAGTTTTTTTAGACACATATTTGGAAATACATGAAAAGTTACATGCATAAGAAGGGAATAGCTATAACACCCACAGGCATTTTTTTGACTACATACACACAGGCATGTATGTAAAAATTGCACACAGGTTTATTTGATCACATGTACACATAAAGTAGTAGATACACATGGTGTGATATTGAAAGTGAAACATTGAGATAATATATAGGGATAATTAGTTTCTGATACTCAACATAAAATATCGATTGAGGGGTGTAGCAGTGACAAGATTTTGGAACCTTGGACAAATAAACACGAAATAGAAGAGTAACATGGATGACGATGCCAACAGTAACCAGGTAATAGAATACATGGAGTTCTACTTTCACTTATAATATTTTATGTACTTTAAACAAGGTAGTTACATTACGATTTGTTTTTTTGAAAAAATAGCATATTATAGTTGAGAGCAAGCATGAATATAGATTATACAAACATGAGTTATGACAACCTCCTGTGGGGGAAAAGGCATTGTTCACTTTCAATTTTCTTTATTAAAAAGATTGCTATTACAAACAAGATGCTGCAGAAATTTTTACAATTTAGAAAAATGGCTTTATATACCATATTATAGAGGGATTCAAATAGATGAATCAATAAATGAAGCAACAATTGGGTCTACTAAACAAAGATATTAACCACGTGTATAATTATATGCTGATAAGCATGGTTATAGGCAAACGGCTAGGATGTGCATCACTCAGGACACTTTTAAGCGACAAGCTCATGGCGGCACATATTAGGCCAAAGAAAACCAAACCAATAGAATTAGAGACCATATCTCCAAACCATGTAACCCCAAAAAAATGTTTAAAGACCATAATAGACCATACTTACATAGGCAGGCTAAGAAAAACATTATCTATACTTAGGAATGTTTAAAGACCATAATAGACCATACTTACATAGGCAGGCTAAGAAAAACATTATCTATACTTAGGAGTATGGTTGGGTTGTGGGATGTGACCGCAATAACAAGCAGTGGGGATTGCTTGGATACCTGTCACCTATTTAGTACAAATTAGTTCTAACTAAATTGTACTTGTTGTTGGTTGGCAGGTAAAGATCCCTGCTCTCATCTAATAGGATTTTCGGCTTAAGCTCCTACTTTGTCATGTAGCAGAGTATTTTGTAATGAATTTTATATCAAAAAAAATTTCTTTGTTTTGTTCTTTACACAATTTTTTCTTGCAAACATTATATTCAAGTCTCTCAGTATATGATTCAACTAAGTGATGGGATTTTAAGTTCAAACACACACAAAATTTCCCAGGATACCTTTGGTTGGGTATCCATCATATACTGAGAATACTTAATATTGGTATGATAATAATTTAAATGGTTTTTTTAATACCTATATGGTGATTGATTCAGGCGTTTTGGATCCCATCTCTCACTCGTTTGGGATATGGTATAGAAGAAGAAATTCTTGTTCCACCAATTGGTACCCAATGTATAATTTCTTGTTATTAAGGAGTGGAATTCCACAAAATATTGCTTGATTTTGAGAAACAAGCTAGTATCACCCACTCTATATTTGTCTTAAACACAGCTTCTGTCAATGACTGCTCTGTTTACTGATTCTCTCCAAAAAAGAGAAGGATAAGCTTTTGGAAGCATTTAGTACCTTCCTAGCTAAATTACCCATTATTGATACACAGGATAGCTTAGATCTTGACTTTTATTTCACTTCTCTACCCACTATTGTGAACAAGTTGTATTTTATCAATAACCTTCCTGCTGTCCCTATAGAAATTAAGCACTCAGAAAAGGTCATCAATCCTCTTTTGGATTTAGGCCTTCTTGAAGAACAAGAGAAGGAAGCACTCAACTTTTTAGCAGATGCAAATAGTTTATCCCCAGAGAGAGCAGTTTCTAAGCTCTTTTTAGAAGTAATCCCATTACTACCACATAGGCAGGTTAAGTTGGATGGTATTCGACTTGAACACAAGCCTTGGGATTATGAAATATTGAACCATCGAGCACCTTTCACAATTTTTTCTCTAGGATTGCTCTGTAGCATACCTACGGACATTATGGAGCAATGTAAAACCCTTGCTTTACATTCCAAACATCTTTTATCACAAGATGTTCTCTTTGAGCTTAAGCAGGTCAAATTATCCGATGTGGATAGCAAAAAGTGTCCAAGCTCCTCAATCATTGCTCCCACCAAGGGACTTTCTCTTATGGACAATGCAAATGATCAAAAATGGTTTCTGAGAAATTGTTGGAATTCTTATAGACCTTTCCTCAAGTGCCAATGCAAAAGAGTGGATGCAAATTCAAACTGCTCCTCTTCTATCATTTGGTTGACCAATTTTTGTGGTACGTATTCCAAAATTTACCAAGGTTCTTTCAATTTTTATCAAGACCAGCATAAGTGTACGCCTTTATAGCTTGGGTATGCTCATTTTCAAAAGAATTAAGGCATGCTGTGATCATTTATTATCAGTTTCATGAGCACATGCTAGAAGCAGCTAAAGGACTAGTCCTATACACACAAGGGACTCCAATTCTTCAAAAGCTACACAACACACTAGTATCCAACACAATTGAAACATTACTCAAACCTCCCAAAGGTAAGGAGAAATTAAAGAAGATCACACACACACACCAAGCAGCATGGCATCAACAAGTAAGAAACCAAGGCAGTTCAGAGGATCCGAGGACTACGGAGACACTCCCAAGACACTTGAATACTCAAATAGTGAAGACCAGGACCAGGTACGCTCACTCACTACAAGAAATAATGGTTTGCTACATCTTGAGCGCAATATTAAGATGCATGGGAGATTTATTCACATTTTGTTTTGTAATAATTATATGTATTTTATCAACCCTATTTCATTTCAAACAATGCTAAACGATTTTCACATCAATTAAGATTTGTCTAGGATGAGGATTTGTTTTGGTTGGAAATATACCAATAACCTGAATCATACACTTTACAAACCAACTTTGGTATTTGCCAAGGAGTTTGATGAAACACAACCATGTGGATGCTTAACTCATAAACGATTTGCTAGAATTTGAACCTTTTGAAAGCATGTAATCACCATAGACCCTAACATAGCTAGACATAAAATTTTTCAAGAATTTATTAGGAAAGGATTAAACCACATTCCATTAGTACATGTAAACCCTAATTCAATTGTAAGAGAACTTGACAAAGTATGGGAGTCTTTATATCCCCTCTTGGGATGTGAGGATAGTAAAGCACATCATAATTAAATCCATAGTTTAGTTAATGAGTCCTTTTCCCAAAAATTTCCACATCACAGGCAAAACCAAACTCCATGGTACAAAAACACAGACTTAATGGATGAAATTCAATATATTCTACAATATTTATTTATTTGTGGACTAGATAAACCTGCACAAACTCCGGTATTCATATGTAAAAAACTCATTCAATTAGCAGTAAAAAGAAGGTTAGAAACCCCTGAATTTTGTCTTCTCTTCTCAAATGAGGAAGAAAGTTGTCAAGCCATAGGATCTTATACCCAAGAAATTGGGTTAGAAACACCATTGGAGTACTCACTCCCATATCTTATGGGAAATTTTAAAGTGCATAAAATGGACTTTAGATGGATCACTAATGCACATTGTGTATTTATTCCAGCTACAACTATAATCACTAAATTACTCAAAGGAGTAACCCAAGGATTTATGGAGTACATTGAAATAGTACATACAAAGCTACACACAATTTTTGGGACACAAACCAATGGACATTGGATGATCAATAATCAATATGATTTTTTGATTAATCTACCGAGACATATCACAAACATTCATTCATTTGATGTAACATCATGTTATGAAGCTATCCCTCATACAGGCATGCATGGATTACTCGAAGTACTTGACTTATTATTAAAATCATAAAAACTTTGAAATATCTTGGCTTCAAGAAACACCGTAAGTAGATTGTACTTACAAAAAAGAAGAGTGAAGTGATCTGGACATTTGAATACCTACAAACTATTAATGAATTTGTCCTTGATAATTGCTATACAAAATTAGGCAAACATATTTACCGACAAGAAAAAGGTATATCAATGGGATATAAGTGCTCTCCATTATGGTGTAATCTATATTTGGCATGGTAGGAAATTGAGTACGTAAAAAAGTTATCTTGTCTTACAAGGTATTGATAGCCGTTTTTTGGCTCTTTGTAATTGCCACAGTGAGTTACCTCACCCTACCAAAATCACCCAAACACTGTGGCTATCCCTACCATTTCACTGTACATAGGCGTGCGTGAGTCACGGGACTTTTCCCATATCTTCTAAAAAAACCCTCAAGTAGCTAGTCATTGGGCTAGTTGAGCCAAAAAAATAAAAAAAATAAAAAATATAAGTATATAGGGCCTAAATAAAAAGATTTTTCATAATTATTTTGGTATTTATTCAAATATTTCTACGTAGGGTGTGTTATTTATGCTATGTACATTGACTCACCATTACCATATTTTTTCTTACCATTTTGCATACTCTTTATTCCATATAAAAATAATCTCATGCAACCTTCTCTTATTTTTGGTGTAACTCCATCCCAACAAAAATCCAAAAAAACTAGTTTTATTTATGTGTATATTTTTTCACTATTGTGATTTTTCCCTTCCTACATCTATTTTGTTTTTTTTTTCTAAAAAATTAGAACACCAAAAATATTTATCTTTTTATGGTAGCTTCATAATGAGAGAGATTTCTTTTGACCCCTTTATATTTTTTCCACTTATATTATTTATATTTGACATGTACATATTTTTTAGACCCCTCAATATTTGATTTTCTTAGTTGTACTATTCACTTATATCATAATCTCAACAATATCTTCAATTATAGACCTACCAAATAAGGTCAAGGGTAGGTGGCATGCATACATGCACTATGGAGGGCTCACTCTTGGAGGTATTCAAAAGAATCATCCAAAGAAGGACCCCACAAGGACCTTGTGCAGTGGAAAAAAACGATCGGTTTTGCTGAATTTTTAAAGTTCACTTGCTCTCCGAATTTGAAAAGGTGATACAAACAAAAGTTGTAGCTCGTGGGCTGAACTTTTGACTCAAATTTTTTCATATTTTTTTGAGCTACGAGCAGTGAGCTATGATTTTATTAGTGGACCCCAGTTTTCCCATGCTATGCAGCCACACTCTCTCTTCCACTTTATCATTTTCCTCTTTCACACACACTTCTCCACTCATCATCCCCACCTCTCTCACCACTCCTCTCTGCACCCTACTCACCTTCTCCTCAACCTTGAAGAATAAGAGGAACCATGGTGAACTCATACCTCCCACACACAATTCCATTCCAAAATTGACCACCTAGTTTCATTTTTCCTCCTCCAATTTACCCATATCTATCAAAAAAACCACAAAACTTAGCCTCTTCTCTTGAAAGACAGCATCATGGTGGTTGATTACTCAGCTTCAATTACCTTGTCTCTCAAGGAAGGTCAAGAGTGGAGAAAAAATGTACCGTCAAAGCTAGTGGACCGTCAACAAGCGTCAAAATTGGCCCTACTCAAGACACTTGGAGCATCAACCTTGTAAGAAATCCACCTTTTCTTACCTCTTAAGAGTTTTTCTTCCTTATTTTTATCCTACATGGATACTCCCATTGTAAATATCCAATTCCATTTGTAAATTAATACTAACTCTACTAACACTAACCCACTATGAAAAGTCCTATCACCTCCATTTCTCTCCTCTCTCTTTCCCCACCAACTTCTTGATAATTCCAAGCAAAAGAAATTAGATAAATTGCTGAAAATCTAACCCAACCATGGTTAGAGGAGTAACCCTAGCCTTCAAAATTGCTATAAAAGGAGGGTGTAGCTAGCACAAAAGGGGGAGCCATAAGCAAGAGCACTATGCTATAGCTTGAGAAGCCAAGCTCAACCTCTCTAGAAGGAGCTCTTGAGTGGAAGCTCATTGTCTTATGCATGTGCATGTGTTGTAATAGGGGATTAGCAAGGGAACTCTATGCCATTGTAAGAGAGAGAGTGATCATTCAATTGAGAGTAGGAAATCTATCATTTCTCCTACTAGTGTAAGCCCAACATTTGCTGAATCAAGGAGGGTGGATTTGGACTAAGCTTGGATACTTTGTCTCCCTTCCAACGTGAAGTAATGGGCAACAATGATGCGTAAGTATCTTGGTGTTTTTTTGTTAAGTTCTTGATAGCTTGTCTCTGGTGTTGTCATCAAGCTACCCATAAATCCCACATACTGTAAGAGGGCGACAGGGTGGAGAGGACTCCCCTGGCCTTAAGACAGTGATTGGGGTGGCTTTTCTTGTGATGTGTTGTGGTGAAATTTACGCAAGCTATGTTGAACAAATACTAATCTCACTTTGATTTGTCATGACAGATTTGTAAGAAGGCATTAGTGCAACAAGCACCCCCTTCCCCCCTCTCTCCGGAGCTTTGTTACATATATATATTTATGTTTGCTTGATCATTAACGATACACTTCAAAGCAGCCCGAGCACCATCTCTCTCTCATCTCTCTCTCTCTCTCTCTCTCTCGTGTTTTAGTGTGTGAGAGTGTTCCATTGGTGTTAGGGTTAGTGTAAATTCCTTGCTTGTTTGTGGGTTGCTCTAACAATCCCCCTTTTTTTGCGTCCTAGTTCGCTCTTAAACTAGGTGGTGCCCCTTGTGTAGTTGGATTTGGCTAGGGGTTTGTTGTTTTGGGTTGTGTTGTGTTGTGCCCCAGCCCCATTGAGCAGCACGGGAGCCTTGAAGGGTGTCTAGAGGTTGCTCTTCTTGTTGCCCGCCCCGGACCGCCTCAAATTGGTGCCCCCACTGAGGACGGCTTGTGTATTTTTGTGTAGAATCAACCTTTAGCATAGTCAAGTAGTTTGCATGAACCACGAAAATTTGTATGATCCCTTCATTCCCATTGCAAGGCAAAAGGTACACATAATTGTTAGTACTAAGTTGCAATTTCAACGTGTCATTCGTAGAATTTTAGGTCCTCTTAGGTTGGCCGAGATAAACGCTTCAGTAAATCCTTTTATTTTGCCTCTCATTAGGTACGACCTTAGTTTGGACGTCTATATTTTTGTTTTGTTTTAAGCATTAGGTCATGCATAGACCATGGATAATGGCCCAGGAATAGAGGTTTTCCCCTTCCATTTCACTCCACACATTAGAATAAACATTGCAATTAGTAGGGAAATCCATTTTCAACAACGTATGGTGTTGAGCCAGCAGAGGATCACACCCGCATTTTTGCTCACACCCATCATTTCGTAACCATTGATTGTAATAAATGTCTCTCCGACATTAATTTTGATTTGAGCCATTCATTAAGTAACGGGACTCAATTGAGTTTCCAGCTTGTAATCTCGACGTAATTTCACCTGCTGATGTAAATAATTAGAGATGTTCTCACCTCCAAGGCTGAGGTATATAAGCCAAAGTTTTGTAACCTAAGGGAGATTCAATTATTAATCAAAGTGAGTTTTTGAGTGCCGTGACTGTGTCTGAGAGAGAGTGAGAGAGAGAGAGAGTCTTATCTACTTGCTACGCGAGCTACGGAGCCGCCATTGGAGAAGCGACACCGCCATTGGAGAAGCGACACCGCCATTGTGTTAGCAACGGCGAGAGCTACGCACTGATACCAAGAGTGCGCGTTATCGGCTTCTATGTGTGGTAAGTTCCTACGAGCTTCGGTGTGAGTTTTCTTCCAGCTCGTGTGTCGGAATAGAGCGTGCAGCATATCTATAGAACCACAACGAGTAGAGCTACACATTAGTACCATCGGGGTCAAGTTTCGGTCACCTGTATTTTTCGGCCTGTCTTCATACGCGTTTACCGCACGGAGTGGTTATAGGTTGATTTTGCAGTTCAAGTCTTTAGGGTGTTGTTCTTACCTAGTGTATAGACTTCCCCTTGAGTTTGAGATCGATTCGATGATTCTAGATCCTGTTTCGTATAGCATTCGTTCGTAGTCCGGATTTCAGTCACTTGCATATTTTAGAACTTAGATTTGATTTCCTTAGTAGTGATTGTCATTAGAAGGTCGAGTAGGTGATTTGACACCCACCTAGTTGTTTCCATGCGCCTGCGGGTCAAGCTCCGTCCTCGTCTGACAAATTCTGTTGTTGGTTGAGTTCTCGCTATTTAGCTTCCGCTAGCGGCGTAACCGCCTTAACATTTGGCGCCGTTGCCGGGGACGAGAGCCCTAAGTAGGTGACCTTAGACTAATCCTACGAGGTGAGTCGTATAAACTCTTTGTATACTTTAGTTAGAAAAGATCTAGGAGTGGTGGACTCCGAAGATCTCGAGAGATACTAGGAAGTGGGGTATTCCTGGGTCTTCCGCGTTGACAGTATTTTTAGTCTAGCTTAGATTAGATTGTTTTTTGATGGTGTTTAAGTGGTTGTTGACATAAAAAGCATTTGCTACTCCTTGTGTGGTAGTAAATCTCTTTATATTTTCAATTGCAAAAAATCCATTATATGATTAGAAGTAGCTTAGGTAGGGCCTGATTTGATCCTGATCTAGAGCTATCGATTGGTGTTCTTTTTGCTTGATGTGTTTGATTGCATGTTAGATCACTGAAAAAGTCTCTTTGGTAGTGAAATATGCAATAAACAAAGTTCAGAAAATTTTCTGTGTAGCTGATTGTTGCTGAGCACTTAAAAGAGCTTTAGGAAGGATTCTGTGCCAAAAAACTGGAAATCTGCAACTTTAGACATCATACGCGTATGATGTCTAAATGACCAAACAGAGACCAAAACAGAAATTTTGACTTTACCAGAGTGTTCAAAAAGGGGGTTATACCCTAATTTCAACTTAAAACAAGAGCATTAACACTCAAAGAAACCCGAAAAGACAAGTCGGAGTCCAAAAAAACGCAAAGAACAGGAAATTTTGGATTCAGATCTTGTTTTTACATTCAAACCTGACAAAAACACTTGAAACTCAATTATAAACATTGGAGAAGGCTTAAAACCAAAAATAGTCAAAATCTGGGACAAAAAACATCATACGCGTATAATGTCTTTTGGCACATCCACTGCTTATTTTTTATATCTGACCTGACAAGATTGTTACAGGCACTGTAGGAAGCATAAATATCAAGTTTGGACCCAAATTGATGAAAAAGACATCATACGCGTATGATGTCTTTGACCTAATTTTGGACATATTTTGATACTTTGCTAACCCAGATCCATTGTAATAGCTGTCTAGAGGTTATATTTCAAGTTTCATCCCATTTGGATCACAATTGACCCAGAAAACAAGTCAAAAGCAGAAAAGTGCCAAGAAAAGCCTGAACTAGCCATAACTTGCTCAAACAGAGTTCAAACTGAATTTTGTGAGTGGAAAGAGCATAAGGGGGCTACTGAGAGTGAGCATAACCAAAATAGTCTAAATCTGTGAAAAAAGACATCATACGCGTATAATGTCTTTTTCAGCATAACTGCAACAAAATTCTCACTTGATGAAACAGAAGTTGTCCAACTGACAAGATTAAACAGTTGACCAAGTATCAGTCAGTTTGGATCAATTCTGACCACAAAAACCTGGGAAAACAAATTGCCGAGACGGAAAAGTTAAAGTCCTTCAGGGGAATTGATGAATTTGAGATCGGGCAGGAATCTCCGGAATAATCAACCAAAACAAGGGGAACCAGCAAGTGTCATATCAACCGAGGGAAGTGTAAACCAAAGTTGGGTGCAACCATTAGAGCCGATCTTTGAAGGAAGTGTCTCTGATACTTCTTCGGAGAGATCTTACGAGATTTTCACCGAAAACTTGGAACACTCGAACAGGAACAACATAGAAAATATGGCAGCAGGATCATCAAACCCTTCCGCCACCATGAAGCTATTGTTCATAAAATACCAGTACGACAATGAGCAAGGTGCCAAGATCTACAAAGATGGAATGGACCGCTATTGTGTAAAGATAGAAGATAGACCTAGTGAGTTCAAGGACTTAGTGCCTGTGAGCTATAGCGGAGATAGATATCTAGATGACGAGGGTACCATGTACTTGGTAGTCCTAAACCCTAACATTGTGGACAAGTGGGGATTGATGGGCACCAAAGCCAAAATAGATGAAGAACTCGAGGAGAAAGCACCAATAATGAACTTCCCTAATGCGAGGTTAAGAAGAGAGAATGAAACTACAAGGATCAACACTGATAACATCTATGTGGGGCTATACAAATATAATAATGGGGAGCAAGATCTCTATTATAGATGTGAAGAACCCTACACCGGAGAGTTGACAGACCAAAAAAGACTTTATGTCTTTACCTACACAGAGGGATCGGAAGTGAAAATTGCCGCTTACGATAAGTATGGCAGGCAATACTCAACAATGGGCAAGAAAGAATTAGAAGGATATACATACTTTGGGGGACCACTACATCAGTATTATGTTACTTCTAGCTCACATAGACCAGCACCAACAATTGGAGTGCACAACTCAATGACAACAGGAGGACAAAGAACTCAGGTTGCTGACTCTTTCAGTCAACCTTGGGACTCGAAGCTCGGACCAATGGGATCATTACATTCCAGAGAGTCAATGGAGACGAATCGAGGTAGTGCAGTTCCAATCCCCACCTATACCACGCCAGGTCCAAGGTTTGAAGCGGAACCATCACATTTACCTCCCAGTAGTAGATTCAGGGCAGGGGAACCGACAAGGGTAACCCATGAAGTCCATGATGCAAGAGAAAGCTTTAGCCGAGACACAGGAGCAATGAGATTGGTAGCAGATCATAGACGTATGAGACCATCTCAAGTAGCCAAGTGTATGCCAAAGAAGTATGGTGGTTCAGGAGATCCGTATGCACATGTGTCACTCTTTAAGCAAGTCTTAAGAGCTGAGCAGATAACAGATTTCCATACACAATACGAGGGATTTGGTCTTACTCTAGAAGGTACTGCATTGACATGGTTTCAACCAATGAACATAGGGGGATTCCATGACATTGACCATTTGCTAAGAGAGTTTGCTGAGGAATTCTAAAAACGAGGGATTAAGCACAATACGGTCTCACAAATATATGCTTTTAAACAGAGAGAACACGAAAAGGTGAAGGAAGCTTCACTTCGTTTCAAACAATACATTGAGAGATGTCCAGTACGTGAACGACCACAAGATGACAGACTATCTGTTCTCTTTATTGAGGGACTGAGGAACGACACTCTCAAGAAGGACTTGCACTTGAAAGCTTGTACAAGTTTCGAGCAAGTAACGAGAGAGGCATTGTACTTAGTGGATAACTGTACGGTTTATGGAGAGGTGTCAGCGGATACAGATTTTGCATCCAGTAGCTCCTCCTCCGTAGCGAGCGAGACTACCACTAAAAAGAATGTTCAAACAACAACCATGCCAAATGTAGAGCAAATGATAGAAGATGCTCTAAAAAGGATGGCACCATACCAAAAACCATTGCCAAAAACACTGAAATGGTGTGCTATTGAACAAAAATGGACAAACCATCCAACAGAGGAGTGCTATTACAACAAAGGGTATGTAAGGGAGCGCCAGTATGCACCTCCTGCTCAATTAGCACCACCTCAGATACATCCAGTACCTCGATACCCAACGGGAAATGTACCAGGACCTATGGGGATAGAAAGACCGCAACCGGTATTGGGACAACAACCGCCTTTACCAGGAGCAAGACCAGTGGGCATTAGATATGCACCCACCTTAGAGAATCAGGAAGAAAAAGCCTTAGTGCCTGTTCAAGCCTATTACGAAGAATCGGGTGCACACATGTCTCCGACAGTGTATTACCCACCAGAAGAACCAAAACAACCAGAACCATGGGGCATGATGGGGAATGTTGGAATACCAACAGTTACCGGTGCTTCTGATGAAGAGAGATACAATATGGACGCAAGAACCTTGATGTTCATAGCTCATGGAGGGTTAGCAGGACAGAGACCATCCTATCCACAAAGGACGAATCAAATGGGACCAAGACCAGCACTAGGACCCTGTTACAAGTGTGGAGGTGACCATCTGATGAATGTCTGCCCACACACGGAAATCATTAGAATTAACGCTTATTGCACTGAGTGTGGGGTTACTCACTTCATTGAGGATTGTTCAAAGAATCCAAACAAAGTGCAAAAGACGACATTGAATATGCTAGAAACTATTCCTACCAGCAGTGGGTCTGAAAATGAAACTCTGATACCAACGCAAGTTGTTACTAGAGCTCAAGCTAAGAAAACCACTAGAGAACCTGAGAATGGAAAGTTAGCGACTGAAGTGGTTAGTCAAGGACCGCGGAGTCAGAAAAACACATGGAAAGCTAGAAAAGCACGCATGAAGTTGAGAAAAGAACGTGAAGACGCTATTCTGTTACCATATACATGTGGTAGTGATGTGTGTGAACACACTAGGACCGCCGGGGCATTTTTTCCCTCTTTAGGAGGTTTTTTCCCCCGTGCATTGTATATACGCCCATCACTCTAGGGCTATCTATCTTTCCATTGCACACTAAGTAATATACTCTCTATTATGTGCCTTGAGCTTCCTTCGTCTTCTCCAAGCTGTGTGTGTTTCTCTGCAACCCTAATTCCAACAATTGGTATCAGAGCAGGTCACGTCCTCCCGGGCTTAGTCGCCAGCTGCTCCAGCACACACCTGCTCACTTTCTCCGATTTCAGTGAGCTTTGGCAAGCGTTCGCAGGTCGACAAATAATTTGGGCGAGCTCGAAGAGCTCGGTCTGCTCAAAATTTTGATTTGGGCTCATTTCGGCCTCCGTTTCCACTACGGGCAGTACTGCACAGGCTATTTCGTCATTTTGTGCAGATTTTCTGTCAGTGCCGTTTTCTGCATAACAGGTGCCTTATAGTCTTCTACAGTTTGTGCTATATAGCACAAGTTGTTCCCGCTCCATTTCTCCTATTTTCGGGCAGTTTTCACATCAGGTGCAGCATTTACCATGGCTGACAACAACAACACAGATGTGTTCAAGATGTTTGCTGCTGAGGACAGGTTGGATGGGGACAACTACCCTATGTGGGCTTATATGATGCAACACGTTCTTGTGTCAAAAGGTGTCTGGAACATTGTGCAGGGCATTGATGTACGTCCTGGTTCTGAAGATGTAGGCGATATTGAGGATGTTGCAGGTCTTGCTGCAAGGATTGCAGCTGTTAGAGTTGTTTTGCCTATAGCAGAACAAGCTCGTTGGGATGTTAAGGATGCGCAGGCTCATGCATTGATTGCGTTGTCTGTGAAGCGCACCATTATTCCTCACATCCGTTCAGCAAAATCTGCAAAACAGGCTTGGGATATTCTAGCAGGTCTTTATGCAAGCCGCAATGAGGCTAAAATTGCTTTGCTGCGTAAAGAGCTAGAGTCGAAGATTATGCATGAGGAAGATGATATGGACACTTTCCTTGCTAGTGTCAAGGATATCAATGAGCAACTCATTTCTACAGGTGAAGTCATTTCTGACAGTTCCCTTGTGCAGACTGTTCTTGATGCCTTACCAGATTCCTACCAGACTTTTGCTAGTACTTGGAGACTGATGACCCAAGGAAATCTTGAAGTTGTCAAGTTTGATGCATTATGCACATTGCTGTTGCAAGAGTCACTTTCTAGAAAAAACAGGACTAGGCAGCGTGCAATTGAACAGGCTTTTATTGCTTCTCAAAGAAAGGGTGGTAACAGTAATGCAGCCACTTCTTATGGTTCTGCTGCGAGTGGCAAAAATTCTGTTCCTAATGCTTCTGCTGGCAGCACTTCGTCTGGCAATTCTGGTGATAAGGGCAAAAAGAAGATGCGTTGCCATTATTGTAAAGCCAATGATCACTTGATCAAGTCGTGTCCTAAGTTGAAGGCCAAAGAGGCTAAGAAGAAAGAGGGTGGTTCCACTGCAAATGTTGGTTCCACTACAAATGCAGCCATTGTTGAGTCTTCTGTGAAAGGAGATTGTGATGCTGATGTTGATGCAGAATGGACTTTTAGCGCAGAGTGCACTTACAATCCTGTTGTCCATGATGCATGCTTGTCAGTTGCTGCAGATTCACATGTGTGGTATTTCGACAGTGGTGCTACAAAGCACATTACCTCACATCGTGAATTGTTTACCTCTCTCGAGTCTGTCCCTCATGGGAGTTCAGTCACTTGTGCCAACAACGCCTCTTATCCAGTTCAGGGAGTTGGAAAGATTGTGCTCACTGCTGCTAATGGCAGTTCCTTCACACTTGTTGATGCACTTTATGTACCTGGGATCAAGAAGAATCTATTGTCTGTATCCGCACTTGCTAGACTTGGACTTGTAGTCAAATTTGTGGATGACAGATGTACAGTTCATGATCTCAGTTTTGGTGATGAAATTGTTGCATCTGGGCTTTTGTGCCGTGGGCTGTATAAGCTCACTTTGTATGACAAGTGTGGACAAAATTTTGCAAATGCTGTTGCAGATTCAAGGGCTATTTCAGATGCAAAACTTTGGCATGCACGTTTTGGTCATCTGAATTTTGCCAGTTTGCTGCGTTTGCAGAAATCTGATATGGTTGCTTCTTTGCCGCCTCTTGAAGCACCTATCAAACATGTTTGTGAAGGCTATATTCTGGGTAAAATGCAGCGTTCTAAGTTTCCAAAGGATGGTTCAGTTAGGGCCACATGCAGGTTGCAGCTTGTGCATAGTGATGTTTGTGGGCCCATGCAAACTCCGTCCTTGGGCAATTACCTGTACTTCGTGACTTTCATTGATGATTACTCCAGGCATGCATGGGTATTTCCGCTTAAAGCAAAGTCCGAAGTTTTTATGTGCTTCAAACAATTTTTGGCTATGGCTGAAAATGTCTCAAAATGTACTATGGGCACCCTCCGTTCCGATCGAGGGGGGGAGTATATGTCTCATGAATTTAATGCATTTCTGGCTAGTCGTGGGATAAAACACCAATGTACAGTGCCTTATACACCTCAGCAAAATGGTGTTGCTGAGAGGAAAAACAGGTCACTAACGGAAATGGCACGATGTATGGTCAAAAGTCAAGCTTTGCCGCATTCTTTTTGGCTTGAGGCCATCATGTGTGCCACTTATGTACTTAACAGGTGTCCTACGAAAGCTTTGCAGTCTATTACTCCATATGAAGCATGGCATGATAGAAAACCTTCTATTGAGTACATGCGTGTTTTTGGCTGTTTGGCATATGCTTTGGTGCCACAAGTGCAGCGCAGAAAATTGGATGATAAGGCTGTCAAATGTATTTTTGTTGGTTATAGTGCTGAAAGCAAAGGTTACAGGTTGTATCATCCGCAAACAAAACGTATTCTGGTTTCACGGGATGTAGTGTTTGTGGAAGATTCTGTTCAACCCTTGCTGTCATGTACTAGAGACAGTAATGTAAGCTCACAGGACATTTATGACACTTTGTTGCCTCTTTTCAGTGGTGGAAATACGAATGTAAGTTCCAATGAGGCAAATGTACAGCCTATGGGGGTTTCTGAAAATGTTTTAGAACAGCCTATTACTGATGCAGATGTACATGATGTACTTGATGAGGAAAGGGCTGAAAATGAGCAGGCTAGAAGTATGCCAAAATGGCTGGTGCACACTTTGCGTGACAGTAAATTGGATGCACCTTTATCTAGTCGTACTCGTTCAGGCTCTCGCCATGCATCTTATGCATCAGATTGTTATGCTTTGGCTGTGTCTAGTTTACATGATGTTGAGGAGCCTCTGTCTTTTGATGAAGCACAGAATTCAAAAAATTGGATTGCTGCCATGAAATCAGAATATGATGCACTTATAGAGAATGACACATGGACTTTATGTGATTTGCCTCCTGGCAAAAAGGCCATTGGTACGAAGTGGGTTTACAAGTTGAAACGCAAGCCGGATGGTGAGATCGATCGCCATAAGGCTCGACTTGTTGCAAAGGGTTATGCACAACAAAAAGGCATAGATTATGAAGAGACTTTTGCTCCCACTTGTCGTATGACTACTGTGCGTTTTCTATGTGCATTGGCAGCTCATTTTGGTTGGGATGTACATCAATCAGACATTGTTACTGCTTTCTTGAATGGTGACATATTTGAGGAAGTTTATGTAACGCAGCCTCGCGGTTTTGTCATAAAAGGACAAGAGGACAAAGTGTGCAAATGTAAGAAGGCTTTGTATGGGTTGAAGCAATCTCCTCGTGCTTGGTATGAGAAAGCTGACACTCATTTGGTTAAACGAGGCTTTCGTAACAGTCCAACAGAAAGCACATTGTATGTAAAGCGTGAGGATGATGTATTTCTCATTGTGGTTCTTTATGTTGATGATTTGCTGATCACTGGACCAAATGAGAGACATATTGCTGAATTTAAGGCTGATTTGAATGCTACTTTCAAGATGAAAGATTTGGGGCTGTTGCATCATTACTTGGGTATACAGTTTAAGCATTGTGATGGTGGTATTGCATTGTGTCAGAAAAGTTACATAGAGACATTGCTATGTAAGTTTGGACTTGAGGATTGCAAACCTATTGCCACTCCCATGGAAACAGGTTTGAAGTTGAGTCTACATGATGCTGGCGATCCTGCTGATGTCACTCTTTACCAAACTGCTGTTGGCTGCCTCATTTATGTATGCAACACGAGGCCAGATATTCAGTTTGCAGTCTCGCAGGTCAGCAGATTTATGCATAGCCCAGGGTCTAAGCATTGGCAGGCTCTCAAGAGGATTTTCCGCTACCTTAGTGGCACTTTACATCTTGGCTTGTTTTATCCCAAGGGGGGATCATTGCCGCCAGACTTATATGCTTTTTCGGACTCAGATTGGGCTGGTTGTTTTGACACGCGAGTGTCCACAAGTGGTTTTTGTTTCATGCTTGGCAGTTCATGTATATCATGGTTGAGCAAGAAGCAACCTACTGTGGCCACTTCGAGTTGTGAGGCTGAGTACAGGGCAGTCTTCACAGCTACGGTTGAGTGTGTATGGCTCAGACGCCTTATGGCTGACTTGGGTGTTGGACAGGACACTGCCAACACTATCTACACTGACAGTCAGAGCGCATTGGCAGTTGCGAGGAACCCAGTTTTTCATGCTCGCACAAAGCACATTGAGGTGCATTACCACTATGTCAGGGAGAGGCTCTCAGCAGGAGAGATCAGCTTGGCTTATGTGCCAACACAGGACAACCTTGCAGATCTTTTCACAAAGGCATTGTCTCGTGAGAAGCTTGAAGCTTTCCGCAAAGCTTTGGGCTTACTCCCCTTTGTGGACTGATCCTGTCCTCAGGGCATGGCACTTCCCTTTACTCATGTGCCAGCTCTCGTTCACCGCATCACTCCAGGGGGGATTTGTTACCATATACATGTGGTAGTGATGTGTGTGAACACACTAGGACCGCCGGGGCATTTTTTCCCTCTTTAGGAGGTTTTTCCCCCCGTGCATTGTATATACGCCCATCACTCTAGGGCTATCTATCTTTCCATTGCACACTAAGTAATATACTCTCTATTGTGTGCCTTGAGCTTCCTTCGTCTTCTCCAAGCTGTGTGTGTTTCTCTGCAACCCTAATTCCAACATATTCTAGCTGAGGAACTAAAGCAAACTAAAGCTAGATTAGAAAAACTTGAGAGTCAAAACGGGAAACGAGAGATGAGCCCGGAAAGAACGAAACAAAAGAGTATCAAAGAAACAACGAGCTTAAGCTCCGGGGGATCAGTGCTAGTCGACAAGGTACACGAACCATTGGACGCACTGATGAGAGCTTACGAAGCTAGGTTAAAGAACAACCAAACACAAGAACAGAGGTGGATGACATACCCAAACGCAGAATTGGAAAAGCAGAGACTTGAAATGTGCCAGAGAATGATCGAGACTGCACAAGCCTTATTAGAACCACCAAAAGAAACAATGAATTGTGGAAAGGAAAACCCAATTCAGCAAGAGACTATCGTTTCACGGGTAGCTGAAAAGACTCCCAGTGCACAAAAGCCTGAAAATACACAAAAGGATGGCCGCATAGTATTGAACACAACCGATCAGGAGATAGAGAGTTTTCATCCAGTCATACAGAGGATTTACGGGAAAGATGAGGATTACAATGAATTTTGGAAACAAGTGAGAGAGGCAAACTTTGCAAACGAGCTAAGTTGCCAAGCTAATCAGACAAATTGGGAAAAGGACATCAGGAATCCTCCCATAGTGGAATTTGAGGCAGGATCTCAAGTGGACTTGGATCTACAATCTTACTGGGGAGATGGGGGCTCTGTTAGAACAATGGAGAGCAAACCTCATTCACTGAAAACTTTACCTTCATACTTAGGAGAGTATGAAGCAAAATCCGAGATTAGAGCACTTCCCTCACGAAAAATCTCATCAGAAAAAGTCATGGACTCACAAGGATTGATAGAGATTTTGTCAACACCAGTGACATGCACTATCACTCTAGCTGAGCTTTTGAGGCTAAGACCACATATGTGGACCACTGTAGGAAAATGCTTGGAGAAATTCGGGATAAAAGATCCAACATCGAGATTGCAAGAGAGCATTGAGGAGCTGAGCAAGCCACAAAAGAACGCTAAGCCTGTACCCTTAAACAAGGTCGGAGAGTATTGCGAAGGTGAAGAGGGGAATACAACCTTACCAGTTGAATTCCAAGGAGTGAACACAATGGCAATACTAGACAGCGGAGCTGGGGTAGCCATTGCTACAAAAGAAATCTGGAAAAAATGGGGGAAACCAGCAATAAGGAAGACTAGGTTGAAACTCCAATTAGCAGATGGACACATGGAGAAACCTATGGGGTTATTAGAGAAAGTTGTAGTTACTTCTTGCGGCATTGAATACGAACATACTTTTGCTATTGTCGATTTTGGCAAGGAGAATAACTATGATATCATACTGGGAAGACCATTCATGAGACAGTTGAAAATGGTCCAAGATTGGGGCTACGATCACATATACTTGAGAAATATGGAAACCACTACACGTGTGAACCTGAAAGACCATAGCTACAAAGAGGTGAACCGAACACCGGTAGAGGAGTTTGATTCAGCTACTTTGGCGGGATCCGAATTTCCAGCTTGGTTAGGTAAACCCAAGGAGTTATGGATGTGTGGAGCTTCGAAATGTGGAAGTCTGAAATGAGAAGAATGTGTTTTAGAAAGGGCTATCGAAGACGAAACTTATGTAAGAGAACCCTTTCCAGAGGACACGTTTGAACCATTAGAATGGACACACATTCTAGCAACCCTAGATGTTTGTGCAATTCCGGATGGTCCCACAACGAAATTTTGCGACAAGGACGGGTACGACGTGGTTCCGTATTTCATGTTGAGAACTGTGCTCGAAAAAGAAACTGAAAAGAACGATACACTGGAAAAGGAAGATGAAGAAGAGGTGTTTCACAACATTCCCAATCATCCAGAGTGGGGAAATGAAGCAGACAACGAGTCAACGGACAATTCAAGCGGAAACGAAGAAACTATAACGGATGTCCGATTTTATGATTTTCCGAACCAAACAAAACAACGCCAGAAACGCTATAGAGCAAAGAGAAAAACAAAAGGGGTTAGAACCAATCCGATGCTTAGAATAAGAGGAAAAAATCAATTCCTAATGCTAGTAAAGGCCGAAGATTGTGTTAAGGATAAGATTTCTGGAAGAATGAGAGGCAGTGATCAAAAGAGCTTACGAAAAGACAAAAGAGGCTCAAGAAATCAAGTTCAAAATAATGGAACGAAAACTGAAACAGAAAAATCAGAAAAGAACAAGCGCAATAGAGAATACACAGAGTCCAAGTTAGAACGTAGAAACAAGTACAGAGAGCTCAAGAAAACTCTGAAAGAAGTTTGGACTACAGAAATGGAGAGTGAAGAGGACAAAAACGCCAAAATCAAAGAAAACATGGATGTTCCCTCTCACTATAGGAAATTCACAATAGAGGATAGGAAGGTGATATTAACCCCACCTATTCGAGAGAGAAAGGAGAACGAATCTTACGACGGACCGGAGGATGCAAAAAAAGTTGATTTAGCAGCTCCAGGTGAGCCACCTAGACCGGTGTACATAGCCACAGATTTATCCCCAAGCGAGGAAGAGAGACTTTTGAGTCTTCTCAGAGAGTATAGGGATGTATTTGCATGGTCTTATAAGGACTTAACGGGAGTTGACCCATTGATATGCCAACACTCAATCCCACTGAAACAAGACGCAAAGCCTAGCAGACAGAGACCATACACATATAATGATACTTTTGCTAAGCGAATCAAGGAAGAGATAGATAAGCTAATGGAAGCTGAATTCATATACGAGATTGAACACACCGATTGGGTATCTCCGATTGTGGTAGTACCTAAGAAGAACGGAAAACTCCGAGTGTGTGTCAACTTAAAGAAAGTGAATGCTGCAACAATCAGGGACAATTATCCCCTGCCGATAACTGATCATGTTCTAGAGCGTGTATCAGGGAAAACAACATACTCCTTTCTTGATGGTTTTTCAGGATATAACCAGCTAGCCATAGCACCAGAAGATCAACATAAAATAGCTTTTGCAACGGAGTGGGGAATTTATGCTTATCGAGTTATGCCTTTTGGTCTAACCAATGCTCCCGCAACCTTCCAGAGGCTGATGACGCATGCTTTCAAAGCATACTTAAGGCTGTTTCTAGAAATCTACATGGATGACTTATGTGTACATTCTCTACTGAGAGATGAGCATCTAGAACACCTAAGAAAAGTATTTGAGAAATGTCGGACATATCGCATTTGTCTCAATCCTGAGAAATGTGTGTTTATGGTCCGACAGGGCAGAATTCTGGGACATATTGTCTCACAAAACGGAATATCCACGGATTTAGAGAAGATAAAAGTTATAGTGGATATGCCTAGACCAACCAATGCGAAACAAGTACAGAGCTTTATGGGACATTGTGGATATTATAGACGATTCATTTACATGTACGCTATAATAGGCCAACCACTTTACAGGCTAATAGTGAACTTTGAATGGACAGAGAAATGTGAGGAATCATTCAAGAAATTGAAAGAGGCACTCATTACCGCTCCAGTCTTGAAATCACCAGATTGGGAGAAGATATTCCATGTGCACATAGATGCTTCTGCATATGCAATAGGATGCATTCTGGCTCAGCCAGAAGAAGGAAACATGGATTTTCCTATCTATTACGCCAGTCGACAGCTCAACCATGCAGAGAAGAATTACACCACAACAGAGCGAGAGGGATTAGGAATGATATATGCTGTGAAGAAATTTTGGCATTATCTTCTAGCCAACAAGTTTGTGTTTTTTACGGATCACCAAGCCTTGCTCTACCTAGTGAATAAAACATGCAATACCGGGAGAATAGTGAGATGGTTCATTATCTTACTGGAATTCGACTTCACGGTAGTAGTAAAGAAAGGAAAAACACATCTTAGAGCTGATCTTCTTTCGTTATTGACGAATGGAGAAGACCCTATAGGAGTAGATGACGACATGCCAGACGCGTACTTGTTCAACATAGAAATGATACCAAGGTGGTCTCAAAATGTCGTTGACCTATTAACCTATGGAGGAGAGTTCGATAGAAGAGCATACAACCTGAAACATATTGCTATTCAGCAATCCAAGAATCTTCAATTGATTGCAGGAAGGTTGTATCAATTGGGAAATGATCATGTTTTACGACTATGCATCAATCCTGAGGAATATAATATATATCTGTGCGAAGCACATGTTCAGGAATGTGCATTTCATTGTTCAAGAAGGAACACATATAGGAATTTGTTACAATTGGGAGTCTATTGGCCAGGAATGAAAGAAAGCGTACATGAATATGTCACTGTATGTATTGTATGTTCATCAAAACCTCCAGCCGAGTATTCGACATTATATCAGATAATGATCGCTCCAGAATGGAGTCAGTATATTGTTGAATATCTCACAAATAGAACTTTCCCAGAAGGAACGTCAAAAGCTCGTCAGAAATCTGTAGAAACAGAAGCTAGAGATTACGCTTTAATAGGAGATCAACTCTATAAGAGAGGTAAAGACAACCAGCTTAGGATTTGCGCATCAGAGTCTGAGTATGTGATAATCCTAGAGCAAGCTCATGGAGGAGTAGGTGGAGGCCATTTCTCAGGTGATAAGACAGCAAAACTTGTCTTAGCCGCAGGAATATGGTGGCCAACATTACATATGGACGCTGAGGAATATGTTAAACGGTGTGATGACTGTCAGCGGACCAAAGTACCACTTAAAAGAGATGATATGCCACTTAGACCAATGATGGGGGCAAGAGCTTTTGCAAAATGGGGGATTGATTATGTTGGACCCATTTCGCCTCCTGCATATAAGACTCATGCACAATACATCGTTGTGGCTACAGACTATCTAACAAAGTGGGTCGAAGCAAAGGCAACTCAAAAAGCAGACGCCAGGACCACGGCACAATTTCTATATGAATACGTCTTTGTACGATATGGATTGCCAATAGAAATTGTGAGTGATCGAGGCACACATTTCATAAATGAAGTGATAAAGATCCTTCTAGATGAATTCATGGTAATCCATAGGAAATCAGCCCCGTATCATCCACAAGCAAACGGACAAGCTGAAGCAACAAACAAAACCATATGTACGGTCCTCACGAAGATTGTATCTGAGTCGAGAACTGACTCGGACCAAAAGTTACATTCAACATTATGGGCATATAGGGTGGCGTATAAAACATCAATAGGAACGACCCCATATAACATGGTTTTTGGGCTAAATGCTATCTTGCCAATAGAATTCTTGATTTCAACCTTAAGGGTGGCTAAGGATCTAGAGTGGACAGGGCATGAGCTCTCTGATAGAATAGATGACCTGGAAAAGCTAGATGAGCTTCGCCTAAAAGCAGTAGCTTCCATCTACGCTCAAAAAAGACGACAAAAGGAATTTTTTGATAAGCATGTGCGGACTAAAGAGTTTAAAGTTGGGGACTATGTCCTAGTTTACACTCTGAAACAGCATGCTAAGAAGCTTAAAAAGCGAGGGATGGGTCCTGTGGTGATTAAAGATCTATCACCAAGTGGAGCCGTCAAGCTTGCTACATTAGACGGAGAAGAAATGCCCAATTGGATTAGTGGATGCAGAGTGAAAAAGTATCTGTTGCCGCTAACACAAGACATGCTTCTCAAAATACATCAAGAAAAGCTGCGTGTCCAGAAAAAGAAAAAGATTGCGGAGGAAGCGCAAGCCGAGGCGAAGGAAAGAATGGAGAAAAGAAGACTACTGCGTCAGAAACAGCGCAATGAAGGAGCAATACGAATAAACGCAGTTAGTATAACAGAAATGGATAATGACAAAGAAGAACCCATCATTGAATGCAAAGTAGGAACCAACCAAATGAAAGCCAGAGCACTATTGGATTCAGGAGCTCAAGCTAACCTACTTTCACTCAGTTTGTATAGACAATTGACAAATGACACTAAACTACAAACTGCCAAGCAAGAGTTAAAGAGTTACTCTGAGAATTCAATCAAAACTGTCGGATGCACAGTTTTACATATACAGATTAACCAATATGTGTATCCTCATATGTTTTACGTGGTTGAAGACCAAGCTACACAACATCCATTATTGCTAGGACAACCATGTCAGAAGCAATACAATGCAATGATTGACTAGAGTTCTAAATCAGTGCTTATCAAATACGAAGGTGAAAGTCAATCAGTTAAGTTCACCAAAGGAGCAGAGCCAACTCCAAAGGAAGATTCCAAGGACAAGGTCAAACAACAAACAGAGAAAAGGAAGAAGCAATGGCAACCAAAAGTTTCTACACAACTGGATTGCTCGTCGACGAGGAACTCTCAACATTGGATAAGGAAGACAAGCAATAATATAACAGCTCAACCTTGGGATAAAACGGAGTCAAAGTTGGTATGGAGACCAAAAAAGGCTGTGCCAGAGAACAAAAAGGTGGAAAACAGAGTCTTCAATACTAGACAACAGAGTGATCCCCGACAATCAAGGACAGTGAAACAGATCTGGATTCCAAAGAAGTTCATGACGGCACAAAGCTACAGCAAGCAAATTTGGATCCCAAAGATTTGTAAACAGGAACTCCCTTCAATACAATCAACGGAAACTCCTAGGTATTTCAAGGCGAGGAAATCAACACACAGAACAAAGCAGGTTTGGGTCGCAAAGAGTTTGTGGCAAGCACAAGCAAAGCGGAAGCAGATTTGGATTGTGAAAAAAGACAACAAGGTAACGAAGAATCCATCTACTGATTCTACTACCAAATTGCCAAAACCAACCCAAAACCCGACCACCAATCTTTCAATCAAACAAAGAGCAGCTTTATTGGAAAGACTGTTGTATCATCGCTCTATAATTGCATTGGGAACTGATGACCAAAACAACTACAATGCTTCACCCACAGACACTTCATAGTCGTCCGGGAGGACTCAGACTAGGAGGGGGGGAGGTATACAGGAGCTACAAAGCAGCTACAAGCGGAAAAAACAAAGAAAAACAAAAATTATATTACAAAGGCAGTGTCTTACATGATTTTGCAATTTTTTATGTTTGATTGCGGATATTGATAATATTTATGCCCTTATATACCTTGTTTTGCAACAAGAAGAGATCAAATGATGAATTTGGGTCTCTAGATGTGTAAATATCACTAAATAAGAGTGTTTTTGGAGCTAAAAAGTGGAAAAAGTGGTAATCCAAGTCCAAAAATCACAAAGAAGTGTATATTCATATACACAGGGTTACCAGCTATTTATCGTGTATGTTTGAAATTTTTTGGCTTCAATTTGCTATTTTCCTTTATTTTTTATGATTTTCTTAATAAAAATAAAAGAAAAATAAAAAAGCAGGTGAAATGAGATCGGAAAACAGAAAAGAATAGACGGTGATGGTCCTAATGACAAGGGCAACCCATGGTAAAAATGGGGTACAATTCTGAAAAAGTTGCGGAAAGCCTGAAATGACAGAATTTTGGCAAAGTGGACAGATTTCTCAGAAACAGGTCAAATGGAGTCCAAATTGAGGAATTTCAAATCCTAAAGTGCATTTCACGACGAGATAGGAGCACATGTCAAATTTGGTAACAAGTGATCTGGGAAGCCCGAAGTTAAGTATTTTTCACTTCACTATCAAGCTCATTTCCACTATTACCTTCTTGGAGAGAGCAAAGAGCACCAAGGAGCATCCGGCCTTCTACCGCCTTCTACGACTGCTATGAGAGCTCAGAGGACACCAGACATGAGAGGTAGACTCGTTGCCATAAGCTTTTGATGCTTATCGTTAACTTTTGTCGCGAAAACTCACCAAAACCAAGAAACAAGAGCAGACGGGGAACGGGGAAGAACGCTAGGTAGGGGCACAACCGCCTAACCAAACTTTGCAAGAACTTAGAGGTGGGTTACCCTAACATAGAGGATGAGTTTCTAGCACTCAAAGCTCGAGAAAGAACGACTGGAAAAACCCTAGGTCAACAGAGCCTGCAAGAGGCAAACAGAAAAAAGTTGTCGGAACGACACAAAACTTCTCAGGAAGCTTAACAACATCGAGGGCAATGCAACCATGGAGTATCTCCAGGTTTGTACCACCAAAAGTAGGTCGGAACAACCGATTCTGCTGTGGACACAAAAAGCGTCATTTTGGCATAACAGCTAAAATTGACGACCAAATGACATGAAACTTCACAAGCAGTTTCAACTATACATGGATGACTTATGTTTGCAAGCAAAACCCAAAAGAAAGCTGATTCACTTACCGATGGTGAAAAAAATGCTTTCGAGCAACCAAATGGATAAAGATGGAGAACGGGGAGCCAAAGTCAAGTCCAACCAACTGGATGGCTTCGCAACATATCCAATGAGCTGGAAATGCAACTCTCAAGAAGAAAAGTTGAAGAAATTCAACTCCAAGGCAAAAAGACAACTTCGGAGACTGAAATGCCTATAAGGGGGCTTTTTAGCTAAACTGATGACTTTTTAAGTTGAAAACTAGTTAGCAGGGCTTAGGGCACTAGCACAAAGCATTCTTTGCACAAAAAGACCAACATTTCAAGAAAAGACATCATACGCGTATGATGTCTCACAGCATGATTTTCACATTCATTTCAACATTTGAGTGCATAGCCTCATTCCACATGTTAATCACATCCTATGAACCAAGTATCATGAGAATTGGAGTTAGAAAACCCAAGAAAACCAAAAAGACGCAAAGTAGGCCATAAAATTGATTTTTGGTCCTAATTTTGTCAAAATAACTCCAAACTCATTGAAACTTTGTAGGATTGTTGATTAACACATCTACAAGCTATCTGGAACCAAAAAGCACCATTTTGACACAAAAGACATCATACGCGTATGATGTCTATTTGCACTTACAGAGCCAAAAATGCTCATTTGTCATCATACATCCATTATATATATCTAATACATGCTACATATGAAGTTTGGAACCATTTGGTCAAGTGGATCACCCCATTAGCCCAATTAAGAGAAAATCCTTCATACAAAGCCTATTTTTGTCCCAAATCCAACATATTCAAGTCCAAACCAAGATTTGAGTATAAACAGTCCTTCACTAGCACATGGAGAGTCCACAGAACCAATCCCATGAAAAATTGATGAAAAAGACATCATACGCGTATGATGTCTCCAGAGCCATTTTTAGTCCAAATTCTATCCAAACTTGATAAATCCACTGAATAAGCCTATCTAAAGCCAAAACCAAGCTTATAGAGAAAATTGGTCCAAAAATGCACTAAAAGACATCATACGCGTATGATGTCTCACTATGTGATTTTGGCACCTCAGGGCTTCAACCACCAAACAGAAGTGTTCTACATGCCATTTGAAAGTAATCCACCAAGTTTTACCCAATTTGGATCATAAAATCCAATTCCCTTTCAAAATTTTACCAAGAGCCTGAACCGGACTAAACTGGCCAAAACTTGACCAAATGGGATCCAAACTCAAATCCAAGCATATGATACTCATGTATACACTATCAGCTACAAGCACAACCAATATGAAGTCATTCTGACACAAAAGACATCATACGCGTATGATGTCTCAAGCATGTTTTTGAGCCCAGTTTGCATATTTTTTCACCAACATTGCATCCTTAGGCCCTGAATAGCTAATGTTTCAATTTTCAAGTCA
The DNA here is from genome assembly GCF_014529385.1 of Adiantum capillus-veneris. Lineage (NCBI taxonomy): Eukaryota > Viridiplantae > Streptophyta > Polypodiopsida > Polypodiales > Pteridaceae > Adiantum > Adiantum capillus-veneris. The sequence goes on along the minus strand of NC_140951.1, from coordinate 60,781,226 downwards.
TTTGAATAGTTAAAAGCTTCATTTCGGCTTTCAGTACTAAAAAGACGCTAGCTTCTGTAATTGGAGTTACAGGATCCATGGATTCCGCTAAGTCATCGGCAACTAAGAGAAAAAGACCAACCATCAAGGATGCTCTTGCAGAAGCAGAACCTTTTGATATTCAAACAGAAACCCTCAAGCCAACCAAGACTTGGGTGGAGGAAGCAGTACTAGAAAAAGAGGGAATAAAGATCTACCAGGGGACTTTCAGAGATCCTCAAGGGCAATCGATCGATGTACCTATGATCCCACGAGAATTAGTGGATTATAGCAGATCAGAGAACATAAGCAGATACCTGGAAAAGGCTGACTTACACAGGTTCTTCACCTCGAGACCATCAGGGGTAGACACAAGAAGAGTGTATGAGTTGGCAACATCCATTCAGAAGGATGGGAAAGCCACGTTGACAGCCATGGATGGAGAAACAGTTGAAGTACAGATCACTCCACAGCTCATTGCAGATGCACTGAAGCTGCACAACAAAGGGAGTTCTGTCAGAGAAAGAAGAGAGGCCATAGAGGTCTATGGATCAAAGAAACAAAATACAACCTACGGAGATATGGCAGATCAACGAGCGGCAACCCTTTGCCGATTATACAACCAATTTTTCCATGTGTGCAGCAAAAGACCGCAGAAGTATACTACACCACCCCATTGCATTGCCACAACCATCACATGGGCACTGAAGAGCAACGTGCCAAAAGAGGTGAATTATGCTCAATACGTCCACGAGCAAGTAATCGCCATGCACAACCAGAAGCCAAGGTACATAGGAGGAGGAGAAATCCTAACAAGAATAGCTTATGAAGCTATTGGAGCTAGGGATCAAGGGCCACAGATTCCCTCCCAGAATGAGTGGCTTAGAGAAGCCGATGAGGAGGAAGCACAGCAAGAAGTATCCAAGAGGGCGTCCACAAGAGCACGCCGAAAACTAGAAATAGTTTCAGAACCTGAGGAGGCCGTGGACGAGCCGCTCAAGAAGAAAGTGAAGAAGAAGGCCGATCCCAAGCAAACCAAAAGTCAAAAAGCCGCAAGAATGGAAAGGCTGGTGGAGCAGTTTAGAGCGGAAAGAGCTCTAAAGGGGGACTTCGAAGAAATGTGGGTGCCAGACCCTAGTAAAGTCGGAACCAGCTCAGCCAGGCCACATGTTGATCAATATGATCAATATATTAGAGCTTATGAGGAGTCGGAGGCCATACTGGAGCAACAACCTGTCGAGCCTTATACTGAAGAGGAAGTACAGCTTTTAAAAGCTGAGCTGCAAAAGGACGACAAGGGGAAGAAGAAAGTGGATGAGTCTACTGAACCTCAAGAGAAAGACGAGCAAGCAAACAAAGGGAAAGCCAAGATGACTGAGGACAATCAGACCTCTTTTACTGTTGTACCAAGCCCGAAGAAGATGGAAATTATTGTGGAGGAAACCACAATAGAAATAGAAACAGAAGTTATAGAAAAGCCGGAGGACGGGACCAAGGAAAAGGAGATAGATCCAGTTCAGCAAAAGAAAGATGATTATGAGGATCTGGTAGTGATCGGACACAGTGAAGAAGAGGCCTTGGAGGCAGTTTATGGGATATCCCTACGGAAACAAGATGATCGGAAAGGGACAAAGGAAAAGACAAAGGGTACAATGGAGAGTAAAGAGAAAATGGACGAGCCGAAGCCATTGGAGGTGGTGGCAGAAAGAGCTGTCAAGTTGACAGATGAAGATGAAAAAGACATGCACATGGTGCATGAACTGCTCAGCAAGATTAAAGAAAGATCCAGAGCAAAGGAAGTAGCACTTGAGACAGCAAAACAAAAGGAAGTAGAGTTGCAGAAGAAGTTGCAGAATGCTATGACTGAATCTGAAAGTCATAAAGCATCACTCTACGACGTCGAAAACGAGAGAGACGGCTTGATACTCCAACTAGCCGAAGCTTCAAGAGAGGTAACAAGTTCACAGGAAGCAAAGGAGAGAATAGAAGATGAGCTGGAGGCAGCCAAGGATGAGCTCATTGAGCTAAGGGAAAGAGTCGAACTTCAAGAAAGGACAATCACGAGACTCAGAACCACCCCTAGAGCTAGCAGAGCAGGAACAGAACAAGAGGGAGCCCTTGTACCAGCTCTGGAAGAGCAGGTCAGAAGTTTGCAAAGAGAGCTGAGGTTAGAGCAAGTACAAAGATTGCACATGGCGGAGGGATCATTGGTTGCAGAGGAGAGGCTCACATCAGAAAACCAAACACTAAGGACAGAAAATGAGGCCCTCCGCAAACAGCTCCAAGACCTCCAAGAGCAACAAAGAAGAGAAACAGAGACACCACAAGAAGAAGCAGGGGGAGCAGCCATAGAGCTACCAGAAACTGGAGAGGCAACCACAATCGAAGATCCAGCCCCAGTTCAAGAAGTGTCCTCGACTTCAGGAATATCTGAAGGAGAAGAACAAAGGCTCCAGGACCAAATAGAAAAGTCAACAGAGGAAAGTGCCAAGGCGGAAATGGAATGGGAAAGGAGACTCCTCATCTCCATTAGACTTCAAGGTTTAGACACAAAAGTGCTCCACGAAGAGTGGATGCAACCCAGCCTGCCTTTCCCTCTGATGAAATTTGAAGTGATAAAGACGAAAAAGAGAATAGAGGAGGAGCAGTATGTCGCTCTTTATGAAGGCGACATCACAAAGGATGAACAATCAAAGAAGATTGTAGATTCTCAACCTAGATGGAAGAAAGGTTGGCTGAACAAATACCCAGCCTACCTCATCTACTTGGTAGAGGCTCCAAAGGAGATTCGGGAGGATGCAACCTTCTGCCCGGTGCTGAGAGTCAGAAACTGGAAAGAGCATGGCAGGATTGCAGAAAAGAAGCCAAATTGGCTTAATTATCCCAGGATGCCAGGACCAAAGGAAGGAGAGAGAATAGGTAAAGCCTACATGGTGAAAACCCTAACGGGCACCATCAAACTCTTTACTGGCTCTCCTGACCTTTCGTGTCAGATGCTAAAGAAAATCTGCAGGACTCTCTTAGCATGCATTGCAGTGTTCGCGCCAGATAAAGCTACGACCTCGAGTCTACTATCGACGGCCGACACAGTGACAGATATGATGTATGATCTTTCTTTGCAGCCATCACCAAAGGTGTTACATCTCTTATACCAAAGAATTATGTTTTTGCCTAGCTTCCACATGCAAACATTCGAAGAAGCTTTCTACACCGGCTTTTTCACTCACGAAAGCAAAATATTCGGCCCAACCTTGACCATCGGCAACCTACGCTACGAATCACATTTGCAGATGCTCAAGACGACAGGACTCTATTGATCAAGCCTCAAAGTCATGTCAGGGACGACATGAACGCGGAGGGGGGGAGTGTTGAGCCAGCAGAGGATCACACCCGCATTTTTGCTCACACCCATCATTTCGTAACCATTGATTGTAATAAATGTCTTTCCGACATTAATTTTGATTTGAGCCATTCATTAAGTAACGGGACTCAATTGAGTTTCCAGCTTGTAATCCCGACGTAATTTCACCTGCTGATGTAAATAATTAGAGATGTTCTCACCTCCAAGGCTGAGGTATATAAGCCAAAGTTTTGTAACCTAAGGGAGATTCAATTATTAATCAAAGTGAGTTTTTGAGCGCCGTGACTGTGTCTGAGAGAGAGTGAGTGAGAGAGAGAGTCTTATCTACTTGCTACGCGAGCTACGGAGCCGCCATTGGAGAAGCGACACCGCCATTGTGTTAGCAACGGCGAGAGCTACGCACTGATACCAAGAGTGCGCGTTATCGGCTTCTATGTGTGGTAAGTTCCTACGAGCTTCGGTGTGAGTTTTCTTCCAACTCGTGTGTCGGAATAGAGCGTGCAGCATATCTATAGAACCACAACGAGTAGAGCTACACATTAGTACCATCGGGGTCAAGTTTCGGTCACCTGTATTTTTCGACCTGTCTTCATACGCGTTTATCGCACGGAGTGGTTATAGGTTGATTTTGCAGTTCAAGTCTTTAGGGTGTTGTTCTTACCTAGTGTATAGACTTCCCCTTGAGTTTGAGATCGATTCGATGATTCTAGATCCTGTTTCGTATAGCATTCGTTCGTAGTCCGGATTTCAGTCACTTGCGTATTTTAGAACTTAGATTTGATTTCCTTAGTAGTGATTGTCATTAGAAGGTCGAGTAGGTGATTTGACACCCACCTAGTTGTTTCCATGCGCCTGCGGGTCAAGCTCCGTTCTCGTCTGACAAATTCTGTTGTTGGTTGAGTTCTCGCTATTTAGCTTCCGCTAGCGGCGTAACCGCCTTAACATATGGTGTTCATGTTTGGTGCCCAAAGAGTAGGAGAAATTCTCGCATCACCAAACTTTGTCATCCTACCTCTTATTGATTATCATAGGTCGTTTGATGTGAATATCTTTATTTTGTTGTAGAATAGATTGCAAGCTAGAAAACATTATTGTGTAAATCTTTTTAAGAAAGAAAAACAAAAACGGGTGTCACTTTGAAATCAATTCAATGGAAAGCCAACGCCAAATGTCTGGGTATCCTCTTTTCTTTGGAGAGCCTGGAGAGGATGCAGAATTATTTTTAGCGAATTTCAAGATGTCTTACCGTATCAAGAGGATAATAACTGATCAAGAACGTGTAGAAATGTTTGAGGTGGTCCTTAGGAAAGATGCTAGCACTTGGTTTGACTCTTTGCCTGAGGAAGTTAAGGGGAATTACACAGAAGTTTTGAATCGTTTCAAGAAATACTTCTTTGATCCCCAAAACACTCAAAAATTATGGCAAGACATTGTTTCTCATAAGCAAAAAGACTTAGATGACTACTACTTGTACAAGCAAGAGTTTCTACGTCTTTGGGCTCTATGGATACGAAATGTTGCTAACCTTGGTGATGGTGCAGAATTTCTAAAGAAGGAGAGGTTCATAGCCGGACTCTTTCCTGACCTTAAGGTAAAAGTTGAGGCGGGTGCACCTGCTACCTTTGATGCAGCTGAAACTAGGGCTGCTGAGAAATATAGGAAACTCAAGTGCTTAAGGGGAGAGGTTCCAATAGAAGGTCTTAGACCCAAAGGTAAGTCACAAGCATCAACATCAAGGGAGCTTCCTGAGGTAACGGCGGAAGTAATTGAGAAATTAAACGAATCTTTAAGCAGCCTGTCAATTCACCTTGCACAAGCTGTAGGTCCAAAGGGACAAGCAAAGAAGTCTGAAGAGCGAGATCCACGACCTAGGAGAGTCTTGCAATGTTGGAATTGCGGAGAGTCTGGACATGGGATGTATAATTGTCCTTGGCCCCGTGGGGAGCCAGGGAGACCTAACTTGAATTACCCAGTGATGAATGCAGGTGAAGGAACTGGTCAACAGCCAAGGCTTCTACAAAGACCAAATGGACCAAGACCACCTCCACAAGGGGTAGAAGGAGTTCCACCTTTGCCAGATCCAAATTTGCATGTGGTAGAGGTGAAAAACTCAAATGAGGTTGACATGGAAGCAAATGGCATTAAGCGTGGCTGAGGAAAAGGTAAAGAGAAAGAGGGTGTCCCATCACAGAGTGACCATGGACAAGGCAAGAAGGCAAAGGAGACCAAGGAAGCTAAGAGGACTCGACGTCGTATCAATCTCCAAGACTTCCCTCTTGGACATGGTATGGCTCCATACAACCTGTTGGAAGACATGCGAGGTAAGGGTCCTGATATCTCATGGCCTCAGTTTCTTGCATTATGCCCACAAGTTAGGAGGGATTTAACAAAGGCAGTTAGCACTAGGAGAAAGGAAAAAGAGAGTTTTCCTGTTGTAAAAATTGCACATGCTGAAATGAACGAGGATATTACACCTATGCTAGATTGTTACATAAAAGGAAGATTGGTTAGGAAAGGTCTAGTGGATGGGGGTGCACAAATTTGCATCATGACAGAAGGACTCATGCAAAAACTAGGCATGCACATCCATGAGACACCTGAAATCAAAGTGAAAATGGCAAACAATAGCAAGGCTAGGTGCGTAGGCATTTGTAAAAATGTTTTTGTGGAGGCCTTTGGCATTAAGAAGGCAGTGGATTTCTATGTCATGTCTACCAAGGGAAATGGTTACCCATTTATCCTAGGAAGACCATGGCTAATGAAAATGCGAGCTTTGCAGGATTGGGAGAGTGGAAAGCTAATTTGCAGGAATGACAATCACAAGAAGGTTGTCTTTGACATGAAGGAGCAACGCCAAGAGGAGCTCCATGAAGAATCATCTCAAAGTGATACGGAAGAAGGTTGGACCGATAGCACTTCAGAAGAAGAAAGTAGCTGCAGCATTACTGAAGAGGAGTCTTCCATCGAAGTCATGGGGGTAAGGTTTAAGCCAAGCAACCAAGAGACCTCTTGTCAAGGCTTGGAAGAGGTAGGTTCCCAAGAGAACCAAAAGGTGGAAGATGAAGGAATGTTAGAAGGTATGTTGTCTACAACACTTACAAAGCATGAAAGAGAGGAGTTCAAATGTGTGCTAAGGAAATTTCCGAGGCTTTTTGCTAAAGACAACACCGATGTGCGTGGAGTAGATGTTGTTCAACACAAGATTGAGTTGAAGCCAGAGGCCACACCTAAGGCTCAAAAGCTACGAAGGCTAGGAGTCATTAAGGAGCAGGCTCTACTCAAGGAGGTAAGAAAGCTTCTAGCAGCAGGTTTCATTTATCCAGTGGAGAATTCAGAGCGGGTCTCTCCCGTTGTTGTCACTCCTAAGAAAAACGGCAAGTGGAGGGTGTGTGTGGATTATCGTCCACTTAATGAGGCAACAAAAAGAGATCACTTTCCCCTCCCATTTCAGGATGAGATACTAAATGAAGTAGCTGGTCATGAGAAGTACACTGTGTGTGATGGCTACTCGGGTTACTTTCAAATAGGTATCGCATTGGAGGATCAATTGAAAACAACCTTTATCACTCCTTGGGGTTGTTATGCTTTTAGAGTCATGCCATTTGGCCTGACAAATGCTCCTGCAACTTTCCAACGCTTCATGAACATGGTGTTTCAAGCATTCTTTGGAAAGTCCATTAGGGTTTTTATTGATGATTTTTGCATTTATAGCTCAAAATCATTGCATCTACAAAGGGTAGAATAAGGTTTAAAGAAGCTCTATGACATGGGAGGTCAACTCAACCCCGACAAGTGTCACATAGCTGAGGATGAAGTGATCTTGCTTGGTCACAAGGTTTCCTATAAAGGCATTGAGGTGGATCCTTCAAAGGCAAAGGCTCTTATTGAGCTCCCCTCACCCAAGAATCTCAAAGAGGTCATATCATTCATTCAAAAAGTGAAGTATATGTCACGCTTTATTCACTTAGCTTCGGAGTTGCTTCATCCTTTGCAAAAGTTGACACAACAAGTAGAATTTGCATGGTCTGATGAGCTTGAAGAGTATTTTTGTAACATTAAAGTCATTTTGTCAGAGCTACCAACACTCATGCCTCCTTGTTGGGAGTACACATTCTTTGTTAGCTCTAGTGTTGGAAGGGAAACAATTGGTGTTGTGTTGCTACAACAAGATCCCCACAGTACAAGGATGCGACCCATCTACTTTGCTAGTAGGGTCATGAATGCTTTGGAGAGAGACTACACAGAAGCAGAACTCATGATGCTTTCTCTCATGTTTGCGGTGAGAAAGTTTAGATCCTACCTGCTACCAAAACCTTTTGTAATTCTCACTGCAGAGAATTTGTTCCCTTGGGTGTCATCTCAAATGAATCTTAGTACTAGGATCTCAAAGTGGATTATGGAGTTGCAAGAGTTTCAATACTCTTTCAAGGTAGAAGATAGTGTGCGTGCACAATTGGCAGGGATTCTCACTTATAGGGTGCATGAAAAGGAGATTAAGGTGCCTGAAGTAAAGACCCTACCATTGCCACCACCAAAAAGTATTCCTAATGTTTTTACCTTGTTCTTTGATGGAGCTTTTCGTCGAGCCACAGGAAAAGCAGGGGGAGGGCTAGTGTTGCTCAACCCAAGTGGAGAGGTGGTCATGAAAGAGAAGTTCAATCTACCAAGATTAGCTAGCAACAATGAAGCAGAATACGACACACTAATTCATGGTTTGAAGATGTGCATTGGCCAAGGGATACAACACCTCATGGTAAAGAGAGATGTACTTCTCATTGTTAAACAGAAGGTATTTGGGCATGCAAGAATGAAAGCTTACGGACAAAAGTTCATGCCATTCGTAGATTGTTTAATCAATTTGAAGAAGTGCAACTATATCATATTCCTAGGAAACAGAATGAAGATGCCGATTTACTTGCACAGCAAGTAGTTACATGTGTTGAGAAAGAAGTGCAGGTCATCATGGTGGCAGCAACTGTCAAGCAACCGAGATACCAGGGATTGGAGTCATTGACTCCCATTATTAGCTACATTTTGGAGGGCGAGTTTCCACAAGACTTCACGAAGGCTCAGAAGAGGAGACTCATGAAGAAGGCAAGCGCATATCTCTTCCTAGAAGGCTCCCTCTATCAAAGAGGGAGGGATCAAGTATGCAGAAGAGTACCAACTATTGAGGAAATTCCAGCCATTCTAAAAGGTTTGCATGAAGAAGCATGTGGTGGTCATTTTGCCCAAGAATTAACTGTGAAGAAGATTTTGCTTGCGGGGTATGTTTGGCCAAGTCTGCATGTGGATGTCCAACATTGGTGTAAAAGTTGTCACAATTGTCAGGTAAATGGGAATAGAAGATTGGTTTATGGTCCAAGGCAAATCGTGCTTGCAAATGGACCGTTTGAAAAGTGGGGCATTGATGCTATGGGTCCTCTGCCTAGGACAAAAAATGGTAAACTCTACATTCTAGTGGCTGTAGACTATATGACTAGTTGGGTGGAAGCACAAAGTGTGGCAAAGGTAAATGAGAAGACAGTGAGCAAATTCGTCTACACTCACATTTGTTGTAGATTTGGCACACCTTTGGAGATTGTTTCTGATAATGGTCCAGGGTTTAGAAAGGGATTGCTCACAGAAGTCTGTGAAGAACTTCACATTCTACATCGTCACAGTACACCCTACTATCCCCAATCAAATGGTTTGGTAGAAAAAGCTAATGGTGTCATTGCAGGCATCATTAGAAAGATGGTGAAAAACAAGACAAAGTTGTGGGATGACTTCTTGGATGGTGCCTTGTGGGCGTATCGAACCACATATAGGGAAGCCACGAAGTTCACACCATTTCACTTGGTCTATGGTCAAGAGGCTTTACAGCCAATTGAGCTAAACATTCCAACAATGCGACTTCATGGCAAATCAACACAAGATGATCAAGAAGCATGGATGGATCGACTTCTTACCTTAGCTGAGCTTGAGTGGAAAAGAGAAGCAGCATACGAGTGCTATAAGAGGAAAGCCACACAGACAAAGGAGAAGCTTGACAAGAAACTGAAGGACAAAGGCATCAATGAAGGAGATCTTGTGCTAAGGTATGACAATCGACTCGATAATCGTTTTGATGCCAAATTTGAAACAAGATGGCAAGGGCCATATATAGTCAAGAAGGCTTTCAATTCAAGTTACTATCAGCTTATGGACTTGAATGGGAAAGAGCACTCCAGGAAAGTAAACGGGTATCGCTTGAAGCCCTATTTGAGTCGCCTTCTACCAAAGGATCTACCAAAGATCTGTCAAAAGGCCACTGTCTCATGTAAGTATTGTTACATGAAGCATGAGTGTAACTCTAGCCAAAATTCTGAGGGGCCAAACAAAAAAAATCTCGTCAAGGACTCTGAAGCACTCTCTTTGGAAAAGATGCTCTATGATGGTACATGAATATACCATCATCCAGGGGGAGGGCTAATGATAGCCGTTTTTCGGCTCTTTGTAATTGCCACAGTGAGTTACCTCACCCTACCAAAATCACCCAAACACTGTGGCTATCCCTACCATTTCACTGTACATAGGCGTGCGTGAGTCATGGGACTTTTCCCATATCTTCTTAAAAAACCCTCAAGTAGCTAGTCATTGGGCTAGTTGAGCCAAAAAAATAAAAAAAATAAAAAATATAAGTATATTATGGCCCACAAAATATTGCTTGATTTTGAGAAACAAGCTAGTATCACCCACTCTATATTTGTCTTAAACACAGCTTCTGTCAATGACTGCTCTGTTTACTGATTCTCTCCAAAAAAGAGAAGGATAAGCTTTTGGAAGCATTTAGTACCTTCCTAGCTAAATTACCCATTATTGATACACAGGATAGCTTAGATCTTGACTTTTATTTCACTTCTCTACCCACTATTGTGAACAAGTTGTATTTTATCAATAACCTTCCTGCTGTCCCTATAGAAATTAAGCACTCAGAAAAGGTCATCAATCCTCTTTTGGATTTAGGCCTTCTTGAAGAACAAGAGAAGGAAGCACTCAACTTTTTAGCAGATGCAAATAGTTTATCCCCAGAGAGAGCAGTTTCTAAGCTCTTTTTAGAAGTAATCCCATTACTACCACATAGGCAGGTTAAGTTGGATGGTATTCGACTTGAACACAAGCCTTGGGATTATGAAATATTGAACCATCGAGCACCTTTCACAATTTTTTCTCTAGGATTGCTATGTAGCATACCTACGGACATTATGGAGCAATGTAAAACCCTTGCTTTACATTCCAAACATCTTTTATCACAAGATGTTCTCTTTGAGCTTAAGCAGGTCAAATTATCCGATGTGGATAGCAAAAAGTGTCCAAGCTCCTCAATCATTGCTCCCACCAAGGGACTTTCTCTTATGGACAATGCAAATGATCAAAAATGGTTTCTGAGAAATTGTTGGAATTCTTATAGACCTTTCCTCAAGTGCCAATGCAAAAGAGTGGATGCAAATTCCAACTGCTCCTCTTCTATCATTTGGTTGACCAATTTTTGTGGTACGTATTCCAAAATTTACCAAGGTTCTTTCAATTTTTATCAGGACCAGCATAAGTGTACGCCTTTATAGCTTGGGTATGCTCATTTTCAAAAGAATTAAGGCATGCTGTGATCATTTATTATCAGTTTCATGAGCACATGCTAGAAGCAGCTAAAGGACTAGTCCTATACACACAAGGGACTCCAATTCTTCAAAAGCTACACAACACACTAGTATCCAACACAATTGAAACATTACTCAAACCTCCCAAAGGTAAGGAGAAATTAAAGAAGATCACACACACACACCAAGCAGCATGGCATCAACAAGTAAGAAACCAAGGCAGTTCAGAGGATCCGAGGACTACGGAGACACTCCCAAGACACTTGAATACTCAAATAGTGAAGACCAGGACCAGGTACGCTCACTCACTACAAGAAATAATGGTTTGCTACATCTTGAGCGCAATATTAAGATGCATGGGAGATTTATTCACATTTTGTTTTGTAATAATTATATGTATTTTATCAACCCTATTTCATTTCAAACAATGCTAAACGATTTTCACATCAATTAAGATTTGTCTAGGATGAGGATTTGTTTTGGTTGGAAATATACCAATAACCTGAATCATACACTTTACAAACCAACTTTGGTATTTGCCAAGGAGTTTGATGAAACACAACCATGTGGATGCTTAACTCATAAACGATTTGCTAGAATTTGAACCTTTTGAAAGCATGTAATCACCATAGACCCTAACATAGCTAGACATAAAATTTTTCAAGAATTTATTAGGAAAGGATTAAACCACATTCCATTAGTACATGTAAACCCTAATTCAATTGTAAGAGAACTTGACAAAGTATGGGAGTCTTTATATCCCCTCTTGGGATGTGAGGATAGTAAAGCACATCATAATTAAATCCATAGTTTAGTTAATGAGTCCTTTTCCCAAAAATTTCCACATCACAGGCAAAACCAAACTCCATGGTACAAAAACACAGACTTAATGGATGAAATTCAATATATTCTACAATATTTATTTATTTGTGGACTAGATAAATCTGCACAAACTCCGGTATTCATATGTAAAAAACTCATTCAATTAGCAGTAAAAAGAAGGTTAGAAACCCCTGAATTTTGTCTTCTCTCCTCAAATGAGGAAGAAATTTGTCAAGCCATAGGATCTTATACCCAAGAAATTGGGTTAGAAACACCATTGGAGTACTCACTCCCATATCTTATGGGAAATTTTAAAGTGCATAAAATGGACTTTAGATGGATCACTAATGCACATTGTGTATTTATTCCAGCTACAACTATAATCACTAAATTACTCAAAGGAGTAACCCAAGGATTTATGGAGTACATTGAAATAGTACATACAAAGCTACACACAATTTTTGGGACACAAACCAATGGACATTGGATGATCAATAATCAATATGATTTTTTGATTAATCTACCGAGACATATCACAAACATTCATTCATTTGATGTAACATCATGTTATGAAGCTATCCCTCATACAGGCATGCATGGATTACTCGAAGTACTTGACTTATTATTAAAATCATAAAAACTTTGAAATATCTTGGCTTCAAGAAACACCGTAAGTAGATTGTACTTACAAAAAAGAAGAGTGAAGTGATCTGGAAATTTGAATACCTACAAACTATTAATGAATTTGTCCTTGATAATTGCTATACAAAATTAGGCAAACATATTTACCGACAAGAAAAAGGTATATCAATGGGATATAAGTGCTCTCCATTAAGGTGTAATCTATATTTGGCATGGTAGGAAATTGAGTACATAAAAAAGTTATCTTGTCTTACAAGGTATTGATAGCCGTTTTTCGGCTCTTTGTAATTGCCACAGTGAGTTACCTCACCCTACCAAAATCACCCAAACACTGTGGCTATCCCTACCATTTCACTGTACATAGGCGTGCGTGAGTCACGGGACTTTTCCCATATCTTCTTAAAAAACCCTCAAGTAGCTAGTCATTGGGCTAGTTGAGCCAAAAAAAAAAAAATAAAAAAAAATAAGTATATAGGGCCTAAATAAAAAGATTTTTCATAATTATTTTGGTATTTATTCAAATATTTCTACGTAGGGTGTGTTATTTATGCTATGTACATTGACTCACCATTACCATATTTTTTCTTACCATTTTGCATACTCTTTATTCCATATAAAAATAATCTCATGCAACCTTCTCTTATTTTTGGTGTAACTCCATCCCAACAAAAATCCAAAAAAACTAGTTTTATTTATGTGTGTATTTTTTCACTATTGTGATTTTTCCCTTCCTACATCTATTTTGTTTTTTTTTCTAAAAAATTAGAACACCAAAAATATTTATCTTTTTATAGTAGCCTCATAATGAGAGAGATTTATTTTGACCCCTTTATATTTTTTCCACTTATATTATTTATATTTGACATGTACATATTTTTTAGACCCCTCAATATTTGATTTTCTTAGTTGTACTATTCACTTATATCATAATCTCAACAATATCTTCAATTATAGACCTACCAAATAATGTCAAGGGTAGGTGGCATGCATACATGCACTATGGAGGGCTCACTCTTGGAGGTATTCAAAAGAATCATCCAAAGAAGGACCCCACAAGGACCTTGTGCAGTGGAAAAAAACGATCGGTTTTGCTGAATTTTTAAAGTTCACTTGCTCTCCGAATTTGAAAAGGTGATACAAACAAAAGTTGTAGCTCGTGGGCTGAAATTTTGACTCAAATTTTTTCATATTTTTTTGAGCTACGAGCTGTGAGCTATGATTTTATTATTGGACCCCAGTTTTCCCATGCTATGCAGCCACACTCTCTCTTCCACTTTATCATTTTCCTCTTTCACACACACTTCTCCACTCATCATCCCCACCTCTCTCACCACTCCTCTCTGCACCCTACTCACCTTCTCCTCAACCTTGAAGAATAAGAGGAACCATGGTGAACTCATACCTCCCACACACAATTCCATTCCAAAATTGACCACCTAGTCTCATTTTTCCTCCTCCAATTTACCCATATCTATCAAAAAAACCACAAAACTTGGCCTCTTCTCTTGAAAGACAGCATCATGGTGGTTGATTACTCAGCTTCAATTACCTTGTCTCTCAAGGAAGGTCAAGAGTGTAGAAAAAATGTATTGTCAAAGCTAGTGGACCGTCAACAAGCGTCAAAATTGGCCCTACTCAAGACACTTGGAGCATCAACCTTGTAAGAAATCCACCTTTTCTTACCTCTTAAGAGTTTTTCTTCCTTATTTGTATCCTACATGGATACTCCCATTGTAAATATCCAATTCCATTTGTAAATTAATACTAACTCTACTAACACTAACCCACTATGAAAAGTCCTATCACCTCCATTTCTCTCCTCTCTCTTTCCCCACCAACTTCTTGATAATTCCAAGCAAAAGAAATTAGATAAATTGCTGAAAATCTAACCCAACCATGGTTAGAGGAGTAACCCTAGCCTTCAAAATTGCTATAAAAGGAGGGTGTAGCTAGCACAAAAGGGGGAGCCATAAGCAAGAGCACTATGCTATAGCTTGAGAAGCCAAGCTCAACCTCTCTAGAAGGAGCTCTTGAGTGGAAGCTCATTGTCTTATGCATGTGCATGTGTTGTAATAGGGGATTAGCAAGGGAACTCTATGCCATTGTAAGAGAGAGAGTGATCATTCAATTGAGAGTAGGAAATCTATCATTTCTCCTACTAGTGTAAGCCCAACATTTGCTGAATCAAGGAGGGTGGATTTGGACTAAGCTTGGATACTTTGTCTCCCTTCCAACGTGAAGTAATGGGCAACAATGATGCGTAAGTATCTTGGTGTTTTTTTGTTAAGTTCTTGATAGCTTGTCTCTGGTGTTGTCATCAATCTAGCCATAAATCCCACATACTGTAAGAGGGCGACAGGGTGGAGAGGACTCCCCTGGCCTTAAGACAGTGATTGGGGTGGCTTTTCTTGTGATGTGTTGTGGTGAAATTTATGCAAGCTATGTTGAACAAATACTAATCTCACTTTGAAGCAATGCAAAGAAATTGCACAAGCAGTAGTGCTATTGAAGTATTTGGGCAAGAAGGGAAAATGTAGAATTGAATAGATCTTACATCTTGATACAAAAGAATCAAATTCTTTTATATCTTCTCTTAAGAGTGTGTGTGTGTGTAAGGGCACATTCATACACACACTCTTGGTGTAGAGCGAAGTGACGGCTTTTGTGATTGCAAAGGTTTGGCAACTTGCAATCGTTATACAAAAGTGGAAAGAGAGAGCAAGAGAGAAAGCTGTGGAACTCTCTCTTGGTCGTGTTTAAATGAGCAACGGTGCATGCACTCTTGAGACGTGCCTACACACATAGGTACATGAGCATCAACAAGTAGGCCCAAGCATCCCCCGACATTGGATCGGCTCTCCTCCGGTGATAGCACGGCTATGGCTTTGGCATTTTCTTTCTCGGCATCGACGGCTCGACATCGGCTTCAAGAATCGGCGGCTACGGCATCGGTGCACGTTTGTCCAGTGGTGAAAGACTACATTGACAAGTTTTTTCTCAGCTTTGACATAGCAAGAGCAAGTGAGAGCGAATCATCTTTGCTCTAGCATAGCTTCGCTTACAACTCCCCTCCCACGCCCCATTCTAGAGCGGATGTGCTTTGTTTACATCCCCTGACACCCTCGACTTTTTGACACCAACATAGCAGGAGATAGGTGAGTGACAATGGCATCAGCTCTCCTCTAGCCCCCATTCAGAGCGGCCCAAGCTTCAATGTAGTCTCCACATCATTCTGGCTTTAACGGTACTCCCATTTTCCAGCTTCAGTGGCACACACAAACGCATAGCGGCGTAATTTTTTCCACAAGCGCAGCTCTCGGACCATGATTTTGACCACAGGCAACCGGTCATGCTTTGTGCTTGTTTTCAGTCAACATGTTTCCCAACCGATAAGGTAGTGTGTTGGTTTCTAGGTGGTTTTGCTCACAGTTTGCGCTTTCATGCAATGTGGGGCATGCCGAAGAGCAGGTTTTAGCACAATTTTGTGCAGCATATGCTATGTATGCATTTTGCAGACACAACTTGAGCTAGGTATAGCTCACAGGTACTAGGTTCATAGGTTTATAGAGTTTTAACCAGGTATAGGTCCATGGAGCTGCTCATTCAAGACTGATTTGTTTGCCAGGGTTTTGGCATTTATGTATACCATTTATGGATCTGTTTATTGAGACACCGTGTGTCTATGCTTTATGCGGTAGTTGTGAGATTTTTTTAGTTTTCACTTAGTTTTCAGGGGAAACTCTATCAGGTTTTTCCCAGATTCTTTCCATGTTCTATGTGTATTTGCATTTTTACTCTCTAATGTTTTAGTGGTTGAGTTTGACTCTCACTTTGACATTGATCATGTGTTCACTCTCACTTTGACAAATTGTGTATGCTTGTGTGGCTGCAAACTTTACAAGCAGCCACAAGTTTCACATGTATTTTGCAGAGATTTTTGCATGAAATTTCTCTTGTGGGATGCATTTTGAGATAGTTTTTTCACTACTTGAAAATATGGTTATGCGCTTTATGCTCAGTTGAGCTATTTGTCCCAGATTGTATGCTTGTAGATATAGAAGATTGTGGAGTTGGTTTTATGCATAAGTGGGCATCAATTTCAATGCAGTTGATAATGGGTTTCATGATTGCATAGTGGTCAAGTTATCTACCAATTTGTTGCCATTTTGGCATGGTTTATGGTAGAGATTGTACTTGAGTTTTTGCTCAACTTGTATGGGAGACTCTACCCTATTTCTCCCAGGTTTTCTCATCATATTTTGTTTTCTTAACGTTCACTTATAGTTGCAGACATGTGTGATAGTTGATAATGGGTTTCATGATTGCATAGTGGTCAAGTTATCTACCAATTTGTTGCCATTTTGGCATGGTTTATGGTAGAGACTGTACTTGAGTTTTTGCTCAACTTATATGGGAGACTCTACCCTATTTCTCCTAGGTTTTCTCATCATATTTTGTTTTCTTAACGTTCACTTATAGTTGCAGACATGTGTGATAGTTTAGAGTCTACAGTAATGACTCGTGAGAGATGGTGGTCTCGTTCTTTCCGTGATAAATGCGATGTTGGCATCGTGATCACACATGGTACATTAGACGTCGTTGCTTTAGACGTATGAGGCAGTAGTGGAGATCTATACATGATGAAAATGAGGTTTTGACACATGCTAGAGTGATAGCTTCATATGCCAATGACGGTGATGTCACATTTGCCTTTAGCGTTCTTCCTTATTACATGTCTTTGTGAGGTGACACTTCTCCACGTTGGTTGCTAGATGAGGATGCAATCTTCCACATCACACCACATTGTGACTGGTTTAGCACCTTCTCTAATGGGAGATTTGGCTGTCTATACTTGGCCCACTATTCCGTGTTTGAAATTTCAAGTGCAGGGGATGTTTGCTTGTCATTGCTCAGTGGTGCATCCTATATGCGATCTATGTTCCTCATTTGAGATAGAGGTTGATCTCAGTGAGACGGTTAGCAAATTTTGGGTATCAGATACTACTTAGTACATGCCTTTTTAGTACCAAACTAGTGTTAAGTGTTGGCCATGCAAGCTCTTATTATCTTTTATGGATGCTACAAGAGGTGACATGCCAATAGACTCTATAGAGACAGAGGTAGATGTTGTCAAATTTTGTGCAGGCAGAGGTAGAGCGGCTCTTCTCCCTAAATACACATGCAGAGATGACAAACATGGAGTTCTTTGATATGATCATGCTAGAGGCTGATGATTTGGTGCCAAGATGCACAGTTTTGCCTATGGTTGAGAGAGACATAGCCATCCCAGTGTCAACATTGACACGTCCATATGCGATGGCTGGTCATGATGATGCAGTGATTGCAAATAGCAAAGGGGAGGTGAGTACAACCAGGTTTGCATAGGTTTTATCAATGTTCGGGTGCCTCGTGTATGACCTACTAGTATCAAGGCCCAACCTAGTAGTTGCAATGGGAGCATTTGTAGTAGGGATTGTCAATGGTATGATGACTGACACTAGCATGATGCATATTACAATTTTCCAGATCATATAGAGTAATTTGCAAGATTTACATATAGGCTCTAGCATACACATGCTCTCCTATCAGTAGAGTTGATATGGCTATATGTATATGAACTGAGCCAGTCATAGGTTGAGAGAGTATCTCACTTGTTTTCTTGTGCATACTAGTAGTTTCACTAGTAGAATCCATTTATCAACACATTTATCTTTAAGTGGGAGATTTTTGAGGTAAAGGCATTGTGCCTTGTACGGCTACCCAGGTTATGGGTGCCCCCCCACTACTCACCTTATTGGTTGTACATATATACAACAATATGGAGTAGCTCATTTGAGTCTTGCTCCACTCATACAGTGGTCTACTCTCTCCCTCTCCCCTTCTTGCATGCACACACCGCACCGCATCCGCACCACGCACATGCACTCTTCACTATAGTTAGATGCACATAGCCAATAGAGACACTCATGAGTTAGCAAAGAATGCAACCAATGGTTTATTATGAATGTTACCATATACATGCGGTAGTGATGTGTGTGAACACACTAGGACCGTCGGGGCATTTTTTCCCTTTTTAGGAGGTTCTTATGCCCATCACTCTAGGGCTATCTATCTTCCCATTGCATACTAAGAAACACACTCTCTATTGTGTGCCTTGAGCTTCCTTCATCTTCTCCAAGTTGTGTGCGTTTCTCTGCAACCCTAATTCCAACAATTGGTATCAGAGCAGGTTACATCCTCCCGGGCTTAGTTGCCAGCTGCTCCAGCACACACCTGCTCACTTTCTCCTATCACAGTGAGGTTTGGCAAGCTTTCACAGGTCGACACATATTTTGGGAAAGCTCGAAGAGCCCAGTCTGCTCAGATTCTTGATTCAGACACATTTCGGCCTCCGTTTCCACTACAGGCAGGTCTGCACATGCAATTTTGTCAGTTTGTGCAGAATTTCTGTCAGTGCCGATTTCTGCATAACAAATGCCTTACAGTTTTCTACGGTTTTTTTCTATATAGCATGTGTTGTTCCCTCTCCATTTCTCCTATTTTCGGGCAGTTTTCACATCCGGTGCAGCATTTACCATGGCTGACAACAACACAGATGTCTTCAAGATGTTTGCTGTTGAGGATAGGTTGGATGGGGAAAATTACCCTATGTGGGCTTATATGATGCAACACTTTCTTGTGTCAAAGGGCATCTGGAATATTGTGCAGGGCATTGATGTACGTCCTGGTTCTGAGGATGTAGGAGATGTTGAGGATGTTGCAGGTCTTGCTGCAAGGATTGCTGCTATTAGAGTTGTTTTGCCTACGATAGAACAAGCTCATTGGGATGTAAAGGATGCGCAGGCTCATGCATTGATTGCATTGTCTGTGAAGCGCACCATTGTTCCTCACATTCATTCAACAAAATCTACAAAACAGGCTTGGGATATTCTAGCAGGTCTTTATGCAAGCCGCAATGAGGCTAAAATTGCTTTGCTGCATAAAGAGCTGGAGTCGAAGATTATGCATGAGGAAGATGATATGGACACTTTCCTTGCTGGTGTCAAGGATATCAATGAGCAACTTATTTCTGCAAGTGAAGTCATTTCAGACAGTTCCCTTGTGCAGACTGTTCTTGATGCCTTACCAGATTCCTACGAGACTTTTGCTAGTACTTGGAGACTGATGACCCAAGGAAATCCTGAAGTTGTCATGTTTGATGCATTATGCACATTGCTGTTGCAAGAGTCACTTTCAAAAAAAATAGAACTAGGCAGCGTGCAGTTGAACATGCTTTTATTGTTTCTCAAAGAAAGGGTGGTAACAGCAATGCGGCCACTTCTTATGGTTCTGTTGCATGTGGCAAAACTTCTATTCCTAATGCTTCTGCTGGCAGAAATTTGTTTGGAAATTCTGGTGATAAGGGCAAAAAGAAGATGCGTTGCCATTATTGTAAAGTTAATAATCACTTGATCAAGTCGTGTCCTAAGTTGAAGGCCAAAGAGGCTAAGAAGAAAGAGGGTGGTTCCACTGCAAATGCTGGTTCCAGTACAAATGCAGCCATTGTTGAGTCTTCTGTGAAAGGAGACTGTGTTGCTGATGTTGATGTAGAATGGGCTTTTAGTGCAGAGTGCACTTACAATCCTGCTGTCCATGATGCATGCTTGTCAGTTGTGCTACAGATTCACATGTGTGGTATTTCGACAGTGGTGCTACAAAGCACATTACCTCACATCGTGAATTATTTACCTCTCTCGAGTCTGTCCCTCATGGGAATTCACTCACTTGTGCCAACAATGCCTCTTATCCGGTTCAGGGAGTTGGAAAGATTGTGCTTACTGCTGCAAATGGGTAGTTCCTTCACACTTGTTGATGCACTTTATGTACCTGGGATCAAGAAGAATTTCTTGTCTGTATCTGCACTTGCTACACTTGGACTTGTAGTCAAATTTGTGGATGACAGATGTACAGTTCACGATCTCAGGTTTGGTGATGAAATTGTTGCATCTGGACTTTTGTGCAGTGGGCTGTATAACCTCACTTTGTATGACAAGTGTGGACAAAATTTTGCAAATGCTGTTGCAGATTCAAGGGCTATTTCAGATGCAAAACTTTGACTTGCACGTTTTGGTCATCTGAATTTTGCCAGTTTACTGCGTTTGCAAAAATCTGATATGGTTGCTTCTTTGCCGCCTCTGAAGCACCTACCAAACATTTCTGTGAAGGCTGTATTTTGGGTAAGATGCAGTGTTCTAAGTTTCCAAAGGATGGTTCAGTTCGGGCCACATACAGGTTGCAGTTTGTGTATAGTGATGTTTGTGGGCCCATGCAAACTCCATCCTTGGGCAATTACCTTTACTTCGTGACTTTCATTAATGATTACTCCAGGCATGCATGGGTATTTACGCTTAAAGCGAAGTCCAAATTTTTTATGTGCTTCAAACAATTTCTGGCTATGGCTGAAAATGTCTCAAAATGTACTATGGGCACCCTCCATTCCTATCGAGGGGGGGAGTATATGTCTCATGAATTTAATGCATTTCTGGCTAGTCGTGGGATTAAACACCAATGTACAGTGCCTTTTACACCTCAGCAAAATGGTGTTGCTGAGAGGACAAATAGGTCACTGACAGAAATGGCAGGATGTATGGTCAAAAGTCAAGCTTTGCCGTATTCTTTTTGGCTTGAGGCCATCATGTGTGCCACTTATGTACTTAGCAGGTGTCCTATGAAAGCTTTGTAGTCTATTACTCCATATGAAGCATGGTATGATAGAAAGCCTTCTATTGAGCACATGCATGTTTTTAGCTATTTGGCATATGCTTTGGTGCCACAAACACAAAGCAAAAAATTGGATGATAAGGCTGTCAAATGTTTTATTTTTTGTTATAGTGGTAAAAGCAAAGGTTACAGATTATATCATCCACAAACAAAGCGTATTCTGGTTTCACGGGATGTAGTGTTTGTGGAAGATTCTATTCAGCCCTTGCTGTCATGTACTAGAGACAGTAATGTAAGCTCACGGGACATTTATGACACTTTGTTGGCTCTCTTCAGTGGTGGAAATATGAATGTAATTTCCAATGAGGCAAATGTACAACATATGGGGGTTTGTGCAAATGTTACATATCAGCCTATTACTGATGCAGATGTACATGATGTACTTGATGAGGAAAGGGCTGAAAATGAGCAGGCTAGAGGTATGCCAAAATGGCTGGTGCACACTTTCCGTGATAGTAAATTGGATGCACCTTTGTCTAGTCGTACTCGTTCAGTCTCTCGCCATGCATCTTATGCATCAGATTGTTATGCTTTGGCTGTGTCTAGCTTACATGATGTTGAGGAGCCTCTGTCTTTTGATGAAGCACAGAATTCAAAAAATTAAATGGCTGCCATGCAATCAGAATATGATGCACTTATAGATAATGACACATGGACTTTATGTGATTTGCCTCCTGGCAAAAAGGCCATTGGTATGAAGTGGGTTTACAACTTGAAATGTAAGCCGCATGGTGAGATCGATTGCCATAAGGCTCGACTTGTTGCGAAGGGTTATGCACAGCAAAAAGGCATAGATTATGAAGGGACTTTGCTCCCACTTGTTGTGTGACTAACTATGCATTTTCTATGTGAATTGGCAGCTCATTTTGGTTGGGATGTACATCAATCAAACATTGTTACTGCTTTCTTGAATGGTGACATATTTGAGGAAGTTTATGTAAAGCAGCCTCGCGGTTTTGTCATAAAGGAGAAGAGGACAAAGTGTGCAGATGTAAGAACGCTTTGTATGCGTTGAAGCAATCCTCGTGCTTGCTATGAGAAAGCTGACACTCATTTGATTAAATGAGGCTTTCGTAACAGTCCAACAAAAAGCACATTGTATATAAAGCGTGAGGGTGATGTACTTCTCATTGTGGTTCTTTATGTCGATGATTTGCTGATCACTGGACCAAATGAGAGACATATTGCTGAATTTAAGGCTGATTTGAATGCTACTTTCAAGATGAAAGATTTGGGGCTATTGCATCATTACTTGGGTATATAGTTTAAGCAGTGTGATGGTGGTATTGCCTTGTGTCAAAAAAGTTACATAGAGACATTGCTGTGTAAGTTTGGACTTGAGGATTGCAAACCTATTGCCACTCCCATGGAAACAAGTTTGAAGTTGAGTCTACATGATGCTGGCGATCCTGTTGATGTCACTCTTTACCAAACTGTTGTTGGCTGCCTCATTTATGTATGCAGCATGAGGCCAGATATTCAGTGTGCTGTCTCACAGGTCAGCAGATTTATGCATAGCCTAGGGTCTAAGCATTGGCAGGCTCTCAAGAGAATTTTCCACTACCTTAGTGGCACTTTACATCTTAGCTTGTTTTATCCCAAGGGGGGATCATTGCTGCCAGACTTACATGCTTTTTCGGACTCAGATTGGGCTGGTTGTTTTGACACGCGAGTGTCCACAAGTGGTTTTTGTTTCATTCTTGGCAGTTCATGTATATCATGGTTGAGCAAGAAGCAACCTACTGTGGCCACTTCGAGTTGTGAGGCTGAGTACAGGGCAGTCTTTACAGCTACGGTTGAGTGTGTATGGCTCAGATGCCTTATGGCTGATTTGGGTGTTGGACAGGACACTGCCAACACTATCAACACTGACAGTCAAAGCGCATTGGCAGTTTTAAGGAACCCAGTTTTTCATGCTCGTACAAAGCACAAATAGGTGCATTATCACTATGTCAGGGAGAGGCTATCAACAGGAGAGATTAGCTTGGCTTATGTGCCAACACAGGACAACCTTGCAGATCTTTCCACAAAGGCATTGTCTCGTGAGAAGCTTGAAGATTTCCGCAAAGCTTTGGGCTTACTCCCCTTTGTGGATTGATCATGTCCTCAGGGCATGGCACTTCCCTTTACTCATGTGCAAACTCTCGTTCACCGCATCACTCCAGGGGGGATTTGTTACCATATACATGTGGTAGTGATGTGTGTGAACACACTAGGACCGCCGAGGCATTTTTTCCCTCTAAAGGAGGTTTTTTCCCCCGAGCATTGTATATATGCCCATCACTCTAGGGCTATCTATCTTTCCATTGCATACTACGAAACACACTCTCTATTGTGTGCCTTGAGCTTCCTTCGTCTTCTCCAAGTTGTGTGTGTTTCTCTACAACCCTAATTCCAACAATAAAGAGCTTGTAGAAACTCATGGGAGAGAGCCTAATAATGTAGCATATGCTACTGAGGATATTCCAAATTGGGCAAGCACAGGTAAGGCTACAAAACCCTCATATGTGGTTTAACCAACAAGAAACCAATACACAATGTATGAAAACACACTCATGTTCATAGCGAGCCAAAGTTACAGACCAAGAATATATCCTCCTACGAAAAGATAGCCAATGGGAGCACCACCACCTGCCCAACCGGATGGTCCATGCTATGAATGTGGAGATGACAGTTGGACACGATTTTGTCCAAGCATGATTTTGTGCAAACAAGGGAGAGAGAACAAAAATATTTGGGTTTTGTGATGGTTGTGTAAAGGATCACCTCATCCAACATTGTAATAAAACCCCAAACAACAAGATAAAGTGACTGTGAATGTCATTGGAGTCTTACCTTGCTCGAGCATATTTGAGCCAAAGTCGACAGTTCCTCTCAAGGTGGTGACTAGAGCTCAAGCTCAAAAATCAGCCATAAATAAGACAGTGGTGGAGGAGGTAAACGTCCAAAATGAACTGAGTTTGAAAGCGGGTCAGTGAGAACTCAACAAAAATCAAGGAAAGCAAAACGCGACAGAATGAAAGGGAAGAGGCTGAAGGAAAAGACGGCCTTAGAGACAGAACTATACCAAACAAGGGAACAACTCAAACATGAATGAGAGAATAAAAAAAATCTCAAGGGAGTGAAAGTGTCAAAAACAATATCAAGGGTTTAGCCTTGATTGAGAAAGTGAACGAGCACTTAGATGCCGTGTTGTAAGCCTACGAGGCGAGGATAAAAAAGAACCAAACACTAGAACAAAGATTGATGACCTATCTGCATCGTGAAATTGAAACCAAAAAAATGGAAATGTGCAGAAGGCACATAGAGACGGGTCAAGCTCTAATGCAACTAGAAACATTGAAAGTTCATGAGAAAGTAGTACATGTGCGTGAAAAGGAGAAAACAAGCACACTAAAAGAAACAACACAAACAAACCAACCATACCAAGACATGAAAATCCATTGGATACAAGGGGTAGTGGCAAACACAATGGAGAAGGCCAAGTCTTATGAGATGCAGCCAATTCTTGAAGTGGATGATTAGTGGTCACAGTCCTTATGGGAGATGATCAAAAATCAAAAAGACTGTAGTGCCATGCTGCAGTCAGTACCAATTTGCAGATCCACATGGACCATGAGATTTATCCTGGGGATATACACTCATTGTATGGAGACGTAGGGATGGAAGTATCCACAAAGAGTAAACCAAAAACTTTAAGGACTTTACATTCTTTTATAGCAGGGAACATGAGACAAAATTTGAGGTAATAGTTGTGATATCTCAATGGAATCCAATTCCATGGATGACTGACATAAAAAGAGAGCATGAATTGATGTCATCTCCTATAAGATGCACCATTATTATTGCAAAACTTCCAAAGATCATATCATGTATATGGGGTCAAATGAGCAAAAACCTAGAAAAGATGGGGTTGAACATCCCTCCATGGGATAAACTTGTAGATAGAAACATGGCAACAACTCAATCAGAGAGACTAAAAGCAAAGCCTATACCAGTGAATAAGGTGGGTAATTATTGCGAATGGGAAGAAGGAAAAACCACCTTACCACTAGAGTAAAAGGAAGTTAAGAGGATATCAATACTTGATAGTGGGGCTGGGGTGGCCATTGTGACAAAGGAAATCTGGGGTAGCCATTGTTGATGAAACAAGTGCACGTTTGGATGTGCAGAGCATCTGAATGTGGTAGCCTAAAAGAGGAATATTGTATCTTAGAGCGCTCAGTTGAAGCTAATTACTATATAATACTATAAAAAGTACACCATCCAGGATAGACAAATCCTGATTTAGCAACCAATGAGGGAACTCAAAGAACCAAGAATTTCATACGATGGGCCTGTGAACGCAAAATAAATTGACCTAGCTGAATTAGGCAAAGAACCCTCTTGCTCAACCTTGGCAAAGGAGTAGGGAGAGCTCGGCTTCAAGACCATGTTCTCTCTCTCTCTCTCTCTCTCTCTCTCTCTCTCTCTCTCTCTCTCTCTCTATTGAAGGAACCAAGTAATCAAAGGCAAGGAGCTTGATTGCAAGCAAGCTCTTTCTCTCTTGATTTGGAGAAGCACAAGGATTGAAGAGAAATTTCCACGTTCAAAGGTGTGGGAAAACTAAAGACAGAGAAGAAAGTGAGGCTTTGGGAAAGTAAGGGTTATCACGGAACTAGATGGGCTGTTATCGAGGTTTGGAGTAGGTTCAGTCTATGTTCATTGAGTGGCTTGAGTGCATGCGGCTATGAGGTCTTGGACATGCATTGAGAAGACTCCGATATCATGATCTATTACTATCCAAGTGGAAATTTTGATTGATTGTCAATGCTAGAGCTATTGATTAACCTTGACTCAAAGTTCTTATTTCCACCGATCTTGTACATTTTATGCCAATTTTAATGAAATGTTACTCTTGTTGGGTGTTTATTTCCATTCATCTATCTATGTCTATTGTATTCTCTTTCTTACAACTCTCATAGCCAGAGGCCCCGTGCCTTCTCAGCTCACCTCGCGAACCCATATCCCCCGTCACCAAGCCTCCAAATGATGAGCCGTCTTAGATACATGTGGTATGTCATGAGAAATGTGAGCAAGTTAGGTAAGTATGCACATAGAATTTGGGGTAATCCAAGCACATATACAAAAAATGAGCAAATCATACCTCATTTGCAATCAGCCACTTTCACACACACACACACACACACACGCACAAACACACACACACACACACACACACACACACACACACACACACACACACACACACACACACACACACACACACACACACACACACACACACACACACACACACAGGTAGATAGATAGATTTTATTATCATCCTCGGAGGTCAAATATGACCTATGGGACCAAAGTTACATGTGATGTAGTACGTGTATGGCTGATGAGTGACTCTTAATGCTCCAAAATTGTGGTGATGAGAGTTGCAATGGAGAGCCGACACTATGACTGGGAGAGGAAAGTGTGTAGGTCTAAGTCATGGCTGAAAATGTGAGAGAAGCAAGTTCGGATGTGACCAAAAGCTGAGCACTCTAGTAGTGTGTGGTACTCAGACTCTCAAACTTGCGTTGAGCATAATGTGCAGAGTCGATTTGCCTCTTCTCCATTGCCCCAATGCCTTGTCTCGCATCGAAGGAGATGGGAGCTAAGCCGAATGGCCACAATAGTGCGTATCACTGACAAGGGGATAGGCTCAAGCATGTAAATGTGAGTACAGTTTCCTCTCATGGTTTTGTAGTTGGGGGCAATATGGGTGGTGTAATGTATGAAGCGTGACCCACCGGATTTCTCCCAAGCCGTGATACATTGGCGTTGTAGAAAAGCTTCATTCACTTGGGAGTCAATTGAAGCATCATGTAGCAAGTGTAATGCATCCAATCTCCCAAACCACTTCTTTATGTCTTGCATCCATCCCATGCTCAAGATCTTGCTTTTATGAATCTTTTGAACTTTTTTGCTTGCTTCCCATGCAATGGTAGGAAGTCAATGTGAGGTGTTTTGATGCATCTTTATCATGTACTCCACAACCCGTTTTAAGCCCATAACCTCAATTGGAAGAGATCCCAACTCAAGAAGTAGGAGCATATATGGTGTTTGTGTCTTAACTTGGAGAAATTTTGTAAGAAAACGCTTTTGGATATTCTCAAACTCTTTCCAAGTAGAGTTTGAGATGCTCCTGCCCCACACTTCAACTCCATAAAGAAGAACCGGTGTCACCAATGCATCAAAAACGTATTCTTGAGAACCCAACACTTGATGTTTCCCCACATGTTCTTAAATTTATAAATATGCTCTCTTTCCCGCTTCCAAATGACGCATAGCACATTCATGTCACTTGTGATTGGAGGAACCTCAAGGCCAAGGTACTTAAAGCTCTCAACAACTTCAAGTGTCTCATTGTTGTACACAATGCATGGCTTCTCCTAATGGTTGGCATTCACAAGCATAACCTTTGTTTTGGATTCATTCACAATCAGCCCACTATGCAAGCAAAAGTTCTCAAGGACAACCGTAAGCTTTTGTGCATCTTCTAAAGTGTGTGATAGAAGCACTACATAATCCGCATACAACAAAATCATGATTACTGCATTGAAAATAATGACCTCTTCAATTCCTTCTTCTTGCATAAAGTCAAGTATCATTTGTTCCAATTGATTGATGCAAGCACAAATGATGCTACATAAACCTCATATGTGGGTCAACCAACAGGAATACACAATGGATGAAAACACACTCATGTTCATAGTGAACCTAAATTACAAACCTAGACGATATCCTCCTAGGAAAAGACAGCCAATGGGAGCGCCAAACCAGAGGGTCGTGCTATGAATATGGAGATGAATGTTGGACACGAGTTTGTCTAAGCATGAGTTTGTCCAAACAAGAGACAAAGAACAAAAATATTTGGGTTTTGTGATGGTTGTGCAAAGGATCACCTCATCCAACATTGTAATAAAACCCCAAAGAACAAGGTAAAGCTGGCTTTGAATGTCATTGGAGTTTTACCTTGTTCTAGCATATTTGAGCCAGAGTCGCCAGAGTCGACAGTTCCTGTCAAGGTGGTTACTAGAGCTCAAGCTCAAAAACCAGCCATAAATAATACAGTGGTGGACGAGCTAGAACGTCCAGAATGAAACGAGTTTGAAAGCAGGTCAGTGAGAACTCAACAAAAATCAAGGAAAGAAAAACGTGACAGAATCAAAGTGAAGAGGCTGAAGGGGAAGACGGCCTTTGAAAAAAAACCAAACCAAACAAGGGAACAACTCAAACATGAATGAGAGAATAAAGAAAATGTCAAGGGAGCGAAAGTGTCAAAAATAGTATCAAGCGGTTCAGTCTTGGTTGAGAAAGTGAACGAGCACTTAGATGCCATGTTGTAACGAGGCAAGGCTAGAAAACAACCAAATACTAGAACAAAGGTTTTTGACCTATCTCCATCGTGAAATTGAAACCAAACAAATGGAAATGTGCAGAAGGCACATAGAGACAGGTCAAGCTCTAATGCAACCAGAAACATTGAAAATTCATGAGCAAGTAGTGCATAGAATGTCCAGAATGAAACGAGTTTGAAAGAGGGTCAGTGAGAACTCAACAAAAATCAAGGGAAAGCGAAGAGGCTGAAGGAAAAGACAGCCTTAGAGATAGTACTAAACTAAACAACGGAACAAATCAAACATGAATGAGAGAATAAAGAAAATCTCAAGGGAGAAAAAGTGTCAAAAACAGTATCAAGTTGTTCAGTCTTGGTTGATAAAGTGAATGAGCACCATGAGACAAAATTTGAGGTAATAGTTGTGATATCACAATGGAATCCAATTCCATGGATGGCTAACACAAAATGCATGCATGAATTGATTTCATCTCCTATAAGATGCACCATTACTCTTGAAAAACTTCCAAAGATCATATCACATTTATGGGGTCAAATGAGAAAAAACCTAGAAAAGATGGGTTGAATCCCTCCATGGGATAAACTTGTAGATAGAAACATGGAAACAACTCAATCAGAGAGACTAAAAGAAAAGCATGAACCAGTGAATAAGGTGGGTGATTATTGCGAAGGGGAAGAAGGAAAAATTACCTTACTAATAGAGTACAAGGAATTTAAGACGATAGCAATACTTGATAGCGGGGCTACCTGCTGGGGTAGCCATTATTGATGAAACAAGCACATGTTTGGATGTGTAGAGCGTCTGAATGTGGTAGCCTGAAAAAGGAAGATTGTATCTTAGAGCGCTCAGTTGAAGATAATTATTATATGTTTCTATAAAAAGTACACCATCCAGGATATACAAATCGTGATTTAGCAACCAATGAGGGAACTCAAAGAACCAAGAACTTCATACGATGGGCTTGAGAATGCAAAATAAATTGACCTAGCTGAATTAGGCAAAGAACCCTCTTGCTCAACCTTGGCAAAGGAGTAGGGAGAGCTCAGATTCAACATCATGTTCTCTCTCTCTCTCTCTCTCTCTCTCTCTCTATATATATATATATATATATATATATATATTGAAGGAAACAAGTAATCAAAGGCAAGGAGCTTGATTGCAAGCAAGCTCTTGCTCCCTTGATTTGCCAAAGCACAAGGATTGAAGAGAAATTCCCACGTTCAAGGCACTGGAAAACCTAAATAAAGAGAAGAAAGTGAGGCTTTGGGAAAGTAAGGGTGATCTCGGTAGCAAATGGACAGTTATCGAGGTTTGGAGCAAGGACTGTCTTTTCTATCTCTTCTTTGATCTTTTTTGCAAATGTTTCATTATAAGTATATGGTCGTTGTCTACTTGGTTTTGCATCATCTCTCATAGGTATGGTATGTTGACAAATCTTTGGATCAACACCCTTGAGATCTTTATAAGACCAAGCAAAGATATCTCGGTATTCTTTCACTAAGATTAGCAAAAGCTCTTCTTCTTCTTCAATCAAGTCGTTTGCAATGTAGGCAGGTCTGGGCTCTTCTCTTGGTTCGTCGGCTAGCTCTATTTACATTTTTAGGTCCTTCATTTGACTCACCATGTCTTCTTAGTTCCCTTACAGGTTGTTTGACTATGATCTTTTGGTCTTGGAGAGTATATTTCTTTTAATGGGATGGAACACTCATTACATCTTTACTGTCTTTCTCGGTTGTTCCATTTAAGCGGTATACACCTCATTTAGAGTTTTCTTCAACTCTTGACATTTTTTCTTTCGTTCAACTCGTGTCATTTGTATGGGAATTATGTAATAACCATCCTCGTTGCAAAATTGAGTAGGTATAGACGCATTCACATATACATCCATTGTTGCCAAAATTTGAGTCCATTCAAATGGCTCAAACAAATGCTCCAAAAAGGGTTCATGTATAAATGCTTTATTTGTGCAATCCATTTCTAAGATACATTCTTCTTATTTTAAACTCCCA
The DNA here is from genome assembly GCF_014529385.1 of Adiantum capillus-veneris. NCBI lineage: Eukaryota > Viridiplantae > Streptophyta > Polypodiopsida > Polypodiales > Pteridaceae > Adiantum > Adiantum capillus-veneris. The sequence goes on along the minus strand of NC_140951.1, from coordinate 60,750,598 downwards.
TTTTCTAAGGCTCCACACATCCAAATAGGTGTGTCTTTGTTTAACCAAGATGGAAGCTTTGATTCAGTTTAACCAAATAGGTGTGTCTTTGTTTAACCAATCCCTTTCTAAGATACATTCTTCTTGTTTTAAACTCCCGTTTTCTAAGGCTCCACACATCCAAATAGGTGTGTCTTTGTTTAACCAAGATGGAAGCTTTGATTCAGTTGAAGAGACTGAGTCAAATTCTTGAATGGGTGTTTTCATTACATCTCTATAAGTGTGATCTTTCAAATTAACCCTTGTGATTGATCCCACTTGCTTCAAATACAAGTAATTGTTTCCCCAATCTTGAATGAGCTTTACTTGTCGCATGAATGGCCTTCCCAAGAGGATTTCATAGTTAAGTTTCTTTCCAAAGTCCACTATCACAAAAGTATGTTGATAATCAATTCCACAGGAACCGACTATCACTTTTTCAAGCAATCTTAGGGGTTTTTCTATGTGTCCATCCGCCAATTGTAATTTCATTTGAGTTTGTCTAATGGCCGGTTTTCCCCATGATTCCCATACTGCTTTTGTGGTTATGGCTATGCCAGCTCCCTATCCAGTATTTCCATGGTTTCTACATCATTATATCTCACCGAAAGGGTTGTGTTTCCTTCTTCCCCCTCGTAGTATTCTCCAACTTTGTTCATAGGGACGGATCTAATCTCTTTGTTAACAATTTCATGTTTCAATTTACCCAAACTTTTTGTTATTAGACCTGTTATCCCCACCTTCTCTAGAGTTTTTTGTAAATCATTCCATAAATATGGTCTAATTTTTTAACAGTTCTCCCAAGGTAAGAGTACATTGAATGGGCATTGACATGATTGAATGGATGTTCTCTACCGCTAGGGTCTATTGCACTCTTTTTACCTGAGTGGTTTTACACACTATGGACTCATCTTCATTGTCTCCTAAGTAAGAGGGTAGTATTTTTAGAGTCAATGGTTTAGACGTTCCCGATGCTTTAGAGCCGCAAGGATTGTATCTTCATGTCCATATCAGGAGGTAAATTGTCTAACCAGACTTCCCCTATAGGAGCTGACTTCAAATTTATGCTCCCATCATTAATCTCTCTTACTTTTTTCATAAATTTCCTGGTCAGTCTTCCTCCACGAATGGAATTCCATCTAAAGCATCTTCACTGTCAGGCACTATGAGTTTTGGCTCTTTAGTTTCAAGGTGGGGTTCTACCACCACTTTGGGTTTCTCTTTATTGGTTTCTACCACAAGCTCCTAATGTTTTGCTATACTCTCAAGCTTGGGTTTTTGTTTTTCCAACATTTCTTAAGTGATTCTTACCAAATTTTGATAAGCTTCAACCTTAGCTACTTCCATATTTGGAGAAAGATAGTTCTTCCATTTGTTTTCCATGTTTTGGCATACTTTAAGTCCCGCTTGGAAATCTTACAAGGATGCATTGATTGGCTCAAAAAATTTGTCTACCAAAATTGATCCTCCAGATTTTATTGTGGTTTTCTTGATTTCACTTTCATTTTCTCACACTTTTTCTTGGAATAGTTTCTTGGATTTTTTCTCAATTTCATCCTTTTGTTTTTGTTTTCTCATCTCATACCTTTGACTTCTTCTTTTCTTGGTCTTTTGAGAGGAATTTTTAGTATTCTCTGATTCTTCAGAGGAGTTATGTTTCTTTGTCTTAGCCTGGGCTCTAGTGAGCACCTTGTTTGGAACAATAGGTTCACTTTCCGAAGAGCTACTAGGTATCACTTGGACTACATTCACTGCTGCTTTTCCCTTGTTTTACGGATTTTTGGAAAATCTTGAGGAAAGTGTCCACCCTTTTTGCAACATTGTGTACAAAAGGCTTCAACTGGCTTAATGTTCTTGTCAGGTTCTGGGCATTCATTTTTCCAATGATCATTTGCACCACAATTATGGAAGTTTTTAGTCCTTGGCTTAATCATGGGTCTTACCGTTGGAGGCTTAATACCTTGGTTAGCTACAAAGTACATCAGTGTAAGCTTAGGTGTAGCATAAGTCACTGGTTCTTCCATTGAAGGTGGATGTAAATTATACCACTCTCCTTCTACCATTACTGTAGATGGACTAGGCTCAACATAAGGTATAACAGGCACTAGTGCTTGTTCATCCATGACTTCTTCTAAATGCATGTACTTTACAGGCACTGCATTATGTCCAGGATATGGAGGTTGTTGACCCAACACTGGTTGTGGTCTTTTGATACCCATCGGTGCTCTTTGTTCTGGGACCATCTGAGGTTGATATCTATACATAGGTTGTCCTTGTGATCTCATAGGCACATATTGAACATTTCCATCATACTTTGGTCGATAATAGCACTCATTGGTCTCATGGTTGGTCCATTTACCCTCAATGGCACACCATTTTTGTGGCCTAATTGGTTGTCCCTGTGGAGGTATCCCTTGCCATGGTCCTATCAAAGGTGCTTTTTGCATATTATTCATCATTTCGTTCATACTTTTGAGCATGTCTTCTATGGTTGTAAGTGGTGTTGCAGCAGCTATTCCCACTTGTGTTGGTTTTATGAATGTTGTTTTCTCACTCTAAGTATCCTTAGGGACATCTTCTTCATTGAAAATATCACAATTGTCTCCCAAGTCAAAAGCATCTGATACACACTCTTCTAGGGTCATATGCTTCTTGTTATACAATATAGCATGAAGTTCTTTGTTGAGAAATCCTTCTAGAAACAGTGACACTAATCTTTTCTCTATTGGTATTTCTAATTCTGGACATCTTGCAATGTATTGCTTCATCCTAGTTGCACAATCCCTAACAAACTCACCTTGTTTCTGTTTGAAGCTATAGATTTGAGCTACTGTATTATGTTTGATCACAGTTTTAGAACATGCAAATACAAATCCATGAGCTAATGTATTTAAATCCATGATTGATCTTGGTGGAATGTTTTGGAACCATGTCATATCTTTTCCTTCTAAAGTCATTCCAAATCCTCAAATTGAGTGTGAAAATCATATATATGTTTCTACTCTTAGCACTTGCTTAAAGCTAGCTAAGTGGTCATATGGATCCCCAGATCCATTGTATTTTCTGACCCACTTTTGAAAATTAGTTGGCCTCACACGTCTGTTTGAATCAACTCCAACTCTTCTGGCAATTGGTCATGTCTCGAGTCAATCTATTGGAAATAGTGACTCATGTAGCCCTGCACTGGCTCTAATGTCACTCGGTTTTCTTTGTGATGAGGTAGGTTTGGGTTTTTTAACATTGCTTCCAAAAGATCTCTCGCGGAGTTTCTCACTTGGAATAGGATCAGGTCCTTGCCCCAATATCCAATCTCTTATAGAGTACCTTGGTATCTGGTATGTTCTACCACCTCAAGACTCATCATAACAAAGTTATTGTTATAATAATCCCTAAATAGGTAAGATGGTAGATCTGTTGAACCCTTGTCTTTGATTTTGAAGATATAGATGATCTTCATGGGTGTTAACTGCCCCGATTTGGCATGAGAGGTCCATAAAAGATCCTTGACGTTTCTATCCTCCCAACAATCGACTACAATCCTAGGATTATCAGTGCTAAGTCGTTTCAAAGGTTTCATATCAACTTGATCATATCCCTCGAATTCTAAAGTTGGTGGACCTTCTTTTGCTGCCATATCCGGAATTATTGTATTCACTTCTAACCCCATTTGTCTATCACATCAAGGTTTTCAACTTTTACATACTGAGTCCCGTTTATATAAATATACATTTCTCCTTGTTTGTTTGCTTTGATGTCCTCTTCAAACTCTATGTCATGGTCATCAATGCGAATGGTATACTCTTCATTAGGATCCAAGTAAACCCGAGCTCCATGTACATAAGTCTCATAAAAGGTGAGTATGTGCTTATATCGCATTGTTGTTCTAGCTCCTGATTGAGTCGAATAGGAATACATTTCAGATGTTGAGTCAGAATAAGTGTCTGGGACTTCTTCAAAGATAGTGCCCAAGTGATCACCTTGATTCACACTCTCTTTGGTGGATACTCTACTAGCGGTCTCTCCAAATATGTCTTGATTTGCTAGTATAGGACCAGATCTAAGGTTCATATAGACTTGTTAAGCCCTAGATAGAGTACTTACCGATGTATCTGTTTCTTCCACTTGACTTGAATTCAACTTCTGTCAAACTCTCAATTCTTTGTCTGCAGCCTGGTTCCTGTGTCAACTTTAAACAAGTTAGCAGTTTTCTCACAAAGATTGTACAATTTCTGCTAACTATTGTGATTGGTCTCTGTATATCACTTCAATCTAAGCTAAGTGAGTCAGTAATTGAGATTTCCAGATTCTACCCTTGCAAAGAGCTAAAGGACTAATTTGCAACCTGAAAACTGAGTTAACATGTACTAATTTGGACATGATGGAACCCAAACTTGACCAGTGACCTTGTATTATGTTGTTCTAACAATGTACAAGCTCAAAAGTTAAAAATCTTGTCTCAAAGACTCAAAAGTAAATAATCTGATTATTTACTTTTCTTAGTTTCTCAATTTTTAGAATTGTTTTGCCATATAAATATCTTGTTGTATTCTCTGGCAAGTTTCGTTGAGTTTGAACAAGATTTGTCCAAGTTATCAACTATTTAGTGTCCGAAGACGTAGTTTTCAAGAATCTGGTTTAAGTCTCACTTTTGTGATCCAAATTTCATCAAATTTGATATGAGTAGTCTACTCATATGCTTGACCTTGTGGTATACTCAATTGTGCAAAAATTCTCAATTCTGGAGCAGACGTAAATAATCAGAATTATTTACTTCTGGGATATTTTTAGTAAATTTTTTATGAAAATGTTGATACAAGCAGGTAAAGCTACTCAACTTAAGCTCCCTAGTCAAGTTTCACCAAGTTTGGATAAACTCTGCTCAATTTGTCTACAATTTTGTGTCTGCAGACTCACTTTACAAAACTGGCCACAATTTTCACTTTATAGATCCAAATCTTGCGAAATTTGATGTGAGTGCTCAATACAATATGATAGAACTTGTGGTATACTTGGTTGGCTAAAAAAGTTTAAAAATTGGACAAACGTAAATAATAGTGATTATTTACTTTTGGTAAATATTAACATATTTTTTAATCATCTAAGCATATACACATGTTAAACACTTTAAACTAAGTCTCTGAGCCAAGTTTCACCATATTTGACCAAGATTTCTCAAGTCAAATTCAATTTCTCGACAATCAGTACAGATTTCAGTTTTTATAAAGTTTTTGGTGTGTTTTTGGTGATCCAAATTCTATGAGCCTTCACAAAAGATGTTTGTAATCATGCATAGAGTCTCTTGTATCAACCTTGTTCAATTTTGAGCTAAAAGTAAATAATCATGATTATTTACTTTTGACCTAGAATGAATATTTTTTGCAATTTTTTCAATGGTCAGTCTTTTTGTGATATGTTTTAAGACTTTGTCAAGTCAAAACTTAATTTGGCCTAAATTTTCAAGAAATGTACGTAATCTAAGTTTTTGCAAACTCTTGAAAATTTGCCTCAAATGCATCCTTATGCTTACCCATTGGTTCATACCACTTTTATGAGCATAATCTCCAGCCGGATTCAATTGTTGACGGTCTTTTGGTGATGTTTCAACCCGTAGACCTGAAATTCTACAACTTCACATAAACAACTCACAGATGATTCTTTTGGAGTGAGCAATGTTTTGAGATCCCACATCGGATTCTACTTACCTTACTCCTAGGTTCGTCTGCAATTGGGTTGTGGAAGGTGTCCACAAACACTTGTTTTCTTGTTTTTTATCGTTTCTTGAGCATTGATCTTAAGACTTGTCTTGTCCATCAATCATTCTGAAAATCCTAGCCTAATCTTGCAATCCTATAAGGTACTTAGCAAGTACAATCTTCTCCCAAGTTACCTCTACACAGCAAAAAAAGACACTCTTAAGCTATGCGGTTTTAAAGAGAAAGTTTAACTCTAGGTGTCCATAGAGGAAGTTAAAGGACAACTACACTAGACGCTCTTGTTTTCCCTAGTTTAGGTCTATTCGTCCCCGACAGTGGTGCCAAATGGGTTTCCTAACCTCACTCTTATCTTATTGTTGCAGACATAGCAAGAACCACGAACATAATTTTTAATCCATGGGACGAAGCTGACTCGACTAGTGCATAGAGGCTACAAAAGGGTGTCAATCTCTTGGAAAACAACAGATGACTCGCATCTGACACAAGCTACACTCAAATGACCTAAGTCAAAAGTTAGTCACTAATCAACAAACAAAACATGAATGTTACAGCATCAGACGACATCCGAATGTTACAAAACTTCTAGGAAAATTATATAGTATCTAAGCAAACATGCTTATGGTCTCAAAACTCACTTTTGATGAAGTGCAAAAAACGTGATTATTAACAGCAGTGAGATTTTGACCTAGTTGTTTTTTTACCTCGAATGCATCTAAATGCTTAGCATGATGCCCCAATACCCCGCCTATTCTTAATTTGTTGTTTCTAGCTTAAATTCCTACTTACGATGAAATTAGTGGCGATGCCAAAAGCTACAATTTACAATGATAGGTTTACGGCAATGCGTAGAGCTCTTACATGTGGTTCCAACGCAACAGGACGACACTGTAATGTGACAACCGACAAGGGAGATTGAAGCTTAAGAAGGAGAGAAGTGAGTGCCCTTAGCTCACACTATGTATTTCTTATCCAAAACATAGAATTAGCTTTACAAAATTGGCTTTTATACCTTAGCAAGGTTTTTTGGTCAAAAACTAATATTTTGGGAGCTCTAACTAAGGATAAATGATACAATCTGGAAGCTTATAGCTCCACCTTATAGATTACAATATCCATTTGGCAAATAGGAGTTACAATATTTTTGATTTATCAAAAGAATTTTACAATAAACCTCCTGAAAATGTTACATGGGTTAGCTTGTTGCTAACAGAAATAGGGAGTTTTTTTATTAAGACCTTTAAAAAAATCTTGGAAAGAAAAATGCGCAAAGATGAAAGCCAAGAGGATAAAAGAAAAGTTGGCCTTAGAAACCAAACTACACCAAAGCGAAGATCAATTGAGATTGGAACAGAACCATAAGGAAAAAACTATTGTCATAAAGCCATCAAAATTACCGTAGGGATTCAGTCTTGGTAGACAAAGTCTTTGCGACTATAGATGCAATTTTGAAGGCCTATGAATTTAGGCTAAAACCCAATCAAACCCAAGAGCATAGATGGCTGACGCATCCTCATCTAGGGTATGAAAAAGAGAGGTTGCAAATGTGCAAGGAGCTATCCGGGCCACTCAAGCTTTTATGGAACCACATATTCCAGATTCTCCAAAAACGGAGGTGCTAATCTACAAAAGAATCCAAGAAATGGATAACAAGGGTGTTGTAAACAGAGACCAGGAAGAGCCAAAAGTTGAGGCACCTTTAGATACAAGGGAAGTAGCCAATACCACAGATGGGATGAACTCACAAGTAGTGATGTCTATTTCCTATGTAGAAGAACCATCGCCAGGAGCTCTGTGGGAGGATAGCAGAAACAAAAAAAGATGAAAGTGCAACCCTTGAGTCAACCCCTATCACTGAAATCAATCTAGACCACAAGTTTTACCCTAGTGATATCCAATCACTATACGATGGATAGAGATATCAGAAGACAACAAACCTCAAACTCTAAAAATCTTACCTTCATTCCTTGGCGACCATGAAACAAGATCAAAAATTAGGAGAGTACCATCTCAATGGAAATCTAATCCCAAGATGATGGACACTAAGACTCTCCATGAGTTGATGTTGTTTCCTATACATTGCACACTAACTCTATTTGAGTTACTATACTAACTCTATTCAAGTTACTATAGATAAGACCTCATATTTGGAAAGAAGTGGATTTTTTTTTGGAGAAAATAGGGCTGATGATTCCCCAACAAATCATTTCTTCAAAAATACCAGACAACCAAATGCCAAAATAGTCTAAAGCAGAACTTGTACTAGTAAATAAGGTGGGAGATTACTGCAAGGGAGAAGAAGGGAACTCGACCTTACCTATGAAGTACAAAGGAGTAAAGATGGTTGCGCTATTAGATAGTGGGGGAGGAATTGCAATTGCAACCAAGGGGATGTGGGAAAAATGGAGAAAGCCTGCTCTTAGGAAAACTCAAATGAAACTGCAATTGGCGGATGGATACATGGAGAGACCAATAGGAATGTTAGAACAAATTATGGTATCCTCATGTGGCTATGACTATATCTACTTGAGACACAAAGAGGTCACTACAAACATCAGTGTCAAAGATCATAGTTATAGAGATATAGAGTAGACCTCGGGGGAAGAATTAAACTCCACAAGTGAACAGGAAAAGGAGGTGCCTGCTTGGTTGCAAAGCAAAGCGCATATTTGGATGTGGAGAGCTTTGGAGTGTGGAAGTCTGACAAAAGAGGATTGCATTCTCGATCGACCAGTAAGGGATAAGGAGTATGTACCAGAGCCTTACTCGAAAGAGATGTTCGAACCATTTGGATTGTAGCAAATACTGGCCTCCCTTGATGTGTGTGTGAATGAGGTGACACCAACCAAATTCTGTGATGAGAAAGGATTTCAGATAATTCCCTTTGAGATGATGAATGTTATCTTGAATTCAAAATCAAGGTCAAAAGAACCCAATGTGGAGGGAGTTACAGATTGCAGTGGATGAGATCTCCATAAGAGACCTTAGCAAGAATGATGGGGAAGTATTCCAAGACTCCCAAGATAGACCTTTAGAGAACAATGCGAAGGACGAGCGCTCTAGTAGCTCTGATAAGGACATTAAACTTAGGGATCAACAAGCTGCCTTTTACGATTTTCCCAACCAAAAACCACAAAGACAACGGAGATATTAGGAAAGATGCACGAACAAACAAAATTGAAGAAGAGAAAAGTCCATATCTCTCTTAAAAAATAAAACACAATATTTAATGTTGGTAGGGACAATCGATTGTCTTAAAGACAAAATCTCGAGAAGGTTCATGAAACCCGTCTCAACAGAAAGAAGAAATTTGAAAAAAAGGAGCAAACTAAAATCAAAACCCAAGAACACTTTTGAAAAATCAACAAAATTGTCAAGAACTGAGCGCAAACAAAGATACAAAGAATTGAAATGAACTTTAAAAAATGTTTGGACAACAGAGTTGGAGAGTGAGGAAGAATCCGACAATGACAGGTTTGACGCACCTTCCCATTACAAAAGATACACTATCCAAGACAAAAAATTATGTAGTTCAAAAGTCAATACAAGGCCTCAAAAACCTGGAACCTCATATGATGGGCCGAAAAAAGCCAAGTGTATAAACCTAATGGAACCAAGAGAGGAACCCAAGCTGGCATACATTGCCACTGACCTTACAAAAGAAGGAAGAGCAGCTATTGATAGCAACACTCTGACAATATAGAGATGTATTTGCATGATTGTACAAGGATCTTAAGGGAATAGATCTCAAAATCTGTCAACACACGATACCCCTTAAGAGTGATGCCAAAATCTGTCAGCACACGATATCCCTTAAGAGTGACACCAAACCTCACAGACAACGTCCCTATACATATGATGAGACATTTGCCAAAAAGGTTAAGGAAGAGATAGACAAACTCAAGGACGTAGAGTGTACTATGAGATTGAACACACTGACTGGGTGTCTTGGATTCAGGTAGTGTCTAAGAAAAATGGAAAATTACAAGTCAGTGTGAATCTCAAATAGGTAAATGCTGCTATCATTAGAGACAACTATCCCCTATCGATAACAGATCATGTGATTGAGAGAGTTGTAGGGAAAGAAGCTTATACTTTTTGGATGGGTTCTCAAGCTACAACCAATTAACCATAAAACCAAAAGTTCAACATAAGACGGCCTTTGCACAGAATGGGACATATTTTCATATAGGGTGATGCCTTTTGGTTTGACCAACGCACCTGGCACCTTTAAGAGACTAATGATTCATGCATTAAAAGAGTATGTCAAACAATTTTTGGAAATATACATGGATGATCTGTGCATGCATTCTCAATTGAGAATAGATGTAGAAGGCGAGAACCAACCCCAAGTTGGATTGGGGTGAAGGAAGCTTCTAGGAGAAGTAACTAGTGAGTTATTGCAGTAATTGACAGTGCACAGTCAGTCAATCAATAGCCTATAAATAGAACCCATTACTCATTTTGTATAGCTTTTGACTCTTTAGAATCTATACTAGTCTACGTCCATAGCTACTTGTGATCTTATAATCATTTTGTTGCGTTCTCTCTTCTGTTATGATAAAGCCAGCTTTTGGGATATCAAATGCTCCCCAATGTACTCTGCACATCTGAAATACAATCCCAATTTCTAAGAGGTAAACCAAAGTGAGGGTAAAGATATATCTTTTGAAGATGAAGGAATTGAGCAACCAAAAATATTCGTTCAGAAAACCCCCAATGCATTGGCCTCATCATGCAGTAATATCGAGGATCAAAATCTATAGCTTCAATAACCATAGCCAAGTGAACATTTTTGTGAAAGTGATCCCGACTCCAAAGTGTCACCCTTGTTATACCTCAAAACGTCCACCATTTGGTTTAAGCCACTGAAGTTCCTAAGTGAGGGAAGAGCAAGTGCTCATACCGCTTCACAAAATCCCTCATTACATGTTCACTTGTTTGTTGTAGATGAGGAATGGTGACAAATAAAACGAGCTCTTGCCACTAGTTCATAAAGTAAGGTAATGAACAAAGAGACATCGGAAAGGGTTTAAAGAGATAATCCTAATAAGCTCTTGGCAAGAAGATGGAAAGATAGAGGTAATAATAATTTGATGAGATTGCACCTTATATAGATGAGTCAACTATCGAAGAATGAATTAGTGTAACATAGAAGTTAAAGGTGTAACTTGAGGATGAAGATTCACCACCTTCCTTTATTGTTCCGACCTAAGGAAAACTCTTTCTTTTTGTTGGGACTTTGTAAGGGTCTCTTTCTAGCCCTTACCCTTAGCCAATGCATCTAAATCATCGACTCAGGAAAAACAATGTTCAGGGGGAATTCAGACTAATTTCAAGCTCCAAAGTTTACCCACGTTACTTTAGGTTTACAACATGGGAACATGGGTATAACCAATGCATGAGAAATTCACTTGTCATCTCAAGAAAAACAGTATTAAAAAAATATAAGGATAAAGGAAAATAAAAAGGTAAGAAAAAAGAAAAATAAGATAAGATAAGGATGAGGTGAGTAAGTAGCTTGTTGAAGAAGTTTTACAAAGCAAGAGAAGTAGAATTAACGTTTCAATAAAGAAGATAAGCTATCAAGATAAGTGAAGGCAATTATCTAAAATGGGCATAAAACGAGGGTTTCTTTTCTCATTTTACACTTCTCCCTTTCATTTCTCAAGGTGAAAACTTGAGAGTAAGCTTGAGAAATCCATAGCTAATCCTCTTTCACACACACACCTCCTACATACACACCCCTCTCCAAGAGAAGTCATGGAAAAAACCCTTAATCAAGTTTGTTAAGACTTGCTCTTCTTCTTCACATTACACTCTCCCTCTCCTCTCTCTTAATTCTCAAGACTTTCATAGCTTGAATTCCCTTTGGCTCTTGCCATTCTCTCATTCCAAGTAGCCACATTAGGAGAAAGTTGGACTCACTTTGGGGCCTTTTAGTTCTAAAGACAGAGTGGCACTCAACCAATGAAGAAGATGCTAAAGTTACATTGAGAAAAATTCATTGAGAAAAATACAAAAAAAATATTTTTTTATTCAAATTATACAATGTCACACTTTCAAAGCATAAATGCCAAAAACCGTTGTCAAAAAGTAGGCGGTCTTGCCTGGAAGGCACCGGGCCTCTTGCTGTGAGAGTTTGTGAGAAAGCTCAAGAGTTATGAGAAAGAGCTAAGATGTAGATAACATAGCTTCTAGAGCTAAAGAAGAAATGTAGCCAAAGAAGCCGCTCACTTTTCCTTACAAACACACACGTAATGGAGAGAACTCATGAAAGATAGTCGAACAAAACAAAAATGAAAACATCGAGAATACGATCATATCGTATCATGGGTAGGATAAAAGGGTTAATGGATGAGTTAATGATAATTAATCTTTGTTGTCCAAATAAGCTGCGGATTGCTCTTTGGAACTGTAGCTTTGTGCTTACTATAATGTATATGTTTTGTCTAGCGATTGGGATTAGTTGTGAGTACAAATTCTCTTGATTCATAATAAAATAACCACATTCACATCAAAAGAGAAGTCATAGTCAATAATATGTAGTATGATGGGATCTGGTGAGAGAAGTATTTCGTTGAGCCTTTCAGGACCAAATAGAAACACTATACGTTGCTGAAAGTGAATCTTTCGACTAATCCAAATGTTGACCCTAATAGATTGCACTGAATGGAATTGAAAGAAATTACCTCTTTGTGGATTATGGTTATTCATCAATGACATACCTATTATGTTCAAAGATAAAGGTGTGAAAGAAGTGAAAGGAGAAGAAGAAGAGAGTTTCTCTCCCAAGCCCTATTGTTGCCCTTAGGCAATAAGGATACTGTGGGGAGAGAAGTACCTGTAGCAAGGAGATTCTAGAGTTTGTGGAAGAGAATGAGAACCTTAAGAGAGAGAGATGCTTGTGGAAGATGAACATATGGTTACTAACCTTGTGCTCATAATTTTTTCCCGCAAGAAGGTTGTACTCAATACATTGACAAGGTTGCTGCTTGAATAACTTCCAACGAAACAATTAGGACACAACAAGAGAGATCAAAGGGGAAGTAAGATAGAATTAGAGATAGATCTAAGTGTGGTGGTGGTATTAAAGATAGATAATGAGAGATAGAGATAGAGTTAGAGACAAGTATTGGACTAGATATGCAAATGAAAGTAAAACTAGCAACATATATCTTACATGAGAGCAATCGCTACCACCTTAATGGAGAGAGAAGATGAGGCAAGACTTAAGCCTTTCTTCAAGAGAAAGTATGGCACTAAGATGAGTGTGTCACTATGGAATTGAGCTATTCTCACTCACTCATAACTTGTCCCAATGAAGAGAAGGTTGCCCTATTTATAGGTGAGGGAGCCATGTTTTACATAATCACTTGATTAGGCTAAAGAGTTAGCCCAAATCAAATGTTCTTTGGATATTTCTTAAAATGGGCAATATTAGGACTCAAAATATCATGAAATTCATCATTTTTGGTCGTTGAGGCTCCATGTGGGTGCAAGTGCATGATGTATGTGGGCCCCACCTAGGCATCTTCTGTGTGGCTCAGTAGGGGGTCCCAACTTGTGTGTCTTGTCCTTCAAGGCATCTTTGAGGTGTCACATTCACATGCTTATGTCTTTTATCCTCCAAATATCTTATTTTATGGAAAAAGACCAAGACTACCTCTTTTCACTTGATTCACCTGTTTACCATCTCTTCTTGCAGTGTAGTTGTGAGAGGGGTTTTCACTGGTTTCCCTGTAACTTTTGAACTGTAACTCGGATTGACATGCTTCAAAAGGCAAAATTGGCCTACTAAAAGATCTTGACTTGGTTTTGGAATTTTCTCCACGCCCTTAGGTCGGAAGTTTCAAATTGGGATGGTCGAAGAAGCTTTGGATCTTCCTTTTCATAAAGTCTTCTAGTAGGCCCTTCCCTCTTGTATGTATCCAAGAAGGTATGCATTATTGAAGGGTTATATTATTAGATAAATGTGAAAAGAAGAAAATAATTTATATATGGTAGGGTATAGTTGAGATATTAGAAGAAATATACAAATGCTTTTCCCCCAGACAAAAAGAGGCACAATCATTGATACTTCTCTTGCAGTACTTTCTAATAGTAATGTACATTTATATTACTTCAAAGGTAATACTAAGGTATGGTAGAAAGATTTTATTTATGCATATGAGTATTATATAAAGTATACTTATGCGTCAAAGAGTCACAAGATAAATCGTTTAATGCCCGTTCCCACTATATACGTGCCATAGCACAACATCCACCCCCTCTAAACCTGCACATCCTCCGGTATGTGCCACATTGTCTCTTTGTAAGATCAGACCTCTTGTACATCTTCCTTGCTTTCTTCTTCACTGGATGATTCCAGAGCTTCATGTTCACTTTGATCTTCACCTGTGTTTTGCTCTTCTTCCTCATCAACATCTTCTAAATCATTGTCTCCTCTTCTCTTAGACATTTTAATCCTTTTTCTTGCAATGGGAATATTTACTTATGTACCATCTAGTTCAGACAAGCTATAAGTAGAATTTTCATGCACATGCTTTACAACATACGCTCCAAACCATCTTTTTGAGAACTTACGCATGACTGTGTGCTGGTTATCAAGGCTACTATCATACACTAAAACCCAGTCACCTTTGTCAATTGCTTTGCTCCTGAGTCGATGTCGCTTAGTCCCTTGTTTCTCAACCTTACATTTTTGAGTCGTTCTTTTGCAGCTTCAATGTTTCAGGTCTTCTCTCTAGTTGCCTTATACGCAGTGCAAGGAGATCTTCCCTACTAAGCCCCTCTTGCCAAGGTAGTACATTCCATGTGGGAATTGTATCTTCAATCGGCATCATTGGCTTTTGACCATACATTAGCTCCGTAGGCATGTAGCCAGTTTTACTGAGCTATGTGTTGTATGATCAGCCCATAAAGCATATGGTAACAGTTTTGGCCACTCACCAACTCTTCCTTCACAAGCCTTGGCCAAAGCTTTGATGATAGGAGGATGCCGTCTTTCACTCTTTCCATTGCCTTCAAGGTTGTAAGCTGTGGTAAGAGAAACCTTGATTCCTAATATGGTAAAGAACTCCCTTGCTTCCTCAGCATGCAGCTCACCTCTATCTGCAGTGATCTTTCCCACACAACCATAACGGCAAATCACCTCATCAAGAAGGAATTTGCACATAGCTTCTATGGTTTTAGCTCTTAATGCTCTTCCTTCAACCTAATTAGTTAGGTCCTCTCGTGCAAGAACCAAGTATCTCATCTGCCAGAGTCCTAAAGGCATTGTGACTAGATTCACAACCCATTTATAGTGCATGGCTAGTGGATATGTAGGGTGCAATCCATCACGATGTCGGACATTTGAATACATTTGACAAGTTACACATGACTCTACAAATTGAGATACATCTTTATACATACCCTTCCACCAATATTTTTCTTTTAACTTGGAGAAGGTTGCCCACACACCCCTGTGTCCAGCCCATAGTGTCATAATAATCAATATCTAATTCTCCTAAATGATTTTCTCATATTAAACTGATCATTTAATGTGGGGAAGTGCCAAGGGAGAAAAAGCTAGAATATTGGTTAAGCTAGCAGATCGGCCACAGTAGGGATCCAAAGGAGGAAAAATAGGGATCCAAAGGGGGGGGCCATCTGCAAAAGAGCCATGTGAAACAATGGGCCAAAAAGACCCTAAGGTTCAGCCCATTAAGACTTCCAAAATGCTAAGGTTCCAAAATTCAAAGGTTGTGTCCAAAGGTCAACCCTAGGGAAAATTGGATGCTTTGTGTGTGCCCTAAAAGTCTTTGCACATCCCTACATGGGAGGGGGCGAGCCCCAAAGGTAGGGGATGAGAGAGAAAGCCACACACACACACACACAGGCTCCCTTTACACAAAGGGAATGAGGGACACACGTCAGCTCCCTAGGCCAGATGCCCACAAGGTGTGCCCAATTCCTATTGGAAGACCCTTGAAGTGGACCAATGAGAATTAAGCTAGAGTAAATGTAGTTTAATTAATTTAATAAAAGAAACCAATGAGAAATAAGTCTCCTAGAAGACTATTGGGCAGTCTCCCAAAAGGTCCAATGAACATTCAGAAGCCTCATGGCTTGCCTGATTCCTATTGGCCAGGAGACAAAGGGGTCCAATGAGAGTTTTGTTTAATTATTTAATTACCTAAAGCTCTCACAAAAGGGGAAAGGGGGACACATGTCAGAAGGCTATCACTTATGCTGTTTAATTCCTATTGGCTTGACCTGGGGAGGTCCAATGAGGCAAAAGCCAGACCTAATTAGCAGCTAGGGCTCGCCCAAGAGAGAGAGAGGGCTGATTTTTGCTTGGCATTTGACACACACACACTCACACTTGACCATGTGTGAAGGAAGGAAGAATACTCTATCTCCTCCCAAGCTTTAATGGAGAGCTCATCACCTACTCCAAGCTTGTGAGATAGAAGCCTACATCAACACTCTCTTGGCATGTGGATGCAAATCCAACCAAGAGCCAAGCTTCAATGCATGCTCATCTCCTCTACCAAGCTAATTACTAAGCTAAGCTATGCTAATATGAGTGATTATGTGAGGAGATGTACATCTTTCTCGTAAGATACTCCTTTTTCCTCTCAATCTACTCTCATACCCTGCTAGCTCTCACCATCTTCGAAGGTGTGTGAGGTCTTGGGTCTGAGAACGGGGATAATTCAAGTTGTGTTTGATTAAGTGTTTTGCTTGGTGTATGAAGCTTCCATCTTCATTGCACTAGCTAGTCTTGAAGGAACACAAAGAATTGTATTGTACAATGTCTCTCTTGATGGGAGAAACCATAATACAAAGCCTTTTGGAGGGGGGACCGGCTCCATGCAAATCCGGTCCTCAACTGTTGTCAATAGCTTAATTTCTCTCTCTTTTGAAAGTATTGTCGATGCTATCTAACTAGGTGTTATGCTTTTTGTTGCTCCTCCACCCAAGCACTCTTGTAATTCTCATTAGGAATCTATTCTAATGAAATGCCCACTATGTTCATGCTAATTTCCGCTACACATAAGATTTTAGGCCATTAAATGTTACATTGGTATCAGAGCTCAAGGTTTCTCTTTTCTTGCTCAAGAAGGGAGGTCCTCAAGCTAGCTACAAATGGTTGGTATTATTAATTGCCTGTGAGTAAGTAGAATAGGGATTTTTCAGCCTTGCAGTGCGCCTGCCTTTGTGCAGTTAACGGGGCATCACCGTCGAGAGCTATGGTCTTAATAGTGGAGTCCTACGGGGCTTGCCTACGGCTTAACCACTATTGAGCTATTAGAAGCTTGACAGGAGCCGGTGCTATCTTGGTGTCGAAAGACCCTCTCTTCTATTCCTTGCAATTAATGGTATTCGAGCCGCGGGTACAGTAGCTTGAGTGCTTTTTCTAAAGGGGTAAAGAGGAGTAGCAACTAGGGCTTGAAGTGCCAAAGTACACCTAAAAAGTTTACACCTAAAAGTTGTTAGAATGGCTGACAATAGTAAAGAGAGTGAAATTAATGTTGATAACTTTGATTTTGCTCATGAGCAAGCTACTAATGATGCTTCAATGCTTGTTAACTATCTTGTTTCTAGGCTTCAACAAGCCATGGGCAATCCATCTCTCCAAAGTGAAGTGCAACGGCAGCTCCGTGCTCACGGGATTCTCCAAGCTCATCACCATGACGAGAGAACACCTAGGAAGCCTCCTTGTGAGACTACCAAAAGAGGTCTCTCTCCGATTCGGGAAGAAGAAGAGAATCCATATGAAGGGCTCAAGAACTTACTTCTTGATGATGCATCTCCTTCCCAAAGGAGAACTCAAGAGCCTCCACCGAAGGAACGAGAAAGAAGCGAGTCTCCCACCACCTCGCCGGAGATGGCTCCACGAAGACGGCGGGCTAAACGCTCTCCATCACCACCAAAGCGGAGAAGACCATCACACTCTTCTCCACGCCATAATTTAAAGAGGGATGATAAAAAGCAAGAGAAGAAAAAGGCGAGAAAGAGGACACCCTCTTCTCCATCTTCTTCATCCTCTTCCTCTTATGAAAGCTATGGTGAAGACGACAAAGATCAAGACAAGAAAAAGGCGAGAAAGAGGTCACCCTCTTCTCCACCTTCTTCAAATTCTTCACCTTTTGAAGAAAGTGATGGTGCAACTTTTGAACCATCAAAAAGAAGAGGCCATAGGAAATCCTATGCCGCATGGAAGAGGTCGTCCAAGCTGAAGAAATTTAAAGAGGGAGGGAAGAGCATCTCTTTCCTTACCTATGATGGCACCTTCGATGCTACAGACAAAGTTTTGGCCTTTATCCAGCAATTCGATGCGGCGTTTGGAGATGAGGGCTTCACGGAGTCCTCTAAGCTACGCCATGTAGCTATGCACTTTCAAAAGTCCGCCAGACAATGGTGGTCTAGCCTACGAGCCAACGGTGAAGCTCCACGAACATGGAAGGCTTTAAGAGCTTCCATTATGAAGCAGTTTTTGGCCACCGATGCCAAAGACAAAGTACTCACCGAATGGCGAAGCTTAAAGCTCTCTCCCAATGAATCCATCCACAAATATGTAGACAAGTTTTGGGACCTACAACTCAAAGCCACTGTCTTCAAAAAGTTGGATTTTCGAGAGCAAAAGCAACAATTTTGTGCGGGCTTAACCGAAGAAATGGCGGAGTATGTCAACTCCCAAAGGCCACGTACCATATCGGCGGTAATACACCATACTATGGTGGCCTCGCGAATCAATTTCCAAACGGGGGGTAAAAGAAATAATAAGCCCCCGGAAAACAAGGGTTCCAATGAGCCTAAGGGGAAGGACAATGTCCAAAAGTCTCCTAAGGGCAATTCCAACAAAGCTAAAGAGAAGGGAGTTTACAAAGGAAAGAATAAACTCTCTCCTGAAGAGCTTGAGCGTTATCGTAAAGATAACCGGTGTTTCAAGTGCGGCGAACAAGGGCATGCGTACCGCGCTTGTCCCCAAAAGAACAACCGCCAAGATCCTCCTAGAGCTTCTTTGGTTGAAATCCAAGAGGAGGAGATTCACCAAACTCACCACAAAGGATCTCCTCTATGCCATGCTTGGGGAAAGGTAAGAGAACATGATGCTTTTATTCTCTTTGACCCTGGTTCTACTCACAATTTCATATCTATGGAGTTAGCCACCAAGCTAGGCATACAATCCTACGAGATGGGAGATATCCTACCCGCAGACAGTGCCTTCAAGGGGCAAGAAGCTTCAGTCACTCCCTTAATCGGGAAATTGAGGCTTCATGTCCAAGGCTATGTGGACAAAGAGGACTTCTTTATCTCTCCTCTCAAGCATGAGGATGTAATCCTAGGGGCACCATGGTTTGACCGCCTGGCTGCCGATGTTAAATTTCCTGAAAGGAGAATCTCCTTTAAGTTCAGGGAAAAGGACATGTATATAGATGCTAAGGAGATGGGTAACACCATCCCCATTGTACATACACCAGCTTTCAACAAGTCAATAAAGAGCTCTATTTCCGTGTACATGATTTTTGTTAAAGATTCTCAAAATGAACCTAATGCTTTAGCAAAAGAAAATAAAAGCAACCAAAAGGAATTAGAGTTATCCAATTTTCTCAAGGGGTTTCAAGATGTTTTTATTGACGACATCCCTTGTGAGCTACCTCCTAAACGAGGTAATGACGACCATGCAATTGAACTTCTTCCAGGAAGTTCACCGCCTAACAAACCTCCTTATAGAGTTTCTCAAGCTCAACAAGAGGAGATTATGCGGCAAGTGCATGAGTTAGTTGAGAAGGGCATGGTTAGGCCTAGCTCATCTCCATTTTGCTCACCTGTGCTATTAGTACAAAAGAAAGACGGCACATATCGTATGTGTGTCGACTATAGAGCACTAAATAGGATCACTATCAAGAATAGGTTTCCCGTTCCACGGGTAGAAGACCTATTTGATAAGCTACAAGGATCGACCTACTTCAGTAGGATTGACCTAAAAAGTGGCTATCATCAACGGATAGTTGATCAAGACATTGTAAAGACCGCATTTCGTACTACATTTGGTCTTTACGAATACATTGTCATGCCTTTTGGCTTGACCAATGCACCAGCCACATTCAACCGCTTGATGGAGAAGCTGTTCAGGCCTCATCGAACCTTCACTGGAGTGTTCTTTGATGATATTATCATCTACTCTAATTCATTGGAGGAACACAAGCAACACCTCCAGGTAATATTTCAAGTTTTAAGAGAGAATAAACTTTATGTTAATCGAAAGAAAAGTGAATTTTTCTTGCAAGAGATTCAATATTTAGGTCACATTATCTCTCAAGATGGAATCCAAATGGATCCATCCAAGTTAGAGGTAATAAAAGGATGGCCTAAACCAAGGAATCTTCATGAGCTAAGAAGCTTTATGGGTATGTGTGCATACTATAGACGCTTCATAGAAAAGTTCTCACGAATTGCGGGACCATTACATGACCTAAAAAAAAAAAATGTTAGATATACGTGGTCTGCTAAGGAGAACAATGCTTTTGAAAAGCTTAAAGAAAAGCTTATCTCTCAACCTGTGCTTACACTACCGGATCTCTAACATTTGAGGTCCAATGTGATGCTTGTGGTGATTGCCTTGGGGCTGTTTTGCTCCAAGAAGGGCACGCCATAGGCTATGAGAGTCGAAGGCTCGACCCTGTTGAGCAATCTCTAGGCATATACGAAAAAGAACTCCTTGCAGTTCTACATGCCTTAGACTCATGGAAGCACTATTTATTGGGGACTCCTTTCATTCTGCAAACGGATCACCAAAGTCTTAAGTACTTCATGATGCATACCAAGCTTTCCGACAAACAAATGAGGTGGGCAAATTTCCTTTCGCAATTTCATTTTCATATTGCTCACATTGCTGGCAAGCATAATCAAGTAGCCGATGCACTCTCAAGACGACCGAGAGTGAATGCGGTTTCCATAGCAACTCACAATGATCTATCTTCAATGATAGATGAGTATGCTATTGATCCCGATTTTAGAGATGTGATTTCAGCCCTTGCATTAGGGAAGAAAGAAGAACCATTTACTTTACAAGATGGTTATCTTCTCTATGGCAATAGACTATGTGTTACTAACTCACTACGTGAGAAAGTAATGTATGAATCTCATGCTCCCCCATATGCGGGCATAGAGGGATTCAGTCTACCCTAAAGGGAATTGAAACATATTTCTATTGGCCTACCATGAAAGTGAACATACACGAGTATGTTTCCAAATGTGTGGTATGTCAAAAGACAAAATTTGATAGAGGGAAGCAACTTGGATTGCTTCAACCCTTGCCAATCCCTAATTCACCTTGGGAGAGCATATCCATGGATTTTATCTTTGGATTGCCTAAGTCTATCCATGGGAATACGGGAATATGGACGATAGTAGACAGGTTCAGTAAACAAGCTCATTTTATACCTGTCAAAAAGACTATCAAAGCCCATCAAATGGCAACCCTCTTCATTTCACAAATTTTCAAGTACCATGGCTTGCCAATGTCCATAGTGTCGGATAGAGATCCTAGAATGACCAGTAATTTCTGGAAGGGTCTCTTTGAGAATTTAGGAACAAGGCTAAACTTCTCTTCGGCCTATCATCCACAAACTGATGGCCAAAGTGAAATAGCTAACCTAACCATTCTTTATCTACTAAAAGCCTATGTAACGGAAGTAGATCAAAGATCCCAATGGGAGAAGTACTTACCCTTAGTAGAGTATGCTTACAATAACACTGTACATACTTCCACAGGAAAAGCACCTTTCGAGGTAATCGAGGGAAGATCAAAAAGTCCCTTGCTACTTAAGGTACATGGGAAGATCTTCGCTGCAGATGAGTATAGCCGAGACCTACAAGAATCTTTCCAAAAGATTAAGGATGCTATCTCTATCTCACAGCAAAGGCAAAAGGCTGCTGCTGACAAGCACAGAAGAGCCCAAGCCTTTAAAGAAAACGATTGGGTCTTGTTAAAGTTTCCCAAGGCTCGATTAAGGCACACGACGGGCAAGAATCCTACGGGCCACCAAAAGTACTATGCTAAACTAGCAAAAAGGTATTATGGTCCCTTCCAGATTCTTAGGCCAATCAATGAGATGGCCTATCAACTTAAGTTGCCCAATCATTGGCTCATACACAATGCTTTTCATGTGAGCCTATTAAAGCCTTACAAAGGAGAGCCACCTCAAGAACCAACTATTGAAGACCCACCGGAGATCGAGGACCACGAGGAGGTGCTGCAGCCCGAGTCCATCCTCCGACATGAAGACAAGGTATTAAGAGGCGGTAAGACTATCCGACGATATCTTATTAAGTTTAAGAATTATCCTTTTGAAGATGCTAGATGGATGCAAGGCATACAATTAAAGGATAACCTAAACCTTGTCAATGCTTACAATGCTTCCCAAGAGTAAGCAAATGTACAAAATGTTAAAAATGAACAAAATTTTTGTCTTATAAGACTCTCTTTTTCTTTATTTGTGCACAAAAATGAAGTAGTATGCATGCTTAGATCAAGTTTGCGGAGACGACGTCTCCCAAACACCAAGTAGAGCTTGTCACTCTACTATGGAAGACTGATAGGACTAATGTGCAGACATGCTTGCGGCAGCCTCAGGCTCTCAAGCGCCAAATGGACTAGTCATCCATTATGGAATGATGTCGTAGGGTAACATAGGGATCCTCTACCCACTAAGAAAAGGACTCATGCATATGCTTTATCTTCTCTACACCATAGTCGAGGACAACTATGATTTCAAGAGAGAGGTAATGTCATAATAATCAATATCTAATTCTCCTAAATGATTTTCTCATATTAAACTGATCATTTAATGTGGGGAAGTGCCAAGGGAGAAAAAGCTAGAATATTGGTTAAGCTAGCAGATCGGCCACAGTAGGGATCCAAAGGAGGGAAAATAGGGATCCAAAGGGGGGGGCCATCTGCAAAAGAGCCATGTGAAACAATGGGCCAAAAAGACCCTAAGGTTCAGCCCATTAAGACTTCCAAAATGCTAAGGTTCCAAAATTCAAAGGTTGTGTCCAAAGGTCAACCCTAGGGAAAATTGGATGCTTTGTGTGTGCCCTAAAAGTCTTTGCACATCCCTACATGGGAGGGGGCGAGCCCCAAAGGTAGGGGATGAGAGACAAAGCCACACACACACACACACACACACAGGCTCCCTTTACACAAAGGGAATGAGGGACACATGTCAGCTCCCTAGGCCAGATGCCCACAAGGTGTGCCCAATTCCTATTGGAAGACCCTTGAAGTGGACCAATGAGAATTAAGCTAGAGTAAATGTAGTTTAATTAATTTAATAAAAGAAACCAATGAGAAATAAGTCTCCTAGAAGACTATTGGGCAGTCTCCCAAAAGGTCCAATGAGCATTCAGAAGCCTCATGGCTTGCCTGATTCCTATTGGCCAGGAGACAAAGGGGTCCAATGAGAGTTTTGTTTAATTATTTAATTACCTAAAGCTCTCACAAAAGGGGAAAGGGGGACACATGTCAGAAGGCTATCACTTATGCTGTTTAATTCCTATTGGCTTGACCTGGGGAGGTCCAATGAGGCAAAAGCCAGACCTAATTAGCAGCTAGGGCTCGCCCAAGAGAGAGAGAGGGCTGATTTTTGCTTGGCATTTGACACACACACACTCACACTTGACCATGTGTGAAGGAAGGAAGAATACTCTATCTCCTCCCAAGCTTTAATGGAGAGCTCATCACCTACTCCAAGCTTGTGAGATAGAAGCCTACATCAACACTCTCTTGGCATGTGGATGCAAATCCAACCAAGAGCCAAGCTTCAATGCATGCTCATCTCCTCTACCAAGCTAATTACTAAGCTAAGCTATGCTAATATGAGTGATTATGTGAGGAGATGTACATCTTTCTCGTAAGATACTCCTTTTTCCTCTCAATCTACTCTCATACCCTGCTAGCTCTCACCATCTTCGAAGGTGTGTGAGGTCTTGGGTCTGAGAACGGGGATAATTCAAGTTGTGTTTGATTAAGTGTTTTGCTTGGTGTATGAAGCTTCCATCTTCATTGCACTAGCTAGTCTTGAAGGAACACAAAGAATTGTATTGTACAATGTCTCTCTTGATGGGAGAAACCATAATACAAAGCCTTTTGGAGGGGGGACCGGCTCCATGCAAATCCGGTCCTCAACTGTTGTCAATAGCTTAATTTCTCTCTCTTTTGAAAGTATTGTCGATGCTATCTAACTAGGTGTTATGCTTTTTGTTGCTCCCTCCACCCAAGCACTCTTGTAATTCTCATTAGGAATCTATTCTAATGAAATGCCCACTATGTTCATGCTAATTTCCGCTACACATAAGATTTTAGGCCATTAAATGTTACACATAGACTCTCATGAAACTTTTGCATGAGCTTTACTTGAGTCTTTTTTTTACATATAACCCATTGTGGTGTAGCACCCTTTTGTTTAGGATGATTTCACAAGTAACCATCCCTCAAAAAGTACCCATATGCTTTCCTGTGTATCCTCTTGAATTCTTGTTGAGACCAATCATCCTGTTTTGTTAGAGTACTCAAGTAGCTTCCAATAAGAAGCCAATCACCTTCATAAAGCTCTTTCAAGAATGATTCAAGTAGATTAGTCATGAAGACATTGTTACCTTTGACATGAGAGATAGAATAGAACTTTGTGCCTACATCATCTCCCTCGTCAATCATTTGTGACTCATCTTCATACCTTGCCCTTGATAGCATATCTGCCACTGTATTGTCTTTACCTACAATGTGCTTAAACTCAGGATTTAAGGACTTAATGTAGGAAATACACCGCAACATAGCAATGTCTGGCGTTGAGCAGCTTGTAATCATCCCAAGAAGTGGTAGACTATCTGTTTCTACAACCACACATGCACCAATTAGGTACTCTTTCCCACTTTTCAAGGCTGTAACCATACCCCATAACTCTCTCTTTATCTATAGATAGTTTCTTTAGCACTTAGTACCTTTGCTCCAAATCTTACCACATACCTGTGTCCTTCTTTGTCATCTTGCCCTATTGCCCATCCAATCCCTGTAGGATTGGTGTCTACTGTCACAGTTACTGGCCTTTGACACTCATAGTCTACCTTTCTCAAAGTTGTTGCTGACTGGAGCAACTCCTTTAGCTTTTTCATGGATTTTACATGTTCTTCTGTCTTTAAACTTCTGATTCTTTCTAAGCAGCTGATAAAGAGGATCAGCTACATGTGCATAATGTGGAATCCAAATAACATAGAAGACACATGCTCCCAGAAACCTTCTAACCTCAGTGGTGTTAGTGCATGTTTCTTTCATTCTTTGGATGGCATCTACCTTTGATGGACAAGGTTTCCTACCATATGGCCCGCACATGTGCCCCACAATGAACACTTCTTTGACACCAAACATAGACTTTTTTCCTAACAATGTAAGATTCACTTCTTTCAATCTAGAAATTTTTTTATCACAATCATTTATGTGATTTACCACAAACCTGCGAAATCCCTTGAGATCCAAAGCTTCATCTTTGTCACTTTCTTCACATCCTTTGATAGGCAAATCATCAATGAAAGGCATTGTGATTTGAGGAATAAAGTCGTGTAAGACCTTATTCATCCCATTCATCATATGTGCAACCGAGTTGGTTGCTCCCTGTGGCAAGGTACCAAACCCAAAGGTGTCCTCATGGTTGTCAAGTCTCTGCTTTCAATTGCAAGCTGAAATTGATCATACCCTGAGTAGAGATCCCCCATTGAGTAGATTGCCCTCCTGCAAATGCCTCTACAAACTCATCCACAATTGGACATGTACCTACATTTCTAATTGTCACCTTCACTGGTTGCATATCTTGGATGAAGCGTAGAGAACCATTCTTCTTTGGAATTGTAAAGCACCTGTTTGAGTATGGAGCACAAGAAGGCTCCAAGATTCCCATTTTGATTTTCTCATTCAGTAGCTCTACTAACTTTGGCAAATGAGCCTTTGGAACTAGAATAGGCCGTAGATTCCAAGGCACATGAGGTCTTGTGAAAATTACCATAGGAGCTACAATAGAAGGATCAACACATCCTATCTCATGTGGCTCAAATGTAAAAGCCTTACTATGCTTTGAAAGAATTTCTTTGAAGCATTTTGTCTCCTCATGTGTTAGAAACTCCTCGCAACCAATCTGCAACTCTTAGAAAGACTCCTTTGTGAAGGTATGCCCAATCTTTTTAGGATTCTTCAAACTTGGTTGTAAAGAAGCCTGCTCAATCTTTTCCCTGTTGTTGGGTGGTAAGGGTGAAGCTACTGGTTTCACCTTCTTTGCTACACTCTTGTATTTAGTTTCAACATGGACTTCTGGGCCAACTATTTGGCTTTCTTTAAAGGCTTCTATTACTTGATACATTTCCATAGAGCAAACTTCCACAACTTCATTTTAAAGATGCAAATTAGACTCCATTATAGCATCAAGATCACCCATAGTATCTACAAAAGAAACTTGTTCACACAAACCCAAAACGTTTTCAGTAGGCTCTAGCAACCCACTCTTTTTCATGCCTATTTGTACATTATGCACATATTGCCTCTCACATCTCTTCAAATCTTCAAGTTTTGTAAAACATACTGATCCATTCCTTGTTACCAAGGAGCCCGTTGAAAAAGTTTCACCTATTTTTGGATCAGGCGAGACCCTTTTTCTTTCTGTACCACTGCAATATCGCTTTACAATGGTACTTGGCCAAAACCCATCATTTCTCTATGATCATGAAACTCTTTGCTGACCTTTGGTAGAGGATGTTCTCTGAGGTTGTCACGATTTCTTTCATGGTTTACACAAACTGTGAGAAATTGGACAGCTTGTTTACCATCTTTTCTACGTATCCTAGCATATGTTGAACCATCATCCATTATCTTTGTTTCCATTCAAACTCCCACAATGTAGGGTTTTCCAAGGATGAGATGATATGAAGATGTATCCTGTACAAAGAAGTTTTGGTCAATCTTTACATCACCTATTGTTACCTTCACACCTGGACATGCTGCATACAATTCATCGGATGAATTGTTTTCCACTTTTATCATCCAGCCATGATCTGTGTCCATCGGCCATTTGCACTTGTTGTAGAGACTCTTTGACATTATCTTTATTTCTGAACCATGGTCAATCAACAACAAATGGCTCTTCAAGATCACCTACCTTGACCAAAGTTTCTGTAGTATCCCTTGCCCAATGACTTCGTGAATAGTAACTCCTAGGAATATCTTCAACTTCTTCATCATCATTTGAGAAATGCACTTGCTTCACTCTCCCACTAGATTGGTAGCATCCTAGCACAACTCCATCATCCTCCTTATTTTGAAGCTGCATCCCTTGTGTCTTCGAGGTTTCCCCTTCAACCTGTGGACGAGAAACTTCAGCAAGGGTTTGTCTCTTCCTCTTGATGATGTCAATGATCTCCTCATGGAATTCATGCTTTGCAATGCCAAGAACTTCTCCCAAAGTAAACTCAATCTTGCTATTCAAGATCCTTTCCTCCAAGACTTTCTTTAAATCTGTAGCAACCTCATTATCAGATTGTAGTTTATAAGTTGGGCCTTTTGTCTTACCTTTTGTTGGCTCTTTCTTCTTTCCTGTTGTAGACTCCTCCATGAGTACTTCAGGTGGAGACGCTCCTTGTGTTTAGGGTGTTTGGGAAGGCATTGAGTCGCTTCTTTCCCCACTTCTGGAAGCTCTTTTTGATGGTCCTTAATCAGCATTCTCACGTCTGCGCTTCTCTTCTACAATCGCCTCATTTTGTTGGCATTTTGTAATGTAGGCATGCACTGACAATGAGTCCACTGGATCATTCCATCCTGTTTCTAGACGTATGCAATCACCTGTTTCATGTAGAATCTCTTTTGTAAGCTTTCCCTTTTTAGCTAATTGCATGACATTTGGCCAAATTTGACCATGATGGTCACTCGCTTCTTCATCATTAAGGTGCTCAATTTTTACTCCATAAGTAGCTGCCTCAACTGAAGAGCTGGCACGGTTAGTTGCCATATCTTCAACTAAGTTTTACATTCCCCCCTTCCCAAAGTTAGTTCTCAAGGGTAGACCTGTCTCTCTTAAGTGGATTTTACCATCCTTAAAAAAGACAACATCTTTTGACAAAGCATCACTAAAATCATCACAATCCCTTCTTACATGGTCTGTACTATCACACCAAATACATCTATTAACAAACCCTTCTTTGGGCTGTTTTCTTTGCCTAGGAAGTGGCCCTGATGGTTGGCCTTTTTCTTCAAGCTTTGCAAGCTTCACCTTCAAGTCATGCATTCCCTTCACAAGCTCATCTAGCATGGACTTATCAAACTTAGGAGCGATAAAAGTAGGCTTTACCATTTTGTTAGAAGTTGAGGTGGAAGGACTTGTAGTGTTTACTACCATCTTGTCCCTTCTTCTTTGTCGTTTGGCAAGCAGTGAGACAACACCTTCAACCTCATTCTAGTCGGTCTTTAGTCCTTGCTCAACATCTTTATCTTCAAGAAGAAGCTCCAAATTTTCTTGAAACTCTTTACCTGCAGCTTGTAAGAAAAGATATGTCTTCTCTACATCTAGTGTGGCCCTTTTTGTCCTTGTGAGTTGTGTATAGCGCTGCTCAAATTCCCTAAGTAGCTTTGTTATTGATAGTCCTTGCTTTGGATTGACTACCCATTCTAAGAATGTCCTTTTGGTCACTCTCTCCAAGTCCTCCATGAAATATTCCTCCTTTAAAGCTACTTTGAGTTCTTCCCAATTTCTCCCATGCCCATCTTTAATTGCCTTAACATGCTCCCTGATTTTTGGAGCAACAACTAGCTCAAAGCTTTGAATCATCTCACCTTCTGACACGCGATGCATCTCCATCTCCTTCACATACTCGCATAAGTACTTGGTTACATCTTTGCCATTGCATTGATCCATTTTGTTGACGACTGCTTGTATGGCCTTCGTGCTGAAATATCCCTTCTTTCAGTGGCATGTTGTTGTTGCATGAACATTGGAAAGGCTTGAAACATTTGCATTGTTGATGGGTCAAACTGCATACCCTGTTGCTCAACATGATCACCCATGGTTACCCACAAATTCTCACCCTGGCAGGTTCGCGTCGGGCTCACCAAAAATATGTCAAAAAGTGGGCAGTCTTGCTAGGAAGGCACCGGGCCTCTTGCTGTGAGAGTTTGTGAGGAAGCTCAAGGGTTATGAGAAAGAGCTAAGATGTAGATAACATAGCTTCTAGAGCTAAAGAAGAAATGTAGCCAAAGAAGCCGCTCACTTTTCCTTACAAACACGCACGTAATGGAGAGAACTCATGAAAGATAGTCAGAACAAAACAAAAATGAAAACATCGAGATTACGATCATATCATATCATGGGTAGGATAAAAGGGTTAATAGATGAGTTAATGATATTTAATCTTTGTTGTCCAAATAAGCTGCGGATTGCTCTTTGGAACTATAGCTTTGTGCTTACTATAATGTATATATTTTGTCTAGCGATTGGGATTAGTTGTGAGTACAAATCCTCTTGATTCATAATAAAATAACCACATTCACATCAAAAGAGAAGTCATAGTCAATAATAGGTAGTATGATGGGATCTGGTGAGAGAAGTATTTCGTTGAGCCTTTCAGGACCAAATAGAAACACTATGCGTTGTTGAAAGTGAATCTTTCGACTAATCCAAACCCTAATAGATTGCACTGAATGGAATTGAAAGAAATTACCTCTATGTGGATTATGATTATTCATCAATGAAATACCTAGTATGTTCAAAGATAAAGGTGTGAAAGAAGTGAAAGGAGAAGAAGAAGAGAGTTTCTCTCCCAATCCCTATTGTTTCCCGTAGGCAATAAGGATACTGCGGGGAGAGAAGTGCCTGTAGCAAGGAGATTCTAGAGTTTGTGGAAGAGAATGAGAACCTTAAGAGAGAGAGATGCTTGTGGAAGATGAAGATATGGCTACTAACCTTGTGCTCATAATTGTTTCCCGTAAGAAGGTTGTACTCAATACATTGACCAGGTTGCTTGAATACCTTCCAATAAAACAATTAGGACACAACAAGAGAGATCAAAGGGGAAGTAATATAGAATTAGAGATAGATCTAAGTTTGGTGGTGGTATTAAAGATAGATAATGAGAGATAGAGATAGAGTTAGAGACAAGATGAGGCAAGACTTAAGCCTTTCTTCAAGAGAAAGTGTGGCACTAAGATGAGTGTGTCACTATGGAATTGAGCTATTTTCACTCACTCATAACTTGCCCCAATGAAGAGAAGGTTGCCCTTTTTATAGGTGAGGGAGCCATGTTTTACATAATCACTTGATTAGGCTAAAGAGTTAGCCCAAATCAAATTTTCTTTGGATATTTCTTAGAATGGGCAATATTAGGACTCAAAATATCATGAAATTCATCATTTTTGGTCGTTGAGGCTCCATGTGGGTGCAAGTGTATGATGTATGTGGGCCCCACCTAGGCATCTTCTGTGTGGCTCAGCAGGGGGTCCCAACTTGTGTGTCTTGTCCTTCAAGGCATCTTTGAGGTGTCACATTCACATGCTTATGTCTTTTATCCTCCAAATATCTTATTTTATAGAAAAATACCAAGATTACCTCTTTTCACTTTATTTACCTGTTTACCATCTCTTCTTGCAGTGTAGTTGTTGTGAGAGGGTTTTTCACTGGTTTCCAGTAACTTTTGACCTGTAACTCGGATTGACATGCTTCAAAAGGCAAAATTGGCCTACTAAAAGCTCTTGACTTGGTTTTGGCCTTTTCTCCAGGCCCTTAGGTCGGAATTTTCAAATTGGGATGGTCCAAGAAGCTTTGGATCTTCCTTTTCATAAAGTCTTCTAGTAGGCCCTTCCCTCTTGTATGTATCCAAGAAGGTATGCATTATTGAAGGGTTATATTATTAGATAAATGTGAAAAGAAGAAAATAATTTATATATGGTAGGGTATATCTGAGATATTAGAAGAAATATACAAATGCTTTTCCCCCAGACAAAAAGAGGCACAATCATTGATACTTCTCTTGCAGTACTTTCTAATAGTAATGTACATTTATATTACTTCAAAGGTAATACTAAGGTATGGTAGAAAGCTTTTATTTATGCATATGAGTATTATATGAAGTATACTTATGCGTCAAAAAGTCACAAGATAAATCGTTTAATGCTCGTTCCCACTATATACGTGCCACAACACGACACCGTATTAACTTTATAACAACGAGTTTTAGAACTTGCCTTGAAGGCTCTAGTATCTATGTTCCCGCCCAAATGTTCCTTTGAGTAACTCTATTTTCCTCTCAAAACTGTCTTCCCTTTTTCATATTTGTGCTAACTCTACTATGTGTTCTAGTGCACACCATGACTACCTCTTGAAGGCCTTGTACTACAATTAATTCTATTAGAATTCTTAATAATTATACTACTGGATTATCAGTCATGGATACCATGTAGAATAACTATCAAGAGTTGGGTACTATTGTAGAAAAGGAGGAGGAAGAGGAGGCAATGCAATGATTTTGTGGAGGCTTTCAAGGGACAAGTTAAAGAGTTTAAAGTGTGTGTACAATGAAAGTGGGTGAAAGAGGTCCTCATACAACATGCTTCCAACATGCAGACTTAAGGTTGCAGACATATCCTCTTAGTTTTCCATGACATCGACCCAACTATAGCATTAGGTGAAATTTACACTCACAAAGGGGCCCTTTAAGGAGTTTGACTATACCTCTCTCTACCAAAACAGGTGCATGGATAAATTTTTGCAATCAAACTCCAAAGTTGGTGGAGGTTTGGCGGAGCTTGAAGAGGAAATTCTTTGGCGGAGCTTGAAGAGGAAATTCTAACTATCAAACCTCCGCCAACTTTGAAGTTTGATTGCAAAAATTTATCCATGCACCTGTTTTGGTGCAGAGAGGTAAAGTCAAGCTGCTTAAAGGGCCCCTTTGTGAGTCCAAATTTCACCTAATGGGAATTTTGAGCATATATCTCATTAAGTGCATGATTATTTTTGAAGGCTTATGGTGGTTGATATCATGTTTGATATGGTGCATATATTTATCCATCGAGTAGGATGGATTGCAACTAGTTGAGAGCATAGTTGGGATTTTTGATGCTTTCCATGCATTTATTGGCGAGCAAATGTATCAAGGAAGGTTGCATAAGGAGCTTGTAGATAATGGAATATTCTTTTACGATATGTCATATTTGGAACCCCCAATATCATCTGGCTTGGGTTGTATAACTCCTTTGCCACTTCCATCCTTTGACAACAAGGATTGGTATTTTCCAGTGTCCCAAACTAGTGAAAGCTTTAAGAATAGGTTGTTTCAAGATATATAGAAGTCCCTTGAGTATTCAATCGCTATAAAGATTGTTAGGATCACTCTATTTATGCATGTTAAAGTGTTTGTAGATTTCTTCCTCGTTGAGAAAATAAGAACTACCACAACAATGTTCATTTGCAAATCTGAGAAGTACATAATTCGCATGTACATTGTAAGCTCTCAAAATTTCATAGTATCATTTTACTATTTTAGATATCATCTTCTTAACACTCGACCAAGATATAGATTCTAACTCCGAGAACAAACCTTTGGCAATGGAGATCTACTTTCAAGAGAGCCTACTTATCGTGATGGACACAATGTCAAGTACAACTCTTGCATAGCTCAAGGTAGATCTTACATACAAAGACCTACCACTGCTATACTAGAAGCGTATGCATTTAGTATCAAAAATAACAAAGCATTTGTTGTTGTTCCTTTTAGATACCTAAGTATCCACTTCACAGCTTGCCAATGCTCTTTACCTGGGTTGTCCATGAACCTACTCACAACTCCCACTGCATGAGCAATGTCTGGCCTTGTCCAGACCATAGCATACATTAGAGAACCTACCGCTGCAGCATATGGAACTTTAGACATATAGGCTATCTCCTCTTGTGTCTTTGGACACATATCCTTCGTTAGTTTAAAATGACCAGCCAAAGGTGTAGAAACTGGTTTTGCATTTTGCATTGCAAACCTTTCTAGTACCTTCTTGATGTAATCTTCTTGAGATAGCTTTATTGTCTTCTTCGTCCTGTCCCTTGATATTTTCATACCAAGTATCCTCTTTGCAGCACCTAAATCTATCATTGAAAAAGATTTAGACAGCTCCTCTTTTAGGTCTTTGATGTCCTGCATGTTAGCACTTTCAATCAGCATGTCATCAACATACAACATTAGGATGATGAATTTCCCATCTCCCAAATTCTTCGTGTAGACATAGTGATCCGAGTTGCATCTTCTGAATCCATGATCCAACATCCATCGATCAAACTTCAAGTACCATTGTCTAGATGCTTGCTTAAAACCATACAAGCTCTTCTTTAATCTGCAAACCATTTTCTCCTTACCTTTTACTTCATACCCCTTTGGTTGAAGCATGTAGATTTCCTCATCTAAGTCACCGTGAGGGAATGACGTATTTAAATCCATTTGCTCAAGATTTAAATCATGAGTAGCCACAAGTCTTAAGACAAGCCTAATTGAGTTCATTTTTACAATAGGAGAAAATATTTCATTGAAGTCAATACCTTTCTTTTGAGAAAACCCTTTTACCACAAGCCTAGACTTGTACCTTTTCTTCCCACCTTCTTCTTCCTTCACCTTGTACACCCATTTGTTTTGAAGTGCCCGCTTACCTTTAGGAAACTCAACCAATTCCCATGTTTGGTTGCGATGTAGTGAGTCCATCTCCACTTGCATGCTCTTTGTCCATTCTTCTTTGGATTCATGTTGCATAGCTTCTTCATATGATTCCGCCTCTCCAGAATCTGAGATCAAGAGATGGTTGAAAGAAGGAACAAACCTTTCTGGATGTCTACTTGCTCTTGTAGATCTTCGGGGAATAGGTTGAGGCTCCTCATTTGGTTGACGTTGTTGCACATTGTCACCGTTTGCAGTCCTTGAGGCTTCCCCATCCTCAAGCTCCATGTACTCATCACCTGTTTCTTTTGTTTGATTTCTTTCCAAGTAATCTTTGTACATATTTTGTTCGTTAAAAATTACATCCCTACTCCTTAAGATTTTACCATCTTCAGGATTCCATAGGCGATACCCAAAGTCACCTTCTCCATAGCCAATGAAGAAACACTTTTTAGACTTTGCATCTAGCTTTGATCTTAGGCTTCTATCTATGTGCATGAAATCCTCACAACCAAACACTATGAGAAATGCATAATTCACTGGTTTACCTGTCCATGCCTCTTCTGGAACTCCCCCATCCAATGCCGTTGAGGGTGACTGATTGATTAAGTACACAGACGTACTTACAGCTTCTGCCCAAAGCTCAAGCGGTAGGCCTACATGTAGCTGCATGCTTCGTGCTCGCTCCATGATTGTCCTTTTCATCCTTTCCGAAATACCATTTTGTTGAGGTGTCCTTGGGGTTGTCCTTTACCTCCGAATGCCATTGCTAGCACAAAAGCTTTCAAAAGCTTGGCTGCAATATTCGCCTCCATTGTCAGATCTGAGGCATTTAACCTTGGTACCTGTTTCATTCTCCACAAAGGCTTTCCACCTTTGAAATATGGAAAATACATCGGATTTATTCTTCATGACATAAACCCATGTTTTTCTAGTCGCATCGTCTATGAATGTTACATAGTACAATGAGCCACCAAGTGATGGTGTACTTGCAGGACCCCAAACATCAGAATGAACCAACTCAAGTTTTTTATTTTTTCTTTCATTTCCTGATTTTTGAAATTTTACCCTCTTTTGTTTACCATAAACACAATATTCACAGAACTCTAAGTCCACTTCTTTCAAACTTGGTAGAAGATTCTTTGTTTGAAGGATTTGCATTCCTTTGGCACTCATATGCCCAAGTCAGTAGTGCCACGCCGCACTGTCAACTTCTGTAGTTGCTGCACAAGCTGAAGGTTGCGTGCTAACAGTACACAAGTAAAGTGTACCAACCTTTTCTCCCTTGGCAACCACCAAAGATCCCTTTGAGATCTTCCACCGTTTGTTTCCGAATGCAATGTTGTGACCTTCATCGTCCAAATGTCCTATAGAGATTAAATTTTTGCGAAGAGAAGGAACATGCCTAACATCTTTAAGCTTCCATTCATTTCCGTTAGCAGTTTTGATAGAAACTGTACCTTTGCCGACAATCTCACAAGCTTCATCATCTCCCAAGTATACATACCCAAAATTACCTTTGGTGTAGTCTTGGAAATGTTGCTTGTGTGGTGTCGCGTGGATTGAAGCCCCGGAATCTACTATCCAGGAATTAGACACATTGTCTAATGAGAGAATTAGAGCATCTTGCTCTACTTTACCTGCCACATTGACCTCCGATGTTGGCTTGTTGTCTTGAGACTCTGTCTCCTTCTTCTTCTTGGACCAGCAATCCTTCTTGATGTGGCCCTTCTTGCTGCAGTTCCAACATTCAAGAACTGATTTTGTGCGTGACTTGCTCCGCCTTGAGCGATCACGACCCTTTTGGTTTTTGAACCTCTCCTTAGGCCTTCCTCTTGTTTTCACTGACAGTGCAGCACTTGATGATTCTCCTGTGCTTCTCCTTCGTATTTCCTCGCTTAGGAGAACACCCACAACATCATCAAACTTAAGAGTATTTGTGCCAGAAATAGAATTACTTACAGCCATCACAAGGCTGTCCCAACTATCCGGTAGAGATGATAGTATAAGGAGAGCTCGCACTTCGTCATCGAAATTGATTTTCACCGATTGAAGTTGACTTATGTTTGTGTTAAAGTCATTTAGATGTTCTGCAACTGAACCATTCTCTGCCATCTTTAGATTGAACAAGCGCTTCATAAGAAATACCTTGTTGGATGTTGATGGTTTCTCGTAGAAGTCGTCAAGTGACTTCATGAAGTCCTCCGTGGTCTTCATCTCCGAAACATTGAAGGCCACCCTTGACGCTAAGCTTAACCAGATTTTTCTCAGTGCCTTTCGATCAAGGATAATCCATGCTTTATCTGCCATTGTTGCGGGCTTCTTCGCAAGACCGCCTAGTGGCAAATAGAGATCCTTCTGGTAGAGATAGTCTTCAATCTGCATCTTCCAATGTTGGTAGTTTTTGCCGTTAAACTTCTCAATCTTGAGATTCCCTTCCTCCACCATAACTCCCACTCAATTCAAGGAATCCTTTCCTTGAGATAATTTAGCTACGAGCAAACCTTGCTCTGATACCAGTTATTAGGAAATAAGACGTAGCTAAATAGATAATTGAGCAGATTACTTAATGGAGAGAGATAGATTTCACACACAAGAGATTATAGAGTAGAGAGAGAGAGAGAGAGTACACACGATATACGTGGTTCACCCAATGTGGGCTACGTCCACGGGAAAGCAACCACTCAATGGCTTTAGCACTTCAAAAGAAGTAGTTTACAAAGGGGTTAAACCCTTGATAGAGCTCCCGCTTTGCTTCACTCTCACCACCTCACACTCACCTTGTTGCATCAACTTCACACTATGAAATGTGTGTAGAAATGGCCTTCTTTTATAGGCCAAAAGGGCTGCCCTCTCTTATGAGAGGCAGCCATGTGTAGCCGCCCTTGTGTGAATAAGTCCAAATCGGGCCCTCCAATCCGCCCATGTGTGGCCGCCCTTGAGAAGACAAGTCCTCTTTTGAATTCGGCCACCGGCCATTGACTTCCGACCACCGGCCATCGGCCATTGACTACCGGCCACCGGCCAACCGACCGGTTGTTTTCCGACCACTTTTCGGCCGCCGTCTGGCCATAATATTCCGGCGAAAAAAAAATCTCAGGGGCCTCCGCCCCCGAGGCCTCTAAAGTTGCCCTTGATTCTTGTCCGTGAAAATTTTGGTTTCCGGTGAGTGATTTTCCTTCACGCACGATGGCTTCTTCTCATAATGGGGGCCTTAACAATGTGCGCTTTTACCATAGAAAATTACAAGGGTAAATCAGGCTCCATACTTAACAAGTTTCAATGCCATGCCATCCAAGATGTACAACCCAAAATGATTATTAGTACAAAGACATTTTGTGCCGCTCAAACATTGTTTCAAAATTGTAAACTTTGTATTATTTCAAGACTTTACACATTATATTTTTTCATTCAAAATGTATACAAACGGGCGATCACTAGTGTCCTCTACCTGGGTTGCTACCACTGCTATCCTACCCCGGTTGCTACCACTGCTCCCTTGCCCCCTGCTCCAATTGCTACCACTACTCACCTGCCCCCTTCCCCTATTGCTACCACCACTCCCCTATCCTCTCTCTCGGTTGTTGCTTCTTCTCCCTCGGGGGATGCTAATTTTGGATGCCCTTTCACGTCGCTCGAATACGTGGGCCTCCTTGATGGCTTCCCATGCATCTTGAACCTGTAAAGCTTCACTCTGTCCTTGCTCTTGTTGCCATTGACATGTAACCCAATCCTCTACTTCTGTGACATCCTCATAATATTGATTGATTTCGGCTTGCATAATTTACATTTTGTTTTTTTGCTCCTACTGCTACATCATTTTGTTAATGTGGGCATGTTTGAACTCCTTAGCTTGGGTGCTTTCCTCTCTTGACTGACTATGCACCAAAATTATAATATGATGAATGGCCATTACCAAAAAAATTTGCACATCATAGGGTTGTAGTTATGTAATTCAAGGTCAAGTAGATGCATGATAATAAGAAAGTAAGTAAAGAAGTAACTTATTTTCATATAAACATTGCAACGATACAAGCACTAAAACATTTGGTACATCCAAAATATGGCTAAGAAGGAGCATTCATACACGTCTACCAACCACATCTAAAATCATCAGTCTATGTGGGTACGCTAACCCATTGATGTTGAGTGGCATCACCTAAATCATGCTCTAGCAAAATGTGCTCTACATAGCAAACAAATTTTCTCCCAAAACTACATACAAAAGCACTTACTTCAGTAGGGCATTAGAAATAGACACTACAAGCAAAAGCATAAAAATTAGCCTTATGCCTTTTCACACCCGTGGAATCCCCTGCTATGCCCAGAGTTTTCATAGTAGAATCTTGACCGCAAGTATATTTTTGTAAAAATGCAAGCATGAGTGAGTTTGTCGAGCAACTCATCTACTCGGGGCAATGGATACTTGTTCTTAACCGTAACCTCATTTAAGCCACGGTAGTCTACGCACATGCGCATACTGCTATCTTTTTTCTTCACTAATAGAATAGGAGAGGCCCATGGTGAAGAACTAGGTTGTATATACCCTCTGCTAAGATAGTCAGCAAGCTGATGTTCCACCTCAGCAGCTTCAGAATAACTCATACGGTAGGGCGGTTTACTGACAGGTTTACAGCCTGCAGCCACCTCGATGCTATGTTGCACCAATCGTATCGACGGTAATCCTGGAGACAAATCATTAGAGAAAAAATCTTGAAATTTCTTTAATAAGTTTTGTAACTCACTAGCAACGTTTGATTGTTTAGAATTAGCCATTGGTGGAAGAGATGAGAGAGAATCATGCGGCGTTGAGGAATGTTCAACAGATTCAATGTTAGAAAGAAAATGAGACAATGAGTAATACAAGAAAACTTGATCTATTTCATTATCAAAAACAAGATGCATAAGCTCAGCGATACAAATCAATGGTGATGAAGGTATATCCTTCTCTCCTAACAACAACAAATGTGTGCCATGGGATTCAAACATCAAGCTGTTGTGCTCATAGCTACGCTTCAGTGATGGTCCTAAGCTATGCAACCACTCCCTACCAAGAACCACATCTTCCCTTTCCATGTTCATAACTTGAAAATCCAAGCATGTCAAGTAACCTTGTACCTCCAACAGAACAGCTCGGCATTGAGTATCCCAGATTTCGGTATCATGTCCATTCATCATTACTACCTTGTAGCGGTGGGTACTCGGAGTTTGAGGCAATTTGAGTTTTTTCACCAATCCATAATTGATGAAATTGTGAGTAGCAACGTCATCTACCAAGATGTGCACCTTGTGGCCTTGCAGAGATCCGTGCATACGTACTAACTCATGTGGTCCAAAGGTTTGTTGCCACATGGAAGCTGTGAGACAGTATTCATGTACCACCTCTATGTGTGTTACTTCCACTGTAGAGAATCATGAGGAAGACTCAAGAGGTAGCAATTGCACCATGTGCACTGCTTTCTCCTTGCCATGAGTAGCAAATTTCCCCTTAGGACAATCCTTTTTGCCATGACCTCTTCCTAAACATTGAAAACATAATTTCTCTTTCTTAGCTTTATCAAAGTCCTCAGGAGAGAGAGGACCCCTGAACCCCTTGGGTTTTTTAGATGCATCTGAATTGGCAACTTTAAATTTCCTTTTATTGTGCCCATACTCAGTGCGTGTATTACCATGTGTATTAGCAGGCACGTGAATATTATGTGCTTTCTTTTCATCTGGATCATCATGAATATATGCTTTCACTATGGCTTCCTCAAGTGTCTTAGGGTCTTGGGTCTTGACGTACTTCTTAAGCTCTGGTGTCTAACCTTGTACAAACCGCCATACTTGTTGAAAGTTATCTGAGCCTTCCAACTTGAGGATAACATCCTGATAGTGAGAGATATACTCAAGCAATGATGGGTATGGACGCATGGAACATGTGTCCCAAGCCGTCCAATTTCAATCTACCTCATTTGTAGGCAAAAATTCTTTTCTAAACATAGCTTCAAAATCTACCCAACTCTGTGGTATGATATTCTTCTCCTTGAGAGACATCCACCATTTATAGGCCTTACCTTCCAAAGTTAAGATCGTTTGTAGAGCTCTGACTGCGTCCGGAGTACGCCGTAAGGCGTGAATTCCATCCCACTTGCTGAGAAAGATATTCATTGCATCCTTATTGCGGTCTCGCTCTTCTCCCTTAAAAATCGATGGTTTGGTGTTTTTCAACAATTCATCCACCTCTTTTGTAGTGAGAGTGTGCAACATATCAGCATTTGGGCCTTGCCCTTGTGTAGCAACGTGCTCATGCATGTGCGTGTCAACAGGACCCTTGGACTGCTGTTGCATTAATTGAATCACTAATGTGGATAGTTTAGTAACATTTGCATTTAAAGCTTTAGAATTTTCATCCGTGACTAACATGCGTGTCTGAAGTGCACGAAATTCTTGAATATCAAGCAATTCGTAAGTGTCATCACCTGTCGTAGTGTTGCAGGTACTCTCATTGACAGGATCTGTCCGCGGGCCATCATGGGCAGGATCAAACTTACTTTGCTCAAAATCAAAAGTCATATTGATATCTGAATCTATAACGACACAGTGTGGTGCAAGGAATAGTCAGGAAAAATACTTGAGATTGAGAGCACTTGCAAAGTGTAATTATCCTTGCTAATTTTATCAAAATTGATAGTATCCCGATAGAAATCGATCCGAAATGTCCGCCGTATAGGGAATTCCTCAATTCCTTGGTAGCCAAATCAATTATGCTTGCAATTGTTAATTGATTTTGAAATCTAATAGTACTTTGAACTCCCGTCGGAATGCTTTGCTTAAATTCCGAGTTACTACAGGTAATACGCAGAGACTTGGTGTGTCAAAATTTTTGCCGACCGTGTCGAGATGTCATGCCTTGCCGTGCCTTGCCGAATCCGCACACAAGGGAGGGGGGGTACCCCACTATGGGTACCGTCCCTTGTTCTTCAAAAAAAAAAGTTTGGCCACTAGCCCCCAAGGAGTTAGGTGCCCTTGCAATGTGAAAAACAATAGCTCAGCAGCTATGGCCACTTACAGTAGCGCGTGAGGGAGGGGATGAGGCCATGGCGGGCTCTGTGTTGCGCAAGGGGCTTTGGCCCTTGATCGAGAAACACTCCCCCGTCCCGAGCGATGCCGTAGAGCCTGCAAGGGTTGGGTTTGGTGCAGGTCCCGCCTCAGTGGCTCCTCCTTGCAAAGGGGTTGCCCACGGATTTCCTGCTTGTCGGCCTCCTCACAGGAGTGGTGCTCCACAGTTCCTTGACCCCGACATGCAACTTGCTCATGCAAGTTTGTGTGGCTCCCCTCCTCCACGGCTGTGCCTTTCCCAAAAAAGAACCAAGCTCTTGACACCAATGTTAGACAAGGGGAACTAGAACCTAAGAGTCCACCACCCAACCACCCACTATATAGCATAGCCCTTGGCCCTTTGCCCTAGTTGGACTCCCTTTCCGCACTGCCTAGCCGGGCCTTGCCCTTGTCTAGTCCGGCCTTGCCGGTGTCCTAACATCATCACTACCAAGTGGCTTGAGTGTACCCAATACCCGCGTTGATGCTCAAGATTGTAATATTTTGCCTAGATGAGACCCAACAAGGATCACAATGTGTTGTCCCTAATGGAGTCTTATCTTTTGTTCTAGTACTTAGTCTTCTCCACATGTCTTGAATTTTTTTACTTTTAAACTTTCACATGTCTTGAATTTTACATTTTAAGAAGCATAGCTAATGATGGAAACTAGAAAAATCTTTAGAAAAAAAAAACTTTATATCACCTTTTGTAAAGAGAAGCACACCCTTATGATTAAAAAAAACACCACACCATCATGAGTGATTACTTACGCTTTGCTAGCTTCTCTACAAGAAAAAACTCAGAGAATGAGATGAAAGATCAACAATTTACTAAAATTTTCAAACCTCAAAGCGTCACACCCTTAATTTACTAAAACTTGGCATACTTATCAACCAAGGAAGTACCTTCCTAGAGCATTCACATCTTAATGTAATATTTTGCATTTCCTTAACACGCATTGCAAGTTTGTATCCTAGGCTTTCATAAGGTTGGAACATTCCACACATAGAAACAGTCTAAGAATTAACAAACTTTGCCCAAATATTAGAAACGAGTTGCATAAGTTCAGCGGTACAAACCAATGGTGATGAAGGTATATCCTTCTCTCCTAACAACAACACATGTGCGCCATGGGATTCAAACATCAAGCTATTGTGCTCATAGCTACGCTTGAGTGATGGTCCTACGTTATGCAACCACTTCCTATCAAGAACCACGTATGGCCTTTCCTTGTTCATAACCTAAAAATTCAAGCATGTGGAGTAACCTTGTACTTCCAACAGAACAGCTAGGCATTGAGTATCCCAGATTTCGGTATCATGTCCATTCATCATTGCTACCTTGTAGTGGTGGGTACTCGAAGTTTGAGGCAATTTGAGTTTTTTTACCAATCCACAATTGATGAAATTGTCAGTAGCACCGCCATCTACCAAGATGCACACCTTGTGGCCTTGCAGAGATCCGTGCATACGTACTAACTCATGTGGTCCAAAGGTTTGTTGCCACATGGAAGCTGTGAGACAGTATTCATGTACCACCTCTATGTGTGTTACTTCCACTGTAGAGAATCGTGAGGAAGACTCAAGAGGTAGCAGTTGCACCGTGTGCACTGCTTTTTCCTTGCCATGAGTAGGAGATTTCCCCTTGGGACAATCCTTTTTGCCATGACCGCTTCCTAAACATTGAAAACATAATTTCTCTTTCTTGGCTTTATCAAAGTCCTCAGGAGAGAGAGGACCCTTGGACCCCTTGGGTTTTTCAGATGCATCTGATTGGCAACTATAAATTTCCTTTTATTGTGCCCATACTCAGTGCGTGTATTACCATGTGTATTGGCAGGCATGTGAATATTATGTGCTTTCTTTTCATCTAGATCATAATGAATATGTGCTTTCACTATGGCTTCCTCAAGTGTTTTAGGGTCTTGGGTCTTGACGTACTTCTTAAGCTCTGGTGTCAGACCTCGTATAAACCCCCGTACTTGTTGAAAGTTATCTAAGCCTTCCAAGTTGAGGATAACATCCCGATAGTGAGAGATATATTCAAGCAACGATGGGTATTGGTGCATGGAACATGTGTGCCAAGCCGTCCAATTCCGATCTGCATCATTTGTAGGCAAAAAATCTTTTCTAAACATAGCTTCAAAAGCTGCCCAACTCTGTGGTATGATATTCTTCTCCTTGAGAGACATCCATCATTTGTAGGCCTTTCCTTCCAGAGTTAAGCTCGTTTGCAGAGCTCTGGCTGCGTCTGGAGTATGTCATAAGGCGTGAATTCCATCCCACTTGCTGAGAAAGATATTCACTGCATCCTTATTGCGGTCTCAGTCTTCTCCCTTAAAAATCGGTGGTTTGGTGTTTTTCAACAATTCATCCACCTCTTTTGCAGTGAAAGTGTGCAACGTATCAGCATTTGGGCCTTGCCTTGGATTACAAGGGCCTTGCCCTTGTGTAGCAATGTGCTCATGCATGTGCGTGTCAGCAGGACCCTTGGATTGCTATTGCATTAATTGAATCACTAATGTGGATAGTTTATTAACATTTGCATTTAAAGCTTTACAATTTTCATCCATGACTGACATGCGTGTCTGAAGTGCACGAAATTCTTGAATATAAGTGTCATCACTTGCCGTAGCATCACGGGTACTTTCTTTAAGAGGAACCGGCCGCAGACCATCATGGGCAGGATCAGGTGTACTTTGTTCAAAATCAAAAGTCATATTGATATCTGAATCCATGGCGACACAGTGCGGTGCAAGGAATAGTCAGAAAAAATACTTGAGATTGAGATCACTTGCAAAGTGTAATTAGCCTCGCTAATTCTGTCAAAATTGATAGTATCCCGATAGAAATCGATCCAAAATATCCGCCGTATAGGGAATTCCTCAATTCCTTGGTAGCCGAATCAATTATGCTTACAACCGTTAATTGATTTTGAAAGCTAATGGTACTTTGAACTCACGTCGGAATGTTTTGCTTAAATTTCTAAGTTTCTGCCGGTAATACGCAGAGAATTGATGTGTCGAAATTTTTGCCGATCGTGTCAAGATGCCGGACCTTCTTGAATTCTCACACGAGGGAGGGGGGTACCCCACTGTGGGTACAGTCCCTTGTTCTTGAAGAAAAACGTTTGGCCACTAACCCCCAAGGGGTTGGGTGCCCTTGCAATGTGAAAAAACAAAAGCTCAGCGGCTATAGCCGCTAACAGTAGCACGCGACGGAGGGGATAAGGCCATGGCGAGCTCTGTGTTGCGCAAGGGGCTTCGGCCTTGGGTCGAGAAACACTCCCCCGCCCGGTGTGATTCCGTAGAGCCCGCAAGGGTTGGGTTTGGTGTAGGTTCTGCCTGGACGGCTCCTCCTTGCAAGGGGGGTTACCCACAGATTTCCTGCTTGTCGTCCTCCTCACAGGAGTGATGCTCCACGGTTCCTTGACCCCGACATGCAACTTGCTCATGCAAGTTTGTGTGGCTCCCCTCCTCCACGGTTGGGCCTTTCCCAAAAAAGAACCAAGCTCTTGATACCAATGTTAAACAAGGGGAACTAGAATCTAAGAGTCCACCACCCAACCACGCACTATATAGCATAGCCCCTGGCCCTTTGCCTTAGTTGGACTCCCTTTCCACACTGCCTAGCCGGGCCTTGCCCTTGTCTAGTCTAGCCTTGCCGGTGTCCTGACATCATCACTACCAAGTGGCTTGAGTGCACCCAATACCCACATTGATACTCAAGATTGTAATATTTTTCCCAAATGAGACCCAACAAGGATCATAATGTGTTGTCCCTAATGTAGTGTCATCTTTTGTTCTAGTACTTAGACTTCTCCACATGTCTTGAATTTTTTTACTTTTAAACTTGCGCATGTCTTGGATTTTACATTTTAAGAAGCATAGCTAATGATGGAACTAGAAAAATCTTTAGAAAAAAATTACTTTTATACCACCTTTTGTAAAGAGAAGCACACCGTCATGAGTGATTACTTAAGCTTTGCTAGCTTCTCTACAAGGAAAAACTACTCAGAGAATGAGATGAAACATCAACAATTTACTAAAATTTTCAAACCTCAAAGTGTCACACCCTTAATTTACTAAAACTTGGCATACTTATCAACCGAGGCAGTACCTTCCTAGAGCATTCACATCTTAAATGAAATATTGTTGGAATTAGGGTTGCAAAGAAACACACACAGCTTGGAGAAGACGAAGGAAGCTCAAGGCACACAATAGAGAATGTGTTACTTAGTGTGCAATGGAAAGATAGATATCCCTAGAGTGATGGGCGTATATACAATGCACGGGGAAAAAACCTCCTAAAGAGGGAAAAAATGCCGCGGCGGTCCTAGTGTGTTCAC
Organism: Adiantum capillus-veneris; assembly: GCF_014529385.1. Classification (NCBI taxonomy): domain Eukaryota; kingdom Viridiplantae; phylum Streptophyta; class Polypodiopsida; order Polypodiales; family Pteridaceae; genus Adiantum; species Adiantum capillus-veneris. The sequence goes on along the minus strand of NC_140951.1, from coordinate 60,705,724 downwards.
ACACATCACGACCACATGTATATGGTAACAAATCCCCCCTAGAGTGATGCGTGAACGAGAGCTGGAACATGAGTAAAGGGAAGTGCCATGCCGTGAGGACAGGATCAGTCCACAGAGGGGAGTAAGCCCAAATCTTTGCGGAAAGCTTCAAGCTTCTCACAAGACAATGCCTTTGTGAAAAGATCTGCAAGGTTGTCCTATGTTGGCACATAAGCCAAGCTGATCTCTCCTGCTGAGAGCCTCTCCCTGACATAGTGGTAATGCACCTCAATGTGCTTTGTGCGAGCATGAAAAACTGGGTTCCTTGCAACTGCCAATGCGCTCTGACTGTCAGTGTAGATAGTGTTGGCAGTGTCCTGTCCAACACCCAAATCAGCCATAAGGCTTATGAGCCATACACACTCAACCGTAGATGTGAAGACTGCCCTGTACTCAGCCTCACAACTCGAAGTGGCCACAGTAGGTTGCTTCTTGCTCAACCATGATATACATGAACTGCCAAGCATGAAACAAAAACCACTTGTGGACACTCGCGTGTCAAAACAACCAGCCCAATCTGAGTCCGAAAAAGCATGTAAGTCTGGCGGCAATGATCCCCCCTTGGGATAAAACAAGCCAAGATGTAAAGTGCCACTAAGGTAGCGGAAAATCCTCTTGATAGCCTGCCAATGCTTAGACCCTGGGCTATGCATAAATCTACTGACCTGTGAGACTGCAAACTGAATATCCGGCCTCGTGTTGCATACATAAATGAGGCAGCCAACAGCAGTTTGGTAAAGAGTGACATCAGCAGGATCACCAGCATCATGTAGACTCAACTTCAAACCTGTTTCCATGGGAGTGGCAATAGGTTTGCAATCCTCAAGTCCAAACTTACATAGCAATGTCTCTAGGTAACTTTTCTGACACAAGGCAATACCACCATCACACTGCTTAAACTGTATACCCAAATAATGATGCAACAGCCCCAAATCTTTCATCTTGAAAGTAGCATTCAAATCAGCCTTAAATTCAGCAATATGTCTCTCATTTGGTCCAGTGGTCAGCCAGTCATCAACATAAAGAACCACAATGAGAAGTACATCTCCCTCACGCTTTACATACAATGTGCTTTTTGTTGGACTGTTACGAAATCCTTGTTTGACCAAATGAGTGTCAGCTTTCTCATACCAAGCACGAGGAGATTGCTTCAACCCATACAAAGCCTTGTTACATTTGCACACTTTGTCCTCTTGTCCTGTTATGACAAAACCGCGAGGCTGCGTTACATAAACTTCCTCAAATATGTCACCATTCAAGAAAGCGGTAACAATGTCTGATTGATGTACATCCCAACCAAAATGAGCTGCCAATGCACATAAAAAATGCACAGTAGTCATACGACAAGTGGGAGCAAAAGTCTCTTCATAATCTATGCCTTTTTGTTGTGCATAACCCTTTGCAACAAGTCGAGCCTTATGGCGATCGATCTCACCATCCGGCTTGCGTTTCAACTTGTAAACCCACTTCGTACCAATGGCCTTTTTTCCAGGAGGCAAATCACATAAAGTCCATGTGTCATTTTCTATAAGTGCATCATATTCTAATTGCATGGCAGCCACCCAATTTTCTGAATTTTGTGCTTCATTAAAAGTCAGAGGCTCCTCCACATCATGTAAGCTAGACACAGCCAAAGCATAACAATCTGATGCATAAGATGCATGGAGAGATCCTGAACGAGTATGACTAGACAAAGGTGCATCCAATTTACTGTCACGCAAAGTGTGCACCAGCCATTTTGGCATACCTCTAGCCTGCTCATTTTCAACCCTTTCCTCATCAAGTACATCATGTACATCTGCATCAATAATAGGCTGATCTAAAACATTTTCAGAAACCCCCATAGGTTGTACATTTGCCTCATTGGAACTTACATTTGTATTTCCACCACTGAGAAGGGGCAACAAAGTGTCATAAATGTCCTATGAGCTTACATTACTGTCTCTTGTACATGACAGCAAGGCTTGAACAGAATCTTCCACAAACACTACATCCCGTGAAACCAGAATACGTTTTGTTTGCGGATGATACAACCTGTAACCTTTGCTTTCAGCACTATAACCAACAAAAATACATTTGACAGCCTTATCATCCAATTTTCTGCACTGCACTTGTGGCACCAAAGCATGTGCCAAACAGCCAAAAACACGCATGTGCTCAATAGAAGGTTTTCTATCATGCCATGCTTCATATGGAGTAATAGACTGCAAAGCTTTCGTAGGACACCTGTTAAGTACATAAGTGGCACACATGATGGCCTCAAGCCAAAAAGAATGCGGTAAAGCTTGACTTTTGACCATACATTGTGCCATTTCCGTCAGTGACCTGTTTTTCCTCTCAGCAACACCATTTTGCTGAGGTGTATAAGGCACCGTACATTGGTGTTTTATCCCATGACTAGCCAGAAATGCATTAAATTCATGAGACATATACTCCCCCCCTTGATCGGAACGGAGGGTGCCCATAGTACATTTCAAGACATTTTCAGCCATAGCCAGATATTGTTTGAAGCACATAAAAACTTCGGACTTCGCTTTAAGAGGAAATACCCATGCATACCTGGAGTAATCATCAATGAAAGTCACGAAGTATAGGTAATTGCCCAAGGACGGAGTTTGCATGGGCCCACAAACATCACTATGCACAAGCTGCAAACTGCATGTGGCCCGAACTGAACCATCCTTTAGAAACTTAGAACGCTGCATCTTACCCAAAATACAGCCTTCACAAACATGTTTGACAGGTGCTTCAAGAGGCGGCAAAGAAGCAACCATATCAGATTTCTGTAAACGCAGCAAACTGGAAAAATTCAGATGACCAAAACGTGCATGCCAAAGTTTTGCATTTGAAATAGCCCTTGAATCTGCAACAGCACTTGCAAAAAAAATTTCCACACTTTTCGTACAAAGTGAGCTTATACAGCCCACGGCACAAAAGCCCAGATGCAACAATTTCATCACCAAAACTGAGATCATGAACTGTACATCTGTCATCCACAAATTTGACTACAAGTCCAAGTCTAGCAAGTGCGGACACAGACAAGAGATTCTTCTTGATCCCAGGTACATAAAGTGCATCAACAAGTGTGAATGAAATTCCATTAGCAGCAGTGAGCACAATCTTTCCAACTCCCTGAACTGGATAAGAGGCGTTGTTGGCACAAGTGACTGAATTCCCATGAGGGACAGACTCAAGAGAGGTAAACAATTCACGATGTGAGGTAATGTTCTTTGTAGCACCACTGTCGAAATACCACACATGTGAATCTGCAGCAACTGACAAGCATGCATCATGAACAGCAGGATTGTAAGTGCACTCTGCGCTAAAAGCCCATTCTGCATCAACATCAGCAACACAGTCTCCTTTCACAAAAGACTCAACAATGGCTGCATTTGTAGTGGAACCAGCATTTGTAGTGGAACCACCGTCTTTCTTCTTAGCCTCTTTGGCCTTCAACTTAGAACACGACTTGATCAAGTGATCATTGGCTTTACAATAATGGCAACGCATCTTCTTTTTTCCCTTATCACCAGAATTTCCAGACGAAGTACTGCCAGCAGAAGCATTAGGAACAGAATTTTTGCCACTTGCAGCAGAACCATAAGAAGTGGCTGCATTACTGTTACCACCCTTTCTTTGAGAGGCAATAAAAGCCTGTTCAACTGCACGCTGCCTAGTCCTATTTTTTCTAGAAAGTGACTCTTGCAATAGCAATGTGCATAATGCATCAAACTTGACAACTTCAGGATTTCCTTGGGTCATCAGTCTCCAAGTACTAGCAAAAGTCCGGTAGGAATTTGGTAAGGCATCAAGAACAGTCTGCACAAGGGAACTGTCTGAAATGACTTCACCTGCAGAAATAAGCTGCTCATTGATATCCTTGACACTAGCAAGGAAAGTGTCCATATCATCTTCCTCATGCATAATCTTTGACTCCAGCTCTTTACGTAGCAAATCAATTTTAGCCTCATTGCGGCTTGCATAAAGACCTGCTAAAATATCCGAAGCCTGTTTTGCAAATTTTGCTGAACGGATGTGAGGAACAATGGTGCGCTTCACAGACAACGCAATCAATGCATGAGCCTGCGCATCCTTAACATCCCAACGAGCTTGTTCTGTCGTAGGCAAAACAACTCTAACAGCTGCAATCCTTGCAACAAGACCTGCAACATCCTCAACATCACCTACATCCTCAGAACCAGGACGTACATCAATGCCCTGCACAATGTTCCAGACAACCTTTGACACAAGAACATGTTTCATCATATAAGCCCACATAGGGTAGTTGTCCCCATCCAACCTGTCCTCAGCAGCAAACATCTTGAACACATCTGTGTTGTTGTTGTCAGCCATGGTAAATGTTGCACCTGATGTGAAAACTGCCCGAAAATAGGAGAAACGGAGCGGGAACAACCTGTGCTATATAGCACAAACCGTAGAAGACTATAAGGCACCTGTTATGCAGAAAACGGCACTGACAGAAATTCTACACAAAATGACGAAATAGCCTGTGCAGTACTGCTTGTAGTGGAAACGGAGGCCGAAATGAGCCCAAATCAAAATTCTAAGCCCAAATCAAAATTCCGAACGCTCGCCAAAGCTTACTGAAATCGGAGAAAGTGAACAGGCGTGTGCTGGAGCAGCTGGTGACTAAGCCCGGGAGGACGTGACCAGCTCTGATACCAATTGTTGGAATTAGGGTTGTAGAGAAACACACACAGCTTGGAGAAGACGAAGGAAGCTCAAGGCACACAATAGAGAGTGTGTTACTTAGTGTGCAATGGAAAGATAGATAGCCCTAGAGTGATGGGCGTATATACAATGCACGGGGAAAAAACCTCCTAAAGAGGGAAAAAATGCCCCGACGGTCCTAGTGTGTTCACACACATCACTACCACATGTATATGGTAACAAATATTTGGCATTTCCTCAACAAGCATTGCAAGTTTGTATCCTATGAGTTTCCGGTCTACCTATGTATTTGGAAGCTTTGGTTGATTCGAGCTTATTATGTTCACTTTTGGGATTAAAATCCCATCCATGTTAGAGAAGGAGTTCTATGTACTATAAATTGGTAATGTGCATTATCATAGTTTTGCTAGCTTTGGGATTTCGTACATTTTTTCTAGCTCTAAGACATTGGTCCAGCCAAAGAGTGTCGATGTCATCTCTACTGCTCATATAAGAAGAGATAAAAATTACAAGAACCTTAGTATTCCAACATAGTCCAATGTGTGCTTTCTTTGATCAAGTAGGTGGTCCCAATTCATTTTTACTCCCAAAATAAAGAGAATCTACATGGATCCTTCCACACTCTTATTCATATTCAGATGGGTGATTCTTTTTCATGCGACTCCCTACTATGTGTTTGTGTGTAGCATGTCATTGTTCATGTTATTCTCTCTCTCTCTCTCTCTCTCTCTCTCTCTCTCTCTCTCTCTCTCTCTCTCTCTCTCTCTCTCTCTCTCTCTCTCTCTCTCTCGTGGGTGTTGAATAAAGAGGGTTTTTTCATCAAATGCAAAGGGAATTCCTTTCTCTGTTTGTGATAAACTATGCTTTCACCTTGAAGGCACGTGGAATTACGCAAGATGTTGTCATTGGTGAGAGAATTCACAAAAAGATCCCTATCTAGAGGGTGTTAGATGTTGTAACATTTAATGGCCTAGTAACTTGTGTGTAGCCGAAAATAGCATGAACATAGTGAGCATTTCATTAGAATAAATTCCTAATGAGATTAACAAGAGTGCTTGGGTGGATAAAGCAACAAAAAGCATAACACCTAGTTAGATAGCATGAACAAGACTTAAAAAGAGAGAGAAATTAAGAAATTGACGACAGCTAAGGACCGGATTTGCATGGAGCCGGTCCCCCCTCCAAAAGGCGTTGTATTATGCTTTCTCCCATCAAGAGAGAAATTTTACAATACAATTCCTTGTGTTCCTTCAATACTAGCTAGTGCAATGAAGATGGAAGCTTCATGCACTACGCAAAACACTTATCAAACAAAACATCGATTCCCTCACGGTCGCAGACCCAAGACCCAAGATGGTGAGAGCTAGCAGGGTATGAGAGTAGATTGAGAGGAAGAAGGAGTATTCTTACGAGAAAGATGTACATATCCTCACATAATCACTCATATTAGCATAGCTTAGCTTAGTAATTAGCATGGTAGAGGAGATGAGCATGCATTGAAGCTTGGCTCTTGGTTGGATTTGCATCACAAAGCCAAGAGTTGTTGGTGTAGGCCTTCCTTCTCACAAGCTTGGAGTAGGTGATAAGCTTTCCATTAAATCTTGAGAAGGAGAGAGAGTCTTCTTTACTTCACACATGAGATAGTGTGAGTGTGTGTGTCAATAATGCCTTGCAAAAATCAGCCCCCTCTCTCTCTTGGTCGACCCCCCTTGCTAATTACTCATGCTAGCATCCTATTGGACCTCCCCAGGCTTAGCCAATGACAAATTAAGCAGCATAAGTGATAGCCTTGACATGTGTCCCCCTTTCCCCTTTTGTGAGAGCTTTAGGTACTTTAATAATTTAACTAAACTCTCATTGGACCCCTTTGCCTCCTGGCCAATAGGAATCAGACAAGCCATGGGGATGTTGAATGCTCATTGGTCCCCTTGAGATACTATCCAATAGGCTTCTAGAGAGCTTAATTCTTATTGGTTCTTTTATTAAGTGTTTTTAAATTAATTAAACTAGATTTACTCTAGCCTAATTCTCATTGGTCCACCTCCAAGGCCATCCAATAGGATTTGAGTACACCTTGTGGGCGTCTGGGCTAGGGAGCTGACATGTGTCCCTCTTTCTCCTTGTGTACAATGGGATCTTGTGTGTGTGTGTATGAGTTTCTCTCTCATCCCCTACTTCTTGGGCTTGCCCCCTCCTATGTAGGGCTTGACAAAGACTTTTGGGACACACACAAAGCATCCAATTTTCCCTAAAGTTGACCTTTGGACACAACCTTTGAATTTTGGAACCTTAGCATTTTGGAAGTCTTAATGGATGAACCTTAAGGTCTTTTAAGCACATTGTTAAATAGGCTTTTAGTAGATTGAGAATTGTTAGGTTAGCTATTTCACTTTGGCCATCCGTTTGTGGATGATGGGCCGAAGAGAAGTTTATCCTTGTTCCTAAATTCTCAGAGAGACCCTTCCAAAAATTACTGGTCATTCTAGGATCTCTATCCGACACTATGGACATTGGCAAGCCATGGTACTTGAAAATTTGTGAAATGAAGAGGGTTGCTATTTGATGGGCTTTGATAGTCTTTTTGACAGGTATAAAATGAGCTTGTTTACTGAACCTGTCTACTATCATCCATATTCCCGTATTCCCATGGATAGACTTAGGCAATCAAAGATAAAATCCATGGATATGCTCTCCCATGGTGAATTAGGGATTGGCAAAGGTTGAAGCAATCCAAGTTGCTTCCCTCTATCAAACTTTGTCTTTTTGGCATACCACACATTTAGAAACATACTCTTGTATGTTTGGTTTCATGGTAGGCCAATAGAAATATGTTTCAATCCCATTTAGGGTAGACTGAATCCCTCTATGCCCCACATAAGGAGGAGCATGAGATTCATACATTACTTTCTCACATAGTCTATTGCCATAGAGAAGATAACCATCTTGTAAAGTAAATGGTTCCTCTTTCTTCCCTAGTGCAAGGGCTGAAATCACATCTCTAAAATCGGAATCAATAGCATACTCATCTATCATAGAAGATAGATCATTGTGAGTTGCTATGGAAACCGCATTCACTCTCGGCCGTCTTGAGAGTGCATTGGCTACTTGATTATGCTTGCCAGCAATGTGAGCAATATGAAAATGAAATTGCGAAAGGAAATTCTCCCGCCTCATTTGTTTGTCGGAGAGCTCGGTCTGCGTCATGAATTACTAAAGACTTTGGTGATCCATTCGCAGAATGAAAGGAATCCCCAATAAATAGTGCTTCCATGAGTCTAAGGCATGTAGAACTGCAAGGAGTTCCTTTTCATATATGCCTAGAGATTGCTCAACAGGGTCGAGCCTTCGACTTTCATAGCCTATGGTGTGCCCTTCTTGAAGCAAAACAGCTCCAAGGCAATCACCACAATCATCACATTGGACCTCAAATGGCTTTGAGAGATCCGGTAGTGTAAGCATAGGTTGCGAGATAAGTTTTTCTTTAAGCGTTTTGAAAGCATTGTTCTCCTTGGCAGACCATGTGTACCTAACGTTTTTCTTTGTTAGGTCATGTAATGGTCTTGCTATTAGTGAGAACTTTTCTATGAAGCGTCTATAGTATCCGCACATACTTATAAAGCTTCTTAACTCATGAAGATTCCTTGGTTTAGACCATCCTTTTATTACCTCTAGCTTTGATTTGGATGCCAGCTTGAGAGATAATGTGACCTAAATACTGAATCTCTTGTAAGAAAAATTCACTTTTCTTTAGATTAACATAAAGTTTATTCTCTCTTAAAACATGAAATATTACCTGGAGGGTTCAAAGGTTGCACCATCACTTTCTTCAGAAGATGAAGAATTTGAGGAAGATGGAGAAGAGGGTGACCTCTTTCTCGCCTTTTTCTTGCCTTGATCTTCGTTGTCTTGACCATCACATTCATAAGAGTAAGAGGATGAAGAAGATGGAGAAGAGGGAGTCCTCTTTCTCGCCTTTTTCTTCTCTTGCTTTTTGTCATCCCGCTTTGAAGTATGGTGTGGAAAATTATACGATGGTCTTCTCCATTTTGGAGGTGATGGAGAGCGTTTAGCCCGCCGTCTTCGTGGAGCCATCTCCGTCGAGGTGGCGGGAGACTCACTTCTTTCTCATTCCTTCCGCGGATGCTCTTGAGTTCTCCTTTGACAAGGAGATGCATCATCAAGGAGAAAATTTCTGAGCCCTTCATAGGGATCCTCTTCTTCTTCCCGAATCCAAGAGAGACCTCTTTTGGAAGTCTCGCAAGGAGGCATCCTAGGTGTTCTCTCATCATGGTGGGGGGCTTGGAGAATCTCATGAGCACGAAGCTGCCATTGCACTTCACTTTGGAGGGATGGATTGCCCATGGCTTGTTGAAGCCTAGAAACAAGATAGTTAAGAAGCATCGAGGCATCATTAGTAGCTTTCTCATTAGCAAAATCAAAGTTATCAACATTAATTTCACTCTCTTTACTATTGTTAGCCATTCTAACAGCTTTTAGGTGTAAAATTTTTAGGTGTACTTTGGCACTTCAAGCCCTAGTTGCTACTCCTCTTTACCCCTTTAGAAAAAGAACTCAAGCTATTGTAACCGTGGCTCGAATACCATTCATTGCAAGGAATAGAAGGGAGGGTCGTTCAACACCAAAATAGCATCGGCTCCTGTCAAGCTTCTAATAGCTCAATAGTGTTTAAGTTGTAGGCAAGCCTCGTAGGACTCCACTATTAAGACCATAGCTCTCAACGGTGATGCCCCGTTAACTGCACAAAGGCAGGCGCACTGCAAGGCTGAAAAATCCCTATTCTACCTACTCACATGCAATTAATAGTACCAATCATTTATAGCTAGCTTGAGGACCTCCATTCTTGAGCAAGAAAACAGAAACCTTGTGCTCTGATACCAATGTAACATTTAATGGCCTAGTAACTTGTGTGTAGCGGAAAATAGCATGAACATAGTGAGAATTTCATTAGAATAGATTCCTAATGAGATTAACAAGAGTGCTTGGGTGGATAAAGCAACAAAAAGCATAACACCTAATTAGATAGCATGAACAATACTTCAAAAGAGGGAGAAATTAAGCAATTGACAACAATTGAGGACCGGATTTGCATGGAGCTGGTCCCCCCTCCAAAAGCCTTTGTATTATGGTTTCTCCCATCAAGAGAGACATTTTACAATACAATTTCTTGTGCTCCTTCAATACTAGCTAGTGCAATGAAGATGGAAGCTTTATGCACTACTCAAAACACTTATCAAACACAACATCGATTCCCTTACGGTCTCATAATCACTCATATTAGCATAGCTTAGCTTAGTAATTAGATTGAGAGCTAGCGGGGTATGAGAGTAGATTGAGAGGAAGAACATAATCACTCATATTAGCATAGCTTAGCTTAGTAATTAGCATGGTCGAAGAGATGACTATGCATTGAGGCTTGGCTCTTTGTTGGATTTGCATCACAAAGACAAGAGTTGTTGGTGTAGGCCTTCCTTCTCACAAGCTTGGAGTAGGTGATAAGCTTTCCATTAAAGCTTGAGAAGGAGAGAGAGTCTTCTTTACTTCACACATGAGATAGTGTGAGTGTGTGTGTCAATAATGCCTTGCAAAAATCAGCCCCCTCTCTCTCTTAGTCGACCCCCCTTGCTAATTACTCATGCTAGCATCCTATTGGACCCCCCCAGGCTTAGCCAATGACAATTAAGAAGCATAAGTGATAGCCTTCTGACATGTGTCCCCCTTTCCCCTTTTGTGAGATCTTTAGGTAATTTAATAATTCAACTAAACTCTCATTGGACCCCTTTGCCTCCTAGCCAATAGGAATCAGGCAAGCCATTGGGATGTTGAATGCTCAGTGGTCCCCTTGGGAGACTGTCCACTGGTCTTCTAGAGAGCTTAATTCTTATTGGTTCTTTTATTAAGTGTTTTTAAATTAATTAAACTAGATTTACTCTAGCCTAATTCTCATTGGTCCACCTCCACGACCATCCAATAGGATTTGAGTACACCTTGTGGGCATCTGGGCTAGGGAGCTGACATGTGTCCCTCTTTCCCCTTGTGTACAAAGGGAGCTTGTGTGTGTGTGTGTGTGTGTGTGTGTGTGTGTGTGTGTGTGTGTGTGTGTGTGTGTGTGTGTATGAGTTTCTCTCTCATCCCCTACTTCTTGGGCTCGCCTCCTCCTATGTAGGGCTTGACAAAGACTTTTGGGACACACACAAAGCATCCAATTTTCCCTAAAGTTGACCTTTGGACACAACCTTTGAATTTTGGAACCTTAGCATTTTGGAAGTCTTAATGGGCTGAACCTTAAGGTCTTTTAAGCCGATTGTTGCAGATAGCTCTTTTGTAGATGGCCCCCCCTTTGGATCCCTACTATGGCCGGTCTGCTAACTTAACCAATATTCTAGCTTTTTCTCCCCTGGCACTTCCCCATATTAAATGATCAGTTTAACATGAGAAAATCCTTTAGGAGAATTAGATATTGATTATTACAACAGATGTCATGCTTGGTGGTGTTTTCATCGATGTATGCCAAAACCAAGCAAGGGGGATGACAAGACGAGATGAGGAAGAGACAACAAGGGCAGGGGGCACAAGTTGATGAGGGAAAATTGAAGTATGTAATTGAAAGATCCATTGAAACTTTCAATTAATATTTTTTTTTTAGATGAGTGAGTAGGATGAGTAGGTACCCACAATTATTTTTTTTCAAAAAATATACAAAATAGACAAAGAATAGTAGAATTGGATGGTTTTAGCCAAACTAAAATTTATGTTAGGACAAAGAATTTGGAAAGCTAGCCATTTGTAGTTGAAGAAAACATTGTCAGTAGAGTGAGGGGCAGCCATTGCTAGACAAAATATGGAGAGGAGGCAAGGTACAAGGTGTTGGGTCGAGCTGGAGTGGTGTCATTGAGCTCGACCCAATGTGGGCCTCATACTCCACCACCTTGAGCACCCAATGATGCGTTAAGGTCCTCACAATGACTGATGTCACCTATTACGCCCAAAATCTCAAGGATGAATTTGTAGCCCTATAGGTAAGCATTTAACGATAGGTTGGTAATGGGAAACTTATGTGTCCTGAGAGACTTGTATATTCTATTAAGTCAAAATTTTCTTGAATTATTTGAGAAGCTTAAAAAACAACTCATAAGTGTTCTATATCCACAAAGTTTGCTTACGTCTTGAAAACCTTGAAAACCTTGTCTTTTTGTGGAGTAAGTAGCCATCATCAATGGAAAAAATCTTCCATCGCTTAAGCTCTTTCTGAGTAGGGGTGGAGCTCTGTGTGTTGGAGTTTCTATGTGCGTGTGTAGAGACATGTTGATCTGGTTGTTCAGAGACATGTGAGTGTGAGGGATCCCTTTTTAAAACTGCACTCCACACTTTAGCATATGATTGATCTTGTGCACACTTGCCATGTAATGACTCCAAAAATCCACTCTTTAGTTCCGTGAAAGCAAGTGAATTAATCTGAGGCTTGCGATGTCGTAGCTTACAATCATAATATTGAAGGTCTTCCCATCTAGCTTTACGGCCCTTCAAGTCTATTTGAGTAGTAAACCATTTGATACTCTCATGGTCAAAAACTACTTCAAACTCAGCACCATATAAATAGTGTCGCCATTTTCGTAAAGCGTGAATTATGGCATAGAGCTCTCTCATAGACATAATAATTCTGTTGAGCTCTATCTAACTTTTTACTTTAAAGGCTATAGGTCTTCCCTCCTGGAGAACTACCGCACCAATGGCTTTATCGCTAGCATCAGTCTCTACCACAAATGGCTTAAGTGGGTCGATGATTGCTAGGATGGGAGCATTGGCTATAGCTACCTTGAGTTGTTCTAAACTGCATTTTTGGGCTTCTTCCCAAGAAAAGGTCTTACCTTTTGCTTTAAGTTGATTTGTCATAGAAACAATGATTTTGGCATAGTCACGGATATACTGTCGATAAAATCCAGCCATGCCTAAAAATATTTGAAGCTCCTCAACCGTGTTGGGATGTGGCCATCGAAGAATGGCAGCGACCTTGTCAGTGTCCATCTTGATGCCAGAATAAGAGATCACATGACCGAGGTAATGTATCTCTGTTTCAAAGAAATCGCACTTGCTTTGCTTAGCATACATCACATGAGCTCGTAGTTGTTCAAACACTAATCGTAAGTGTTCTATGTGTTCATCTTCAGGCTTATTGTAAATGAGAATATCATCAAGGAAAACCACAACAAATGTTTCAAGATAGGGATGTAAGACACTATCCATGAGTGTCATAAATGTAGCTGGAGCATTGGTTAGACCAAAAGGCATAACCAAAAATTCAAAATGCCCAAACCGTGTTCTAAAGGTAGTTTTGGAGATATCTTGCAGTAGGATACATACCTGGTGGTATCCTGAACGAAGATCTATCTTTGTATAGTATCTTGCCCCGTGGAGTTGATCAAACAACTCATCCACTTGAGGCAGAGGATACTTGTTCTTGATGGTTATCGCATTTTATTCGCGATAATCTACGCACATACACATAGTACCATCTTTCTTTTTTACCAATAGAATTGGTGATGCCCAAGGTGAAGTGCTAGGTCTAATGAAACCACGAGCGAGGTAGTCAGCCAATTGACTCTCAAACTCCTTGGCTTCTTTAGCACTCATATGATAAGGTGGTTTACTCACCGGTTTAGTGCCTGGCAAGACATCAATGCCATGATGCACATCACGTGTAGGGGGTAAACCCGGTGGTAAATCACTTGAGAACACATCACTATACTCCATGAGTAAGTGAGTCAACTTTTGTCGTGCAAAAGGAGAAAGTAAACTAGAGTTATGCTAGGATGGAGAATCATGTAATTTCCTGGAATGTTTGTTTTACAACAGCTGCACATTGCTCTATAGAATTAAAATTGAGAGCACTTTGCTTGTTAGATTTGTTTAACACTTTGTTTATTAGTAGAATTCATTGCACTTTGCATACCATTACTACAATTCGTTGCACTTTGCATACCATTACTAGAATTCATTGCACTTTGCATACCATTACTAGAATTTACCGCACTTTGCTCTTGAGAACTCACGAGACTTGGAGACAAGCAATAAAACAAAAAGAATTCATCTATTAGATTTTATTTTTGCAAAATAGAAAGCTTGGTTGTACATCCATTGTCGGATCTGAGGCATTTAATCTTGGTGCCTACTTCATTGTCCGGCCGTGCCGGTGGCCTTTCCCATAGGACCCCTGTCCTTGCCTCCCCCTAGCGTACACATTGTCCGGCCGTGCCAGTGGCCTTGCCCATAGGACCCATGTCCTTACACTTTGCCTCCAATGCCATTGGTAGCAGAAAATCTTTCAAAAGACTGGCTGCAATATTCGCTTCCATTGTCGGATCTGAGGCATTTAACCTTGGTACCTACGTCATTTTCCACAAAGGCTTTCCATGTTTGAAATATGAAAAACACATCGGATTTATTCTTCATGGCATAAACCCATGTTTTTCTAGTTGCATTTTCTATGAATTCTACATAGTACAATGAGCCACCAAGGGATGGTGTACTTGCAGGATCCCAAACATCAAAATGGACCAATTCAATGTTTTTCATTTTCTCTTTCATTTCTTGCTTTTAGGAATTTTGCCCTCTTTTGCTTACCATAAACACAATCTTCACAAAGCTCTAAGTCCACTTATTTCAAACCTGGTAGAAGCTTCTTTGATTGAAGGATGTTCATTCCTTTGGCACTCATATGCCCAAGCCGATAGTGCCACACCGCACTGTTGACTTCTGTAGCTATTGCACAAGTTGAATAGTACATGATGACATTACACAAGTAGAGTGTACCAACCTTTTCTCCCTTGGAAACCACCAAAGATTCCTTTGAGATCTTTCACCGTTTGTTTCCGAATGCAATGTTGTGACCTTCATCGTCCAATTATCCTGTAGGTAGAGATCATTTTTTTACAAAGAGAAGGAACATGCCTAACATCTTTAAGCTTCCATTTATTTTTGTTAGCAGTTTTGACACAAGTTGTACCTTTGCCAACAGTTTCACAAGCTTCATCATCTCCCAAGTATACATACCCAAAATTACCTTTAGTATAATCTTGAAAATGTTGCTTGTGTGCTGTCGCATGGAATGAAGCCATAGAATCTACTATCCAAGAATTAAACATATTGTCTAATGAGAGAATTAGAGCATCTTGCTCTACTTTACCTGCCACATTGGCCTTCAATGTTGGCTTGTTGTCTTGAGTCTCCAACTCCTTCTACTTCTTGGACCAACAATCCTTCTTGATGTGGCCCTTCTTATCGTAGTTCCAACATTCAAGAACTGACTTTGTATGTGACTTTCTCTGCCTTAAGTGATCATGACCCTTTTGGTTTTTGAACCTCTCCTGAGGCCTTCCTCTTGTTTCCACTGACAGTGCAGCACTTGATGATTTTCCTATGCTTCTCCTTCACATTTCCTTGCTTAGGAGAACACCCACAACATCATATAACTTAAGAGTATTTGAGCCAAAGATAGAATTACTTACAGTCATCACAAGGCTATTCCAATTATCCAGTAGAGATAATAGTATAAGGAGATCTTGCACTTCATCATCAAAATTGATTTACATCGATTGAAGTTGACTTATGTTGGTGTTAAAGTCATTTTGGTGTTCTGCAACTACACCATTCTCTGTCATCTTTAGATTGAACAAGTGCTTCATGAGAAATACATTATTGGATGCTCATGGTTTTGTAGAGGCTGTCAAGTGACTTCATCAAGTCCTCTGTGGTCTTCATATCCAAAACATTGAAGGCCACCGTTGAGGCAAGCTTAGTCGGATTGTTCCTAATGCCTTTCGGTCAACGAAAATTTATGTTTCATCTTCCATTGTTGCGGGCTTCTTTGCAACACTGCCTAGTGGCAAATAAAGGTCCTTATGGTCGAGATAGTCTTCAATCTACATCTTCCAGTGTTGGTCGTTCTTGCCATTGAACTTCTCGATCTTGAGCTTCACTGAACTTCTTGATCTTAAGCTTCCCTTCCTCCGCAATTAATCCCACTCAATTCAAGGAATCCTTTCCTTAAGATACTTTAGCTACGAGAAAACCTTACTCTGATACCAGTTGGTAGGAAATAGGATGTAGCTAAATAGATATTTGAGTAGCTTACTTAATGGAAAGAGACAAATTAGCAAATACGAGAGACGTTAGCAGCAAGCTAACCCATGTAACATTTTTTGGGATCTTTTATTGTAGAAACACTTATTTTTTTGATAAATTGGAAATATTGTAACTCCTATTTTCGAAGTGGATGTTGTAATCAATGAGCCGGGGCTATAAGCTTTCAGATTGTATCAACTTATCCTTAGTTAGAGCAATAAGATAGGAGTGAGGTTAGAAACCCATCCCACATTTGGCACCGCTGCCCGGGACAAATAGACCGAAACTAGGGAGAAACAAGAGTGTCTTGTGTAGTTTTCCTTTAACTTCCTCTAGGATCACCTAGAGTAAAACTTTCTCTTAAAAATCTCATAGCTTAAGAGTGTCGTCTTTTGCCGTGTAGAGGTAGCTTGGAAGTAAATTGTACTTGTTAAGTACCTTGTAGGATTGTAGGATTAGGTTAGGATTTTGAGAATGATTGATGTACAAGGAAAGTCTTAAGATCAACGCTCAAAAAATCATAAGAAACAAGAAAACAAGTGTTTTTGGACACCGTCCACAACCCAATTGTAGAAGAATCTAGGAGTAGGGTAAGTAGAATCCGAGGTGGGATCTCAAATCATTTCTCACTACAAAAGAATCATTTAAATAGTATCCGGCGGGAGATTATGACTAAGGTGCTTGAGGGTGCTTGTCATGCTTGATGACTAAGGTACTTGAGATGCTTGTCATACTTAATGAGGAAGGTGCTTGAGAAGCTTCCCATGGATGGGGGGGTAAGGTGCTTGAGTCAAAAAGAGACCCTACAAACTTAATGAGGAAGATTCTTGAGAAGCTTCCCTTGCATGGGGGGTAAGGTGCTTGAGTCAAAAAGAGACCCTACAAACTTAATGCGGAAGGTGCAAATTCCCATGCATGGGGGTTAAGGTGCTTGAGTAAAAAAGAGACCCTACAAAGGAGGGGGAAAGTCCCAAAGTTAGGGGAATCTTTGACTTAACCTCCCACTCACCCAAAGGGCACCCTTTTCTCAAGGGGCACATGGGACACATGTTAGACTCTCCCTATGCTTAGCCACATGGTGTACTTGAATGCTAGTGGTTGGGCTAAAGAGGGGTCCAATGAGCTTCTAGTTCCATCCGAAAAATATCTAGATATTTTCAAGCTCTCTCTCTCTCGCTCGCTCTAAGGGGTAAGGAGGACACTTGTTAAAAGACTACCCATGTACTTGAATGCATGTTGCATGTGATTGGCTAGGGGGAGAGGGGTCCAATGAGCTTGAAGCATGTGGAAAGTCTAGAACTTGCCCCAAGCAAGCAAGGGGGGTGCTAGGGGGGTATACACCACACACACACTCATTTTGTGGATAATTCTCACTTGGTGAAAGTAGAGGAACTTCGCCTCCTTCTACAAGCTTGTGAGAAGTGAGATCCTACACCAACACTCTTGGCTATGGAATGCAAATCCAACCAAGAGCCATGCTTCAATGCTTAAGCTTGCCATCTTCCACGTATTCATTACTATGCTATTATGTATGCCAGCAAGAAGAGAGATGATAAGTGAGGAACTATTTCTTTTTCCTATGGAATGTTTCTTCTTCCTCTTTCCCACCCTCATTCCCCGCTAGCTCTCTCCACCTTCGGAGGTGTTTGAGGGCTTGGGACTGAGGCTCGGGATAGTTAATGCTTTCTACAAAGTTTATGTTATGTTTGTGATGCATGAAGCTTTCCATCTTCATTGCATCACCTAGGTCACAAGGAACACAAGATTGTATTGTACCAAGTCTCTCTTGATGGGAGAAACAATAATACAAATGCCTATTGGAGGGGGGACCACTCCGCATGAATTTGGTCCTCAACTATTGTCATGTTCTCTAAACTCTCTCTCTTGAAAAAGTATTGTTCATGCCAAGTTAACTAAGTACCATGTTTATGTTGCTACCATCAATTAAGTTCACCTGCTATGCTCACAAAGTAATCTCACAAAAGTGCTTTATGTAATTTCCTAATTCCGCTACTCTCAAAGTTCATAGGCCATTTCCATGACACCACTTGTCCCCAAAAGAATACCCGCCATGAGCCTCCTAGGGCTACCTTGGTCGAAATCTAAGAGGAGGAAACTCACCACAAAGGATCTCCTTTATACAATGCTTGGGGAAAGGTAAGAGAACATGATGCTTTTATTCTCTTTGACCCTAGTTCTACTCACAATTTCATATCCACGGAGTTGGCCACCAAGCTAGCATACAAGCTTACGAGATGGGAGATGTCCTACCCGCAGACGGTGCTTTCAAGGGGCAAGAATATTCAGTCACTCCCTTAATCGAGAAATTTAGGCTCCATGTTCAAATATATGTGGACAAAGAGGACTTCTTTATCTCTCCTCTCAAACATGAGGATGTAATCCTAGGGGCCCCATGGTTTGATCGCATGGCTGCCAATGTTAAATTCCCTGAAAGGAGAATCTTCTTTAGGTTCACGGAAAAAGATATGTACATAGATGCTAAGGAAATGGGTAACACCATACCCGTTGTACATACGCAAGTTTTCAATAAGTCAATAAAGAGCTCTATTTCTGTGTACATGATTTTTGTTAAAGACTCTCAAAATGAACCTAATGTTTTAGCAAAAGAAAATATACACAATCAAAAGGAATTAGAGCTATCCAATTTTCTCAAGGGGTTTCAAGATGTTTTTATTGACGACATCCCTTGTGAGCTACCTCCTAAACGAAGCAATGATGACCATGCAATTGAACTTCTTCCAGGAAGTTCACCACCTAACAAATCTCCTTATAGAGTTTCTCAAGCTCAACAAGAGGAGATTATGCGGCAAGTGCATGAGTTAGTTGAGAAGGGCATGGTTAGGCCTAGCACATCTCCATTTTGTTCTCCTGGGCTACTAGTGAAAAAGAAAGTGTTAACCCTCACGGCTCACGGACACCCTATCACCTACGACGGACGTTGTAACCTACGGCGGACATTGTATTATTTATTTGGTAGAGTCAGGTACCGGGCTTGTCGGTCCAATAGGAAAAGGGTAAGAGTGATCGCCGATGAGAGGCGCACTCTAACTGGAACATTCAAGGGATTAGTTGGCTAAGCATGGGCACCCAAGTGGGAATGGGGCGAGCTCATATAAAAGTCAACTAAACCTAAAATTCACTCATTCTCTCATTTGTGCAATAGAAGAGTGCTCTTGCTCCATCTCCATCTTCTTCTTCTTCATCTCCTTGTGTGTGTGTGTGTGTGTATGCGTGAGAGAGAGAGAGAGTGTGTGCGATCGAGCATTGCGACGACGGCACGGCGGCAGCGAAGCGGTTGAGCACGGCGAAGTGGCGGCTCCCTCTTCTTCACAGTGAGGAATCCTCCACGAAGCAAGCGTAGAGCGGTTAGTGACACACCATCGCCTTCTTCGAGCTTACTAGTTTAGGCTTGTTGTGTGCCTGGAGCCATTTGTGGCTTGCACACAGTGTATCGGCAAGTTCCTTGCATTGACACGTGCGACATACGCGCACAAATGTCTTGATCAACTATCCTTATTTGATGATAGCCACTTTTTAGGTCAATCCTATTGAAGTAGGTGGACCCTTGTAGTTTATCAAATAGGTCTTCTACCCTTGGAATAGGAAACCTATTCTTGATAATGATCCTATTTAGTTCTCTATAGTCGACACACATACAATATGTGTCGTCTTTCTGTGCGCGTATGTCGCACATGTCAATGCAAGGAACTTGCCGATACACTGTGTGCGAGCCACAAATGGCTCCAAGCACACAACAAGCCTAAACTAGTAAGCTCAAAGAAGGCGATGGTGTGTCACTCACTGCTCTACGCTTGCTTCGTGGAGGATTCCTCGTCGCGAAGAAGAAGGAGCCGCCGCTTCGCCGCGCTCAACCGCTTCGCCGCCGCCGTGCCTTCGTAATGCTCGATCGCCCACTCTCTCTCTCTCTCTCTCTCTCTCTCTCTCTCTCTCTCTCTCTCTCTCTCACACACACACACACACACACACACACACACACAAGGAGATGAAGAAGAAGAAGATGGAGATGGAGATGGAGCAAGAGCACTCTTCTATTGCACAAATGAGAGAATGAGTGAATTTTAGGTTTAGTTGACTTTTATATGAACTCGCCCCATTCGCACTTGGGCGCCCATGCTTAGCCAACTAATCCCTTGAATGTTCCAGTTAGAGTGCGCCTCTCATCGGTGATCACTCTTACCCTTTTCCTATTGGACCGATAAGCCCGGTACCTGACTCTACCAAATAAATAATACAATGTCCGCCGTAGGTTACAACGTCCGTCGTAGGTGATAGGGTGTCCGTGAGCCGTGAGGGTTAACATGCCCCCTTCCTGATGTAGATTCCGTTCTTGGAAGCTATTGAGTTGAAGCTCGTTCGTCGAGGTGGAAGAGCGTTTGAGATGAATGTCCTTAGCCTTCTTCAGTCACTGCAAAATCAAACAACATTGGCACAGTAATTGCATTCTCATAAGCGATTAAAAAGCATATGCAGTTTTAAGCAGACAAATTGATTGGTAACAAAATTTTAAACAATTTGTCAGCAATAAACATTAAATTGCAATATACTCAAATGCATAAACATATGTAAAGGTAAAAAATTAAACAAGTCTTGGGTCGCTAATTTAACGATCGAAAGGCACTAGAGATCGACTATTAATACCATGGGTAAGCTTCTTAATTTTCTCTGGTCAATTAAGTTGTTTAATCGCGAGAGCCAAGTATTTCATGTTCGAGGGCTGACTAGAGGCTATACCTAGAAGACCTTGTAGTTAAGCTACGATAAAAGGAATTTCTCATGAAATCATCGCCTGACTGATTACCTTTTCTTTGATCCCCCAAAGTCTTTTTACAGTGATTCAATTTTGATGTGTGGGCTTATTTTGTATGGCTTGGGTTTTTTGCTTTTCAAGAAAAAACGCCCACACTGGGAACCTCTAGGGCTCTAGTACCATAGGCGATACATGTGAGTGAAGTACCCAATCAAGCTGAGATTTCTCTTCCAGCTTAAGATTTTACATTGTAGCACTTTGATTTTTTGTTTGTTCATTTTCAACATTTTAATTTTGTAACTTTGGGGGGTCATATAACACTGTTACCCTCCGCAGGCTCATCACATTAGTAAACTCCCTTTATAATACTTAAGCTAAAGGTCAATAGGGTCAAGCCCACTAGAAAGCCCTAGTACATTTCACACAATGCTGCCTAAATCGGATTAAGAACTTAAGTAACCATTGATTATTAGGAAGACATTCCCCATGGTATTAAGAGAAGATCTGTAACACCTAACTTGGTCAAACTAGCTTAGTCGGACTGCTTGATTTTTAAATCTAGACAAGTGATTATGACAAAAAATCACATTGAATTTAATGTTTGATACTAAGCAAATGTGCTGGATATTATGCTACCAATCACAATCAAAGCAGACAATCACAGATGCAAAAAGATAAATGGCAATGCTAATGGACAAGAAACACCTGTTTGTGTTGATGGTCGCGCTTGATTTGAAGAGTGAGTCGAGATAAAGATTCCATGAAGGTCCAAATCCATTTGAGGCGGTCCGGGGCGGGAAACAAGAAGAGCGGCCTCTAAACACCCGTCGAGGCTCCCGTGCTGCTCAATTGGGGCTGGGGCAAGCACAATCAGAGACAACAACAACCCACAGCCAGAAACCAAACAAGAAAAGGGGCACCACCTAGTTGTAGATGTGAACTAGGACGCACGTTGTGAGTGGGATGAAAACACACACAGCGCCTCTATAACGACCCGACACACACTCTTGGGAAGATACACACACACACACTATGGGGCACCACTCGGCTTAGACAACACACCTGGCCGAGACAGGCAACACACCTCTGGAGTGAGAGGAGAGAGACTATCCACTTGCCCACTCCACACAGAGAGATACACACACACACACACACCCAAAAAACTTAGCTCAAAAGGGGAGAATTTTTGATGTTTAGATACAAATGAGCTTGGGCCAACACCAATGGGGCAAATAGCTCACACAATATGGGTAAAATAAGCCAGATACAATCACAAACTGGAGCAGAAGCTTCGATCATAGGAGAAACTTACACAGCAAAAACAGCAGAAAAAGAGTGAGAAATTTTGCAAAATGGAAAGCGCCATCGCGTCCGGAACGGCCGAAAACCCCAGTCTACAATGTCAAAGTGCTCAAATCCGACCTCGGATGAGCAGTTTACGGCCAAAACAGGCTACAAAAACCCAAAAAACACACCTGCGGCTGTTCCTCCTCTCTTCTCCACGTTTTTTCTGGTCTTCTCTCAGTTTTTTCAGTTCCCACACTTAGCTTTATTAGTTGGGCACCCTTGGCCTTTTAGATGACCTCAAACGGACCCCGGACAGGCCAAAAACTGACCTCGTAGTGCATAGTTGTCACCTTTTTGCATCATCCGCACACCTGACACTCATTTCTTTTCAATAATGCGTCTCGCAACCACATGAAGTGGCCCCAAAAAGTGGTCCTAATGATGACCTTTCTGCATAACTCTCACAAGAAAACACCCACGTTGTGTCCGTCCTCATCCGCGTGCAAATATTGACCCCGTTCGCCCTCCTGACGCCACTAGATGTCATCTGACACACCTACTTACCACATGTCGTCGGCCCGCGGATAGCTTCCTCGAGAAGTTTTACGCGCTATAAACTCCTCATTATTGTAGAAAAAACATACTGGTACTGGTGATAGTGAAAATCGATGCACTATGTACATGCTGTCCTACCTGTACACATGTGGGCCCCACGTAACCACCTGGCTCTGGAAAATGGGCAATTCTTTATTTGATGCACCATGCATGTGTATGTACATATGCGCAATCCCTTGCTCCAAAAAACTCCTGACATAATTTGCCCCTCCCCTAGCCTGCTAGATCATTCATGATCAGCAGCAGCAAAGAGAGATATGAGACTCGCCGCATCACAGGTCTCCTCATCCCTAACCAACGCTGCTTTATCCACAGACAGCTCATCTTGCTCCACCATCATCAATCTAGCATGATCAAATTTAAGATGCAATCCATTTACCCTTGACTTATGTAGAACACCATCCAGGTTAGCCAGCTGATATGTGCCATTTGGAAAACACTCCACTACCTTGAAAGGGCCTTCCCACTTAATTTGAAACTTCTTTTGGAAGGTGTTGTCCAGCTTACTGTTGTAGCGCAAAACCCTTACTTTTGACCTTTTCATTTATCTTTGCCAAAGCCTTATCTTGCATCTGCCCATAATGCTCCAATGCGCTCATCCTATCCAACTGGACCTCTTGTAACTGCAAGAGCCTCTCTTTGAATGCATCACTAGGCGGCCCAAGCAACTTCTCTAACATCTTGACCGTAGGCAACTCTACCTCCACAGGCAATAGTGCTTCCTTTCCATACACCAAATGAAATGGAGTAAACCCTGTACCTGTCTTCACTGAAGTACGGTAAGCCCATAATGCACTAGGAAATTCCAAATCCCAATTCTTTCCTTGGTGCTCTGTCACTTTAGAAAGAATTTGTACCAACTCACCATTGAATCTTTCATTTAAGCCATTACACTGCGGGTAATAAGGAGTGGTATGCTGGTGCCTAATCTTCATCTTTGTGCATAAGAAGTCTAGCAGTTTAGCTCTAAATCCTCGCCCCTTATCTGAAAGTAGCTCTAATGGCACCCCAAACTTGCAACATATTTCATCATACACAAATTTTGCCACATCCTTTGCAGTGGTCTGTTTTACTGCTATAGCCTATGCCCATCTAGAGAGATAGTCCACTGTCTTCAAGATATAGCTTCTGCCCCTGCTTGTGATAGGTAACGGGCCTATTGCATCAATCCCCCACTTTTCAAACACATCAAACACCATAATGGTTTTTCGTAGCTCTGGCTTCAACACTCTCTTCCCAAATGCTTGACACGTATTGCAAGACCTACACCAATGGTGAACATCCTTGTGCAAACTAGGCCATACATACCCCTCTTGCAAAATCTTATGCAAGGTGATATTTAGAGCAAAATGGCCACCACATGCGCCTTCATGATTCTCTTCCAACACTCTGTAAAGCTCCTCCCGCCAAGGTACACGTCTCAACACGAGATCATCCCCTTTCATGTATAAGACATCACCAATCAATTTGTACATGTATGATCTACGCACAAGGCCATACTTCTTAGACTTTTGAATCTCCTTTGGAATGATTCCTGTTAGCAAAAACTCCTCTT
Source organism: Adiantum capillus-veneris (assembly GCF_014529385.1). Taxonomy (NCBI): domain Eukaryota; kingdom Viridiplantae; phylum Streptophyta; class Polypodiopsida; order Polypodiales; family Pteridaceae; genus Adiantum; species Adiantum capillus-veneris. The sequence goes on along the minus strand of NC_140951.1, from coordinate 60,681,608 downwards.
CTTGAGCCAAACTTTCCCGGCCATGATAAAGAGGTAAAGTGGTCCTCAACACAAATAGCTCCCCAGTCATGCCTTGAGCTGCTTCATGTGCCTCTCCATTTAGAGCACGTTCAATGCGTCTGATGATCCATGCTTCGAACTTTTTTAACAGGCCTTTAATTCTGAAGCACATTTCCTTCAATGAGGTGTTCTTGCTCTTCCACACACCCAACACTTGCTTCACCACTAACAAGGCATCACCTTTTATGCTCAACCTTCGAACCCCATGCTTCAAACAAATGTGTAATCCGGCTTCCAGAGTAGCATATTCAGCCTCATTGTTACTATGAGCATCCAATTTGAACCCTCTCTTGCATACTAGCTTCCCCTCTGGATCATAAAGTGCTATACCCCCTGAAGCTGCATCATGGCTCTTTCTGTATGAACCATCAAAGAAAAAAACATGTGCATTGCTGATCTGTGGCACTTCTTCAACTACCTTTCTCACCACCTCTTCCTTAACAATAAGGGGATTCTCCTTGTAGGTCAATAAATCAGCTAGGGTAGCCCTTGTACTATCTTTCACTAGAAAAGAGAACTCAAACTCTTGCAGCTCAATTACCCATTTCTTCACCACGGGGAGAATTTTTGATGTTTAGATACAAATGAGCTTGGGCCAACACCAATGGGGCAAATAGCTCACACAATATGGGTAAAATAAGCCAGATACAATCACAAACTGGAGCAGAAGCTTCGATCATAGGAGAAACTTACACAGCAAAAATAGCAGAAAAAGAGTGAGGAATTTCGCAAAATGGACAGCGCCATCGCGTCCGGAACGGCCGAAAACCCCAGTCTACAATGTCAAAGTGCTCAAATCCGACCTCGGATGAGCAGTTTACGGCCAAAACAGGCTCCAAAAACCCAAAAAACACACCTGCGACTGTTCCTCCTCTCTTCTCCACGTTTTTTCTGGTCTTCTCTCAGTTTTTTCAGTTCCCACACTTAGCTTTATTAGTTAGGAACCCTTGGCCTTTTAGATGACCTCAAACGGACCCCGAACAGGCCAAAAACTGACCTCGTAGTGCATAGTTGTCACCTTTTTGCATCATCCGCACACCTGACACTCATTTCTTTTCAATAATGCGTCTCGCAACCACATGAAGTGGCCCCAAAAAGTGGTCCTAATGATGACCTTTCTGCATAACTCTCACAAGAAAACACCCACGTTGTGTCCGTCCTCATCCGCGTGCAAATATTGACCCCGTTCGGCCTCCTGACGCCACTAGATGCCATCTGACACACCTACTTACCTCATGTCGTCGGCCCGCGGATAGCTTCCTCGAGAAGTTTCACACGCTATAAACTCTTCATTATTGTAGAAAAAACATACTGGTACTGGTGATAGTGAAAATCGATGCACTATGTACATGTTGTCCTACCTGTACACATGTGGGCCCCACGTAACCACCTGGCTCTGGAAAATGGGCAATTCTTTATTTGATGCACCATGCATGTGTATGTACATATGCGCAATCCCTTGCTTCAAAAAACTGCTGACAAGGTGATATCTCCTTGTACTCAAACGCATAAAGAGAGGGGAATGCAAGATAGCCACACACACCAAACACAAACATTCACCACGCTAGAGAGAGGTAAAGAGCACAAATCAACTTGAGCAACTCAGTCTTAGCCTTAAAGACTAGATGCACACAAAGCTTGATGAGAAATAGAGAGACAACACAAAACTTGACCTTGTTGCCAATACACAAATTGTCTTAGGGTCACGGGAGCCCTCTCACCGAGCACCCTCTTACAATTTACCTTTTAGGCAAACAATTCAACAAGCCCTCAAACCACCAAGCATGAAATGGCACAACAAACTTCAAGGACAATATACCTTCAACCACCTGATGAGACAACTTATCAAGTCAATTTGGAGAGAAGAGTCGTAGTTACAGCATACAATTGCACCCAAAACTATGAATCTTATTTATGGACAAGAGTAGGCTACAAGTGTGATTGCAGAGTATAGTATCACTCCACTCCTCTAGATGGCATAACTAACTTCAAGCTTCTCCATGCACTTATGTGTAGTGATGGAATAGAGCACTCACAATGCACACACTCTACACAACTAGGCTTGAAGAGTGGTGTGTTATGTGTTGAGAATGGTGTGGTGTAGTGTGATCATGTGATGTTTTACAAGGGAGAGAAGGGCTCTATTTATAGGTTTTAGAAGCCCCGATTAGGATTAAGCCTAATCAAGTTTATTTGAAGAAATAAAAGATTATGCATTTTTTTATTTTTTTTATGAGGGTGGGTCTCTCTTGTCCTTTGAGTCACATGGATGTGGGCTTAAGGGAAGAGAATTATTGAGGATGAAAGGAGAGAGGATCGAGTGAATAATTGGGGAGTGCCTACTCTAGTAGAGGGTGCATTTTACAATAAGGTTAGTGGTTAGTAGTTAGTAATTATCACTAAAAAATATTTACAAGATATATGATGAGAAAAGTTAGAGAAGGGATGAGCTTGTAAAGAGAGGTTGAAGCTTTGGAGAAGTTGACATTCACCTCTTTACAGCACCGGAAGAAGAAGCAGTCATCATAGCGAAGCAGCGCATGTCGATGAAGCTATGTTATTTCAAGCATTGGAAAATTCATGATAAAAGCCTTCATTTGCAGAGGTTATCTTTGGATTTTTGTTGATTTTTTGAAGTTCTTTACAAAGTTGAAGAGAGTATGGTAATATGGACATATATGTAGAGAGAAAGGGGGACACATAGGGTGTAGAAATGGAGGATGAAGGCTATGGAGGTGTGAGAGATGTGGCAATGGTGAAGAGGGTGAATTAGGACGTGGGAGTTGCAAATTTGGGAGTGGGAAGGAGAGGGAGGAGTGTGTGTGAAAGAGGAAAATGATAAAGTGGAAGAGGGAGTGTGGCTGCATAGCATGGGCAAACTGGGGTCCACCAATAAACTCATAGCTCATAGCTCGTAGATCAAAAAAATATGAAAAAATTTGAGGTGAAAGTTCAGCTCACGAGCTACAACTTTTGTTTGTATCACCTTTCCAAATTCGGGGAGCATGTGATATTTAAAAATTCAGCAAAACCGAATGTTTTTTCCACTGCACAAGGTCCTTGTGAGGTCCTTCTTTGGATGATTGTTTTGAATACCTCCAAGAGTGAGCTCCCCATGGTGCATGCATGCATGCCACATACCCTTGACTTTATTTGGTAGGTCTATAATTGAAGATATTGTTGAGATCATGATATAAGTGAATAGTACAACTAAGAAAATCAAATATTTAGGGGTCTAAAAAAATATGTACATGTCAAATATAAATAATATAGGTGGAAAAAATATAAAGGGGTCAAAATAAATCTCTCTCATTATAAGTCTACCATAAAAAGATGAATATTTTTGGTGTTCTAATTTATGAGAGTAAAAGAGAATAGATGTAGGAAGGAAAAATCACAATAGTGAAAAAATATACACATAAATAAAACTAGTTTTTTTTGGATTTTTGTTGGGATGGAGTTACACCAAAAATAAGAGAAGTTTGTATGAAATTATTTTTATATGGAATAAAGAGTATACAAAATGGTAAGAAAAAATATGTTAATGGTGAGTCAATGTACATAGCATAAATAACACACCATAGGTAGAAATATTTTAATAAATACCAAAATAATTATGAAAAATCCTTTTATTTAGGCCATATATACAATGAAATATTTACACACAAATGGTCCATAATATACTTATATTTTTATATATTTTTATTTTTTTTTTGGCTCAACTAGCCCAGTAACTAGCTAATTAAGGGCTTTTAAGAAAATATAGGGAAAGTCCCCTAACTCACACACGCCTATGTACAGTGAAATGGTAGGGATAACCAAAATGTTTGAGTGATTTGATAGGGTGAGGTAGCTTACTATGGCAATTATGGAAAGCTGAAAAACGGCTATCACTAACAACAGCAACACGCTCCTGTACACACTAGGAAACACAAGGAATACCTCCAAGAGGCACATCAGTGGGAAAAGGTACCAACACTTATTGAACACAACAAAAAACATAAGGAACCCTAACCTAATTATTTGCACTCCCCCTAGAGAGTCAAGGGAATAGGATATTGTAGAGATTGGGGGAAAACCCTAAGGCTAAACCCCTATCCTCGTCGTCGAGATAAACAAAGTCATCATCCATGAGACCATATGTGCCATCCGTGTAGTCATGTAAATCTTCTTCCTCATCATAGGTACCCATGTCTACTAAGAAGGTCACTAGACGCCTATAGTCATCTTGGTCAAAAGGATAGGCTTGTGCAATGGGAGAAACGCTCTCTACTAAGTATGGATCAGTCGTGGTCAAGAGACGTATCAGCCACTCTAACTCCTTAAAATTCCTCTCACATGCTAGCGTACTTACCAAATCCCATTCACATGCAAGCACCGGAAAGACCATGTGAAACATTTGAGAAAAGGAAAAAGGGTACCTTTCATCAAAAATAGAAGCGCATGCCTCTGGTGAACTAGCCATCTCTGAGAATACAGATAGATTTGGTTAGGTCTTTAAAACATGAGTTGTTTTTGTGTGTTGCTTGATGTGACATGGTGAATTTAGACTTATGTGTAGGATCTGATAGGGTGCTCTCTCGTTGCTAGTCACTCTTGCTCTTTTACTTTCTTTTTTTTAAATCTTTTTTTGTTTGTTTGCTAGAACTACTATAAGGCTTTATAAATACATTTCCTAGGATTGGAGATTGAGAGGTCAGGGAGGAAGGTGGAGAGGGAAGCAAGTGAATGATGGATGTCAGCAAACACTCCCCCCTTCCTTGGGTAGATCATACCTTTTGGAATGATGTCATCACCTTTTGAAACCAATTGTTCCAAGTTGTTATGGGTGAAGGCTTTAACCAATAGTTTTCGATCGCCCTATGTGTTTCATCTAGTTGCAAGGGTGGTAAGGTACTCTCCCATGATTTTATTTGCAACATTGTTGTAGGTGGTGAACCTACAACAGGAGGTGCAAACTCTTTCTTCCTTGTATGGATACGTACAATGGTAGGTGGAGGTTGTGTCGAAGCTTCTATTTCCGTATAGGAACTACATGAAGAGCAAGAAGCTTCATTTTCTTTCCCTGTTCCTGAGCTAGGTGGAACAAATCATTCTTTCTTTGGTACCCAAACTAGCTCTGGAGCAGGTGTGTCGCATTCCGTGATTTTTTCCTTTCTGCGATTGTCGATTTGTTTTGGAGCTACAGGAGTCGGTTCATATGGATCAGGTGACAGGTAAGAACACAATCTACGTTTTGGTACCCAAATTTTATCATTTCCTCGATAGTAGCCTTGGGCTTCCAATAATCGTTTAGGGATCCAACGCCACGTTCTCTTACATTTCTTGGGGCGAGTCGTATGTTTCTTACAAGGCTTCTGTTTTTTAGTACTAGCCATGGTCGCTAAAGAAGCTTTAGGGACCCACTTGTATGTTTTCTTTGTTATATTAGGATGAGTCTTGTCAGAAGCTATATGCATTGCTTGTATCATATTTAAGGGTACGGGCATTTCATCCCCCTCAGGTGTTACCCAGGTCGTCCCCCTATTCCCCCAAGTGTCTATGGTTGCTGCTAGGTGGACCCAATCCACATTGTCCGACTCAGTTATCCCAGGTAGTACATCCATATAAGGAGAATCTTTCCCAACATGAGTGTCCGCTTTACACGTGTAACAATACTGCAATGGGGCCGAGTGAACTGTGGTGTCAGATCTATGATCAATTATAAACCTATTTCCTAGAGGATGTGCTCGACCCGTCACAAGATCCACTCGAATGACAGAATCTTGGAACTGCAAGTAGACATGGTTTTTAGAACAGTCATGCACCATTTTTGCTTCCCTCATGAAAGGACGTCCTAAGATCATCCCTGATGCCATAGTGTGTTTGGAGAAATCCATAACAATGAATGTAACTCGTATTTTATGTCCAAAGACCTTGATCTTGAGATCTTCTAGCATCCCAATAGATTTAACAATAGACCCATTGGCCATCTTCACTACTATGGTTGTGGTTGCAAGGTGAGGTCTTCCCATAGTTTCCCAGCATTTTTTAGTCACAATGCTAACCCCAGCGCCACCATCAAGGATTCCCTTCACAGTTAATCCCTTAGTAGTGATTGGTATGGTCGCATTGGAGTCATCACCCTCAAAGTATTGTCCCAACTTGTTAACAGGTATTTCTATAACAAGGTTCTCATCTATGTTGGGTTGTGGATCTAAGTGTTCCTCCTCTATTGGCATCTCCCCAACTCCATCCATCGGTGCAAATTGTGGTAGCCCAAACTTCAGTTCTCCATTGAGGAAGGCTCGAAGAGCTGAGACTAGCTCGGGGTCTTTATATAGTTTGGACATGATGGTGGTTCTAACTTCTGAAGACATGAAATCCATCAATTTGGCAATGTTTAACGGCACCTTTTGGCCTTGAGTCCCTTGACGTGGGGAAGATGGGATCTCCATTTCTTCGATAGGATCAGGTAGTCCCTCTGTAAACATTCTTTCCATCAAGAAGTGAGTACGCCCACTTTCCCATGACTTTAAGTCACTTTCTTCTTGGATGACACTAGGTATGTCCAAGGGTCTTTGGACTTGGTGAGGTTGTTGTTCCGTAGGGAACACGGTGTCTGTAATCTGGATCTTCCTAGGTGCTGGTTCTAGATCCCTTTGGGTATCTTCTATCAAACTCCTTAATTGCTTGACTCGCTCAATCTCCTCTGTAGGGTTTGGATAAGTTCCTATCTTCTTTTTCGATCCTAGCCATTGTGGCTCATGAACATCTTCCTTGTTGGTTTCTATGTTAGTGGTCGTTTTGGTCTCCATGGTTTCACCCGAATCAGAATCTTCTTCAGCGGCATTCATATATACGGGGTCATCACCAGTCCCTATGTTGGTCTTTGAACTAGGGTCTGACTTTGCTGCTTTTTGCGATCTCTTTCTTCATGTTTTCTTCTTTTCTGAGATTGGGCAATTGATGCCGTGTCTCTTTCCTCAAGAATATAATTTTGTTTTTGGAGCATCGATCGTGTGAGTACATTTACTGGTACCACGGGTGTACTTACTGATGGCTCCTCGGTAACTTCAATCAAGTTTAATGGCGTGATCTTCAGTGCATTTGGATTATTTGGACATTGGGCAATCAAATGATCTATGCCACATCGATTACACATGAGTATCGGCATTGTAGACGTGCTCGCTTGATTGGTTTTCATAAGTGTGGCGTTCTTTTGTAGCCTAATAGAACACTCGGATACACGATGTAGACCTCCACACTCATAGCATTGAAGAGGTGGTCTCTTAGCAGTGTAATTGATATTTTGGCCTCTTGCCACAAGAGCAGCTACTTGATATACAGGTTTGACTTGTCCCCAATAGTCCTCCATGTAGTATTGTGGGCTTTCTTCAAGGACATCCATCCCATAGGCGATATTAGGATCTATATCTTCCTCACAGCCTTCCAAACAAGAAATAAATGACTCACAACCCACTTGATTCACAGAAGTGATTTTCGGATGTGGTGGTTGCGGTCCTAGCACTGGAGGTGGTAAGGGTGTTGTTTGAACAACATTTTGGGCCCTAGGGACCATATGTTGTGATGTTTGTTCAAGAGGTGGGGCCGGCATCAATGCAGGCACTCGAGGTGTGTCTGTCCATGCTAAGGTTGGTCTATTGGCCATCGCGCGCTTAAATACTATGCAATCCTTAGCTTGATGACCATACCTTCCACATGCATTGCAGTTCCCATTGAATTTTACTCTAAAAGTAGGACATTCACTGGTACTATGCGGTCCATAGCATACTGAGCACCATTGTTGCTCCCTTCTTGGATACATATGATTGTTTTACGGAGCATGATTGTCTCTAAGACTGTCTTGAATAGCCTTGGTGAGATCTGCTAAAGTCATTCAGATATCTTTGGCTCCTTAGCAATAGGCTTTAGGGTCATTGGCTGATGCCCCGATGCTTGTGAGCTAATAGATTTAGGATCAACAGACACTCTTTCTCCTTGAATCATTAAATTATCCTCCAATTGGATCGCATTGGTGGTGACTGCTTCCCAAGTGGTGATACCTCTAATGACTAGGCCATTGTAGATATCCTCATGTCGTAATCCCCTAATGAATCTATCAAGCAATTGGTTATTGTTGAAGGGCTCATTTGGATTACAACGAGAATTCAAATTCTTCAAGCGACTTATAAAGTCTCTCACCGACTCTCCTTCCTCTCGTTGGGCTTTCTGAAGTTGAGAGGCTACACCCCAAAGCACTCCCTCTCGTATGTATTCTTTTAAGAACAGTCTCCTAAGAGTAGGGTAAATCGTTTTTTCTTCCACCCTTAGGGTTCTATACCAATCGCCAGTCTTTCCACTTAAGGTTAGGCTTCAAGCATTGCTCTTATGTAGGTCATTGTGTTCTCCTAGAGAATCGCATATTTGTTCAAACACTTCGATATGCTTCCTCACATCCCCGTCTCCACTAAATTTTTGTGTGAGCTTGGCTATTTGTACTGCCTTACTTCTAGGCTCTCTATCAAGCGTGTTACGCATATTCTCAGCAATAGATCGACCAATTGCTTGAGCAAATGTTGCCAAGTCACCTAAGTGAGCAGGCACCGTGGGTGAAGGTGCTCCAGAGACTACATGTGGAGTAGGTATTGGCATTGGTCTTGGCGCATAGGAAGCCCTTGGGTTCCACGTTGGGTACGATGGTGTGCCATGTGGTGGTCCATAGTTCATATGAGTGGCCCTAGGCATAGCAGATATCAGATGTGACATGCTAATGCTAGCCAGTATAGTCCCATGGGAATAAGAACTTGTGTATTGTGGTTGTGGAGCATAGGTAGTTGAAACAATGGGAGGGGTAGGGACTACATGAGTGTGAGCCATAGGTGCATATGATTGGTACACACTTGTAGGTACTGTTGCAGGCATTGAGCTACCATGTAGTGGTGCTTTACTAACAAATGAGGTCCATGGCGTGTTTCTTGGCATGCCCATCATTGGGGTAGGCATGGTAGCCGTGGTGTCATCAAGGGAAAGATGAGCTATACTTGGAAAAGTAAAGCTATCACTTGTGGGCTCAGATTGCATTGAGACCCCTGGCGAAACAACATATGGGGGATCGATGGGACTCACTGGGGGAGTCTCCATTTGTGATAGAGTGGGTTGTTTCCCTTTACCCGTGTCTAAAAATTGCATAGGACCCGTCGAAGGTATGTTTATTCCTCCATTTTGCCTCTCGGATTGGATAATCCTATGGATGACATTGCAGATCATGTGTTGTTGTTCCTCTAGACTAGTGGCACTAGATGTGGATTGTACAACTTCTAACCAACCCACATGGTATGTGTAGCCCATGTATAGGTCGGTCAAAGTCTCCGTGTGTAGGTCATATTCCCAATTTTCATTGAGAAATACCCCATCCAAACTTGGTGTACTAGAGGGTTGCCGTGAGGTGGATGCACTGTTGCTTCCCGTGTTTTGACTTTTAGTCACCGCTACCTTAGAGGCGACTTTGGAAGGTGGTAGCTACGTAGGGCCCTCATTAAATGAGGTAGGTAGAATGTCCACGTGGACACTCTGAGGGAGTGTGGGGTCTATAGGAGATGTGAATGGTGGTTCTACTTCCCCACCCCCTTCGTTTACTTCACTAGCCATAGGTTCGGAGCGCGTAGCTCTACTAAAAGTTTCCATCAAACGGCTAAAAACACTAGTTCTAGGTTGTTGGGCCCAGCTAGGCACGGTTTCATTTGTTCCCCTGGGGCTTTGTGTAAGATGCTCTTCCATAATATCGTAGTCAGAGGAAGAGTCGCTAGCCGCTATATTTGGGTCTTGGGTTGCACTACCTTGGGTCCCCGCCGAGGGCGTATACCCTAGCATGGAAGGATAGTGAGTACCCCCGTAAATCAAAGCACTAGCTAGTTTTTCGGACTCTAGCACACGACCAGAGCGTAGATAGATGTGCTTTGGGTGCCCTACAAGTGTCAGCAAGTACCCTCAAAGGTTACTTGCTTTGTTTTGTGGGTGTTTTGCACCCCGTTTTCTACTTGATTTTTTCTTATTTTTGAATGTTTGATTTTTTTGATTAAAGTGTGTGATAGCTCGAAATGAGCGTATCACTTAGAGGGTTGCTGTGTGCTTTACATCACAATTTTTGGGCATCTGACGTTTCGTTGGTCCTCAAAAAATCGATTTTTAGCTACGTGTGAAGCTAAAATTCGTTTTTTTAAAAGGCGACTGAGGCCCAGGCTTGAGCGTGAGCTTGGGCTTGGGTCTAGGCTTGGGTCTGGGAGATATTCCCGATCCCGGTCCTACCTTTAAAATTTTTTATTTTTTTATTTTTATTTTTTTATTTTTATTTTTTTATTTTTTTAAGGATAAGGTCGCCGCGGCCTACGCGAGAGCACACACACACTCTATCTACCTACTTCTAACTAATACACCTACTCTTACACACTAACACACTCTATTAACTCTCACTAATCTACTTCCTACTTACTGTACACAGAAAACTAACTACCTTAATACACGGAGAATAAACACAGAACCTTTGAAATCTCCACTAACAAAAAAAACTAACTACCTTAATACACAGAGGATAAACACAGTACCTTTGAAATCTCCATTAACAAACAAAACACACAGTATAACACAAATCCCTCTTCTCAACACACACACACTCTTTCCCTACCTTTTCTATAATTGAAATTGCACCACGGAGAAGCACAGAGTGCTACTCGAGCTTAATGCACAGCATTCCCCGGCAACGGTGCCAAAAATGTGCGCGTATGTCGCACGTGTCAATGCAAGGAACTTGCCGATACACCGTGTGCGAGCCACAAATGGCTCCAAGCACACAACAAGCATAAACTAGTAAGCTCAAAGAAGGCGATGGTGTGTCACTCACCGCTCTACGCTTCCTTCGTGGAGGATTCCTCGCCGCCAAGAAGAGGGAGCCGCCGCTTCGCCGTGCTCAACCGCTTCGCCGCCGCCGTGCCTTCGTAATGCTCGATCGCCCTCTCTCTCTCTCTCTCTCTCTCTCTCTCTCTCTCTCTCTCTCTCTCTCTCTCTCTCTCTCTCTCTCTCTCTCACTCACACACACATACTCACACACACAAGGAGATGAAGAAGAAGACGACGGAGATGGAGCAAGAGCACTCTTCTATTGCACAAATGAGAGAATGAGTGAATTTTAGGTTTAATTGACTTTTATATGAGCTCGCCCCATTCACACTTGGGCGCCCATGCTTAGCCAACTAATCCCTTGAATGTTCCAGTTAGAGTGCGCCTCTCATCGGCAATCACTCTTACCCTTTTCCTGTTGGACCGACAAGCCCGGTACCTAACTCTACCAAATAAATAATACAATGTCCGTCGTAGGTGATAGGGTGTCCGTGAGCCTTGAGGGTTAACAACATTGTAAAGACCGCATTTCGCACTACGTTTGGTCTTTACGAATACATTGTCATGCCTTTTGGCTTGACCAATGCACCAACCACACTCAACCGCTTGATGGAGAAGCTATTCAGGTCTCACCGAACCTTTACTGGAGTGTTCTTTGATGATATCATCATCTACTCTAATTCATTAGAGGAACACAAGCAACACCTCCATGTAATATTTCATGTTTTTAAAGAGAGAATAAACTTTAATTTAATCGAAAGAAAAGTGAATTTTTCTTACAAGAGATTCAGCATTTAGGTCACATTATCTCTCAAGATGTCATCCAAATGGATCCATCAAAGTTAGGTAATAAAATGATGGCCTAAACCAAGGAAGCTTCATGAGCTAAGAAGCTTTATAGGTATGTGTGCATACTATAGACGCTTCATAGAAAAATTCTCACTAATAGCAGGACCATTACATGACCTAACAAAGAAAAATGTTAGGTACACATGGTCTGCCAAGGAGAACAATGCTTTCGAAAATCTTAAAGAAAAGCTTACCTCGCAACCTGTGCTTACACTCTAGGAACAAGGCTAAACTTCTCTTCAGCCTATCATCCAGAAACGGATGGCCAAATTGAAATAGCTAGCCTAACAATTCTTGATCTAAAAGCCTATGTAACGGAAGTAGATCAAAAATCCCAATGGGAGAAGTACTTACCCTTAGTGAAGTATGCTTACAATAACACTGTACATACTTCCACGGGAAAAGCACCTTTCGAGGTAATTGAGGGAAGATCAAAAATTCCCTTGCTACTTAAAGTACATGGGAAGATCTTCGCTCCAGATGAGTATTGTAACATTTAATGGCCTAAAAACTTTTGTGTAGCGGAAATTAGCATGAACATAGTGGGCATTTCAATAGAATAAATTCCTAATGATAATTACAAGAGTGTTTGGGTGGAGAGAGCAACAAAAAGCATAACACCTAGTTAGATAGCATGAACAATACTTTCAAAAGAGAGAGAAATTAAGCTATTGACAACAGTTGAGGACCGTATTTACATGGAGCCGGTCCCCCCTCCAAAAGGCTTTGTATTATTGTTTCTCCCATCAAGAGAGACATTGTACAATACAATTCTTTGTGTTCTTTCAAGACTAGCTAGTGCAATGAAGATGAAAGCTTCATACACTAAGCAAAACACTTATCAAACACAACATCAATTCTCTCAGGTCTCAGACCCAAGACCTCACACACCTTCGAAGATGGTGAGAGCTAGCGGGGTATGAGAGTAGATTGAGAGGAAGAAGGAGTATTCTTACGAGAAAGATGTACATCTCCTCACATAATCACTCATATTAGCATAGCTTATCTTAGTAATTAGCATGGTAGAGAAGATGAGCATGCATTGAAGCTTGGATCACAAAGCCAAGAGTTGTTGGTGTAGGCCTCCCTTCTCACAAGCTTGGAGTAGGTGGTAAGCTTTTCATTAAAGCTTAAGAAGGAGAGAGAGTCTTCTTTACTTCACACATGAAATTGTGTGAGTGTGTGTGTGTGTGTGATAATGCCTTGCAAAACTCAGCCCCCTCTCTCTCTTGGTCGGCCCCTCTTGCTATTTGCTCATGCTACAGTCTCATTGGACCTCCCTAGAGCTAGCCAAGATAATTAAGCAGTATAAGTGATAGCCTTCTAACATGTGTCCCCCTTTCCCCTTTTGTGAAAGCTTTATGTAACTAATAAATGCAACTAAACTCTCATTGGACCCCTTTGCCTCCTGGCCAATAGCAATCAGGCAAGTCATTGGGCTTCTGAATGCTCATTCGTCCCCTTGGGAGACTGTCAAATAGTCTTCTAGAGAGCTTAATTCTCATTGGTTATTTTATTAAGTGTTTTTAAATTAATTAAACTAGATTTACTCTAGCCTAAGTCTCATTGTTCCACCTCCAAGGCCATCCAATAGGAATTGGGTACACATTGTGGGCATCTGGGTTAGGGAGCTTACATGTGTCCCTCATTCCCTTTGTGTAAAGGGAGATTGTGTGTGTGTGTGTGTGTGTGTGTGTGTGTGTGTGTGTGTGTGTGTGTGTGAGTTTCTCTCTCATCCCCTACTCCCAAGGCTCGCCCCCTCCTATGTAGGGATTGATAAAGACTTTTGGGACACACACAAAGCATCCAATTCCCCCCATGCTTGACCTTTGGACACAACCTTTGAATTTTGGAACCTTAGCATTTTAGAAGTCTTAATGGGCTGAACCTTAGGGTCTTTTAAGCCCATTGTTGCACATGGCTCTTTTGCAAATGGCCCCCCCTTTGGATTCCTATTTTCCCTCCTTTAGATCCCTATTGTGGCCGGTCTGCCAGCTTAAGCAATATTCTAGCTTTTTCTCCCCTAGCACTTCCCCATATTAAATGATCAATTTAACATAAGAAAATCATTTAGGAGAATTAGATATTGATTATTATGACATTACCTCTCTCCTGAAATCATAGTCGTCCTCGACTATGGTGTATAGAAGATAAAGCATATTCATGAGTCCTTTTCTTAGAGGGTAGAGGATCCCTATGTTACCCTACGACATCATTCCACAATGGATGACTAGTCCATTTGGCGCTTGAGCGCCTGAAGCTGCCGCAAGCATGTCTGCACATTAGTCCTATCAATCTTCCATAGTAGAGTGACAAGCTCTACTTGGTGTTTGGGAGACGTTGTCTCCGCAAACTTGATCTAAGCATGCATACTTCTTCACATTTGTGCACAATAAAGAAAAAGAGAGTCTTATAAGAAAAAAACTTTGTTCATTTTTAACATTTGTACATTTTCTTACTCTTGGAAAGCATTGCAAGCATTGACAAGGTTTAGGTTATCCTTTAATTGTATGCCTTGCATCCATCTAGCATCTTCAAAAGGATAATTCTTAAACTTAATAAGATATCGTCGGATAGTCCTACCGCCTCTTAGTACCTTATCTTCATGTCGGAGGATGGACTCGGGCTGCAATACCTCTTCTTGGTCCTCAATCTCCGGTGGGTCTTCAATAGTTGGTTCTTGAGGTGGCTCTCCTTTGTAAGGCTTTAGAAGGCTCACATGAAAAGCATTGTGTATGAGACAATGTCTGGGCAACTTGAGTTTATAGGCCATCTCATTGATTGGCTTAAGAATCTGGAAGGGACCATAGTACCTTTTTGCTAATTGAGCATAGTACTTTTGGTGTCCCGTAGGATTCTTGCCTGTCATCTGCCTTAATCAAGCCTTGGGAAATTTTAATAAGACCCAATCATTTTCTTTAAAGGCTTGAGCTCTTCTGTGCTTGTCAGTAGCAGCCTTTTGCCTTTGCTGTGAGATAGGGATAGCATCCTAAATCTTTTGAAAAGATTCTTGTAGGTCTCGGCTATACTGATCTGCAACGAAGATCTTCCCATGTACCTTAAGTAGCAAGGGACTTTATGATCTTCCCTCAATTACCTCGAAAGGTGCTTTTCCCGTGCAAGTATGGACAGTGTTATTGTAAGCATACTCAACTAAGGGTAAGCACTTCTCCCATTGCAATCTTTGATCTACTTCCGTTATATAGGCTTTTAGTAGATCGAGAATTGTTAGGTTAGCTATTTCACTTTGGCCATCCGTTTGTGGATGATGGGCCAAAGAGAAGTTTATCCTTGTCCCTAAATTCTCAAAGAGACCCTTCTAGAAATTACTGGTCATTCTAGGATCTCTATCTGACACTATGGACATTGGCAAGCCATGGTACTTGAAAATTTGTGAAATGAAGAGGGTTGCCATTTGATGGGCTTTGATAGTCTTTTTGACAGGTATAAAATGAGCTTGTTTACTGAACGTGTCTGCTATCGTCCATATTCCGGTATTCTCATGGATAGACTTAGGCAATCCAAAGATAAAATCCATGGATATGCTCTCCCATGGTGAATTAGGGATTGGCAAGGGTTAAAGCAATCCAGGTTGCTTCCCACCATCAAATTTTGTCTTTTGGCATACCATACATTTAGAAACATACTCTTGTATGTTCACTTTCATGGTAGGCCAATAGAAATATGTTTCAATTCCCTTTAGGGTAGACTGAATCCCTCTATGCCCCGCGTAAGGAGGAGAATGAGATTCATAGATTACTTTCTCGAGTAGTGACTTAGTAACGCATCGTCTATTGCCATAGAGAAGATAACCATCTTATAAAGTAAATGGTTCTTCTTTGTTCCCTAATGCAAGGGCTGAAATCACATCTCTAAAATCGGGATCAATAGCATACTCATCTATCATTGAAGATAGATCATTGTGAGGTGCTACGGAAACTGCATTCACTCTCGGCTGTCATGAGAGTGCATCTGCTACTTGATTATGCTTGCCAGGAATGTGAGAAATTTGGAAATGAAATTGCGAAAGGAAATTTTCCCACCTCATTTGTTTGTCGAAGAGCTTAGTCTACATCATGAAGTACTTAAGACTTTGGTGATCCGTTCGCATAATGAAAGGAGTCCCCAATAAATAGTGCTTACATGAGTCTAAGGCATGTAGAACTGCAAGGAGTTCCTTTTCATATATGCCTAGAGCTTGCTCAACAGAGTCGAGCCTTTGACTTTCATAGCCTATTGCGTGCCCTTCTTGAAGCAAAACAGCTCCAAGGCAATCACCACAAGTATTACATTGGACCTCAAATGGTTTTGAGAGATCCGGTAGTGTAAGCACAGGTTGAGAGATAAGATTTTCCTTAAGCTTTTCGAAAGCATTGTTCTCCTTAGCAGACCATGTATACCTAATGCTTCTCTTTGTTAGGTCATGTAATGGTCCCGCAGTTTGTGAGAACTTTTCTCTAAAGCGTCTATAGTATGCGCACATACCTATAAAGCTTCTTAGTTCATGAAGATGCTTTGGTTTAGGCCATCCTTTTATTACCTCTCATTTGGATGCTATCTTGAGAGATAATGTGACCTAAATATTGAATCTCTTGCAAGAAAAATTCACTTTTATTTCGATTAACATAAAGTTTAGTCTCTCTTAAAACTTGAAATATTACCTGGAGGTGTTGCTTGTGTTTGTCTAATGAATTAGAGTAGACGATGATATCATCAAAGAACACTCCAGTGAAGGTTCGATGAGGCTTGAACAGCTTCTCCATCAAGCGGTTGAATGTGGCTGGTACATTGGTCAAGCCAAAAGGCATGACAATGTATTCGTAAAGACCAAATGTGGTGCGAAATGCGGTCTTTACAATGTCTTGATCAACTATCCTTATATGATGATAGCCACTTTTTAGGTCAATCCTATTGAAGTAGGTCGATTTTTGTACCTTATCAAATAGGTCTTCTACTCGTGGAACGGGAAACCTATTCTTGATAGCGATCCTATTTAGTGTTGGATAAAGGCCAAGACTTTGTCCGTAGCACCAAAGGTGCCATCATAGGTAAGGAAAGAGATGCTCTTGCCTCTCTCTTTGAACTTCTTCAGCTTGGACGAGCTCTTCCATGCGACATAGGATTTCCTATGGCCTCTTCTTTTTTATGGTTCAAAGGTTGCACCATCACTTTCTTCATAAGGTGAAGAATTTGAGGAAGGTGGAGAAGAGGGTGACCTCTTTCTCGCCTTTTTCTTGTCTTGATCTTCATCGTCTTCACCATCACTTTCATAAGAGGAAGAGGATGAAGAAGATGGAGAAGAGGGTGTCCTCTTTCTTGCCTTTTTCTTCTCTTGCTTTTTGTCATCCCTCTTTGAATTATGGTGTGGAGAAGGGTGCGATGTTCTTCACCGTTTTGGAGGTGATGGAGAGCGTTTAGCCCGCCACCTTAGTGGAGCCATCTCGGCCAAGGTGGTGGGAGACTCACTTCTTTCTCGTTCCTTCGGTGGAGGCTCTTGAGTTCTCCTTTGGGAAGGAGATGCATCATCAAGAAGTAAATTCTTGAGCCCTTCGTATGGATTCTCTTCTTCTTCCCGAATCGGAGAGAGACCTCTTTTGGAAGTCTCACAAGGATGCTTCCTAGGTGTTCTCTCGTCATGATGGTGAGCTTGGAGAATCCCATGAGCACGGAGCTGCCGTTGCACTTCACTTTGGAGAGATGGATTGCCCATGGCTTGTTGAAGCCTAGAACCAAGATAGTTAACAAGCACCGGGGCATCATTAGTAGCTTGCTCATTAGCAAAATCAAAGTTATCAACATTAAGTTCACTCTCTTTACAATTGTCAGCCATTCTAACAATGTAAACTTTTTAGGTATACTTTGGCACTTCAAGCCCTAGTTGCTACTCCTCTTTACCCCTTTAGAAAAAGCACTCAAGCTACTATACCCGTGGCTCGAATACCATTAATTGCAAGGAATAGAAGAGAGGGTCATTCAACACCAAAACAGCACCGGCTCCTGTCAAGCTTCTAATAGCTCAATAGTGGTCCCCGTAGGACTCCACTATTAATACCATAGCTCTCGACGGTGATGCCCCGTTAGCTGCACGAAGGCAGGCGCAATACAAGGCTGAAAAATCCCTATTCTACTTACGCACAGGCAATTAATAATACCAACCATTTATAGCTAGCTTGAGGACCTTCCTTCTTGAGCAAGAAAAGAGAAACCTTGTCCTCTGATACCAATGTAACATTTAATGGCATAAAAACTTGTGTGTAGCGGAAATTAGCATGAACATAGTGGGCATTTCATTAGAATAGATTCCTAATGAGAATTACAAGAGTGCTTGGGTGGAGAGAGCAACAAAAAGCACAACACCTAGTGAGATAGCATGAACAATACTTTCAAAAGAGAGAGAAATTAAGCTATTGACAACAGTTGAGGATCGGATTTACATGGAGCTGGTCCCCCCTCCAAAAGGCTTTGTATTATGGTTTCTCCCATCAAGAGATACATTGTACAATACAATTCTTTGTGTTCCTTCAAGACTAGCTAGTGCAATGAAGATGAAAGCTTCATGCACTAAGCAAAACACTTATCAAACACAACATCAATTATCTCCGGTCTCAGACCCAAGACCTCACACACCTTTGAAGATGGTGAGAGCTAGCGGGGTATGAGAGTAGATTGAGAGGAAGAAGGAGTATGCTTACGAGAAAGATGTACATCTCCTCACATAATCACTCATATTAGCATAGCTTAGCTTAGTAATTAGCATGGTAGAGAAGATGAGCATGCATTGAAGCTTGGATCACAAAGCCAAGAGTTGTTGGTGTAGGCCTCCCTTCTCACAAGCTTGGAGTAGGTGGTAAGCTTTCCATTAAAGCTTGAGAAGGAGAGAGAGTCTTCTTTACTTTACACATGAGATTGTGTGAGTGTGTGTTTGATAATGCCTTGTAAAAAACAGCCCCCTGTCTCTCTTGGTCGACCCCTCTTGCTATTTGCTCATGCTACAGTCTCATTGGACCTCCCTAGAGCTAGCCAATGATAATTAAGCAGTATAAGTGATAGCCTTCTGACATATGTCCCCCTTTCCCCTTTTGTGAGAGCTTTATGTAATTAATAAATGCAACTAAACTCTCATTGGACCCCTTTGCCTCCTGGCCAATAGGAATCAGGCAAGCCATTGGGCTGCTGAATGCTCATTGGTCCCCTTGGGAGACTATCCAATAGTCTTCTACAGATCTTAATTCTCATTGGTTCTTTTATTAAGTGTATTTAAATTAATTAAACTAGATTTACTCTAGCCTAATTCTCATTGGTCCACCTCCAAGGCCATTCGATAGGAATTGGGTACACCTTGTGGGCATCTGGGCTAGGGAGCTGACATGTGTCCCTTATTCCCTTTGTGTAAAGGGAGCTTGTGTGTGTGTGTGTGTGTGTGTGTGTGTGTGTGTGTGTGTGTGTGTGTGTGTGTGTGTGTGTGTGTGTGTGTGTGTGTGTGTGTGTGTGTGTGTGTGTGTGTGTGTGAGTTTCTCTCTCATCCCCTACTCCCAGGCTCGCCCCCTCCTATGTAGGGATTGATAAAGACTTTTGGGACACACACAAAGCATCCAATTCCCCCCATACTTGACCTTTGGACACAACCTTTGAATTTTGGAACCTTAGCATTTTGGAAGTCTTAATGGGCTGAACCTTAGGGTCTTTTAAGCCCATTGTTTCACATGGCTCTTTTGTAGATGACCCCCCCTTTGGATCTCTATTTTCCCTCATTTGGATCCCTACTGTGGCTGGTCTGCTAGCTTAAGCAATATTCTAGCTTTTTCTCCCCTGGTACTTCCCCATATTAAATGATCAGTTTAACATGAGAAAATCATTCAGAAGAATTAGATATTGATTATTATGACAAGTATAGCCGAGACCTACAAGAATCTTTCCAAAATATTAAGGATGCTATCTCTATCTCACAGCAAAGGCAAAAGGTTGCTACTGACAAGCACAGAAGAGCTCAAGCCTTTAAAGAAAATGATTGGGTCTTATTAAAATTTCCCAAGGCTTGATTAAGGCAGATGACAGGCAAGAATCCTACGGGACACCAAAAGTACTATGCTCAATTAGCAAAAAGGTACTATGGTCCCTTCCAGATTCTTAAGCCAATCAATGAGATGCCCTATAAACTCAAGTTGCCCAGACATTGGCTCATACACAATGCTTTTCATGTGAGCCTTCTAAAGCCTTACAAAGGAGAGCCACCTCAAGAACCAACTATTGAAGACCCACCGGAGATTGAGGACCAAGAAGAGGTATTGCAGCCCGAGTCCATCCTCCGACATGAAGATAAGGTACTAAGAGGCGGTAGGACTATCCGACGATATCTTATTAAGTTTAAGAATTATCCTTTTGAAGATGCTAGATGGATGCAAGGCAAACAATTAAAGGATAGCATAAACCTTGTCAATGCTTGCAATGCTTTCCAAGAGTAAGAAAATGTACAAATGTTAAAAATGAACAAAGTTTTTTTCTTATAAGACTCTCTTTTTCTTTATTGTGCACAAATGTGAAGTAGTATGCATGCTTAGATCAAGTTTGCGGAGACAACGTCTCCCAAACACCAAGTAGAGCTTGTCACTCTACTATGGAAGATTGATAGGACTAATGTGCAGACATGCTTGCGCGGAAGCTTAGGCTCTCAAGCGCCAAATGGACTAGTCATACATTGTGGAATGATGTCGTAGGGTAACATAGGGATCCTCTACCCGTTAGAAAAAGGACTAATGAATATGTTTTATCTTCTCTACCACATAGTCAAGGATGACTATGATTTCAAGAGAGAGGTAGTGTCATAATAACTAATATCTAATTCTCCTAAATGATTTCCTCACATTAAATTGATCATTTAATATGGGGAAGTGCCAGGGGAGAAAAAGCCAGAATATTGGTTAAGCTGGCAGACCGGGCCACAATAGGGATTCAAAGGGGGGGCCATTTGCAAAAGAGCTATGTGCAACAATGGGCTCCAAAGACCTTAGGGTTCAACCCATTAAGACTTCCAAAATGCTAAGGTTCCAAAATTCAAAGGTTGTGTCCAATGGTCAAAGGCTTAGGAAATTGGATGCTTTGTGTGTGTCCCAAAAAGTCTTCACAAACTCCTACATAGGAGGGGGCGAGCCCAAGAAGTAGGGGATGAGAGAGAATCACAAACACACACACACACACACACACACACACACACACACTCACAAGCTTCCTTTGTACACAAGGGGAAAGAGGGACACATGTCAGCTCCCTGGGCCAGATGCCCACAAGGTGTACTCAAAGCCTATTGGATGGCCATAGAGGTGGACGAATGAGAATTAGGCTAGAGTAAATCTAGTTTAATTAATTTAAAAACACTTAATAAAAGAACCAAATAGGAATTAAGCTCTCTAGAAGACTATTGGACAGTCTCCCAAGGGGTCCAATGAGCATTCGGCAGCTCAATGGCTTGCCTGATTCCTATTGGCCAGGAGGCAAAGGGGTCCAATGAGAGTTTAGTTGAATTAATTAATTACCTAAAGCTCTCACAAAAGGGGAAAGGGGGAGACATGTCAGAAGACTATCACTTAAATGCTACTTAACTTTCATTGGCTAGGTTGGGAGAGGTCCAATGAGGTGCTAGCAAGAGAAAATAGCAAGAGGGGTCGACCAAGAGAGAGGGGGCGCTGATTTTTCAAAGGCAATTATCCACACACACTCACACAAGCTCATGTGTACAGTAAGAAGCTCTCTCTCTCTTTTCAAGGTTTAATGGAAAGCTTATCACCTACTCCAAGTTGGTGAGAAGGGAAGCCTACACCAACAACTCTTGGCTTTGCGATGCCAATCCAACCAAGAGCCAAGATTCAATGCATTCTCATCTCCTCTACCATGCTAATTACTAAGTTGAGCCATGCTAATATGAGTGATTATGTGAGGAGATCTACATCTTTCTTGTAAGACTACTCCTTCTTCCTCTCAATCTACCCTCATACCCGGCTAGCTCTCACCATCTTCAAAGGTGTGTGAGGTCTTGGGTCTGAGCCCGTGAGGGAATTGATGTTGTGTTTGATAAGTGTTTTGCTTAGTGCTTGAAGTTTCCATCTTCATTGCACTAGCTAGTATTGAAGGAACACAAAGAATTGTATTGTAAAACGTCTCTCTTGATGGGAGAAACCATAATACAAAGCCTTTTGGAGGGGGGACCGGCTCCATGCAAATCCAGTCCTCAACTGTTGTCAATTGCTTAATTTCTCTCTCTTTTGAAGTATTTTTCATGCTATCTAACTAGGTGTTATACTTTTTGTTGCTCTCTCCACCCAAGCACTCTTGTTATTCTCATTAGGAATCTATTCTAATGAAATGCTCACTATGTTCATGCTATTTTCCGCTACACACAAGTTACTAGACCATTAAATGTTACAACTTCCTATTGTGAAGCTGAGTATAGGGCAGCCTCCATAGGTACGATTGAGTGTGTATGGCTGAGATGTCTTATGGATGTTTTGGGTGTTGGACACGACACTGCCAACATCATCTACACTGATAGTTAGAGCACCTTGGCAAGTGCAAAAAACCCAATTTTTCATGCTCACACAAAGCACATTGAGGTGCATTATCACTTTGTCAGAGAGAGACTCTCAAAAGGATAGATCAGCTTGGCTTATGTGCCAACGTATAACAACCTTGTAGATCTGTTACAAAGGCATTGCCTCGTGAGAAGTTCAAATCTTTCCTCAAAGCTTTGGTCTTACTTCCCTTTGTGGATTGATCATGCCCTTAGGGCATGGCACTTCCCTATACACTATGTGCTAGTTCTCATTCATTGCATCACTCCTAGGGAGAATTTGTTACCATATATGTGGTAGTGACGTGTGTGAACACACTTAGGACTGTCGGGGATTTTTTTCCCTCACTAGGAGGTCTTTTCCCCCGTGCACTGTATTTACGTCCATCATTCTAGGACTAGATTATCTTTCTAGTGTGAACTAAGCAGTACACTCTTTGTTGTGTGCCTTGAGCTCCTTCATCTTCTCCAAGCTTTGTGTGCATCCTTGCAAACCTAATTCCATTACTTGATCCTTTCTCTATGAGATCTAGGTGACTGTCTAGCTCTCTAAAAGATGTGGTTGACTTCTGCCAATGATAAGAGCAAGGCTTGCGCTCTCTCTCTCTCTCTCTCTCTCTCTCTCTCTCTCTCTCTCTCTCTCTCTCTCTCTCTCTCTCTCTCTCTCTCTCTCTCTCTCTCTCTCTCTCTCTCTCTCTCTGTGTGTGTGTCTCTGTGTGTGTGTGTGTGTGTGTGTGTGTGTGTGTGTGTGTGTGTGTGTGTGTGTGTGTGTGTGTGTGTGTGTGTGTGTGTGTGTGTGTGTGTGTGTGTGTGTGTGTGTGTGTGTGTGTGTGTGTGTGTGTGTGAGAGAGAGAGAGAGAGAGAGAGGCGAATGGGTAGAACCTAAATTCTCTCCCGTAGTTAGATCCAATGTCTATGTATCTATGTGTGTGTGTGTGTGACACATGGGGAAAATTTAGATCCAATCTCTCTCTCTCTCTCTCTCTCTCTCTCTCTCTCTCTCTCTCTCTCTCTCTCTCTCTCTCTCTCTCTCTCTCTCTCTCTCTCTCTCTCTCTCTCTCTCTCTCTCTCTCTCTCTCTCTCTCTCTCTCTCTCTCTCTCTCTCTCTGCCTCTGCCTCCCTCCCCATCCAACCAAATGTGGTATGTGAACTCCAATGACCAAAAGTAATTGGCAGCATACAATATATTTAATGATCGCTATTTATCATTAAAATTTTTCCACATGTAAAGCGTTAATTCGGTACCCGACCGTGCATGATGCCAATGGTCCAACCAAACATGGTATGTGAACTCCAATGACCAAAAGTAATTGGCAGCATACAATATATCTAATGATCGCTATTTACCATTAGATATTTT
This sequence comes from Adiantum capillus-veneris, assembly GCF_014529385.1. Lineage (NCBI taxonomy): Eukaryota > Viridiplantae > Streptophyta > Polypodiopsida > Polypodiales > Pteridaceae > Adiantum > Adiantum capillus-veneris. The sequence continues at coordinate 60,657,903 of NC_140951.1, read as the reverse complement.
CCACAATTAAAGCGTTAATTTGGTACCCGACCGTGCATGATGCCAATGGTCCAATAATTTACTGTAGTTGAGAGAGAGAGAGAGAGAGAGAGAGAGAGAGAGAGAGAGAGAGAGAGAGAGAGAGAGAGAGAGAGAGAGAGAGAGAGAGAGAGAGAGAGAGAGAGATGAAATGAAATGATATATTAACGTCTACAAAAGGCCAAAGTGATCTATGAGACCAAAAAAGTTGCAAGTGGTGCATCTAGTACAACGTCTGAGTACAACTAAAAAAAGGCTTGGGGGGGGGAATATAGCTGATGCAATACTACAATGGGTGTTATATTTGGTAGACGGATTTGGGAGGGGGGCTAGAGGAAATCCCTCATCATCCGATGGCAAATCTCGTCAATATCCTCCATAGTCAATACTTTGATTGGGCTCCTCGCATGTCGAGCTAGGGTAATCCGCATCCTTTCTTGCCACCTCCTCCAATATTGTGAAGCCCCCCGTGATCGTGGTCATCTGAATCTCCATAGCTCAATTGCCCAATCAATCAACGTACCTCTAGTATGGGTGTGATCTGAAGTTGAGCTCTTTTGTGGTGAGCACTCCTCTGGCTGCTCATTGTCTGGTATAAAGAAATCTAAGATCAGATCCTCTAAGACTGGAAAATCTTGTCAATATCCTCCATAGTCAATACTCTTATTGGGCTCCTCGCATGTCGAGCTAGGTTAATCTACATCCTCTGTTGCCGCCTCCTCCAATACTGTGAAGCCCCCCATGATCGTGGTCATCTGGATCTCCCTAGCTCAATTGCCCGATCGATCAATGTACCTCTAGTATGGGTGTGATATGAAGTTGAGCTCTTTTGTGATGAGCACTCCTCTGGCTGCTCATTGTCTAGTGTAAAGAAATCTAAGATCTACCTCTGAGACTGGATCTCCCCTGATGTCTTCAACAAGCTCTCCTTGTGTCTGTGTAGCTCAAGTAAAAACAGGCCTAGGCATCTCTAGTCTAGGTATCACATGACTCTAGGAAGTGATTTGAAACCCTCTCTAAACAAGCAGTGAAAGCGGCCACGGATCTCATAGTACATAGGACAGTGACATATGTAATGTAGCTCTGTCTCTTGCTCAATATGACATAAATGGAATATCATGGCCTCTGCCACCGGTACTCCTCAAAATCTACTAGTCTCAAATTGAAGCTGATGTGAGGATGTGCGTATTTGGCCAATAGCACACCGTATCCCATGAGATAAGTGTGTTCCATGTATCTAGGCCTCGTCACAAATCCATCCTCCATGAGTTGGAGAAGATGCTCTGTGCAGAAATCCATCTCCGTGCCCAACTCCTGTATCAACTGTATCCAGGGCCACATGAAATTACTCAAGCCGATCTATTTGCTCCTCCCCTCGTAGTCGAGGCACTTACCAAATCAGTATCTTTTATGCACAGTTTATGGGACCTCCCTAGAGATATATATGCTCGGCTGGCCCTTGAGTCCTCCAAACAGCTAGCACTACAGGGTGATACATCATGTTGGTATGGGCAGATGACATCATGGTTTCAGCGTGGACAAATTTCCCTTGTTCGAGTACTCCTTGGATGTATTCTCCCTATCTATCACATGGACAGAGATCACTAGACTCGTACATCAGGATCTGATTGAGCTAGATACCAGGAGCACATGGAAGCCTTAGCTTGAATCATCCGAGAAATCATAGAGACTAAAGGCTTCTCCATACATCTCAATCCATCAATGCTACCAGATCTGCCATGGTGATCCATTGAGGGTCCCCATATCTAAACTCCATAAAGCATAGTTGAAGCCACTAGAGTGTCAAAATTTTTGTTCAAGGTTCCTGAAACTGAACCTGCAAACACATCCTTTCCAGTCTCCCTAATGCTGCGTAAATCTCTGGTAAGCCCATCGAGGGTCCCCACATCTGAACTCCATAAAGCATAGTTGAAGCCACTAGAGTGTCAAAATCTTTGTTCATCAAGGTTCCTGAAACTGAACTTGCAAACACATCCTCTCCAGTCTCCCTAATGTTGCGTAAGCTCTGGTCAGTCTCATCTCTGCTACTCTCCTCAAGGAGAATATTGGGCCAGTGAAGACCACCCCAAAATAGGTATATGCATTTGTATACTCCATAGTCTCTTGACCATACATAAAGGTGGGAGCTGACCTCCTAACCCACTGTGTTGTGGTGCCTTGGTCTTACTAAGGTTCACTGACATTTCACTATCTTGGGCAAACACTTGTAATGCATCCAAATGACATTGCATCCCTTCTGGAGAATCCAAAATCAGCACAATATCATCAGCATATAACAAAATCAAAATTCACGTCCCTGCTAGTTGCACACCTTTGTCCCCCTCTCACTCTACATAGTCTAAAAACTCATCCACATACATCCCAAAAAGAGTCGGAGATAGGGGGCATCCTTGCTTCATGCCAATAGTGGAGTGGACCATGTCATACATGCCCTCAATAGTGTGTACTCAGCCCACCACTGTCCTATATAAATCCAAGATCCCCCAAATCGGCTCTATGCGCACACCCATGTCCTGCAGCCTACGTATAACTCTAGCCCTTGGCACTGTGTCAAAAGCTTTGTGAAAATATACAAAGCTACAATAGATCCTCCTGCCATGGTGTCTACCCTCCTCAATTTTAGCTTTGAGTGTCAAAATTTGGTCAAGAGTAGAGAAAACTCTCATGAATCGTGTCTGCCCTAATGCTCGTATTCCCTCTCTCTCTACCCATCTACTCAGCTCCTGCTCAAGAATAGATGCATATAGCCTAGCCAATGTGTGACCAACCATGATTGTGCGATAGTTCCCAGGAATCATGGGATCTCCTGACTTGAAGATAGGCACAATCGTGGACATACCCCCAAGTCTCAGGAAAACCCTCATACATGGCTCGATTAAACATCATAGCAAGAAGCTCTACAATCATATATGTCGCATGGATGAAATGCTCTGCTAGCAGACCATCATGATCATGTGTTGTCCTTGTCTTCATCTTGTCAATGGCTTTCCTTACCCTCTTAGCTGAAAAGAAAGTACACGTCTCTTGGCATGTCTCTGATGGGTCCAAGGTGGCTGCCTTGATGCTATGTAGAGAGATGTGGCATATTCCCCCCATGTCTCTGTGGAGGTGATGGGTGGTGGTGGTGAATGCTCCCGAAATAGCCTCCATGCCTTGCTAGAGTCCTGACTCATAAATAGTTGATACAGATCTCGCTCTAACTTAGATATATACGCGCTCTTCTTTCGTCGCACTAGGCAGTGAAAGATAACCCATGACTGTCTATGTGTGGTAATACCCATGAGAACCTCCCTCTATAGTCTGATCCTCGTCTCTCTACACTTCTCATCATACCAGTTGTTCTAGGGCATGCTCCCAAATTGTCTCCATGCAGGCTGACTATGGGGATATGCCTCTTTGTTGCATCATGGAGCGTCCGTCTCCCTCATGAAGTATATATATATATATATATATATATATATATAGAGAGAGAGAGAGAGAGAGAGAGAAGACAAAAGTGCTCCATCCCAACATCGACAAACAGGTAGAGTGTAGTGATTTTTCACTAGCGAGAGAGAGAGAAAGAGAGAGAGAGTTATCTCAGCACCAAAGCAGCTAAGTTAGTACACAAAGAGAGAGAGAGAGAGAGAGAGAGGGGGGGGGGGGGGGGGGGGGGGGGGGGAAAGAGAGAGTTCCATCTCAACGCCGAAGTAGCTAAGTTAGCGCCTACAGAAGATATTACGTTTGACTTTCTTTTCAAGAAAGGCTAGACAACAGGTATTATACTTTCCAAAGGCAATGTTATCTTTACATTTACTTTATTGGAGTACTACAAACACACATAATATCTTCATATTCTAAATATTGAGTATATATTATGTACCAATTTTTTTGTCTCCTAATGACACGCGGATGATGTACAATTTATTTTGAAAGCGTCCTCGCACGTTGTAATGCCAATATATGTAGAGGTTCGGTGGATAAAGTGGGGGGGGGGGGGGAGAGAGAGAGAGAGAGAGAGAGAGAGAGAGAGAGAGAGAGAGAGAGGAGAGAGAGAGAGAGAGAGAGAGAGAGAGAGAGAGAGAGAGAGAGAGAGAGAGAGAGAGAGAGAGAGAGAGAGAGAATGGTTCTACAATGCATGGGTGACCTTTCACACATGCAGAAAGCTCTTCAACGCACTGTAATACAGTTTTTTAGTGAGGAGAGTGAGATAGAGTAAGAGATAAAATGATAAAAAATGTGTGCACAGAGAGAGTGGTATTACAGCACGCACGTGATATTCCATGCATTCTATCTATAACCCCACATGCAATAATACCATTTATGACCTGTTGAGTAGACGGGTTGCGCAAACATGCACGCATACCCACACACAAAGAGAGAGAGAGAGAGAGAGAGAGAGAGAGAGAGAGAGAGAGAGAGAGGATTCTAACAGTGTTTTGTAGGTCGTGTCGAAAGTCCAATAGTTGATAAAAAGTACCCCTCTCTCCTTTTTCAAACGGTACAAAGGCTTAAATCCTAAAGGGGACAAGCTCTCTTGTGTCCTCAATGGGTGGAGTTCCCAGATCTTCCCATTGATTTTTATCCCTGGCTGAGAAATATCAGAAACATGGTTGGTAAAGGCCTAGGGAAAAAATCTAGAGGGGGAATGAACCCCAAGTGGGATCCTCAACTTTTGATTGAGGTTGACTCCCCATTAAAGACAACAATGGTTTTCTTCTTCACTCTGAAAATATTATGTACAAGAGTTTTCCTAATGCCTGCTTCCATTGTCATGCACAAGGTCATCTTATTAAGAACTGTCATGTCCTTAACAAAGACAAGGGTCCTACTATCCCCACCACTGGTGACAAACATCAGTTTCAATAGGTGCCTAAGAGGAATGCTGGCAAAATTAATAGAGCCCCCAAACCCACTAATTCTAGAACTAACAATAGATTTGATGTTCTGCTTGAAGATTTTTTTGATCCTCTGACAGAACTTGTTAAAGACTTGAACACAAAAATTCCCCAATAAGACAAAAACCCTTCTAAGGAGGATAAGCAGCCTAACCTTTATGGGGTAGAGATAGAGGGCAAGAGGCTAGCCCAACAGAGCACCCTCCTCCTAGCCCCAATTTCAGACTCTAGGTTTCTCTTTAGATATTAGTGACTCAGGAAGTGACAATGAAGTAATTCACCCAATTTACTTCCAATGCCATGGAAGGAGATCAACAAGCCTTCTTGAAGGAGCTAGAACAACTAGACTACATCTCTAAACAAGTAATGGTTGCCTCTCCTGAACCTTTGGCTGATACCAATATGACCCAAGCAGAAGAAGAATCCCTCCCAAAGCAGAATCCAGGTAAAAGCAAGAGAAAGAAAGAAAAAAACTCTGATCCAACAAGAGCCTCAGTCTCTTTGGCCAAGCCCTCCAAATCCAGCAAAAAAATGAAGTGGACAAATCTAAAAGGTCTCTCTCTCTCAATTGCAAGGGCTTGATTGATCCTGTCAACGTTGGCCATCAAGAAATGGCTATTGGATATTAGTTGGTCCCTGACTATATTTGTCTCCAAGAAATCAAGGCTGCTAAAAATCTTTTAAAGGTTAAACTAAAAGAATAAGCTCTAATCATGTCTGGTTCTCTAATGATCACTCTACATGTAAAGGAGGTGCATCAATTGGACTTGTACAGGAATATGTAGACTATATATCTGAGGTTAGGAGGTATGATAAGGGAAAATGGATAGCAATTTAACCTTTCAATTATACACTTGTAAATGTTTTTGCTCAAACTTTATCTCTGACAAGTACACCAATTGATAGATATTGCTCGGATCTCTAACCCTATTGTATTGGTAGGGGACCTCAACATGGTGGAAAATGTGTCAACCAGATGGATGCAAAATGGGTAGTGCCTTTATGGTAAAGAAAAAGAAGTGTGGGAAGACATGTCCTCTAATCTTGACCTTTTGGATGTATCAGAGAAGTATGGAGCAACTAGCAAAGCGGTTCATGCTTTAGAGTTGTAAGGCTACACAGAGTGTATATGACAGTAAGTTTGCTACAAGATCACTAGTTTGTGCGACTGTAAGTCAGATTCTTCTGTTTTACTATGATCATAAGCCAGTCCTGCTTGAATTAAATATGTCAAAAAATACTCACAGAGCTTGTTGGGTGCATATTGAGCAGTCACTACTGAAATTGAAATTTATAAGGGAAAAAGTTGTGGGACGCATGTCTAACCTCACCATCCTATCTTATTGCAGTATTAGCGAGAACCACGATTAAATTGTCAAACCATGGGACGAAGCTGACTTGACTAGTGCATAGAGGCTACAAGAGGTTGTCAAGCTCTTGGAAAACAACTAGCAATTCGCATCTAACTCAGGCTACACTCAAGTGACTGAAATCACCAAAAGCCAATCGCTCATCGGCAAGCAAATCACATCCGTTACAGCATCAAATGACATCCAAACGTAACGAAACTTCTAGGAAAAGTTTATAAGATCTAAGCACACATGCTTATGGTCTCAAATCCCACTTTAGGTCAAGTTCCAAAATCGCGATTATTAACAGCAGTGGATTTTTTACCTAGTCGTTTTCGACCCAAAATGCATCTAAATGCTTAGCAATGATGCCCTAATACCCCACCTATGCTTAGTTTTTTATTTGAACATGTAAATTTCTAGTTATGACGAAATTAGACCGTGGGTCGGCGACGCCAAAAGCTACAAAATACTGTGAATGGCTTACGTCAATGTGTAGAGCTCTTACCTGCGGTTGCAATGCAACAAACGCATTCTCAATGTGACAACAGGGGAGGGAGTAGGAAGCGCGAAAAGGAGAGAAGTGAGCGTTGTTAGCTCACTCTGTGTATTTCTTATCCAGAAACTTAATAAAATCTTTACAAAGTTGGCTTTTATACCTTAGCCGAGGTCTAAAATGTGTAATGTCCGGCGCCCAAGACCTTTGAGACTCCACACTTATTGTATCTGCAACCTAGGTACACTAAGTGACCTATGCTTTACATCTTGTAACTCTTATTGAGCCCGTAGCACGTTACAATTATCACAATGGCTAAATAAATCAGGAAATTACAATACATGGCCATTTTGGAAAAGTGTGAAAAGTGTGTAACTCCAATCTTTACTACTTCTTCACTTTGATCTTCAATGTACATCCGTACATCTTCAGTCTTTAGCAGCTTCTGTTAACTGACGTTGACTCAGTTAACATTCCCCCCTTCCTATTTTAGTGCCCGTCCACGGGCACTGTTGAAAAAGTGTCCTTGGAGGCTGTGGAAGGTTTTGATTGGTTGTTGATAGGCTGATCTTTATTTTGTTGTTGGATTTGTTGATGAGGTTCAATTTGCTGCAACATCTTCATTGGTCTGAGTAGCCAATTTTGAGAGATGATGTTGCATTTGTCCGTTGTAATAGCATCATGATGAGGTTGTTGTTTATTTATCAAAAATATATACAAGGGAAGTAGAATGATGAGGTTCTAAATTAGGGTCTTATACCTGGATGACCAAAGGGAAAAAACCCAGTGGGAAAAAAGTGCCTTTGGGATATGCGCATTATTGGAGTACTTATTAGCATGGAAAATATTAATAAAGTACTGAAGGGATTATTTGTTGATAGATATGGAATTAAAAAAGCAGCAAATATGAGAGGGTAGCATGATGGAACATTGGTTTTCCTGTTGTAGTCCACTCAAGGTGCATAGGTGGAAGCAAAAAAGAGTTTCTAATGCATATGTCCAATGATGGGACATCCTATTTATGCATACACAGAAATGCATGGAAAACAATATGTTGTGCAAGAAATATTTTGAGGGGTTCTTCAGAAAGATGGTGTAGCTATAAAATCATATGACATGGCTTTGCAAGCTGGCACCCCTTTAAGAATGGTTTTCGTTGACGAGGATATGTTCTCTCATCTTACTGTGCACTGTGCGTGAGTGTTGGACTCTACGATATCACCAATTGTAAGATAATAGACTTTGACTCTTGTGCTCATCTCATCCAGCATGAGCGACACGACTTTAGATATGCTCAACTCTTCCAGCTTGAGCGTAAGACTAATAACTACGACTCTTAGCACAGAGTTTAATATGACTTAAACCTTTGGGACTAATGCTTTGCTCATTTTATAGCTCAGCAGCCCGACTCTGACTATGCCAAAGAGTGTTTTTTGCACCCTGGCCACTTGACTTTTTACATTCTTGTGCTTACTACAAACATTTCTTCATGTAAAAGTAAGCTTGAATCCTCAAAAAGAGGATTAGTGAAGGACCAAGCTGGCATTAAAGGTTTCTTTTTCCGTACCTATTTTATCATCTTTGAATCTGCGTTCGCGTTGGTTGGGTTGTCCTTCTTTGACTATGAAGACTCCACTGGTTGTTTGATTCTCCAATTAGGCCTGTTGATAGAAGTCTTTGATGTTGCTAGAGACCTTTGTTCACTTTTGGCATCTGGCTTTTAACTAGGAGCATTGGAAGACTTAGGAATCCAAACCTCTTGATGACCTTTGTAACTCCTTTGTTAACTTTGTTGAGCTTTAGGTCCTGCTAAGATCTTGAGATCTTCATGCAAGTCTGGTGTAGTTGCAGTTGTCTTGTGGTTGACTGGTAGCCAAATCTTTGTATACCCTGTGTAGAATTCTTGTCCAAGAAGAACATTCTTTGAGATCCATCTTTGTTTTCTATCCTCTCGTGAGTTGTGGTAGACTTTAGCATCTTTCAATGTGGTTTTGTTGTATAATTGATGCTTAGGTATCCTAGGATATTGTCGTGGTTGATACCTCGTGGGCCTTGTGTCTTGGGAGGGACTTGAAGTCACTTCATATGCTCTAGCATGTGATTTTGGCACCCATATCTGTCTGTTACCTCCATAGTACTCATGTTCCTTTAAGCTCCATTGTGATGCTATCCATCCCATGTGTTTGTCTTTCTGTGTTGATTCCCTGTCTTTAATCCAAACCGGATCATTGACTTTGACTAAACTGCTCTAAACAAACACTTGCTTGACTTTCCTTTGCTTTCTTGAGTACTTTGGCTGATATACCTTTGCTTTTCTGGGTGTCTCCTCAGAGATTTTAGTTGGGTCAGCAATTGACTTTAAGTCTTGAAAGCCTGAATTGCTTGAAGAAGCTGATCCATGAGGGTTCTTTGATGTAGAGGCATATGCTGTCACACCTTTTGTGCTAATCAGTGGAAGTTCCACTTTAGCTTTACCTTTGTCTGCAGAATTTTTCTTCTTTACCTCTAGTCTTGGTGGCATTCTCTGCTCAATAGCTTTCGTGGTTGCTTTTTGCTCTGTTTGATCTGCACTTACTATTGTTTGATTTGCTTTAAGCTCTTTTGAAGTTCTGATTGATGGAGATGAATCATCTTCAATAAGATCTGCTTTGATATAAGTCTCCAGTTTAACTGTGCTTGAGGACCTTGTGCTGTCGACCGCGAGTGACCAGTCTTGGTCTTCATTTGTTGTCTTTGATGACTGCATCCTGTTTTCATTTTATATCTCTAACATCTTCTGGGCCATTGGCATTCCCATTATGATGCCGTCTAGCATATCCTTTGTTGTGATCACGTGGAATTGAGCTATGATGATCTGTGAACTTACTTCAATGGTAGTGGAGATGATTCCCCAGCATTCTGCTCGTTTGTTTCCTGATATACTCACAAATTCAAGGGCATCTTCCAGTTGTGGATGACCACATCTTTTCCAAGTGCGAAAGGACATGAGGTTCTTATCTAGCTGAAAATCTAGCTTTACTTCTTTTGGCAACTTTTCTTCCCAACAATGTTGCACTTGATCATCTCAGGATTTCTTTCTGTATTGACTGATTTTGTTGTGGCAGTGTCCTTTGGTTGATCTTTATCTGCATCTTCTTTGCTTTGATCACCTGCTTCAATTGATGTTGACTCGTTTTGTTGTAATACTGTACCTTTTTCTTGCAAAACTGTTGAGCATTGTGTGCCTGCATTTGAGTAACTTTTGATCTTAGAAGATCAATTGTACTTACTAGTAAAATCTGTCTCTTCGGAGGAGATTTTGGTGGTAATCTTTGTATATCCTTCTGGACTTTAGCTTTCATTGACTTTGACTTTTCTATCACCTGTTATGGAAGCTTGAGGCTTTGCATCATCCTCAGATAGTCTTTGACTTCATTCGGGCCATCCATAGGGGTTTGTACAAGATCATGATCTTGCTGGTATTCATTACCATGTGCATTTTGATATGCATATGTGAGCTTGATCACATGTAACTGTTTGAACACTATGGGATTTGTCGGCTTTTGACTCTGACTTGTGGAGTTCAGCTGAAACTTTTGTCCCTGATAATCTTCATATAAGCATTTGTCTACAAATTTTGAGGGAATCTTGGTCAATTGGAAACTTCCAACAACCATATGATCCTTCAATGTTTTTATCTTTGAAGAGGTATGTTGGCTAGAAGCTCTAGGGCTTCTAACTGGTGTAGCATTTCCTAGTACATAAGCTGAGCTTGATGGATTTACAACTCCCCCCTTCCTAGGGTGATCACTATAGCCTACTTCATTGTAAGAGTTTAAAATTGTTTTGCTCTAGTATAGTCTCACCTTTTGGGATTGTGAAGGTACACTTTGGGCAGCACTGTTGACATTTGGCATCTGCAAACCTTCTACATAGTTTCCTATGTATCTTTGTGAAACATGACAAATGATTCCCCAAGTTAAGTTGTAGATAGCATTATCTTTGCCTTGATATTGTCTATCCCATGGGTCTCCTATGATATGAGCTTCTGTGGTTTCAGGACCCAATGCATCATAGATGCTAGACTTCCGTCTATATCTACAAGTGTTTTGATCAAAGTATATGCTCGTTTGGTCACAACATCAAAGCTTGATTTCCAATGGAGGAGAGTTTGGCTCTAAACAAATTTTTGGGTTCACCTAGGTAATATCCTTCAGCCCTAGAGAGGATGGGCTATAATAGATTCTTTCCTCTGAAATGAACCATCCTTTCTGATCTATCACTGGACTCACTTCTATGAGCTGATATGTGGGCCATTCAAACACTGGTTGATCCTTTTTGTACAGTTTCCCTTTTTGGTCCACATAGTGTGCATATGAATTATGTGTACCATACAAAGCTAACATCATTATGTTTGATATGTCCCTTAGACTTGTGAATGATTGCACACTTGTGTCAGTGGATGCAAAATCATTTGCAAATTTAACACTCTTCTCAACCTTTGGTGATATCTCGACACCTTGACTAAATTCATGCAAGAATTTGTTGTTCAAAGAATCAATTTTAAGCTTTTCAGGTGCCTGTGTATTTTTATGCTCATTTTGAACTTGCAATGTTTTTACTCGTGCTTCTAATGGTAATGCAGAATCATCTGATTGCATTAAAAGTGACAAGTCAGTTGCACTTACATCGAGATTCGCATTTCCAATTTGCTATGTACTTTGCTTTGTAGATGATATGTCCCTTTTGTCTGGATTTCTTGGACAATCTTCAGGAAAATGTCCACCTTTTCATCCACAATCTGAGCAATATGCCATGACTGGTGGTATTTCAAATGGTTTTGTCATGTCAAGCTCTAGCTGAGAAGTTTCTGGTTCTATGCTTGCCCAGTTGTCAACATCTTCTTTTAAAACACTAAGCATCAAGCTATAGGTTGCTCCATCTTGACCTTTGTACCATCTTTGGTTTGATTCTCCAATTAGACTGGCTTCTATTGGCTGATCTGTTGGATCTTGCAATTCTGGTTCTCGATTATAGATCTGACCACTGTAATCCATGTACAATGATTTTGATTGCATATGCACCAATTGGATGCTTTGCTGACTTGTGCAGATTTCTGGATAAACACTTGGGTTGATTTTTTGCACTTTTATCTGCACTTCATCTTTAAGCTTGCAATACCTGGCTCCACTGAAGTCAATGAACATCTGGGAGTTCTCTGAATCTTGCTTTACTCTGATCAATAGGATCTTGGCTCCTGTGTTTCTTTTGTTGTTCATCAAGTATCTATGGCCTTTTGAATCTGTATACAAGACTTTATCCCCATTGTAGCCATGAAGCTGTAAAATCTGCTCTGTTGCACTTGTACATGTGTTACCATTGCTACTGGCTTGCTCTGCTGTACTTGAACTCTCGGCTCGATTTGAGTCCATGTTGACTGGTTTGTAAAAACTGTCTCCTAGCAGATTTTGGTATTGATTAGCAAAAAATTTTACGCTCGAGTTTGATAAGACTGCTTTTGCCAAAGTACTTTTGGCAGTTGATTTCTCTTAGACTCACAAGAGTTGATTAACACTAGCTCAAAAGTGTCAGAATTGATTGTATCCTTTGAAATAATGAAAATCTATGCCTTGAATAACCTAACCTACAGATTAGATTGTTGTCCATTTTTTCCACTTGACTTGAATTCAGCTCTGTCAAGCTCCCAATTCTTTGCCTGCAACCTGGTTCTTCAATTTGAGCTAAGTGAGTCAGCAAATGAGATTTCCAAATTCTATCCTTGCAAGGAGCTAAAGGGATAATCTGCAACTTGAAACTGAGTTAACAGGTACCAATTTGGATCTTGACCAGTGGCCTTGTATTATGTTGTTCTAGCACTGTACAAGCTCAAAAGTCCAAAATCTTGTTTCTGGGGCTCAAAAGTAAATAATCCCGATTATTTAATTTCCTCAGTTTTTATAATTTTTAAGCTTGTTTTGCCAAGTAATTACCTTGTTGTGGTCTCTGGACAAGTTTGGTTGAGTTTGATCGAGATTTGTCCAAGTTATGATATGTTTAGTGTCCGGCAGACTCTGATTCCAAGAATCTGGCTTAAGACTCAATTTTGTGATCTAAATTTCACCAAATTTGATTTGTGGAGTTTACTTGATGTGCTTGACCCTGTGGTATACTCAATTGTGCAAAATTTTTCAATTTTGGAGCAAAAGTAAATATTCGCGATTATTTACTACTGTTTTTTTTTTAGATTTTTTTTTCAAAAGTAAATAATCGCGATCGTTTTGGTGATTTTTGGTCATCTGAGCATGTACACTTGTTTAACACATCAAGATAAGCCTATGAGTCAAGTTTCACTGAATTTGAACAAGATTTACCAAGTCATACTCAAGTTCTCGACATTCAGTACAGATTTTAGTTTTTATCAAGGTTTTGGTGTGTTTTGTGATCCAAACTTCATGAGCCTTCACAAAAGATGTTTGCAATCATGCTTAGAGTCTATGGTATCAATCTTGATCAGTTTTGAGCCAAAAGTTCATAATCGCAATTATTAACTTTTGACCTAAAACACAACTTTTTCCCTAAACAACCTTTTTATGATCTCTTTTGAGCCTATGAATCAAGTTAAAACTTAATTTGGATAAGATTCATCAAGTCAGACTCAATTTCTCAACATTCAGTGTTAACAAGTTTTTGGCATGTTTTGTGATCCAAATGTTTTGTGCCTTTACAAAAGTTGTTTGTACACATGTAATGAATCACTGGTATCAATCTTGATCAGTTTTAGCCAAAAGTTCATAATCGCGTATTAACTTTTGACCTAAAATGACAACTTTTTTCAACTTTTTCAAAGGAGAGTCTTTTTATGATCTATTTTGAGCCTATGAATAAAGTTAAAACTTAATTTGAACAAGATTCATCAAGTCAGACTCAATTTCTCGACATTCAGTCAGATTTCAGTTTTTAGCAAGTTTTTGGCATGTTTTGTGATCCAAATCTTTTGTGCCTTTACAAAAGTTGTTTGTATACATGTAATGAATCAATGGTATCAACCTTGATCAGTTTTGAGCCAAAAGTTCATAATCGTGATTATTAACTTTTGACCTAAAATGATAACTTTTTTCCTAAACAGTCTTTTTATGATCTCTTTTGAGCCTATGAATCAAGTTAAAACTTAATTTGGACAAGATTCATCAAGTAAGACTCAATTTCTCGACATTCAGTCAGATTTCAGTTTTTAGCAAGTTTTTGGCATGTTTTGTGATCCAAATCTTTTGTGCCTTTACAAAAGTTGTTTGTACACATGTAATGAATCACTGGTATCAACCTTGATCAGTTTTGAGCCAAAAGTTCATAATAGTGATTATTAACTTTTGACCTAAAATGACAACTTTTTTCAACTTTTTTCCTAAACAGTCTTTTTATGATCTCTTTTGAGCCTATGAATCAAGTTAAAACTTAATTTGGACAAGATTCATCAAGTCAAACTCAATTTCTCGACATTCAGTCAGATTTCAGTTTTTAGCAAGTTTTTGGCATGTTTTGTGATCCAAATCTTTTGTGCCTGTACAAAAGTTGTTTGTACACATGTAATGAATCACTAGTATCAACCTTGATCAGTTTTGAGCCAAAAGTTCATAATCGTGATTATTAACTTTTGACCTAAAATGACAACTTTTTTCAACTTTTTCCCTAAACAGTCTTTTTATGATCTCTTTTGAGACTCTGAGTCAAGTTAAAACTTAATTTGGACAAGATTCATCAACTTTATCAACTGTTTCGTGTCCGCAGACTCTGATTTCAAGAATCTGGCTTAAGTCTCACTTTTGTGATCCAAATTTCACCAAATTTGATTTGTGGGGTCTACTTGCTATGCTTGACCTTGTGGTATGTCCAAATATGCAAGATTGTCAATTTTTAGAGCAGTTGTAAATAATCGTGATTATTTACTTCTGCTAAATTTTTGCAAGTTTTTGTTCCAATCTTGTCACAGATCTGTTAAGCACCTCAAGTTAAGGTCTCTAACCAAGTTTCATCAAGTTTGGACTATTTTTGGTCAAATGGTCATCAGTTTTCTATCCGCATACTGACTTTGCAAATTTGGTCACAATTTTCATACGATGATCCAAATCTTACCAAATTTGGTTTGTGGGCTTATTACAACATGGTAAAACTAGTGGTATGCTGACTTGATCAAAAAGTTAAAAAATGGGACAGATGTAAATAAACGCGATTATTTACAACTAGCAACTTTTTTCATCTTTTTGATCAACTGAGCATATACACATGTTTATCACATCAATATAAGCCTATGAATCAAGTTTCATCAAGTTTGGACAAATTTTTCTCCAATTTACACTCAAGACTCAAAAACTCAGGTCAAACTTTAGTTTTTACCCAGTTTTTGTCTATTTGGTGATCCAAATCTTTTGGGCCTTTACAAAAGTTGTTTGTATACATGCAAGGAGTCAATGGTATGAACCTTGGTCAAATCTGAGCTGAAAGTTCATAATCGCGATTATTAACTTTTCGCCCAAAAATGACACTTTTTTGAACTTTTTCACTGGACATTCTTTTCATGATCTATTTTGAGTGTAATGGAATTAATTTGAGAGTAGCGGAAATTAATGAGAGTACGTTTGAGAAATGACTTTGTGAGCATAGCAGGTGAACATAATTGAAGATAGCAACATAATCATAGCAATTAGTTAACTTGGCATGAACAATACTTTTGCAAGAGAGAGAATTTAGAGAACATGACAACAGTTGACAACCAGATTTATGTGGAGCCGGTCCCCCCTCCAATAGGCATTTGTATTATGATTTCTCCCATTAAGAGAGACTTATTACAATACAATCTTTGTGTTCCTTGTGACCTAGGTGATGCAATGAAGATGGAAAGCTTCATGCATCACAAACATAACATAAACTTGAAGAAAGCTTTAACTATCCCAAGCCTCAGTCCCAAGACCTCAAACACCTTCGAAGGTGGAGAGAGCTAGCAGGGAATGACGGTAGGGAAGAGGAAGAAGAAACATTTCGTAGGAGAAAGAATTAGTTCCTCACTTATCATAATTATTGTTGCTAGCATACATAATAGCATAGTAATGAAGAAGAAGGAGATGGCAAGCTTAAGCATTGAAGCATGGCTCTCGGTTGGATTTGCACTCCATATCCAAGAGTGCTGGTGTAGACTCTCAACCTCTACTTGCTTGGAGAAGGAGAGGGAGCTCTTGCACTTTGCATAGCACACAATGAGAGTGTTTGTGAGTGTGTGTGGGTGAGCTTAGCGGGTAGAGGATCCGTTTTTACCCTACGACATCTTTCCAAGATGGATGACTAATCCATTTGGTGCTTGGGAGACATAGCTGCCGCAAGCATGTCTACTCTTTAGTCCATTTCATTCTCCCAAAGTAGAGTGACAAATTCTACTTGCTGTTTGAGAGACGTCGTCATCACAAACATGATTCTAAGCATGCATACTAGTTAAATTTGTGTACAATTAAAAAGAGGACTAGTCTTATAAGACAAAAACATGAGTCATTTAAAAGAAATTTGTACATTTGCTTACTCTAATGTAGCATTGTAAGCATTGACAAGGTTCATACTATCCTTAAGCTGTATTCCTTGCATCCATCTAGCATCTTCAAAAGGATAATTTTTGAACTTAATAAGATACCGTCGGATAATCTTACCATGTCATAGTACCTTGTCTTCATGCCGAAGGATAGCTTCGGGTTGTAGCACCTCTTCTTGGTCTTCAACTTCGGGAGGGTCTTCAATAATTGGTTCTGTTGGTGGCTCTCCTTTGTAGGGCTTAAGTAGGCTTACATGAAAGGCATTGTGTATGAGCCAATGGTTGGGCAACTTGAGTTGATAAGCCATCTCATTGATAGGCTTCAAGATTTGGAAAGGACCATAGTATCTTTTTGCTAGTTTAGCATAATACTTTTGATGGCCCATAGGATTTTTACCCGTCATTTGCCTTAATCGACCTTAGGAAACTTGAGTAAGACCCAATCATTTTCTTTGAACATTAAGGCTCTTCTGTGCTTATTAGCAACATCTTTTTGCCTTTATTGAGAGATGGATATAGCCTCCTTAATCTTTTGAAAAGATTCTTGCAGGTCACGGCTATACTCATCGGTGGAGAAGATCTTCCCATGTACTTTGAGTAGCAAGGGACTTTTAGGTCTTCCCTCAATGATTGCAAAAGGTGCTTTTCCCGTAGAAGTATGTACAGTATTATTGTAGGCATACTCTACAAGAGGTAAGTACTTTTCCCATTGTGAGCGTTGATCTACTTCGGTAACATAAGTCTTGAGTAGATCGAGTATCGTAAGATTGGCTATCTCACTTTGGCCATCCGTTTGTGGGTGATAGGCCGAAGAGAAATTCAATCTTGTTCCTAGATTTTCAAAGAGACCTTTCCAAAAATTACTCGTCATTCTAGGATCTCTATTCGACACAATGGATGTGGGTAATCCATGGTGCTTGAAAATCTGAGATATGAAGAGAGTTGCCATTTGATGTGCCTTAATAGTCTTTTTGACAAGAATAAAATGTGCTTGCTTGCTAAATTTTCCATATTCTTGTATTCCCATGGATAGACTTGGGTAATCCAAAGATGAAATCCATGGATATACTCTCCCATGGTGAATTTGGGATAGGCAATGGCTGGAGTAATCCAGGTTGCTTCCCTCTATCATACTTGGTCTTTTGGCATACTACACATTTGAAACATACTCTTGTATGTCCACTTTCATGGTAGGCCAATAGAAGTACATCTCTACTCCTCGGAGAGTAGATTGAATACCTCTATGCCCCGCATATGGAGGAGCATGGGATTCATGCATAACTTTCTCACGAAGGGAATGGGTAGCACATAGCCTATTGCCATGGAGAAGATAACCATCCTGAAAGGTGAATGGTTCCTCTTTCTTCCCCAAAGCAAGGGCTGAAATTATGTCTCTAAAGTCAGGGTCAGTAGCATACTCATCTATCATAGAGGATAGATCATTGTAAGTAGCTATAGACACCAGATTAACTTTTGGTCGTCGTGAAAGTGCATCGGCCACTTGATTGTGCTTGCCAGCTATGTGAGCAATATGGAAATTAAATTGCGAAGAAAATTTGTCCACCTCATTTGTTTGTCGGAAAGCTTGGTTTGCGTCATGAAATACTTGAGACTTTGGTGGTTGGTGCGTAGGATAAATGGAGTCCCCAATAGGTAGTGCTTCCATGTGTCTAGGGCATGTAGAAAAGCTAATAGCTCTTTCTCATAGATGCCCAAGACTCTTTCTCATCAGTATTGAGCCTTCGGCTCTCATATGCTATGGCATGCCCTTCTTGAAGCAAAACTGCTCCAAGGCAATCACCACAAGCATCACATTGGACCTCAAAGGGCTTTGAGAGATCCGGAAGCACGAGGACTGGTTGGGAAGTAAGCTTCTCTTTGAGCTTATCAAAATCATTTTGCTCCTTAGCATTCCATACATACTTAACGTTCTTCTTAGTTAAGTCGTGTAGTGGTCCTACTACTTGAGAGAATTTTGCTATGAAGTGTCTATAGTATGCGCACATACCAATAAAGCTTCTTAGCTCATGTAGATTTCTTGGGTTAGGCCATGATTTTATTACCTCTAACTTTGATGGATCCATACGGATACCATCGTGAGAGATAATATGACCTAGGTATTGAATCTCTTGAAGGGAGAATTCATTTTTCTTTTGGTTGAGAAAAAGCTTGTTCTCCCTCAATGCTTGAAAAATCACTTGGAGATGTTGCTTATATTCCCCCAAAGACTTGGAGTAGATGATGATATCATCAAAGAACACTCCAGTGAATTTGCGATATGGTCTAAAAATTTTCTCCATCAGACGATTGACGTAGCTGGTGCATTAGTCAAGCCAAAAGGCATGACTAGATATTCATAAAGACCAAACGTTGTGCGAAACACGGTCTTTAAGATATCTTCATCCACTATCCTTATTTGATGATAGTCACTCTTAAGGTCAATCCTACTAAAGTAGGTAGAGCCTTGTAGCTTATCAAACAGATCTTCTACCCGAGGCACGGGAAATCTGTTTTTGATAGTGATATGGTTTAGTGCTCGATAGTCCACACACATACGGTATGTACCATCTTTGTTTTGCACTAAAAGGATTGGAGAACAAAAGGGAGAGGAACTAGGCCTCACCATCCCTTTGTCTACCAATTCCTGTACTTGCCTCATGATCTCCTCTTGTTGAGCTTGTGAGACTCGATAAGGAGGTTACGGTTAGGCGGTGAGCTTCCTGGAAGGGGCTCAATGCGATGGTCATCATCCCCTCGTGTTGGAGGTAAGTCCATAGGGATATCATCAATAAACACATCTTGGAATCCTTTTAGAAAATTAGACAAGTCTAACTCTTCTTGATTCCTACCATTTACATTTAATGAAACATTAGTATCTTTTAGAGACTCTTTGACAAAAATCATGTACGCAGAAACTGAGCTCTTCATTGACTTATCAAAAACAAGAGGATTTACAAGTGGAATAGTGCAACCACGCTCACTAGAATCTATATACATGTTCTTTCCCCTGTAGGTGAAGTAGATTCTCCTTTCAGGGAACTTCATGTTTGCAGCCATGCGATCAAACCATGGTGCCCCTAGGATAGCATCCTCATGTTGGAGAGGAGATATGAAGAAGTCTTCTTTGTCGACATAGATTTGGACATGAAGCCTCAACTTCCCAATCAAGGGAGTAACGGAGGCTTGCTGTCCCTTGAAAGCTGCGTCAGCCATTACCATATCTCCCATCTCAAAAGCTTGAATGCCCAACTTGGCGGCCAACTCCATTGATATGAAGTTCAGAGTAGAGCCAGGGTCAAACAAGATGAAGGCATCATGCTCTCTTATCTTTCCCCAAGCATTGGAAACTGATGATCCTTTGCAAACAATGAGCATCCTCTTTTGGAGCTTCGATGGTGGAAGCCCTAGGAGTATCATTGCGAGTATTCTTCTTGGGGCAAGAACGATAGACGTGTCCTTGCTCCCCACACTTGAAACACTTATGATCCTTGCGAAAAGCTTCAAGCTCTTCAGGATAGAGTTTGTTTTTACCTTTGTAAACTCCCTTCTCCTTGGACCGATTGTTGTTGTTGTTGGAAGTGATTGGGAAGTATTTTGAACATTGGTTTCCCATTTGCATCATTTTTGTCTTTGTTTTCCATGGGCTTGACATTACGTCTAGCCCCTTGATGGAAATTGATGCGTAGAGCAACCATGGTGTGATGGATTACTTCGCTAATAGTACCGGGCCGTTGAGAGTTGATGTATTCGGCCATCTCTTCAGGTAATCCCGCACATAATTGTTGCCTTTGCTCGGCAAAGTCTATCGTTTGAAAGATAGTAGCCTTGAGATGTAAATCCCAAAACTTGTCTACATACTTGTGGATAGACTCATGAGAGAGAAGCTTCAAGCTGCACCATTCAGTAAGCACTTTGTCTTTTGCATCGCTTGCAAGGAATTGCTTCATGATGGAAACTCGTAGAGTTTTCCATGTCTTTGGGGCTTCACCATTGCCACGAAGGCTAGCCCACCATTGACGAGCTTATTTTTGGAAGTGCATAGCTACATGGCGTAGCTTGGAGGACTCTGTGAAGCCCTCATCTCCAAAGGCCGCATCAAATTTCTGGATGAAGGCCAACACTTTGTCAGTAGCACCAAAGGTGCCATCATAGGTGAGAAAAGAGATACTCTTTCCTCCCTCCTTGAACTTCTTTAGCTTTTGTGACCATCGCCATGTAGGAAATGATTTGTGATGTCCTCCCCTCTTGTATTCTCTAGGAGAATAGCCATAACTTTCATCGGAAGAGGAGGAAGGTGAAGAAGAAGGAGAAGAGGGTGACCTCTTCCTAGCCCTTTTCTTCCTTTGTTTCCTCTCTTGCCTTTCAGAGTGATGAGGAGAAGGACTATGTGTTGATCTTTTCCTCTTGGGAGAAGTGGGCGATCGTCTAGATCGCCATCTTCGTGGAGCCACATCTTTAGAGGAACTTAAACTTTCATTGCTTTCTTGCTCTTTGGATTCCTCCTCTCGAATGGGAGAGAGTCTTCTTTTGGGGGTCTCTTCAAGAGGCCTCCTAAGCTCTCTCCTCTTGGAGAGGAAGGGAAATTCCATAAGCACGAAGTTGTTGAGTAACTTCGGCTTGCAAAGCAGGGTTGCCCATAGCTTGTTGCAACCTAGTGACGAGATAATTCACAAACATGGGAGCATCATCATTAGCACCTTCATGTGCAAAATCAAAGCTATCAATGTTCATTCTACTCTCTTGATTATTGTCATCCATGTTAACAAAATTTATGTATGTACTTAGTGTATGCTTTGGCAATTCAAAACCTTAGTTGCCACTCCTCTTAGCCTTTGAAAATCAGCTCTTAAGTATCTACACCCACAGCTCGAAGTGGTTAATTATACAGAGTAGAGGAGTAGGTCTAACATAGCAGAGTTGTTGAGGGCTAGCTCCTTTCGGACTTCTTATTGGCTCAATAATGGTAAAGCTGTAGGCAAGTCTAAAAAGACTCCATTATTAAGTCCAAAGCTCCCGAGGTGTGCACCATCCCCCACATAGTGGGCTCAACAAAACCGATAATAGATCCCAGTTCCACTTACCCTAATATAATTAACAACATCAACCATTTATAGGCTACTTAAGAACCTCTCTTCTTAAGCAAGAAAAGAGAACCAAATGCTCTCATAACAATGTAATGGAATTGGCCTATTTAATTTGAGAGTAGCGAAAATTAATGAGAGTATGTTTGAGAAATGATTTTGTGAGCATAGCAGGTGAACATAATTGAAGATAGCAACATAATCATAGCAATTAGTTAACTTGGCATGAACAATACTTTTGCAAGAGAGAGAATTTAGAGAACGTGACAACAGTTGACGACCGGATTTATGTGGAGCCGGTCCCCCCTCCAATAGGCATTTGTATTATGATTTCTCCCATTAAGAGAGACTTGTTACAATACAATCTTTGTGTTCCTTGTGACCTAGGTGATGCAATGAAGATGGAAAGCTTCATGCATCACAAACATAACATAAACTTGAAGAAAGCTTTAACCATCCCAAGCCTCAGTCCCAAGACCTCAAACACCTTCGAAGGTGGAGAGAGCTAGCAAAGAATGAGGGTAGGGAAGAGGAAGAAGAAACATTTCGTAGGAGAAAGAATTAGTTCTTCACTTATCATAACTCTTGTTGCTAGCATACATAATAGCATAGTAATGAAGAAGAAGGAGATGGCAAGATTAAGCATTGAAGCATGGCTCTCGGTTGAATTTGCACTCCATATCCAAGAGTGTTGGTGTAGGCTCTCAACCTCTACTTGCTTGGAGAAGGAGAGGGAGCTCTTGCACTTTGCATAGCACACAATGAGAGTGTTTGTGAGTGTGTGTGGGTGAGTATACCCCTTAAGAAACCCCCTAGCTTGCTTGGGTTGACCCCCCCTTGTAGCTCATGCTTGAAGCTCATTGGACCCGTCCAGGCCTAGCCAATCATAAGCAAGAGGCATTACAAGCAGCAAGGGTAGCCTTGAGACAAGTGTCCCCCTTTTCCCTTTGAGAGAGAGGGCTAGATAAATGCTAAATCAATCAATTAAATATCCTAGATTTTTATTGGACCCCTTGGGTGGCCAACCAATAGGCTTCAGGCACACCATGAGGGCAACATGAGGAGGAACTTGACAAGTGTCCCTTTTGCTTTCTTTGTACCATGCATACCTTGTGTGAGTGTGTGGGTGTTCTCTCTCATCCCCCCTCAATGGAGTTGTGGAAAGTGTCTAGAAACACTAGTTTTCTTGTTTTTTATGGTTTCTTGAGCATTGATTTTAAGACTTGTCTCTCCTTTCAATCGTTTTCCAAATCCTAATCTAAATGTACAATCCTAAAATCCTAAAGGCACTCAGCAAGTATGATTACTTCCAAGCTACCTCTACACAGCAAAAGACGACAATCTTAAGCTATGCGGTTTCTAAAAAGAAAGTTTTACTCTAGGTGAACCTAGAGGAAGTTAATGGACAAAGCTACACAAGACGCTCGTGTTTTCCCTAGTTTAGGTCTATTCATCCCCGGCAACGGCGCCAAATATGGGGCGCATGTCTAACCTCACCATCCTATCTTATTGCAGTAATAGCGAGAACCACGATTAAATTGTCAAACCATGGGACGAAGCTCACTTGACTAGTGCATAGAGGCTACAAGAGGTTGTCAAGATCAGAAAACAACTAACAACTCGCATTTAACTCAGGCTACACTCAAGTGACTGAAATCACCAAAAGCGAATCGCTCTCATCGGCAAGCAAATCACATCCGTTACAGCATCAAATAACATCCAAACGTAACGAAACTTCTAGGACAAGTTTATAAGACCTAAGCACACATGCTTATGGTCTCAAATCCCACTTTAGGTCAAGTTCCAAAATCGCATTTTTGACCTAGTCATTTTCGACCCATAATGCATCTAAATGCTTAGCAATGATGCCCCAATACCCCGCCTATGCTTAGTTTTTTATTTGAACATGTAAATTTTTGGTTATGATGAAATTAAGCCGCGGGTCAATGACACCAAAAGCTACAAAATACTGTGAATGGATTATGTCAATGCATAGAGATCTTACCTGCAGTTGCAATGCAACAAACGCATTCTCAATGTGACAACCGGGGAGGGAGTAGGAAGCGCGAGAAGGAGAGAAGTGAGGGCCGTTAGCTCACGCTGTGTAATTCTTATCCAAAAAATTAATAAAATCTTTACAAAGTTGACTTTTATACCTTAGCCAAGGTCTAAAATGTGTAATGTCCGGCGCCCAAGACCTTTGAGACTCCATACTTATTGTATCTGCAACCTAGAGGTACACTAAGTGACCTATGCTTTACATCTTGGAACTCTCATTGAGCCCGTAACACGTTACAATTATCACAATGGTTAAATAAATCAGGAAATTACAATACATGGCCATTTTGGAAAAATGTGAAAAGTGTGTAACTCCAATCTTTACTGCTTTTTCACTTTGATCTTTGATGTACATCCGTACGTCTTCAGTCTTTAACAGCTTCAGTTAACTGACGTTGACTCAATTAACAAAAGTCAAAAGTATTTTCTGTATTGAGTTTGGAACAGTCCCTTCCCCCTTCATTGCATGGGAAAAATATGTCAAAAAGGTTCAACAACTGCTGCATTCTTCAAAGAAGATAGCCAAGGAGACTAGGGCTAAGAGGAGAATGATGATAGCTAGTCAAATTCTTCAACTAGAAGAAATTTCCAATTACTTAGATCCCCCTCCTTCTGAACTTTTGTCTCTGAGAGAATATACTAGAGAGTTTTGGGTTGGGAAGTTGGATAGACCTACTAAGAATATGTTTGAGCTATTACAAAATAAAAAATCCAAAGAGTTTTTCCCCTTTGTGAAAGATGATATTGGCTCTCTTGCTAGTTCTCACAAAGGGAACATGGCTATTGCTCATAAGTTCTTTTCACAGATCTTATATGACCCTCCTAAGAGAACTAGGGCAATCCAAGAAGCAAGAGTACAAATTGCTCTAAAGAGAAATAAATTTGTGTCTATGCAAAGTGCCAAGCTTCTGGATCAGCCCATCTTTGAGGGGGAGATTAGAGAAGCCATATCTAAGCTTAAATATGGTAAGTCACATGGGATGGATGGAATCCCTAATGAGTTTTTTTGTTGAATATTAGGACTTTCTAGCTCCTTGTCTCTCTAGTATCCTCGCAAGAGGCCACTAGGAGAGGGGCTCTTCCTGCTAGTATCAACACAGGAGTTGTTAAACTCATTTATTAAAAAGGAAGGAAGGAGGATTTGAGTAATTGGAGGCCTATTACATGTCTGACAACCCTCTGTAAGATTTTTTCCCTATGTCTGGCTAGAAGGATCAGCCTAGGATGGATCATATTATTCTTAAAGAACAGAAATGCTTCATAAGAGGCAAATTTATCCTTGATGCTATAATTACTTTGTGGGAAGGAATTGAGCATGCATTAGAATCTAGTCAAGATTTTTACTATTTTAAAGTAGATTTTGACAAGGTTTATGATATAATGGAGTGGGACTTTATCCTCATGTCTTTGTATGACATTGGCTTTGGGAAGAAATTTATAAAGTTTGTACATGTTCTGCTTGGTAATGCTTATGCAGGGATTGCAATAAATGGGGACCTCACAGATGCAATTCACTTAATGAGATCCAAAAGGTAGGGATGCCCTCTTGCTCCTCTACTCTTTGCTATTTCTTCAGATGCTTCAGGTTGTCTTATCAAAGACAAGATCAGTGAAGGTAAGATCAAAGGGATCAATATCCAGGGTGCCTCCTGTGCTTTATGCCTACAACAATTTGCTGATGATACCAATGCTCTGATGCAAGCTAATAGAGATTCAATGAATTGTTTTCTTGAATGCATTAACTTGTTCTGTTTAGCCAGTGGCTCTATAATATCAATCACACCAAGACTGGGTTCAAGTCTTTGAATGGGGAGGTGCCTGCCTTAGTCAGTAATGCTTGTTAGTCAGCATAGTCTTCAGGCTCTTGGGTATTCCTATGGGGTTGAGAGTCTCAATGGATCATAGATGGAAATGGGTCCTTGACAGATTTAGAAAGAAATTTTTTCAATGGCATAACATGTAGCCAAATTTGTCTTCAAGATTTTTTATTCTTAATCATTACTTGGTGCTCTCACTGATCTATTTCATCTCTTGCTAGAAACCTACCAAGATGCAATTAAACTAAGTCATCTAGCTGTCCAGAATTCTTCTATGGGGTGGTAATGATCTTGGTACAAAAGTCCCAAAGGTAGCATGAAATATCTCTTGTATGCACGAAACCAGAGCAGGGTTGGGTGTTTTGGATCTTGACAAGCTGGCATTAAACTTAGCTGCTAAGTGGATTTACAGAGCTGTATAGTCTAATGATCTTTGGGCTTGTCTTCTCAGGAACTCGTCTTCAAAGTTTCATCTGAAAACTACAAGGTTTGGATAGATTTATCCATCTGGGATATTATGACTCCTCCTGTGGAAACTAGATGTCCTAATCATTCCATCGCAGCCAGATTCTAGAATGCTTGGTTAGATATAAAGAAGAATTGGCTTCTCCCTGCTGACATGTTGGCTAACACTGACATTTATTTGCAGGACTCAATTTGGTTTGGGCACCTCCCATACAAGGATAGGGCAACTCTCAACATCAAAGCCCACAAATGCTTCAAGAAGGGGTTGAGGACTTGGGGAGACTTACATCACCAAGGTAGACTGCTTTCTCATAATGAAATTTCTAACAAATTCCAATTGTCCTTTGGCTATCTTGCAGATATTATCAACAAGCTTCACCTCATTCAGGAGCTCAAAACTTACAGGAGTCTCACTTCCTGTAAAGACAACTCACTTCTATTTGTAGCTCGCCAGATTTTTAGGAAACTTGACTGCATCCCAAAGTTTGATGCTGCTCTCAAAGAGAAACTCAATAAAAAATGGAAAGTATCTTGGAGTAGAAAACAATGGATATACAGGTTTAAAACCATTTGGAGTTTCCCCATTCCAATAAAGCACTCTATCCTCAGTTGTTTGGTTCTCCATCAAGGCTTGTGGACATGCAAAATGGCTCTAAAGGCAGACATTAATAATGGAGAATGTCCCAGATGTGGGCAACATGAAGATGTCCTTCATCTGTTCATGTTGTGTCCAAAGCTTAAACCCCTTCTGCAAGGTCTCACCATAGCCTATGCAACCTTCCATCCTCATCCCTTCACTTATTTAGAATTGCTACTTGGAGAATGTAAAGACCTAGATATTCCCCTCTAGAATATATGGAGAAATGCCTACATCTAGTTTGCTTGGATCCAAAGACTAGATACCTTGTATAATGTCTCCGAGTCCAAGACCTCTTACACCTTTGTAGCTAAAATGAAATATTTAGCCAAGTTCTCTCTGCAGCTTGTAAGGCTTGTTTCCTCCGATCCTCTCTGTTCCATCCAAAGGTCTTTGCCTTGTAATCAATGGAGATCTAAATTGTTGTCCCTCTACTCTAGAGAAAGAGCAATTATGGTAGAATCATGTAGTCTTCTTTAACCCTTCTTGATGGGACTGCCTCTTTCCATGCCTTTGAGGCCTTGTACTTCCTTACCCTTCCTTTTTTATTACAAACTATTGTCTTTCAAAAAAAAAAAGTGGCTCTTTAGTGAAAATTTGAAATACCAACTTGCACAAATTTCTAAACAATATCAATATTGGTCTTGAAAAAAGCGCCTTGAAGACAAATCCAAATTTATCTTCAAATATCAGATTTGCATTGAATAGCTAAATCCCCCCCAAATTACCTCTTTTTTCTCTTGATTAAGATAAGGCAATACAATGAGAAAAAAGGGGGTAAGATCCAACACTTGGGGTTGGACAACCCAAAGGAGGAAGGGATATATACATGAGAGAAAAAAAAAGGGATATCAAAATAAATCTACATATAAATCATCTGTAGTCTGGTAACTGAATAGATCCCACAAGCTTTACTAAACCAAAGCTGCCATTTGAACTCTTTAAACACTTGTGAGAGTGAAGAATCAGCAACATCCTTCAATAGACTAAGAACCTCCTTGTTGATTCTTTTAATGTCCACTTCTAATTTATAAGAGGGCTCACAACTTCTTCCTGTAAAGAGGGCCTCATTTCTTGTTGTCCAAACATTCCACAGATACTGAGCTCTCCACATGTTCCAAAGGGTTACATCTAGATCTTTGATATATCCAATCAAAAAATTCTTAGCTGTTAATGGTTGAGATAATAGACCGCTCACTCTTTTTTGTATGGTAGTCAGACTACTCTGATTATGAGGACAGTAAAAGAAGATATGTTCAAGAGTTTCCTCTTGTCTTTTGCATCTGGGGCAGATTCCTGATACTCCTATGATGTCCTTTGCTTTGGTTCCTATCCATATAGCTCTATGAAGGATGAGCCACAATAGGAAGCTAACCTTAATGGCCTGTGGAAAAGCCCAGATTATCTTGAATCTGTACTGCCATTGCTTTGCACTCCAATCCAGTTTCCATTTCTGGTTCAGCTTTTTCCTTAAATGCTCAGGCATACATCCTTTAGCTTTGTACTGTTGGTAGATAACTTGAGCTATTCCTTTGAGTGTCAGGGCTTGAGGACAAGCCTTAGTGCTAATGTGCATCATGTCCAGAAGCTTGGAGATCCTGGCAGATACTTCTTGAGCTGTATACCTAGACAAATCAAATACAGCCATTTAATCATTAGCGGTTAACCACCTCCTTCTTTGTAAAGATTTTTCCAGGAAAGCACTCCTTTCTTAAATGCTCCATGAGATTTTCTAGTAAGCTTTAGTTTGCATTTATAAACTGATTGTCCAATCCATATAGAATCCTGCAGTAGCAGAAAATGAAAGTTAGAAGAAATGATAAGGGGAAGTTGTTTGTCTGTTTAATTTCCTGCCAGGAAGCCCACATCCTTTTGATTAGCTCTGATCCTTTTGATTAGCTCTGATCCCTTAAATTTACACTAGTATTGGGTACATATAATATCCATGAGTATCAGTCCTTTCCAGCTGGGGTAGTTTTTCAAAACAAATATCTTTGTGTCTTTTTTTATTAGACAAGCCCAGTAGTCTGTTGAATCAACTGCTCTTGCTATCCACTTGGCCGCCAATTTGGCTGCTTGCCTTGTTATTTCCATAATGCCTAGCCCTCCATAATGCCCAGTCCTCCTTGTTCTTTTGGCAAGCAACAGGTGCTCCAACTAACTTTACTCATTTTTCTAAAGTCAGTTGTTCCCCCCCATAAAAATCTTCTGGCCAACTGAATGATTTTGTTGATTTGTGTCTTGGAAAGCTTCCAACAGCAAAAGAAATAGATTAAAGTTGATAGCAGATAATTGTTTAATACAAAAACTCTAGAAGCCAGTGAACCTTGCATAGATTGCCAGGCAAAAACTTTCCTTCTGAACTTGTCTAGTACCCAATCAAATCTCTGGCTGAGGGTGATCTTGAACCCCATTGCGATTCCAAGTAGTCTGAATATTTGTCCATCTACGATTTCTTTGCATCCTGCATCAATAACAATCTGAGGAGTGTCCCCAGTACTGCATTTAAAACCAGTTTTATGATGATTGATGATTGAACCACTAGCCAAGCAAAATGTATTTAAGCAGTCCCAGAATGCATGTATGGATTGGTTGTCATTAGCCATCAAAGAGTTAGTATCATATGCAAACTGTTGAAGACATAAAGGGTTAGTTGAATCAGGAATGTTGATGCCTTTAATTTGACCTTTCTGTATGCAATCCCTGACCAGCCAGCCCAAAGCATCTAAAGAGATTGCATACAAAAGAGGGGCTAGAGGGCAGCCCTGTCTAGTAGAGCAGGTGAGGTAGATATTTTTTGTGAGCTGACCATTGATAGCTATCCTGGCAATGGCATTGGCAAGCAATATATGAACAAATTTGATAAAGTTTCTGCCACATCCAATGTCCTGTAAAGATTAAAGAATGAAGGACCATTCCATTTTGTCATCAAGCCTTATCAAAATCAATTTTGAAGAATATGTAGTCATGACCAGTGTTTTGAGCATGTTCCATGGCTTCCCAAAGTGTGATGATAGCATCTAGAATGTGATGATAGAATCTAGAATGTATCTACCCTTGATAAATCATTTTGTTCCTTAAGGATAATATGGTCCATGATGGGGCTGAGTCTTTTGGCTAGGTAATGGGAGAAAACTTTGTATAGAGAAGTCAGACATGTAATAGGTCTCTAGTTAGACAAGTCCTCCCTCTCTCCTCTCTTGTGGATGAGTTTTACAACACCAGTATTGGACTTGGTAGGAAGAGCTCCAACTTTAACAGATTCTTGCCAGACTAACATAATTAAGGTATCAAAAATTCTTGAAATTCTATGTAGAATTCATTGGGTAGTCCATCAATTCCAGGAGTCTTATCTCTGCTCATTTTTCTGATGGTTTCTCTAATCTCCTCCTCAGAAAGGGGCAAATCTAGTTGTTTTTCCATGGAGGGAGTAACAGTTTTCTCCCTCAAGAGAGCTATCTTAGCTCTTGCTTGTGTAATATGATCCCCTTTTGAGGGAGACTTAGAGAAAACATCAGAAAAAAATTTATGAGCAATAAGGAGATTCTCCTTTTGGTTACTAGCAGTATGACCTTCTTTATCCTTAAGAGAAGGTATGAAGTCTTTAGCCTTTTTCTTTTTGAGGAGATTAAACATCTCTTTAGTGGGTCTATCCACCTTGCCATCCCAAAATTTCCTACTCCAAGCAAGTGCACTGCTAGTAAGGAGGAGCTCTTCCTGCCTCAAGTCTTCTTTAAGTGTTAATAGTTCGAGAGAGGGAGGACTGTTAGTTGGAAGATTTTTCTCCAGCTGAGAAATCTTTTCCAGAGTCATCATTCTTCTCTCTTTCCTAGCCTCCCAGCCTTAGACTTAAATACAGTCAGAGCTTTGAGGGTAAGGGAAATAGCCTGGTCCCATGCTTTAAAAGGGGAAGCATACTTCTCAAAACAATCTGGATATCCCTTTTATTTTATCTTTGACAACTTGTAACTTGAACAGATTTTTATCCACATTGTTAACCCTCACGGCTCACGGACACCCTATCACCTACGAGACGGACGTTCTAACCTACGGTGGACATTGTATTATTTATTTGGTAGAGTCAGGTACCGGGTTTGTCGGTCCAATAGAAAAAGGGTAAGAGTGATCGCCGATGATAGGCGCACTCTAACTGGGACATTCAAGGGATTAGTTGGCTAAGCATGGGCGCCCAAGTGTGAATGGGGTGAGCTCATATAAAAGCCAACTAAACCTAAAATTCACTCATTCTCTCATTTGTGCAATAGAAGAGTGCTCTTGCTCCATCTCCATCTCCATCTTCTTCTTCTTCACTTCTTCTTCACCTCCTTGTGTGTGTGTGTGTGTGTGTGTGTGTGTGTGTGTGTGTGTGTGTGTGTGTGTGTCTGTGTGAGAGAGAGAGAGAGAGTGCGATCGAGCATTGCGGCGGCACGATGGCGGTGAAGCGATTGAGCGCGACGTAGCAGCGTCTCCTTCTTCTTCGCGGCGAGGAATCCTCCACGGCAGGAGCATAGAGCGGTGAGTGACACACCATTGCCCTCTTTTGAGCTTACTAGTTAAGCTAGTTGTGTGCTTGGAGCCGTCTGTGGCTCGCACACAGTGTTAGGCAAGGCCCTTGCTTCGACAGTGTGGCAAGGAGCGCACATTTTTGGCGCCGTTGCCGGGGAATCGCCCTGCACTAAGCCCAAGAGGCACTTTGTGCTTCTCCTATGAGTTGTTTGTAGTAGGAAAGAAGAGGAAGAGGAAGAGGAATGAGTTGTTTTTCTGCAAGTTGTTAATTTCTATATTGTCTGCAAGTTCTGTGATTTCTGCATAATGTTGTGTTTTTTGTTTGCACACAGTCTTTGCACAATTATTAGTCGTTAGCTTGTTTGCAGTGAATGAATAAGTAGGAAGGCAGTTAGCAATTTCTGTTTGCACACAGTCTTTGCACAATTATTAGTCGTTAGCTTGTTTGCAGTGAATGAATAAGTAGGAAGGCAGTTAGCAATTTCTGTTTGCACACAGTCCGTACACATTTTTCTGTCAAGGTTTGCCTGCACACAGTCTTTGCACAGTAAGGTAGTGAGAGAGGAAGTAGGTGGACAGTTAGCTCACTGTCAGTAAGCAGTTAACAGATTAGTTAGTAGATTAGTTAGTGGTTAGCAGCACTGTTAGTAAGTAGATAAGGTAGTGAGCTGTCTGTGAGCTCTGAGCTGTTGACAGAGAGGTTAGGTAGGTGTTGACACGGTGTGTGGCCAAGAAAGGGTTACCTAAACCGCGCGCGGTCGTCGCCTCAAAAATTAAAAATTAAAAATAAAAAAATAAAAAATAATAATAAAAAAACCGAAAATATTTAAGCGTGAGTGACTGGGAAAATATTTAAGCGTGAGTGACTGGGGGGCTACACTAAAATTTTGATCGGGATCATTTCCCTAAACCGCGCGCGGTCGTCGCCTCAAAAAATAAAAATTAAAAATTAAAAAATTAAAAAATTAAAAAAAAACCGAAAATATTTAAGCATGAGTGACTGGGAAAATATTTAAGCATGAGTGACTGTGGAGCTACACTAAAATTTTGATCGGGATCATAAGCCCAAGCCCAAGCCCAGGCCTCAGTCCTCAATCTTATGATATATACTAGACTCACTCTTATATATATACCCTACCCCCACAAGAGGGAATGAGAGCATGTGGGGCAAGTCCTCCACTCTCCTCCCTTCTCTTCCCACTTACACCCTTAGAATTTCTAATTTGGGCCTAGTTCCCTACTAGAAATTGACATTTTTAGGGATTTCGAGGGCATAAAGTGACCAAACGGAGGGCTGTAAAGCACGGCACGTCCCTCTGACCGAGACGCTTATTTTGAGCTATCATACGTTCTATTCTATAGCTGGGTCAGAAAAAAAGGACCAAAAAATCAAAAAATAAATAAATAAGAAAAGACTTGAGTTGCAAAACACCCAAAATTACTAGGTAAGCAGCCTTCACGGGCACTCACTGACACTTCTAGGGGATCCAAGTCATATGAACCTACGCTCTGGATGAGTGTTAGAGCACGAGCATATTGGTAGTGCCTCCATTTACGCGGGCACCCATTATTCCTCCACCCTAGGTTCTGAACCTTCAGTCGGGACTCAAGGTAGCGCGACCCAAGATCCTCATATCGCATCTAGTGATTCTTCCTCTGACTACGAAGTCATGGAGGGGTATCCTACACCAAACCCCGATAGTTCAAGTCAAGACATGCATGCCATGGGCCCACAGCGCGGGTCCAGCGTGTTTAGCCGCTTAAAAGAGACCCTTAGTAGAGCTACTCGCTCCGAACATGCGGTTAATGAAATAAATGAAGGGAGTGGGGAGGTAAATTCGTCATTCATGCCTAAAATAGACCCTATGCTTCTTGAGAGTGTGCATGTGAATGTTCCATCCACTGCACCTCCTGATCCTTTAGGACTATCTCCCTCTGAGGTTTTACTACCCGATGGTAGGAGTCTTGCCGAAGTACAAGAGATCGAACACTATATGCAAGCAACAAGGGAGAGGGAAATTGAGAACCTACGAAGGCTAGAACAAAGTCGAGCCCTAAAAGCAAAGGCTCCTATGACAAAAATCATGCCAGCCGAGCAACCGAGTGCTCCCAAGGTAGTAGTCACGGAGGGGCAAGCGATGGGGAGCAATAATGCTTCCACTTCGAGGGAAACCTCCAGCACGCCAGGCCTAGATGGGATATTCCTAAACAAAAATTGGGAGTATGACCTACAAGCAGAAGATTTAACTGATCGGTACACAGAACACACCTATCATGTGGGTTGGTTAGATGTTCTACAATCCACATCGGGTGCTACTAGCATAGATGAGCAACAATAGAAAGTCTGTGATGTCCTCCATAGGATTGTCGAGTTAGAAAGACAGAACACAGGGATCAACATGCCTTCAACAGGCCTGATGAGATTCTTGGATACGGGAAAGGCCAACCAACCAACCCTATCACAAATGGAGACTCCCTCAGTGAGCCCCATTGATCCTCCATATGTTGTTTCGCCAGGAGCCTCAGTACAATCTGAGCCCACAAGTGGAAGCTTTACCTTCCCAGATCTAGCTCATCTTTCTCTTAATGACACTATGGCTACCATGCATATCCCAGTGGTGAGCATGACAAGAAGTACACCATGTAGTTCATTTGTTAACACTGCGTCGATGCCTAGTAGCACAGTGCCCCCAACTATACCTACATGTATGTATCAATCGTGTGCACTTGTCATACCTCATCCTCATGTAGCTCCTACACCTCCGATTATTCCAAGAGCTTACAATCCACAATGGCATTATCCAAGCTCTTATACAAGTGGAGCCATGCCATTTAATAATAACATGCCATATCAGGCACCCCCTATGCCTAGGGCCACGCCTGTAAACTTTGGACCACCGTCTGGTACACCACCATACGAAATATGGGACCCAAGAGCCGCGCGTATGCCAAGGCCAAGGCCAACTCCCATCTCACATGTGGTTCCAGGAGCACATACACCCATTATACCTGCTCAAATAGGAGATTTGGCAGCATTTGCTCAAACTATCGGTCGCTCTATTGCGGAAAACATGCGTAGTGCACCTGATAGAGAGCCTAGGAGCAAGGTAGTTCAAGTAGCTAAGCTCACACAGAAATTCAGTGGAGACGGAGATGCTAGAAAGCATATGGAATTCTTTGAACATGTGTGCGATTCCTTGGAAGAGCACAATGAGCTACATAAGTGTAAGTCTTTGAGTTTGACCCTAAGCGGAAAGGCTGGAGATTGGTATAGAACCTTAAGAGTAGAAGAGAAAACGATCTACTCTACTCTTAGGAGACTGTTCTTAAAAGAATACATACGAGAGGGAGTACTTTGGGATGTAGCCTCTCAGCTCCAGAAAGCCCAACGAGAAGAAGGTGAATCCGTGAGAGACTTCATTAGTCGCCTAAAGAATTTGAATTCTCGATGCAATCCAAACGAGCGATTCAACAACAACCAATTGCTCGATAGATTCATTAGGGGACTACGACATGAAAGTATTTATAATGGCCTAGTCATTAGAGGTATCACTACTTGGGAAGCAGTCACCATGAATGCAATCCAATTGGAGGATAATTTAATGATTGCAGGAGAAAGAGTGTCTGTCGAGCCGAAGTCTAGTAGCTCGCAAGCATCAGGGCATGAGCCAATGAAGATAAAGCCAATCGTGAAAGAGCAAACGATATCTGAGATGACTTTTGCAGATCTCACCAAGGCCATCCAAGAAAGCCTTAGGGGTAATCGTGCTCCACAAAACACTCATATGTATCCAAGAAGGGAGCAGCAATGGTGCTCAATCTGCTTGGGCCCACATACTACGAGTGAATGCCCTACTTTTAGAGTAAAGTTTAACGGGACTTGTAGCGTGTGTGGTAGGTATGGCCATCAAGCGAAGGATTGCCTAATGCTTAAATGCATCATGGAAAATAGACCGCCTATAGCTTGGGCAGACTCACCTCGAGTTCCTGCATTGATGCCTACCCCACCCATGGAGCAACAGTTGCCATTACAGCACATGGTCCCTAGAACCCAAAATGTGGTCCAAACCACATCGTTGCCACCTCCAGTGCTAGGACCGCAACCCCCTCATCCAAGAGTTACACCTATGAACCAAATAGGTTGCAAGTCATCTAGTACTTATGTAGATTGCGAAGAGGACATAGACTCTAGTATCACCTATGGAGTCGACATGCTTGAGGAGTGTCCCATGTACTATATGGAAGACCATTGGGGACAAATCAAACCGGTATATCAAGCTACTGCGCTAGCAGCAAGAGGCCAAAACATTAATAGTTTTGCCAGGAGACCACCTCTTCAGTGCTACGAATGTGGTGGACCACATCGAGTAGCTGAGTGCCCCATTAGAATGCAAAAGAATGCTGCACTAATGCAAACAAGTCAAGGGAGTGCATTGGCAATGCCAATACTCACTTGTAATCGTTGTGGCATAGATCATTTGATCGCACAGTGTCCTAACAATCCAAACGCACCGAAAATCACACCATTGAACTTAATAGAGATTCTTGATGGGACACCACCAACTATAAACATAGCAACAGTGAATGCACTCACACGGTCAATGCTCCAAAAGCAAAATTACATCCTCGAAGAGAGAGATGCTGCATCCATTGGCCGAGCGAGAAAGAAGAAAACACGAAGAAAGAAATCCCTTAATGCTTCTAGCTCAAAACCTAGTTCAAAGACTAACATAGGGACAGGAGAGGATCCCGTGTATATGAATGACCCTGAGGATGACTCAGATTCGATAGAGACCACGGAGACCAAAACTATTACTACAAAGGAAAAAGCCAGTGAGGAGGATCACGAGAGGGAATTACGACGAACACCAAAAGAGTATTCAAAGTTAAACCACCCAGTTGCAAACCCCCAATGTAACATTTAATGGCCTAATAACTTATGTGTAGCGGAAATTAGCATGAACATAGTGGGCATTTCATTAGAATAGATTCCTAATGAAAATTACAAGAGTGCTTGGGTGGAGAGAGCAACAATACTTTCAAAAGAGAGAGAAATTAAGCTATTGACAACAGTTGAGGACCGGATTTTCATGGAGCCGGTCCCCCCTCCAAAAGGCTTTGTATTATGGTTTCTCCCATCAAGAGATACATTGTACAATACAATTCTTTGTGTTCCTTCAAGACTAGCTAGTACAATGAAGATGGAAACTTCATGCACTAAGCAAAACACTTAACAAACACAACTTGAATTATCCCCGTTCTCAGACCCAAGACCTCACACACCTTCGAAGATGGTGAGAGCTAGCAGGGTATGAGAGTAGATTGAGAGGAAGAAGGAGTATCTTACGAGAAAGATGTACATATCCTCACATAATCACTCATATTAGCATAGCTTAGCTTAGTAATTAGCTTGGTAGAGAAGATGAGCATGCATTGAAGCTTGGCTCTTGGTTGGATTTGCATCCACATGCCAAGAGAGTGTTGATGTAGGCTTTTATCTCACAAGCTTGGAGTAGTTGATGAGCTCTCCATTAAAGCTTGGGAGGAGATAGAGTATTCTTTCTTCACACATGGTCAAGTGTGCGTGTGCGTGTGTGTGTGTGTGTGTGTGTGTGTGTGTGTGTGTGTGTCAATGCCAAGCAAAAATCAGCCCCCTCTCTCTCTTGGGCGAGCCCTTCCTGCTAAATTGGTCTGGCTTTTGCCTCATTGGACCTCCCCAAGTCAAGCCAATGGGTGTTAAGCAGCATAAGTGATAGCCTTCTGACATGTGTCCCCCTTTCCCCTTTTGTGAGAGCTTTAGGTATTTAAGTAATTAAACTAAACTCTCATTGGACCCCTTTGCCTTCTGGCCAATAGGAATCAGGCAAGCAATTGGGCTCCTGAATGCTCATTGGACCCCTTGGGAGACTGCCCAGTAGTCTTCTAGGAGACTTAATTCTCATTGGTTTCTTTTATTAAATGTTTTTAAATTAATTAAACTAGATTTACTCTAGCTTAATTCTCATTGGTCCACTTCAAGGGTCTTCCAATAGGAATTGGGCACACCTTGTGGGCGCCTAGGGAGCTGACATGTGTCCCTAATTCCCTTTGTGTAAAGGGAGCCTGTGTGTGTGTGTGTGTGTGTGTGTGTGTGTGTGTGTGTGTGTGTGTGTGTGTGTGTGTGTGTGTGTGTGTGTGTGGCTTTCTCTCTCATCCCCTACTAAATGGGCTCCCGCCCTCCTTTGTAGGCTTTGAAGAAGACTTTTGTACACACACTAAGCATCCAATTTTCCCTAGGGTTGACCTTTGGACACAACCTTTGAATTTTGGAAGTCTTAATGGGCTGAACCTTAGGGTCTTTTTAGCCCATTGTTGCACATGGCTCTTTTGCAGATGGCCCCCCCTTTTGATCCCTATTTTCCCTCCTTTGGATCCCTACTGTGGCCAGTCTGCTAGCTTAACCAATATTCTAGCTTTTTCTCCCCTGGTACCTCCCCACATTAAATGATCAGTTTAATATGAGAAAATCATTTAGGAGAATTAGATATTGATTATTATGACATTACCTCTCTCTTGAAATCATAGTCGTCCTCGACTATGGTGTAGAGAAGATAAAGCATATTCATGAGTCCTTTTCTTAGCGGGTAGAGGATCCCTATGTTACCCTACGACATCATTCCACAATGGATGACTAGTCCATTTGGCGCTTGAGAGCCTGAGGCTGCCGCAAGCATGTCTTCACATCAGTCCTATCAGTCTTCCATAGTAGAGTGACAAGCTCTACTTGGTGATTGGGAGACGTCGTCTCCACAAACTTGATCTAAGCATGCATACTACTTTATTTTTGTGCACAAATAAAGAAAAAGAGAGTCTGATAAGACAAAAACTTTGTTCATTTTTAACATTTTGTACATTTCCTTACTCTTGGGAAGCATTGTAAGCATTGACAAGGTTTAGGTTATCCTTTAATTGTATGCCTTGCATCCATCTAGCATCTTCAAAAGGATAATTCTTAAACTTAATAAGATATCGTCGGATAGTCTTACCGCCTCTTAATACCTTGTCTTCATGTCGGAGAATGGACTCGGGCTGCAGCACCTCCTCTTGGTCCTCGATCTCCGGCGGGTCTTCAATAGTTGGTTCTTGAGGTGGCTCTCCTTTGTAAGGCTTTAATAGGCTCACATGAAAAGCATTGTGTATGAGCCAATGATTGGGCAACTTAAGTTGATAGGCCATGTCATTGATTGGCCTAAGAATTTGGAAGGGACCATAGTACCTTTTTGCTAGTTTAGCATAGTACTTTTGGTGGCCCGTAGGATTCTTGCCCGTCGTGTGCCTTAATCGAGCCTTGGAAAACTTTAACAAGACCCAATCGTTTTCTTTAAAGGCTTGGGCTCTTCTGTGCTTGTCAGCAGCAGCCTTTTGCCTTTGCTGTGAGATAGAGATAGCATCTTTAATCTTTTGAAAAGATTCTTGTAGGTCTCGACTATACTCATCTGCAGCGAAGATCTTCCCATGTACCTTAAGTAGCAAGGGACTTTTTGATCTTCCCTCAATTACCTCGAAAGGTGCTTTTCCCGTGGAAGTATGTACAGTGTTATTGTAAGCATACTCCACTAAGGGTAAGTACTTCTCCCATTGGGATCTTTGATCTACTTCCGTTACATAGGCTTTTAGTAGATCGAGAATTGTTAGGTTAGCTATTTCACTTTGGCCATCCGTTTGTGGATGATAGGCCGAAGAGAAATTTAGCCTTGTCCCTAAATTCTCAAAGAGACCCTTCCAGAAATTACTGGTCATTCTAGGATCTCTATCCGACACTATGGACATTGGCAAGCCATGGTATTTGAAAATTTGTGAAATGAAGAGGGTTGCCATTTGATGGGCTTTGATAGTCTTTTTGACAGGTATAAAATGAGCTTGTTTATTGAACCTGTCTACTATCGTCCATATTCCCGTATTCCCATGGATAGACTTAGGCAATCCAAAGATAAAATCCATGGATATGCTCTCCCATGGTGAATTAGGGATTGGCAAGGGTTGAAGCAATCCAGGTTGCTTCCCTCTATCAAATTTTGTCTTTTGACATACCACACATTTGGAAACATACTCTTGTATGTTCACTTTCATGGTAGGCCAATAGAAATATGTTTCAATTCCCTTTAAGGTAGATTGAATCCCTCTATGCCCCGCATACGGGGGA
Source organism: Adiantum capillus-veneris (assembly GCF_014529385.1). Taxonomy (NCBI): domain Eukaryota; kingdom Viridiplantae; phylum Streptophyta; class Polypodiopsida; order Polypodiales; family Pteridaceae; genus Adiantum; species Adiantum capillus-veneris. The sequence goes on along the minus strand of NC_140951.1, from coordinate 60,618,846 downwards.
GCATGAGATTCATACATTACTTTCTCACGCAGGGAGTTAGTAACGCATAGTCTATTGCCATAGAGAAGATAACCATCTTGTAAAGTAAATGGTTCTTCTTTCTTCCCTAATGCAAGGGCTGAAATCACATCTCTAAAATCGGGATCAATAGCATACTCATCTATCATTGAAGATAGATCATTGTGAGTTGCTATGGAAACCGCATTCACTCTCGGTCGTCTTAAGAGTGCATCGGCTACTTGATTATGCTTGCCAGCAATGTGAGCAATATGAAAATGAAATTGCGAAAGGAAATTTTCCCACCTCATTTGTTTGTCGGAGAGCTTGGTTTGCGTCATGAAGTACTTAAGACTTTGGTGATCTGTTCGCAGAATGAAAGGAGTCCCCAATAAATAGTGTTTCCATGAGTCTAAGGCATGTAGAACTGCAAGGAGTTCTTTTTCATATATGCCTAGAGCTTGCTCAATAGGGTCGAGCCTTCGACTCTCATAGCCTATGGCATGCCCTTCTTGGAGCAAAACAGCTCCAAGGCAATCACCACAAGCATCACATTGGACCTCAAATGGTTTTGAGAGATCCGGTAGTGTAAGCACAGGTTGAGAGATAAGCTTTTCTTTAAGATTTTCGAAAGCATTGTTCTCCTTAGCAGACCATGTATACCTAACGCTTTTCTTTGTTAGGTCATGTAATGGTCCCGCAATTTGTGAGAACTTTTCTATGAAGCGTTTATAGTATGCACACATACCTATAAAGCTTCTTAGTTCATGAAGATTCCTTGGTTTAGGCCATCCTTTTATTACCTCTAACTTGGATGGATCCATTTGGATGCCATCTTGAGAGATAATGTGACCTAAATACTGAATCTCTTGTAAGAAAAATTCACTTTTCTTTCGATTAACATAAAGTTTATTCTCTCTTAAAACTTGAAATATTACCTGGAGATGTTGCTTGTGTTCCTCCAATGAATTAGAGTAGATGATAATATCATCAAAGAACACTCCAGTGAAGGTTCGATGAGACCTGAACAACTTCTCCATCAAGCGGTTGAATGTGGCTGGTGCATTGGTCAAGCCAAAAGGCATGACAATGTATTCGTAAAGACCAAATGTAGTGCGAAACGCGGTCTTTACAATGTCTTGATCAACTATCCTTATTTGATGATAGCCACTCTTTAGGTCAATCCTACTGAAGTAGGTCTATCCTTGTAGCTTATCAAATAGGTCTTCTACCCGTGGAACGGGAAACCTATTCTTGATAGTGATCCTATTTAGTGCTTTATAGTCGACATACATACGATATGTGCCGTCTTTCTTTTGCACTAATAGCACAGGTGAGCAAAATGGAGATGAGCTAGGCCTAACCATGCCCTTCTCAACTAACTCATGCACTTGCCACATAATCTCTTCTTGTTGAGCTTGAAAAACTCTATAAGGAGGTTTATTAGGCGGTGAACTTCCTGGAAGAAGTTCAATTGCATGGTCATCATTACCTCATTTAGGAGGTAGCTCACAAGGGATGTCGTCAATAAAAACATATTGAAACCCCTTGAGAAAATTGGATAACTCTAATTCCTTTTGGTTGCTTTTATTTTCGTTTGTTAAAGCATTAGGTTCATTTTGAGAATCTTTAACAAAAATCATGTACACGGAAATAGAGCTCTTTATTGACTTGTTGAAAGCTGGTGTATGTACAATGGGGATGGTGTTACCCATTTCCTTAGCATCTATATACATGTCTTTTTCCCTGAACTTAAAGGAGATTCTCCTTTCAGGAAATTTAGCATCGGCAGCCAGGCGGTCACCATGGTGCCCCTAGGATTACATCCTCATGCTTCAGAGGAGACATAAAGAAGTCCTCTCTGTCCACATAGCCTTGGACATGAAGCCTCAATTTCCCGATTAAGGGAGTGACTGAAGCTTCTTGCCCCTTGAACGCACTGTCTGCGGGCAGGACATCTCCCATCTCGTAGGATTGTATTCCTAGCTTGGTGGCCAACTCTATAGATATAAAATTGTGAGTAGAACCAGGGTTAAAGAGAATAAAAGCATCATGTTCTCTTACCTTTCCCCAAGCATGGCATAGAGGAGATCCTTTGTGGTGAGTTTGGTGAGTCTCCTCCTCTTGGATTTCAACCAAGGAAGCTCTAGGAGGATCTTGGCGGTTGTTCTTTTGGGGACAAGCGCGGTACGCATGCCCTTGTTCACCGCACTTGAAACACCAGTTATCTTTATGATAACGTTCAAGCTCTTCAGGAGAGAGTTTATTCTTACCTTTGTAAACTCCCTTCTCTTTAGCTTTGTTGGAGTTGCCCTTAGGAGACTTTTGGACATTGTCCTTCCCCTTAGGCTCATTGGAACCCTTGTTTTCCGGGGGTTTATTATTTCTTTTAACCCCCGTTTGGAAATTGATTCGTGAGGCCACCATAGTATGGTGTATTACCGCCAATATGGTGCGTGGCCTTTGGGAGTTGACATACTCCGCCATTTCTTCGGTTAAGCCCGCACAAAATTGTTGCTTTTGCTCTCCAAAATCCAACCTTTTGAAGACAGTGGCTTTGAGTTGTAGGTCCCAAAACTTGTCTACATATTTGTGGATGGATTCATTGGGGGAGAGCTTTAAGCTTCGCCATTCGGTGAGGACTTTGTCTTTGGCATCGGTGGCCAAAAATTGCTTCATAATGGAAGCTCTTAAAGCCTTCCATGTTCGTGGAGCTTCACCGTTGGCTCGTAGGCTAGACCACCATTGTCTGGCGGACTTTTGAAAGTGCATAGCTACATGGCGTAGCTTAGAGGACTCCGTGAAGCCCTCATCTCCAAACGCCGCATCGAATTGTTGGATAAAGGCCAAGACTTTGTCCGTGGCACCAAAGGTACCATCATAGGTAAGGAAAGAGATGCTCTTCCCTCCCTCTTTGAATTTCTTCAGCTTGGACGACCTCTTCCATGCGGCATAGGATTTCCTATGGCCTCTTCTTTTTTATGGTTCAAAGGTTTCACCATCACTTTCTTCAGAGGGTGAAGAATTTGAAGAAGGTGGAGAAGAGGGTGACCTCTTTCTCGCCTTCTTCTTGTCTTGATCTTTGTCATCTTCACCATAGCTTTCATAAGAGGAAGAGGATGAAGAAGATGGAGAAGAGGGTGTCCTCTTTCTCGCCTTTTTCTTCTCTTGCTTTTTATCATCCCTCTTTGAATTGTGGTGGGGAGAAGAATATGATGGTCTTCTCCGCTTTGGTGGTGATGGAGAGCGTTTAGCCCGCCGTCTTCGTGAAGCCATCTCCGCCGAGGTGGCGGGAGACTCGCTTCTTTCTCGTTCCTTCGGTGGAGGCTCTTGAGTTCTCCTTTGGGAAGGAGATACATCATCAAGAAGTAAATTCTTGAGCCCTTCATAAGGATTCTCTTCTTCTTCCCGAATCGGAGAGAGACCTCTTTTGGTAGTCTCACAAGGAGGCTTCCTAGGTGTTCTCTCGTCATGGTGATTAGCTTGAAGAATCCCGTGAGCACGAAGCTGCCGTTGCACTTCACTTTGGAGAGATGGATTGCCCATGGCTTGTTGAAGCCTAGAAACAAGATAGTTAACAAGCATTGAAGCATCATTAGTAGCTTGCTCATGAGCAAAATCAAAGTTATCAACATTAATTTCACTCTCTTTACTATTGTCAGCCATTCTAACAACTTTTAGGTGTAAACTTTTTAGGTGTACTTTGGCACTTCAAGCCCTAGTTGCTACTCCTCTTTACCCCTTTAGAAAAAGCACTCAAGCTACTGTACCCGCGGCTCGAATACCATTAATTGCAAGGAATAGAAGAGAGGGTCTTTCGACACCAAAACAGCACCGGCTCCTGTCAAGCTTCTAATAGCTCAATAGTGGTTAAGCCGTAGGCAAGCCCCGTAGGACTCCACTATTAAGACCATAGCTCTCGACGGTGATGCCCCGTTAACTGCACGAAGGCAGGCGCACTGCAAGGCTGAAAAATCCCTATTCTACTTACTCACAGGCAATTAATAATACCAACCATTTGTAGCTAGCTTGAGGACCTCCCTTCTTGAGCAAGAAAAGAGAAACCTTGAGCTCTGATACCAATGTAACATTTAATGGTCTAATAACTTATGTGTAGCGGAAATTAGCATGAACATAGTGGGCATTTCATTAGAATAGATTCCTAATGAGAATTACAAGAGTGCTTGGGTGGAGAGAGCAACAAAAAGCATAACACCTAGTTAGATAGCATCAACAATACTTTCAAAAGAGAGAGAAATTAAGCTATTGACAACAGTTGAGGACCGGTTTTCATGGAGCCGGTCCCCCCTCCAAAAGGCTTTGTATTATGGTTTCTCCCATCAAGAGATACATTGTACAATACAATTCTTTGTGTTCCTTCAAGACTAGCTAGTGCAATGAAGATGGAAACTTCATGCACTAAGCAAAACACTTAACAAACACAACTTGAATTATCCCCGTTCTCAGACCCAAGACCTCACACACCTTCGAAGATGGTGAGAGCTAGCAGGGTATGAGAGTAGATTGAGAGGAAGAAGGAGTATGTTACGAGAAAGATGTACATATCCTCACATAATCACTCATATTAGCATAGCTTAGCTTAGTAATTAGCTTGGTAGAGAAGATGAGCATGCATTGAAGCTTGGCTCTTGGTTGGATTTGCATCCACATGCCAAGAGAGTGTTGATGTAGGCTTCTATCTCACAAGCTTGGAGTAGGTGATGAGCTCTCCATTAAAGCTTGGGAGGAGATAGAGTATTCTTTCTTCACACATGGTCAAGTGTGCGTGTGCGTGTGTGTGTGTGTGTGTGTGTCAATGCCAACCAAAAATCAACCCCCTCTCTCTCTTGGGCGAGCCCTTCCTGCTAAATTGGTCTGGCTTTTGCCTCATTGGACCTCCCCAAGTCAAGCCAATGGGTGTTAAGCAGCAGAAGTGATAGCCTTCTGACATGTGTCCCCCTTTCCCCTTTTGTGAGAGCTTTAGGTATTTAAATAATTAAACTAAACTCTCATTGGACCCCTTTGCCTCCTGGCCAATAGGAATCAAGCAAGCCATTGGGCTCCTGAATGCTCATTGGACCCCTTGGGAGACTGCCCAATAGTCTTCTAGGAGACTTAATTCTCATTGGTTTCTTTTATTAAATGTTTTTAAATTAATTAAACTAGATTTACTCTAGCTTAATTCTCATTGGTCCACTTCAAGGGTCTTCCAATAGGAATTGGGCACACCTTGTGGGCGCCTAGGGAGCTGACATGTGTCCCTAATTCCCTTTGTGTAAAGGGAGCCTGTGTGTGTGTGTGTGTGTGTGTGTGTGTGTGTGTGTGTGTGGCTTTCTCTCTCATCCCCTACTAAATGGGCTCGCCCCCTCCTTTGTAGGCTTTGAAGAAGACTTTTGTACACACACTAAGCATCCAATTTTCCCTAGGGTTGACCTTTGAACACAACCTTTGAATTTTGGAACCTTAGCATTTTGGAAGTCTTAATGGGTTGAACCTTAGGGTCTTTTTAGCCCATTGTTGCACATGGCTCTTTTGCAAATGGCCCCCCCTTTTGATCCCTATTGTCCCTCCTTTGGATCCCTATTGTGGCCGGTCTGCTAGCTTAACCAATATTCTAGCTTTTTCTCCCCTGGTACCTCCCCACATTAAATGATCAATTTAATATGAGAAAATCATTTAGGAGAATTAGATATTGATTATTATGACACCCCAAGATAAGCCACGAGAGACAAAAAATGAGGATTGCAAGACGAAGATTGGAACCTATCCAAACCCAACAGTGGAAATTGAACGAGTCCAACAACTGATGGGTTTGGTGGAAGAAACTCAACGAACATTAGAACCTGAACCCAAACATATCCAGATGTCGGACACAGTGTTTCCCACACAAGTTCAACCTCACAAGAACTACAGGCCGTTAGCTATACCCAGTATCATTCGGGAAGAGAGTGAGGGTAGGACATCTGAAAGTGGACACACACCTTTCCTACTAGAGAGAATGTTTGGTGAGGGAATGCCCGACCCCCTTGAGGAAGTGGAGATTCCATCTTCACCATTCTCTTGTCAGGGTCCTACGTCCCACAAGATGCCATTAAATGTTGCCAAATTGATGGATTTCATGTCTTCAGAAGTTAGAACCACCATCATGTCCAAACTATATAAAGACCCCGAGCTAGTCTCAGCTCTTCGAGCCTTCCTCAATGGAGAATTACAGGCCGGATTACCACAGTTTGCACATATGAACAAACCTGACTCGGTAATGAATGATGAGGAACATGTAGCACCACCATCTGACCTAGCGGGACATGAATCTGTAATTGAAGTACCCGTTAACAAGTTGGGGCAATACTTTGAAGGTGATGAATCTAATGCTACTCTACCAATCACTACTAAAGGATTAATTGTAAAGGGGGTCCTTGACGGTGGTGCGGGAGTCAGCATGGTGACAAAGAGTTGTTGGGAGTCTATGGGGCGACCTCACCTTGAAGCCACAAGCGTAGTGGTAAAAATGGCTAATGGATCTATTGTTACGCCTATTGGAATGCTAAAGGATCTCAGAATCAAGGTCTTGGGACACAAGGTAAGGCAGACTTTCATTGTTATGGATTTTTCCAAGTATCCTATGTCATTTGAGATGATCTTAGGGCGTCCATTCATGAGGGAAGCAAAAATGGTGCATGACTGGTCCAAAAACCACGTCTACTTACAGTTCCAAGACTCTGTCATTCGAGTTGATCTTTTAAGTGGTCAAACGCATCCTCTAGGAAATAAATTCATCATTGATAATCGATCAGACACAACAATTCACTCAGCTTCATTACAGTATTGTTACACGTGTAACGAAGAAACGGATATTGGGGGGGACTCTCCTTATATGGATATCCTACCCGGAATGGCTGAGTCAGACAATGTCGATTGGGTACACCTAGCGGCAACTATAGATACATGGGGAGCTAGAGGAACAACCTGGGTAACACCAGATAGGGAAGAGATACCACACATTGCACCAGTAAACATGTTAGGTGTAGCGCATGTAACATCCGATGATAAGAAAGAGGCACACCTACCTGAGAGTGAAACCGATGATTCCTCAAAGGCTTCAGGCCAATACACATCAGAAACGGAATCTCAGGGAGAAATGGATTCAGAACCTGAAGAAACATCGAGTGAACCAAGTATAGAAACTGAACACTCAAGGCCTAGTACGACCATCTATGGTAATTTATATGAGAATGAAGAAGATACAAGCGAAGACCTATCAGGTGAGTCGAGTTCAAACATTTACCAAAATCAAAACCTTAACAAGAAACAAAGGTCATATAAGAGACGACGATATCGAGCAAATGTGAGAGCTAGGATAAACAAGGAAAGATCTACTGCAGAATGGCTTAGCTATCTAGGGGCATATGATGCTCATCGAAAGCTAGTAGAAAATTGGGGTGAACATCTCCAGAGTGTCATGTGGTGTAGCCCGCGACCCATTGACCTCGCTCAATTGGAGGTTACAGAGCCGAAATTGAGTCGAACTATAAGAAGACGTCAAAACCGAGAGTTAGCACAACAACAAAAGGAGGCAGAACTAAAAGAAAGGTCTCCGTCAGGACAAGAGCCTGCAGACTTACATACGGCTCTTGAACATTTTAAATCTTATACCACGGGGGAGCGAAAGGTTGTGTATGCCAAAGCCCAAGGAATACCTACCAATGGAAGCAGTGGAGTCTATGATGGTCCAGCGGTAGTTAAAGAGATAGAATTAGCAGAACCAGGTGAGGAGTCTAAACCATTCTTTATTGCTCAAGACCTTACCGAAACTGAAGAGGCTGTACTTAAGGAGCTCCTCAAGGAATACAAGGATATCTTTGCTTGGACATATCATGACATGAAGGGCGTTCCACCTTCTGTGGTGCAACAAACAATTCCCATGATCAACACTGCTAAACCCGTCCAGCAATGACCCTATCCAATGAATCCTAAGTACGCCAAAATTGTACAAGAGGAAATTGAAAAACTTATCCAATGTGGATTCATATACCCTATTGAGCACTCAGAATGGGTTTCTCCAATAGTCATTGTGCCAAAAAAGAATGGGAAACTAAGAGTGTGGGTGGACCTCAAGAAAGTTAATGCAGCTACTAGGAGAGATCATTATCCCTTGCCATATTCAGAACATGTGCTTGAAAGAGTTGCAGGCAAGGAAGCTTATAGCTTTTTAGATGGGTACTCTGGTTACAATCAAATCACAATTGCATTAGAGGACCAAGCTAAAACTGCTTTTATCACAGAGTTTGGAGTGTTTGCATTTCGTGTTATGGCTTTTGGCTTAACAAATGCCCCTGCTACATTCCAACGATTAATAAACACTGCGTTTAAAGAATTTCTAAGGGAGTTTTGTGAAGCTTTCCTAGACGACCTTTGTGTTTATTCTTCTTGGGAGAATCATTTGTTATATCTACCAAAAATATTTGAAAGGTGCAGATTTTATCGCATCTCATTGAACCCTTTCAAATGCCAATTTGGGGTTAAGCATGGAGTCATTCTAGGGCATATAGTGTCCAAGAACGGGATATCCACAGATGAGAGTAAGATTAAAGCCATTGCCGATTTGCCACCACCTACTAACTATAAAGGAGTTCAAAGATTTATGGGCCATGTTGGTTATTATCGAAGGTTTATTTTAAACTTTGCCGAGATAGCGCGTCCATTGTACAAGCTTCTTATCGAGTTTCACTGGACGGAAGAATGTCATCAATCTTATGAGTTATTAAAGAAGGCCCTAACAAGTGCTCCAATCCACCTGATTGGAATGTACCTTTTCATGTGCATATTGATGCATCAAATTTTGCTATTGGATGTGTTCTAACTCAACCAAGAGAACATAAATTGGACTACCCTATTAGCTTTGCAAGTCGCCAATTAAATGATGCCGAGATGAACTACACTACTACAGAGCGCGAAGGTCTAGCTATGATTTACGCAGTAAAGAAATTTTTCTATTACCTTCTTGCTACCAAGTTTGTGTTTTATGTTGATCATCAAGCATTGCTATATTTGGTAAACAAGCAGTGTTCCACAGGTCGAATTACACGATGGTTGTTAATTCTTCTTGAGTTTGACTTCACCGTTGTTGTGAGGCCTGGGAGGAAACATGTCATGGCGGATCATTTATCTCGTATCCCTAATGGCGAAGCTCCTACGGGGGTGGATGATGAATTGCCTGATACTCCTTTGTTCATTGTTGAGACAATGGCTGAATGGAGTGAAAAGATTGTTAACTTCTTAGTTAATGGTTTTCCACCCAAAGAGCTGCGAAAAGATATAGCTCGAAAATTAATCAAGGAATGCGAACCCTATTGCTTACTGGCTGGAACTCTCTATAAGAGAGGAAAAGATGATGTTCTTAGACGCTGTGCCCACGAGGATGAGTATTTATATATTCTACAAGAGGCACACATGGGCGTAGCTGGTGGTCACTTTTCAGGAAAGTTGACTGCCCGAAAGATCTTACAGTCAGGCTATTGGTGGCCCACTCTGTTTAAGGATGCATCACTTTTTGCAAAGGGATGTGATGAATGCCAACGCTTCAAGAAGCCACAAAGAAGTGATAGGATGCCTCTACATCCCATCAAGGTAACCCAACCATTTGAAAAGTGGGGCTTAGACTTTGTAGGACCGATTAGTCCGGCTGCACGTAACACGCAATCACGATATATCATTGTGGCTACTGACTATGTAACCAAATGGGCTGAAGCAAAAGCAACACGAAAGGCGGATGCAAAAACAACAGCTAAGTTCCTCTTTGAGAACATTATCACACGTTTTGGATGCCCCTTTGAACTTGTGAGTGACAATGGAACTCATTTTATAAATGAAGTAATAAAAGAACTCACATCAAACTTCATGATATCTCACCACAAGTCTACACCCTATTATCCCCAAGCAAATGGCCAAGCTGAGAGTACCAACAAAACTCTCATCTCCATTTTGACAAAGACAGTCGAGGCTCATCGCACTGATTGGGACCTAAAGCTTACATCAGCTTTATGGGCTTATCGTACTGCGTATAAAGTTGTTATTAATTGCACACCGTTTAAGATGGTGTATGGCCAAAAAGCAGTTATGCCATGGGAGTTTGTCATTCCTAGTCTTCGAGTAGCTTCTCAAGAAGGTTGGGATGGTAACCCCTTAGTGGAGCGATTATATATCCTGGAAAGGCTAGATGAAGAGAGGCAATTAGCTGTGCGAAATGCTCTAGTGGAGAAGGATAGGAGAAAGAAGTGGTTTGATAGCCATTTAAAGGATAAAGACATCAAGGTTGGTGATAAAGTTCTTATGTACGGGGTACGTAATGAAAAGAAGAAATTGAAATATGCTGGTAAGGGACCATATCGAGTGTGTGAAATTACCCCGCAAGGTACCATTCGTGTGGAGACTCTAGATGGAGTTGAAACCATTGAATTCCTTAATGGGAGTAAACTCAAAAGATATTATGATCCTGTAAGCCAGGAAGAGTTGCAAGCCATCCATCAAAAGAAGGCTGCCAAGGAACAAGCAGAGCTTTAAAAAATCCAAGCAAGAGTTGAGGCTCGAGAACGACAACAACGTCTTAAACGCCAACGAGAGACTAATCTGGGAATCACACAAGCATTTTTTGAGGACACAGATGACGACTCATTAGAATCTGAGCCACCCCTACGATACCCAATTGAGATAAATAGCCCCTATGGAAAAGTACTATACAATGCCTTATTAGATACGGGAGATAAACACAATTTGTTATCCTATGGAGTTTGGTGTCAATTAGGGAAACCGACCCTATCCCCGAGTACGATGCAAGTCAAGGGCATTAATAAAAAGAAAACTGCTATTCTTGGAGTCCTTCAGACCCCTGTTGTCTATGACAATGGAAGCATAGTGCAGAGGTTTCTAGTCATGCCCGCGGGAGCTATGGAAGGCAACGTAAACCTGGGAAGCACGTGGATGTTGGCAACCAAATGCACTATTGATTGGGATACTGGTAGTGTCACGACGCGACCACCGACTCTTACCCCTATCATTCAAGCAAAGTCACCTACGTTGCAAACTCTAGAAAAGTTGAAGGATAGCCAACATTCACAAGCCAAGGTGGTTAACTCGTCTTTGCTGGCTACCCATGAACCTAGCACTTCAACACTTGTAGTTGCAGCAAGCAGTAATATTGCAAGTACTCAACCTTCACGACCTAAGAGTACATATCAATGGGTCCCCAAGGCCTTACTTCCAACTACCTCAACCCTCCCATCCATTCCAAGAAAAAAATTTCCCAGAAAACCAAGAGCGCGCCCTAGGAGAGTCAAGACCAAATCACGATGGATTCCAAACCAACTATTAGAAGCCTAAGGCTACTATGATGGAAATGAGAAAATTTGGGTACCTAAATGTAAAATGTGTCCTTCCCTATCGACAACAAACCCATATGAGTCAAACAGTGTAACGCTAAAGCCAATGGCAGACCGTGGGAAGGGAAAGATCACAGAATGCTACACACCTAGTCCAGAGCTAGTTTGGGCTCCAAGGCAAAACCAATTTATTCCACCTAGCTCAGGAAGGGGGGAGTTCCATGAAGCTTCTAGCTCCTCATGTAATACATCCATAGAGGTAAAAGCTTCTACACAGCCTCCACCTACAATAGTGGACCTCCATGAAGCTACAAAGGAATCCACACCTTCCAGTGTTAAAGAATCACCTAATGAACCACTTCAAGTTCGATCCTGGGAGAGTACCTTACCACCCTTGCAACTTGACGAGGCACCTAAGGTAATAGAAAACTAATGGCAACAATCTTCACCTATAACAACTTGGAACAACTGGTTTCAAAGGGTGACTACATCATTTCAAACGATATGATCTACCCAAGGAAGGGGGGCGTGTTTGTGGACATCCATTATTCACTCGCTTCCCTCTCAACCTTTCTCCCTGACCTCTTAATCTCCAATCTTAGGGAATGTATATATAAAGCCTTATACTCACAAAAACAAGATAAAAAAGTAAAAGAGCAAGAGCCATAACACAAATCATAAAAACAAATTATGCACAAGAACACGACCCTTGTAATATTTGCACTCTAACCATCATCTATTTGCGTGTACAGATATGGCTAGTACGCTAGAGTCATCCACTCTTGCCTTGGGTGAGAGGTACCCTCGTTACTTTTCACAAATATTTCACATGGTCTTTCCAGTGCTTGCATGTGAATGGGATTTGATAGGTACGCTAGCATGTGAGAGGAATTTTGAGGAGTTAGAATGGCTGATACGTCTCTTGACCACGTCTGATCCATACTTAGTAGAGAGCGTTTCTCCCATTGCACAAGCCTACCCTTTTGACCAAGATGACTATAGGCGTCTAGTGACCTTCTTAGTAAACATGGGCACCTATGATGAAGAAGAAAATTTACAGGACTACACGGATGGCACATATGGTCTCATGGATGATGACTTTGTTTATCTTGACGACGAGGATAGGGGTTTAGCCTTAGGGTTTCCCCCAACCTCTACAATATCCTATTCCCTTGACTCTCTAGGGGGAGTGCAAATAATTAGGTTAGGGTTCCGTATGTTTTTTGTTGTGTTCAATAAGTGTTGGTACCTTTTCCCACTAATGTGCCTCCTGGAGGTATTCCTTTTGTTTCCTAGTGTGTACAGGAGCGTGTTGCTATTGATAGGATTTGGACCTTCATGGAATCTTTATCTCGACTCACTCTTCAAATCAAGCGCGACCATCGACACAAACAGGTGTTTCTTGTCCATTAGCATTGCCCCTTATCTTTTTTTCATCTATGATTGTCTGCTTTAATTGTGATTGGTAGCCTAATATTCACCGCATTTGCTTAGTATCAAACATTTAATTCAATGTAATTTTTTGTCATAATCACTTGTTTAGGTTTAAAAATCAAGCAGTCTGACTAAGCTAGTTTGACCAAGTTAGGTGTTAGAGATCTTCTCTTAATACCATGGGGAATGCCTTCCTAATAATCAATGGTTACTTAGGTTCTTAATCCGATTTAGGCAGCATTGTGTGAAATGTACTAGGGCTTTCTAGTGGGCTTGACCCTATTGACCTTTCGCTTAAGTATTATAAAGGGAGTTTACTAGTGTGATGAGCCTGGGGAGGTGTATCAGTGTTATATGACCCCCCAAAGTTACAAAATTAAAATGCTGAAAATGAACAAACAAAAAATCAAAGTGCCACACTGTAAAATCTTAAGCTGGAAGAGAAATCTCAGCTTGATTTGGTACTTCACTCACATGTATTGCCTATGGTACTAGAACCCTAGAGGTTCCCAGTGTGGGTGCTTTTCCTTGAAAAGCAAAAAACCCAAGGCATACAAAATAAGCACACACATCAAATTGAATCACTGTGAAAACACTTTGGGGGGTCAAAGAAAAGGTAATCAGTCAGGCGATGATTTCATGAGAAATTCCTTTTATCGTAGCTTAACTACAAGGTCCTCTAGGTATAGCCTCTAGTCAGCCCTCGAACATGAAATACTTGGCTCTCGCGATTAAACAACTTAATTGACCAGAGAAAATTAAAAAGCTTACCCATGGTATTAATAGTCGATCTCTAGTGCCTTTCGACCGTTAAATTAGCGACCCCAGACTTGTTTAATTTTTTACCTTTACATCTGTTTATGCATTTGATTACATTGCAATTTAATGCTTATTGCTGACAAATTGTTTAAAATTCTGTTACCAATCAATTGTCTGCCTAAAATTGCATATGCTTTTTAATCGCTTATGAAAATGCAATTACTGTGCAATGTTGTTTGATTTTGCAATGACTAATGAAGGCTAAGGACATTCATCTCAAATGCTCTTCCACCTCGACCAACGAGCTTCAACTCAATAGCTTCCGAGGACGGAATCTACATCAGGAAGGGGGGCATGTTAACCCTCACGGTTCACGGACACCCTATCACCTACGAGACGGACGTTGTAACCTACGGTGGACATTGTATTATTTATTTGGTAGAATCAGGTACCGGGCTTGTCGGTCCAATAGAAAAAGGGTAAGAGTGATCGCCGATGAGAGGTGCACTCTAACTGGGACATTCAAGGGATTAGTTGGCTAAGCATGGGCGCCCAAGTGTGAATGGGGTGAGCTCATATAAAAGCCAACTAAACCTAAAATTCACTCATTCTCTCATTTGTGCAATAGAAGTGTGCTCTTGCTCCATCTCCATCTCCATCTTCTTCTTCTTCACCTCCTTGTGTGTGTGTGTGTATTTGTGTGTGTGTGTGTGTGTGTGTGTGTGTGTGTGTGTGTGTGTGTGTGTGTGTGTGTGAGAGAGAGAGAGAGAGAGAGAGAGAGAGAGAGAGAGAGAGAGTGCGATCGAGCATTGCGACGGCACAACGGCGGTGAAGCGGTTGAGCGCGACGTAGCGGCGTCTCCTTCTTCTTCACGGCGATGAATCCTCCACGGCAGGAGCATAGAGCAGTGAGTGACACACCATTGCCCTCTTTTGAGCTTACTAGTTAAGCTAGTTGTGTGCTTGGAGCCGTCTGTGGCTCGCACACAGTGTTAGGCAAGGCCCTTGCTTCGACAGTGTGGCAAGGAGCGCACACACATGTGGCCATCCAGCCTTGTAATTATATTCACATCTATTCAAATCAACTGTAATAGGCTTGTGATCTGACAAAAGAATGGAAGAATGTACCTGACATTTAATTTGCCAATGCTCATGTATCATATTTGTAGACATGTAAGCTCTATCTAGTCTTGCTTCTCTGTAGCAGTCTCCACTTTGTTTATTTGACCAAGTGTTACCTGTATCAGAGCTGATGTCAACCAAGTTGAGCTTGCCTATTAATTCATCCCATCTCTGTTTTCTGTACCATTAGCAGTTTGTCCTTTGAAGAGCCATCTGTCCTACACAGATTCCACCATGCTGTAGTCTCCTATCAACATTAATGGACCAGGTATATCCTTCATTTCTGTTCAAGCCCTTCATCTATCAGATATAGCATTAGAAGCATATACACTTATTAGAGTGAAATTGAAAGGAGCATCCATGGTGATGGAGAGCCATTGATGAGTCTCTGACTTCTTGTACACTTTAGCATGGTCAGAATACTTGCTAGTTATTCCTATAGTAGTACCTCCTCTTCTGTTGTCATGATTAGTAGTAAACATTTATAATGGGAACTGATTCTTCTCAAGTTGTTGATCAGGGTTCGGCCTTGAACTTTGATTTCCTGTAGACAAACAATGTCGGCAGTAATACGTTGATCTTTGAGCCAGCCCTTGATGGCCATAGCTCTAACTGGATCTGTTAATCCTTTGCAGTTGTAGCTCAGAATTTTCAGTTTGGGTCATTTCTTAGATGCTTTTGTGGGTTTTAGCTGTGACACAGAGGCTCTGTTAGGGTCATTAATTTTCTCTTTCTTTCTTTTGGCCTTAGAGGGATTTTGTTGGGGAAGGGACTCCTCCTCAGTTTGTGTCATCTGGGTGTCTATATCTATATGAGGAGAAGTAGCTAGAAGTTGCTTCACCTCCTCATCCTTGTGCTACAGCTGTTGAAGAAAGATATTCTCTTCCTCTAGTTGCTTATCTTCTTGAGTATTTGGTATCATAGGTTCATCTTTATCTGATGAAGAATCTGATGTTCCTCTTGGCTGAGTATCTGGACTTTCAGGTGCTTGACTGTTGTGCTGATTTTTTGCGCTGAATAACAGTGTCATTTGCAGAGACATCAACTTTGGGAGAGGGAGAATTAATATAAGTATCATTCTGAGCATCTTCATTTTTGTTGTATTCATAATCTGGATCATAAGGGTCAAAAACAGACTCCAGTAAGGGGGCAAATCTATTTTGAATCTTAGATTGCCCTCTTCTCTGATTATTGTTTTTGTTGCTCTGTTTTCTAGGGACTGGTTGGAACCCCTTCCCCTTATCAAGGTTCTCATTTGTAGTCTGAGGGTGAAGGACAGGACAGTTTAATCAAATGACCTTGTTGCATGCAGTGAAAGCATGCATTAGGTAGGTTTCTATATACTACCTTTTGAATGTGTAACAGTTCTCCCTTGGAGTTCTTCATGGGAATCTCTTGTTTAAGCTCCTGTGCTATGTCCACTTCTATGAGCAGTTGTGGGTCCCATTAAGGATTCTATCCACCCCTTGATTTTTGACCAATGACTCTACCTAACTTGCCTCCTAGTTCTTCCAGCCAAGGATAGAAGTCCACAGGATAGTCAATAAAATCAACCCATATGGGGATTCTAGAGGGCTTTTCTCCCTTGGGATTAAATCCTGCAAACCATCTGAACAGAGACAAAGGTGTGTTTTTGATAATCCAAAGATTGTTGCTGATGAACTGTAAAGCCATTTCAGGTTTTTCAAAGAAAAACAGATAATAATTGTTGGGTAAATATTGGACATGATCTACCCTCCAATTATTATTCATCCAATTCTAATTAATCCAGTTCTTAAGAGTTTCTAATGATGGTCTAGGACCATGACAGAGCCCAATCAAAACTTTATCCTGCAGTTGTTTTTGCCAGGCCTCCAGTGTTCCTGAGGGAATGACAAAGGCATCTTCAGTTATACCTTCATTCAAATCCTCTTCTTTGTTTCCATTGTCCTCTCGGCTAGGGCTTCCTGGTTTGCTTGAGTAGGCTGAAGAAGGTTTGGAGTTAATCCTTTGACCAGGTGGGTTATTTTCAAATTGAGGGTTTCCCTCAAAGAATTGATCCCCATTCTGTCCCATAATATTCCCTTGTTGGGCATTGAGGTTCTCTACATAGAAAAGTTTTGAGAATTACTTGTTTGATTAATTCTTCTGATTTCATTGACACCATTGAATGCTATAGAAGGCGAGATTCTCCCCATATTGTCTTCCCCAAAACCCCTTGTGGCAGCAGGTATCATTTGCTAGTTGACATATGTGCAACGGTGGGTTGTATAATCCCCTTTTGATTGCTATTAGGAGCACTGCTATTAGATCCATTGTGGTGATGTTGAGGAAGACTAAACGCAGATTGAGCGGCATGAGCGGGGCCAGTCAAATGAGCTGTTAAATGAGGATATACTGTTAATCCAGAGTTTGGAGCATGGGTTAAGATGGGTTGTTGAAGGTTGGTCGGCACTTGCAAGGGGGGCATCTTCAGCATCGACTCTAAGACTGCGGTAATAGTGGCTGCAATGCTCCTCTATGGGGCATTACCTACTTGGGTGAGCCCATCCCTCAGGGCGTCGTGTAGCGCCATCCCCCTCAAAGGGGGGAGGGTAAAGCCCAGTCAGGCGAGAAGGGACTTTTGGAAAGGGGCTGAGGCAGGAATGAAACGGGGAGGAAAGCTCTGGAAGGGGGAGGTACCATGCAATCCGTACAGAACATTCACCTCCAATTTTTCATCTAAAATTACCTCTTTTTTGTTAAGTGCACTTATATTGGTACAATTACCCTAGCTTTCCTCTCGGCCATTTAAATACATAGAGTGCATTCGCACGCTGTTCTGGCAGCGTTTTGAGTGACGAAAGCCTCCTTTGCCACCTAGCGAAAACGAAGCCATCCAAGTTTCAACTCTGCCAAAATTGACAAAGTTGGCTCAACTTTGCCACTGTCTTCCGCAGTTCACCTTCTCTCTCTTGGTGCGCACGCAGCTTTCACAGCCTTTATGAGGACCAACCAAAATAGCTTTCGTCACTCAAAACGTTGCCACAATAGCAGTAGTGTGCGAATGCGCTCTTAGCATTTGCTTCGATTTGCTAAAATCTACAGCCCGAACTCATCCGCTCTATGCTTCCTAATTGCAAGGAAAATTCTGCCAATAGTAATCTTTGAAATTTGCGATATCTTTTCGATGAGACTCCGAAATCTTTTTCCCGGCCCACTCCCAGGGCTCAGCTTTTTGGCCAAGAAGGCCATAGGGAAGTGGTAGAGAAAATGTGCAATTCTCTCACCATTAAGTAGTCACCCTCACATTAACTTTTATAGTGACATTTCAAGTCATTTCAAGTCTTACTATATTCATTTGGACATTTTCATTATAAAAATGAGTGTGTGTGTGTGTGTGCGCGCACCTGCATCTCTCTCTCTCTCTCTCTCCCCCCCCCCCTTTAAGTGTTTGGGAAAAAATATTTATAAAGAGATATAAAATTTCTTTTCTTGAATATGCCTAGAGAAAATGTTAAAAATTAGATTTACTTTTCAAGTTTTTACATTATTTTTCTCTATTTCGAGGTGGAACTTCTCCTGTTGCTCTTGCTCTCAATTGACATTTTTGAAATTGAAAACGGCACCTGTGTTAGAAAAAAACCGGAATCTAGTGTATTTTAACCGGTTAAAATTGAAAAATCCTGACTAGATTTTAAGCTTGCCTTTAAGAAAACCGACAAATTTACAAAAGTTTTAGTGTAATTGTCGGCAAAAGATTCAAATTTTGACTTATAAACTGAGAGAATTTCAAGTTTCCTCTTATTTTGATTGTTTAGGAAAAATGTATTTTTCGAGCCATGAACGACAAGATATTAAGTTGAGACACATTTTTCTCGAGCACAGACCATTAACATGTCAAATGTGTTCTAATAATCATTTACTAGAACAAAAAATGATGCCTTCTTGAGGCCATTGTGAAGTGTTTACCTTGCTAAGAAGGGTACTTTGTACGGAAAAGGATCGTGGGACCAATTGACTGAGGACGTTTACAGATTCAAAGGTAATGGTCATTTTGCATTATTCAGGACACCTGGTAAAAGCACTAGGCTAGACGGCAGGTGGTCCAGGCTCGCAGCCGAAGATATTTTCTGGAGGCAGCACACATTTTCAAGCTGTGACTTGTGAGGCGAACCGACACCTGGTAGTTACAAAATCGACGTTGCAGCTGACAACGTGGCAAGCAGGCGTCATGGCTGGCCCCACCCTCTTTTGCTTGCTGCAAAGGTTCACGGCAGCCATGTGAACCGGCTTCACCGCCAGGCCCATGCCACGTGGAACAGCTCACGACGACACTTGTTCCAATCATTTTGCTTTGCGGGCTGAAAGGGGCCGGCCCAGTCGGTGACCTTCCACATTCGAGGCATTCGCGATAGAAAATCTCTGCATATCTCGACTGTTTTGGCAAATTCTTATAACCTTAAAGAACCTCGAATGAATCGATAATTCGAAATTCCAATTTTCAAAAAAGGCTCCTTGTTTGGATCCTCATTTAGAGCAAGCCCTGGATCTGCTGTGGATTCTAGGAAATAAAATCTTGGGCTCGTTGTATTGGGAAGGTTTCTCACGCAAGTGCCCCGTCGAGTCCCAATCCCACTCCAAGCTTAGAAGGGCTTCAAACACACGCTAGTCTGAATGTTTGTGTTGTGACATCACATAAAACCTCACAATGCTTTGGCATGCAGAGAAGGCCTTAAACGATTTGCATAGGCAGGCTTTTACCCTCGTCCTCGTGACTTCAACAAACTATGCCTCGTTGGGTGACTTTGCTGCTTTTGACAGACTTACAAAAATGCCTTGTCTACCTCTACCACTTATCCAAGGGAATGCAATAGCAAAATCTTCATATTGCAACATCGCAACAAAACAGATGATGTCAACTCAACTTTCCCTAGCGACGCGCAAAACACTTTTTACTTCTTTTTATTGATGCCACATGGTACAAAAAACATTTTAACAACAGAAAGGGTAGAACGTGCTAGTTGGGGATTTATCAAATTTATCATCGGATTTCAGCTGGAGGAGGTGTAGAAGAGGCGCGCTAAAGAGCAAAAGCTATAGTTGAAATGTGAGCTACAAATGCCAACGATGGCAAAAAAATTTGCAGTGAAGCACATTTTACAAGATTAAATGATGCTAGTCAGGCATTAGAGATACCGAAGCCCCAATAATAGTACAATTTTCAACAAATCACAGGTAGACACCTCAACAAGATGCATTTTCCAAAATCTTGCCTCTAAATTGGGGGCGGATCCACCCTCCATCTAGTGTGCATTTTGTTACTAACCCCTTTAAAGACCTATTGTGTTTGCTCAATGCATGTGGGCCCTGCAACCCCTAGGGGACGAAGACCCTAATGGGTAATTGCAACGTAGAGCTTTTTATACAATTTTGTGGACCCTATGTAGTCAATATCCCATGTTGTAATAATGTTCTAAAGGCGCATTGGGAGGGACCTCTTCGTGGCTTCTTTAGTACTTCCCATAGCCACCCATTAGCACCTTCAAAAATATGTCCACATGCTTACAACATTTTCGCTAGGAGGTACTTTGGACTAACGAGTTGCCTTTTCACATGCAATAACTGATAGAAGAGAGCTACTGTTTTGCTTGGAATGGTGCTACTACTGCCAGCTCACCATTTTCATGTGTGCAACCTACTACCCATGGGGTGCGTGCATTGCCACAAAAAATGATGGAATCTGTGTAGGCTTTGACAAATGACATTGCCCGACTCATCGTCACACGAAGCACTATAGCTAGCATGATAGAACTTTGCATAGCCTTTTGCAACTATGCCAATTTTGGCATAGTTGGAAGGGAACACCTTTAAATGAAACAGATTGTTGTGGCAGCTTTTTAAGAGTAAGTGAGTACTTTATCTTTATGCGAGGGGTGGCATCAACTGTGAATCCTATTCATGGGTACTAGTATGAGCGCATAATCTATCTTTCATATCTCTCCACTGTGATGTGG
Organism: Adiantum capillus-veneris; assembly: GCF_014529385.1. Lineage (NCBI taxonomy): Eukaryota > Viridiplantae > Streptophyta > Polypodiopsida > Polypodiales > Pteridaceae > Adiantum > Adiantum capillus-veneris. The sequence continues at coordinate 60,598,185 of NC_140951.1, read as the reverse complement.
CTTTGTGTGACCAAGACGGAGGCATTCAAAGGCATTGTTACCTATGCAATGCATAGTTGCCCTTAGTCATCCATAAGGCTTGCGTGACTACATTCTTACAGTGTGCATGGTAAGAAGGGTTCAACCAAAGCATAATGCGCTTATTAGCATGGCAAAGTACGTTACGAGAGCAAAGGAAGCATTCACGTTATCAATTTGTTGTTTCACCTCAATGCTGCCTTGTATATGTAGCTCTGTTGAAATTGGGGAATTGGGCTTTGAGCGACATCATTTGGCAAGTGATCTTTTTTGTTGGGCGAAAAAGGCAAGGGGTGATAAGCTTGCTCCTCTTCTACCTTTGGGGTGCCCTCCAGGAATCATGCAGATCGGAGGGTCATTAGGGGTGCAATATTCAATGTGTGGCTCTTCTATGGAACCTTTGCAAGGTGACGGAGAAAGGCGGAGTTGTTATACAAGGTGAATTGGAGAGGGAGATCCCCCTACTAGCCCTCCGTGTGACTATGCGACTCGGACCTGAGGTTTTCCATTGACAATGACTAGGTGGGAGTTGGGACAACCTAAGAGTGCAAAACTTGTGAAACTTAACATTGTGAATTGTGTGTGCGTGAGCGTATGATGCCACTCTTTACAAGCCAGTGAGGGTGGCGTGTGAACTGATTCCAAGAAGGGGTCAAGCGAGTGTTGAAACGTGTGAAATTTGTAGAAACACGTGGCTGAGAAGGGGGGTACATAATAATGCAATGTCAAATTGGTGCGTTTCCATCGCCATTCCTTCCCCCTTCCAAACTGCCTGTTTTCCATCGCCGAAACTCAGAAAACCTGCAGTTTTACCTCTTACCTGCTTCACAACTTCGTCCTTATCACCTCTGCAGAGTTCGTTTTCCATCACAAGCTCTGCCATTAGCACAATTCTGCAAACTTTCTCATTCTTACCTTTCTGCTGAGATCGTCTTCAAGGTATGGATCACCACTCCTTGCGGTAAAAGCTTGTAACGGTATTCACGAGCTGCCGAGCAGACTGGTTGCGCAGACGTGCGCACACACACATACAGAGAGAGAGAGAGAGAGAGAGAGAGAGAGAGAGAGAGGGGGGAGAGATTTCTTTCTGGGAATGGAGTCAGTTGAGTCCCAAAGCGCCTGCCTCATTGAGAAGCCACAGGTGCTCCATTATGATTCCCTTCTTTCAACACGAAGAAGGCGCCGGGAGATTCGGCTATTAAAGAAACTAAGCTGCACTCCGCCTCCCTCCAAGGGCCTGAATGTCATCCAACAAGGAGTGCCTACCAAGCGCGCTGGTTCTCGCCCAGTCCATGGTTGCAATCCTTTGTACCTGCTTGATGACGGAGAGCCTGCAGAAGATGCCACTTCTGCTGGAAAAAACATCTCCAGAATTGTTGAAGATGGACTGATTAGATCGCGATCCTTTCCTCCTGAAGGCTGGCAAAGCAGCAAGTACATTCTTCAAATTAGTAGAGTTGGTAGGTCGTTGGATAAAGGGGAAATGAGTCCTGCAGTAACTAGTAGAGATGGACATCGTCAAATCCTGAGCGCAATTTCTATGGGCTCGACCGATGGATGTGCAAATTTTCTGCATCAATCAAAAATGACTGTTGATCGCTCTTCTCAGCCAGGAGACATGGACACTCAGAATGGTGGCACCTCTCCTCTTTGTGGAGGCTTAGAGAGCTGTTCTGCAGGAAATCTATCACATGAAGCATTGGATATGGATGTGGATGTTAAGCAGCCTGATGCTACGCATAGCATGGCTCCGGACGCTGTTGTTGATGGACTTTATATGGCTGGGAAATCTGCCCTTCTACAAAATGTGGAGGGAAACCTCTTAAATTCATGCCAGAGCGGTCCCTTGGAGGTGAAGGAGGCAAGAGAGAGTACAAACTGCCCTCCAAGCGGCAAGGTGCTGATTTGTGGCAGGCGCAGAGAAATGGAGGATACAGCTGTTATTATTCCCTCCTTTGCCCAACTTAAGAAGAGTGATTTCTCTGCTATGACTCCGAGTGGTAGCTTGTGTGATCTTCACTTTTATGGAGTCTATGATGGGCATGGTGGCTCTCAGGTCGGCACTGGATTTATTATCTAAAATGTTGATGTGTGCGTGCATGTGTGTTTGTGTGAATTTTTCACATGCCGCTTGTCCTAATTTGATGTATGTTTGTGCCAGGCGTCCAGCTATTGTGCAGAGCGCTTGCATCATGCCTTGGCCGAAGAAATTGCACATTGCTCAATGACAGAGGAAACTAGTGGGATCATAAAGTGGCAAAGTGCAATGGTATCTTGCTTTGCGAAAGTGGACAAGGAGGTGGGCGGTGTGTGCCCTTATGGAGCTTGCGATGATGTTGACAGCACCGCAGTTTGCTGCAAGGGTTCTATCGCTCCCGAGAATGTAGGAACAACAGCTGTCGTGGCTGTAGTCAGCTCTTCTCAGATTGTTCTGGCAAACTGTGGTGACTCTAGAGCCGTGTTATCCAGAGGTGGCATTGCGATTCCTTTGTCTATGGACCATAAGGTAGGTTTTCTTGAGAGACGTTGGACTTTACAGACAATAGCGTTTGTTTTGTTGTCTACTTATAGCCACTTACTTCATGTTTGTTATTTCGTATTGCAGCCTGAAAGAGTTGACGAGACCAATCGTATTGAGGCTGCAGGTGGTCGCGTGATAGCTTGGAAGGGATATAGGGTGGGAGCTCTGTTGGCTGTATCGCGTGCTATAGGTATGTGATCCTCTGCTGCTCGGGTTTTTAAAATTACATTTGGACTCAGTTCGTGGGCTTAATTTGTGGAAATGTTTTCAGGTGATCGCTATCTAAAGCGTTATGTCATTTCTGAACCGGATGTGGTTTGTTTCGAACGCACCGATGAGGACGAGTGCCTAATACTTGCAAGTGATGGTTTATGGGATGTGATTGATAATGATACTGCTTGTGATGTGGCTCGGAGATGTTTGGCCTCTGCTCGTGGTCGTGAACGACGCCGCACATCGCGAGGAGAGGATTTTGCGTCTGCTACAGCCGCAGCTACCTTGGTGAAACTAGCTTGTGGCAAGGGAAGCCAAGACAATATCACTGTGGTGGTGGTTGATTTGAGCCGCAGACAGCAATGAAACTTTTTTGCTCACATGGTCTATCGTGAAAAGCTTGCCATTCTTTTGACTGCTGCCGAAGGCGGACGGTCTTACATGCGGTGTCTATGAAATGGTTCAACAAATCCTGGCGCTCTTAAGCACACCCTGGAGACTATAGGCAAGATTTGTTTTTACCATATTAAGAGCCAAAAATTGTATATACAGGTGCACGGAAGGGGTGGTTCAGGCGCTTTCACCTTCCATGAGTTGATCACAAAAGCCTTTTGACATGTTTTGATTCGTATCAAACTTTTTTATACATAGTAATTTCGGTTTGTTATTATGTTTGGCGTTCACAATTGTGTCTTGAATGAACATAATTGTTGATGACTTGCACTGTAATCTGGCATGCACGGATATGTGTTCAATCGTGTGTTGAATAATTGTCTCAAACGATAGAAGAGATGGTAAGATGCAGCAGGGGTAAAGAGCAATTTGAATTGCCAAGTGTTATGTATATGGGAAAACCATGCTGGAGATGACCATATGGTGGATTAGAACCTCAAATTCTTGATATTAACTTTGATACCTCATCGAAACCTTTGTGGGAAGGAACGATCTTTTTAAATGATGCTGGAAAATTTTGATTCAATGCCCCATTGATACTCTACATCTGTTGAAGAATTTCATTTTTATTCATATTTTGTTGCTTGCGGGTTTTGCTAAAAGATTGATGAGGGTTATATGTTGAAATGTGTAACCCAAGGATTTTAGTCTGTTACATGGTGAGGAAATATCTAATCGAGGATAGAACTATGGCAGACATTATGCACCATTAGTCTAATCGTAGCACTTATTGACATGGATGATTAGATCACTTATATGTCACTAACATTTCCACTCATTTGATTATTTTTATGGCTAGGATGAATGCTCATTTGCATGAGTTCATATTTAATTTCAAGAATTTGTCTCCTTTATATAAAAACAAGTGAAAGGGTCATGACGGCTTTCAAAAACAATAAGAAAGTGATAAAATTGTTAGGTTGAATTCAATTGGTATCAATGTTTGGGAAAGGATTGCTTCAGCTTAGTCCAGAACTGATTGGAAATTGAGACGATTAACAGTTGAGACTAGTCAAATCAGCTAAATTTACGAAAATAGACCTAAATTTTCAATCGGCTCGGGAGCGAAAAAGAGATGAGAAAATAATTTAAGTTCTCATTTATTATCAAAGGTCTGGTGGCCAAATCGGGAGCGAAAAAGAGACGAGAAAATAATTTAAGTTCTCATTTATTATCAAAGGTCTGGTTGGCCAAATCGATTCCAAATATAGCCTTTGACACTAAAATGAGGAGTATTTGATGCATTCAAGGCCTAAACATATCTTTAAGAATGGAGCAACTCACTTTTCTTCTTTTTTGTGTCAATTTCTTTTCTATTCATTGAGAGATTTCGATTGTTTATCGTGGCAACACACTTCGAATATCAATCCCTCTTCTCTCTTCTTCCTTATAACTTTATTCAAGTTTTCTTCTTTGGATATTTTCTCTTTGGTCAGAGTTGCCGTGTCATTGATCTTTACTCAGACCTTCATCAATTCTCTCTCTCTCTCTCTCTCTCTCTCTCTCTCTCTCTCACACACACACACACACACACAAACATACATCGTAGTCTCATGTTTCTCCTAAGTCAATTTGAACCCTAAATTTGATATGAATATCAAGCTCAATGGTGCTTGAAATCAACTTTCCCAAAAAATTGAAAACCCCACATATGAGACTTTTTTAGAGGTAAATTGATTGTATGTGAAGGTTTCCACACTAAATTTCTTAAATTTTTGAAGGTTCACTTCAAAATTTAGAATTTAGAGGTAAATTTCAAGCTTTGTAGGTGAAGTTACACTAAACTTAAATTTTTTTATAAGCATTGAAGCTCGGTCAAGAGTATGCACCTACAAGAAGTGTAAGCAAAAACCAAGTAACCAAATGCGCTCCAAAATTTATCAGATTATGTGCGGCAAAGGCCCACCAAGCAAGACTAGTTAGATTTTTTGGAGATGGACCTAAAGGTTTATTGGGTTATTGTTCAAATCTCACTTAGGTAAAAGCGCTCCAAAATTTATCAGATTATGTACGGCAAAGGCCCACCAAGCAAGACTAGTTAGATTTTTTGGAGATGGACCTCAAGGTTTATTGGGTTATTATTCAAATCTCACTTAGGTAAAAATCAACATCTCCCATATATTTCATCTTAAGCATACACAATGTATCAATGAAGCAAGAATAAATGAACTTGAAGCAAAACTAGCAAAACTTCCATAATTAAGTAAATATTTGAAGACTCTTAAGAGAAACACCCATTAAATTGAGAATAAGAATAAAACAAACGAAAAGAATTCATAGTTTAACAAAGTCTTCTGGACAATCGAAACAAAGAATGAAACTAACTAGGGATTATGTCACTAGAAAGAGCGACATTTTTAAATGAGATGATGAATAAATCATATATCTCAGGGCTTCGCAAACTGTCAAAAAATCTAAAACTTAAAAGATATATTGAAAGATATAAAATCATTGGTTCATTAAAATCCAAGTGGTATGTGATACATTTGGAGTGAGCAGGAAGGATATGGAGCCATATCAAGCATTTGGTTTAATAATTTGAATATAATAAGTTTAGAGCCTTTAAACTTTCTGAACTTCACAATGTGAAAAAGTGAGGCTCTCATTGAATGAAGAGATACTCAATCAATTTGGTGAATATTACCACATTCAAAGAACAATGCCATATAAAAAAACAAAAAAAATGTATGTATTGCTTTTAATAATATTTTATACATTAACATGAATGGTGTGAGTCTAGTTGTTGCATGTTGGAAACTGTTATAATCAAATTCCAAAATGGGTAAGTATTCTTCCTAGTTAGATTGATCCTTACTTACATAAGAACATAACATGTCCTCTAGGAGTTGGTTAACCCTTTCAGCTTGATCATCAGACTACGGATGATCTGCTATACTCATGCTCAGAGTAGCATCCAGCTTTTTGGAAACTTCCATCCAAATATAACTATTGAACTTTCTATCTCTATTAGACTCTATATTTGTGGGCAGGCATAACCTGTTCACTACCATCCACACAGAGTCATTTCCTTGACTAGTCTTGGATAAACCGGTAATGAAATCCATGGAAATGCTTTTCCATTTCCCTTGAGGAATCTCCAAAGGATGGAGTAGTCCCCTAACCTTGAGACGCTCATGTTTATTGACCTTACACTTAATGCATTTCAACACATAAGACTGGACATCTTTAAATAAACTAGGCCAATAAATTTGTCTTTTAACTAGTGCATAGGTCTTCTGAATCTTGGGATGATTAAAACTTGGATTATCATGAATTTCTTTAATATCACGGTTCCTAAAGTCACCAATAGTTGGTACACATACTCTATCTTTGTAGAGTAAGTAACCGTCATCAATGGAGTAGTTAGCATACTTCTCCCCCCGACTAAGTTTATCAACCCCCTTTGAAGTTGAAGCTATCAAAGGTGATGAAGGGTCTATCTCAGAGATCTTCGGCCCCAAACTATATCCAAAAGTCTCGGTTAGTCACTTTGTACTAACTCTCGCTTCCCTACTCGTCGCACCTACGGCTTGTCTCTCATGACTAACAAGGGAGGTGGTCGCATCAATGAAGTAGTGTGATCGCGTACAACACACTAGAATTTTGTAAAGAATGGATCGTGCTCACATAAGCTAGGTAGTGACTCCAAGAACTCATTCTTGAAGACTATGAATTTTAATTCATTAATTTGCGCATGTAACTAAGTGCATCCATTACTACATTATATTTACCTCTATGACATTGTATTTGAAGATCAAACTCCTAGAGGATCTTTGTCCACTGAGTCTTTATACCTTCAATTCATTTTGATTTAAAAGCCATTTAAGACTTTCATGTTTTAAACGAACTTAAATGTGGCACCATATAAAGAGTGTCTCCACTTTTTAAGTGCGTGTACTATATCCAATAACTCTTGCTCATAGGTGGAGTAGTTATAATGGGAACAATTTAAATTTTTGCTTTCAAATGCAATGAAGCGTCCCCTTTGCATAAGCACACCTTCTATGGCCCCATTACTTGCATCTGTCTCCAAGACAAACAGCTCATTTGGATCCACTATAATCAGTCAGTACAGGTGCAATTGCTATAGCCACCTTAAGATTTTCAAAGCTTTTTCGTTGGGTTTCCAAGACAAACAGCTCATTTGGATCCACTATAATCAGTCAGTACATGTGCAGTTGCTATAGCCACCTTAACACTAGGTTGGTAACCTAACAGGACATAAAAGTGTCCTTTCAGGGTTTTGAAAAAAACCTCCAAAACCATAGTAGATCCACTCATTTTGTAAAATCCTTTCATGAGGTTATAGTTCAAGGCCTACTACACATGGAAAAAATAAGAAACTTGTAAAATTTCTCATCTTCTGGTCACACCAAGCCTCCAAAGTTGATGGACCGGTACATTTTCATCAAAACAATCATTTCTTATGTTTTGTTGCATAAAAATAATATTAGGGATTTTTGTAGGATTTGAGATAAATTCCCTAGTTATCTTTAATGGGTTGGTGATCAGAACATATGATTGCTTCTCACTCACTATTTTTTGTTTTGCCAAAAGAAATAGGTACAAAAAAGTTGAATTTTTACCATTCTGCAAACCTATCATCAAATTTTCTATAGCCACGCTCAATACAAATAATATATGCACGTTTTCTTAGTTCCCTATTGTCCTTTAGGTTCATAAGGAGCCATGGAGCATGTCAAAAGAATAATACATCTCTTACCAAGGGGAATCTTGGGGACAAAGATGAAGTGCTAAATACAGCAAACATGAAAAAATTGGGTTCAACATTATGAGTTGTAGAATCCCATAGAAACTATTCAATATCTAGCCCAATTTTATCCTTACGACTAGATATGATTACTACCTACAAAATGCATGTAGTTGTCACAAGAAACTAACAATATTGAAAAAGCTACACTTGATATACTAGAATGTTTCGTTTTCTTCTATAATTGAAAAAATCAACCATCGTTGTCTACTATGCAAAATAGGGTATTAGGTGCCCCAAAACTCAAGGAATATTAGCTTTATGTTACAATATGAGACATAGAAAATCAAAACTGCATTTGGATATCATGAAAGCCACCCAAAAAATCATAGAAGAGCTAAAATTGGCTAAAAAACAGGATTTGACAATTTTTGTAATTTGGTCATAACTTACAACTTTAACATTTATTTCTCCCTAGAAGCATTGGGACATGTTGAGGACTACTAAAGATAGTTCTCTAGCATTATAGACCTCACAAACATGAATTCTAGAGTGGTATAGCTGCAAAAAGTTGAAAAAAGCCAAAAACAAGACCCGTTTTTTCACACAGTTTAGGTTGTGAAATGTTGTGCAAGGACAAGATTAAAGATGGAATTGATATTCTAAAAAAATGTCGAGTTTTTTTCAGTTCATGAGACAACTTTCTAGACAGATAGCACCTCAAAATCCATTTTGAAACTCTTGACATAATTCAAGGAAAATGGTAACTTAACAGGACATAAAAGTGTCCCAGGACATAAAAGTGTCCCATTACCAACCTAGTGTTAAGCTTTTCAAAGCTTTTTCGTTGGGTTTCTCCCCAAATTATATTCTTTATTTTTACCTCAATTGATCTATCAATGGGATTGCAATCTTCATGTAGTCAAAGCCCAACATACTAAGAAAAATCTACAGTTCTTCGAGATTTTTTGGTGCTGGCCATGGGAAATATCTTCCACTTTCTTAGGTTCCATCTACATTGCCTCTGTGGATATAGTGTGACCTAGATAATGAATCTCACTCTCAAAGAAATCACATTTTCATTCCTTTGCAAATAATTTATGTTGCTCAATAACTCGAACACCAAACACAAATGGTCTAAGTGTTCTTTTTGAGATTTGCAATAGACTAGTATATCATCTAGGGAAACTACTATGAATTTCCTCAAGTGTGGGCGTAAAAAGCTATCCATCAACATCATAAATGTCATTGGTGAATTGGTTAGCCCAAATAGCATAACCAAGAACTCAAAATTCCCAAAACTAGTCCTGAATGTTGTCTTCGCAACATCTTCTAGTCTAATCCTTGATAACTAGATCTGAGGTCTATCTTTGAAAAGTACTTTGATCCAAAGAGTTGATCAAATAACTCATCCACACATGGAATCGAGTATTTGTTCTTAAGTTTTATTTGAGATATGGTATATAAATTTTCTCTATCTATAAATTCTCATATTCATCCAGTTTTTCATGTAAGTCGTTTACTTAAATGCTTGCATAGAGAAATGTAATTGACCAATAGGTTTTGGTCAATTACATTGAACCTCCAACTCGGCTGCATGAACTTGAGGGCATTCTTGACTACCATTATTTATGAACTTGTCATCACGTACATCATCAAGCATTAGTTAAGTGGAAAGATTTCCTTGAAGAAGGCGTCACTCATGAAAACATTAGTGGTCTCACAAAGAAATGCCGTAGTTTTGTTTTCAAGGATGAAAACACTTCTCTAAGGGGGAGTAATGTAAGGCCAAGAGTAGACAAATTGGGCAATTTCAACCAGGCATAGGGGCTTCACCACGTGTAAAGAAGGGTCGAGGAAGGTTGGGTAGAGTGAAATGCTTCTCCCATCTCTTTGATCTTAAATAGTCCTTGGCATACTTGTCAATGAGGCTACAAAGTCTTTGTTGGCATCGTTCATACCAAACATGAGGGAAAATCACTTGAAATTCCCAAGAGGTCACCAACCCAAGTAGTGTTCTAGCCCCAAAGTGATAAACCATAAGTATTACACCCTTCTTCCTTTTTTGAGTAATGTGTGAGATATGGCCTCACTAAGGAAGAGAACGCGAAGCTCCAAGGTTTTGCATGAAGCTCCAAGGAACCCTCAACTTGCGCCATCAATGAAGGAAGTTATGGATGGCCATACTCAACCCACTAGCCCACCAAACATCAATGTGGAGGATGGCATAAACCTCTAGCCGCATAAAAAGACTTCAGTATGAATGGGTGCTAACGTGACCACAACCCAAGAGGCCCAACGCCACCTACCGACCAAGGTATAATTAGTATAATCAATGTCACTTTAGCACCCATTCAATACAAATGGGTGCTAAAGTGACGACAACCCAAGAGGCCCAACTCCACCTACCAATCAAGCTATAATTAGTGTACAGGAAGAACCAATTACAAGTAAGGGGCTATCACTTTATAACCTTTGCTATTCGTATTTTTACCACCCAAAATAGTTGTCAAGTTTCTCTCTAACATATGAGGAATCATAAGAGTCTAGAGCTGGGATACTTGCTCCAAAATGAGGGCATGGTTTAAAAATTCCCTCGATATTTATCTAGCTAATACTCATCCACTTGATAGGCCTGTGCTTAAAGGATAATTTTTCCTCTTTTGGTGTGTAATATACATTTGGTTGCCATGAGAAGATACTAGTATGGTTGCTCTTGTGGGATGGTGACCATAAGAGTCTAAAATGCAAAGAAGATTGATGATAGGATAGATTACTTTCCCTCAAAAGTGTAGTGACCCCTCCCTTATGTCCCTTTCCACTAGATTCCATTCACATAAGCATATAGGGTCTAATCACACTATAGAAATGAACTAGGCACTCTTCAATCTTTTGACCCATGCACTAGGACTCACATGCACCTATAAAAAAAAAAGACTACAACTGATCACAATAGGGGAGAGAAGCTAAAACTATGGCCGATAGTTGAAAAACTAAGAAAGGGGTCTATAAAGGCAAACAAATGAGGAGAAGGAAGTCACCAAAGGCCAACAAATTTTGAGAGGTTAAAACAAGTAAACTAGAGTACCAAATGAGGTAAGAAAGCAGGTAGTCCATAGGAAAGAAACTGTAGTAAAATTCTCTATGGAAAAATGGCAAAACCAACTAGACAAGGAACAATGGAGCATACATGGACCTATACAAGCCCAAATTAGTTATAAAAGGACCAAGAGGATTTAAAGACGCAAAGTAATACATCTGGAATCCAAATATTTTGTATAGAGCATTGTCACTCTTTATGTAACTTAGATTAGATTGTGTACTTGAAAATTAGGGTTTTAACCAAGAAACTAAGAGTAGAGTGTCGATTAAAGAGAGTGTCAATCAAGGGAGACCATTAGAGACTATAGTTGAAGGAGTTCTAGATGCTTACTCCGACTCTACTTCAGACATGCCTTCCTTTTCCACTCATTCAGATTTTGGAACCTCACTACGATTAAAGCATGTATTGACTTTTTACAAGATCAATACTCATGGGGCTCAAATTTATCTTGATCCTAATGAGGAGTACGTGGTTAGAGTTGATGACCATAGTGTTGAATTTGAAGAGGAGGTTAGAGCCAACAATCAAGAAACCTTCTATATGGATCAACATGAAACACAATACCTGAAAATTGTGAACCTTGACATTGTTGAAAAATGGGGACTAGAAGGCGATACACAGATTCCATACATGACCACCAATGATGCCCCACCTGTACTTGAGTTGGAAGATTATGATCAAATTGATATACAACCTTTAAAACATATATATACTGATAACTCAAGACTAGGAGTCTATTGTTGGGAGGACAACAATGCTAGAGATTTGTTTGGCATGAGTTTGTTGATAGCCCGTGCCAAACAAGGACACTTAAAACCCTTGAATATTGTTAATGTCCATGCCATGGTATTGAAAACCCATGCCAAACCAGGTCTATCATTTGGCATGGTTTAATAGCCCATGACAAATTAGGACACTAAACACCCTTGAAGATCATGTTTATTTTCAAGATCAGGGAGAAAGGTGCATCAAATCTTCTTGCACCTCTCTTTAGGGATTCTTTTGACAATAATTTTGTTATGATGACTCCTAGAGAGGTTGAACATACCACATATCAGGGTTATTTGATCAAGGACATGATTTTGGGAATGAGACCTAAAACATATCAAAAAATTGGGCCAACAAAAAGATCTTTTGGCCAATCAACAAGGTAGTACGGCTACATGATTCACCACTACCAAGAAACTTGTTTGAAGGCCTAGATGGAGGGCCACCATGTAGGAGAGCTGGTATTGAGCATAATCAAAAGTCAGTAAACCATCCAATTTTTAAAAATGAGTCAAAAGATATAGTGGATCCGGGGATCCATATGACCACTCCCATCATGAGTTAAATCCTTTATTAGAGTCTGATTGGCCAACTTCTTGGTGTATTTTCTTCCAAACCTTCCTTTATGTTGCTCACCGGGTTTTGTAAGTCCTCAAAATTGATGGTTAGATTGCCATCAGTATCAGATATGTCCACCAAAGATCGATAGATGTATTTATCTAGAATAGACTACTTTAAAAAGTATGAACGTATTTCAGACTGGCAAAGGTATCATTCTTTTGGTCTATTTTTATCCACTGTGCATTGATGTCGTTGGTCAATCTCCATCTGTCTACACTTAGAGTCAAGTTTTGAATTTTCAATTTCTCTATTTGTTGTTGAAGTGCCTTGATGGTGTTCTTGTCCCGTGCCTGCATATATTCAACATTAATCAAAAGATTTTTGTGGCAAGAAGCTCCTACTTTAGTTCTTTAGATATGATGATCACTTTTTCCAGCTCAACCTTGAGATGGGTAATGTCAGATTTATTGATAGAACTCTAAGCTTCCATCATCTAACGTATGCTATTCACTACAGTGTTCAATCCCATCTAGATTGTGGTGACGCATCCAACAGTGATTGTTTTTGTGTCTTTTTTGTCAGCCTCATAAGTGAGCACTAACACTTTATAGGGTACTGGTAGTCTTAATATATTTCCCACCAATTTGTTCTTCTTTAGAGCTTGAAGCCAATCCAATGACACTTCAACAATAGAAGATGTTGCAAAAATGGGTTGTTCAGAGGTAGTGGCTAGATCATGGCTATTCTGCAATTGTACACTAGTGTAGTGCCTAGTAACATGATTGGGTTGTTATAAATGTTTCCATAGTTTTTTTAGATAGTGCCTCTATGGTTTTTTGAGCATTGGATGTATCGATATTTTTATTGCTTCGTGCAATGAGCTGATTCTAGAACTTATCTGTCAATTTTTGCTTTTTGGTTTTTAGTTCACATGTTCCAGCCTTTGTCTTTTCCAAAAGTCTTTTGGTTCTGATTGTCACAATGCAGTCTGTTCTGCCTGAGATTTTAGACAAATGGTTTGGTCCTTGGGTACTTTGACTCCATTTATCTTTAATAGAGCATTCTAAACATTCACATGGGTTGGCATACTTGTGGCATGGTAGAATAATTTCCATACATACCATGCTTTGAAGAGATCCTACGTTTAGTATTTGTGTCATAATGTTGTTGAATAAGATGGAACTTAGGATACTAAAAAAGATTTGGTCTTTAATGCATCACCAATGACCGTTATGAGGTTCAAATGCCTTTTGATTATCAACTCTCTAGGTCTGAACTCTCCTAAAATCATCATGTGCATCCCATCCTTCGGATATCCTTAATCCTTTTGGTCTAACCATAATTAGTTCCAATGGTGGTCTTTAAAATCAGATTGTTCTTTGTGTTGGCCTTCTAGTGTTCAGGTTCATCTACTGATTTAAAATAGTATAACTTGATCTTTGTGTCATTCTAGACCCCAAGTAGCTTTCTTACTAGACTTGGATAAATCCTCTAGAAATCCTTTAAAATAGAGAAAATAATACACATCCTACCCCTTAGGATCTGGCCCATCCATTGTTGTACTTTGGAATCATTTAGCATCTACTGGTTTATCTCTTAGCAACATGGTTGAAATTCCCTCAATACTTTTGGACAAAAATTCAACACCACAGTGCGTTCTCCTTGGCTAATGGATGATCTTAAACTCAAACTCCAATAGAAGCATCATCCATTTGATTAACCGTCCTTGAAACACCAACTTGTTAATCAAAAAGAGAAGTGCTTAATGATCCACATAGAAGTGAAATACCTTTCCTAGCAAATAATGTCCGAACTTGGTTGCACTAAACACCATTCCCAGTGCCTCTCGATTAGTCATGGATGGAGAACCCTTGTTCTACTGCACTGAATTTGTGACTTGTAAAGTATACCAAGTATTCTATCTTCCCATTAGGTTGAGCCAAAATTGCCCCTATTTCCATACCAAATGGATCCACATGAACATGGAATATCACTTCCTAGTCTAGTTGACAAAGAAATGGCTTCTTGTTAATGGCTTCTTTTCAAACATTAGAAACTTGACTCACATTCTGGGTTCCATACAAACCTCGCTCCCTTCTCAATCAATTTATATAATGGAAGAGCCTTTGTTGAAAACATATGAATGAATCTTCTATAAAGATTATTATACTCCAGGAATGAGCTCAACTCAGAAACATCTGTCCCAGTGATCTTGCCTATTAGACACATCATACCTTGTCCCTAAAGCTATCCTTTCCATACCATAAAGGTTGACTTAAAAGGATTTAGACATATCCATTTTTTGTGCATCTCTTGCACACCATTTCCAGGAAAAGGAGATGCTTTTTAAAAAAATTTAAAAACACAATAAAATCATCTACAAATATTGCCACAAACTTGTGCAAAGACTAGCTAAAAGTTTCCATCATGCATTGTTGAAAGGTTGCTAGAGCATTGCATAATCCAAATGGCATTACTAAGCACATAAAAGATCCCCATTCATTGATAAATGTCATTCTTTCTCTATCCTCTGGTTCTATTTTCAACTAATTGTAGCCACTGTAACCATCCATATAACTATACATCTCATGAGCAACAATCTCATCCACCATCATATTGGTAAAAAAAAGAGGAAATGGGTCCTTAATTGTTTGAGCATTACTAAGTACATAAAATCTCTCCATTTAGTGATGAATGTCATTTTTTTCTCTATCCTCTAGTGCTATCCCCAATTAATTGTAGCCACTATATCCATCCATGAAACTATACATCTCGTGGCCAACAATCTCATCCACCATCATATCGGTAAACAAAAGAGGAAATGGATCCATTCAGCTTTGATAATCAACACAAACCCTAAGATTCCCATTCTTCTTTGGGACAACCACTATAAAAAACAACCGATCACTACTTGCTACTTCAATGATGAACCTTGCTTTCAGTAAATTTTTGATATCTTCCTTCACTTTCTTTGCAAAATTTGGATTCATTTTGTACATGTGGAGCCTTCCTGGTTATGCATCTAGTTTTAGTGGTACCCTATGTTGACATACCTCAAGATCTATACCTTTTAGATGTGTATGCTCCCAAGTGAATACATAATTATACTTTTGGAATATCTGCGGTCACTTTCTTATTTGATTTGTAGATGGAAATTTTCTCCAACCGTATTGGAGTGTGTGTGCATCCAATTCCAAAATGTGCCTTGCGAGAAGGTTACTTGGCACATTAGGTCTCCCAATGAGCCCCCAGTATGGTATGGAAATAGAGTGATCCAGAGTGACTCTGTAGTGAATCCGATGTATCTAACAATGGAGGGGTGCAAAGTTTGCATGCCCTGCTCAATTTGGAAGCTATCAAACTTTGCTTATGTCCCTCCCTTGTAGAATTTCCCTATGCTTTTAATAGTATATAAGCTGCAAAGACCAAATGAGCTTGCCTCATTCTTGGCACCTTGTACCAGGGCTTTGTGGATAATGCCTATCAAATGCACTCACTTAGCATTCAACGTTGTGCACATGAATGTTCAAGTGTCGTTGGTATCCAATCGATCATGATGGCTCCTTGCGCATCTCGTGCCATCTTGATTCGCTTGGGCAAAGTGGATTGATCCTAGACTTTCACTCTCTTCACCTTTACCTTCTGCTCCTCCCACTGTTTGTCCCATTTCTCTACTTTGGCCATAATGCAAGTGGGAGGAAGGTCTTTTTTCAGGTCATTTTGTCAAGCACCATTTTGATTTTATGGTGTGGATCAAATACTCTGATTCTTGCTAGCAACAGTAACTTGTAGTGGCCTTCTCCATGCAATAGGTCCTCTGTATTCTCCCATATAGTGCTAATAAAATCTTTAACAAAAATGTTGCTTTCATTTATCTATTGGATTTTGGCATCTGTATACAATGAGATTTCTTGTATGTGCTTCTTGCGAATGGCCCGCATGATGATTTTCCTTTGGTCAAGAGTCATTTTTGCACTAGTAAAAAATTTAAATTAAATATGATTGCATAGCGCACAGACGGTTTTACACATGTTAAACTATCAGAATATTAGGTTAAAGACATGCAACACTTAAAAAAACTATCTCAAATCCCTCTCAAATCATAAGACACTGATTCACATCCTGATTGCTAGCACTAGTTTTCACAAACCATGACAATAACACAAATGAAACACATTGACTCAACAACTCAAGCGTCCGCACAATACAAATTAAAAACCCTAACACTTCAAAAAACTATGCTAGACCTTAAGACATTAGTTCACATTTTGATTGTTAACACTTCAAAAAACTAGGTTACAATATAATACATTTGGTTCATATTTTCAAGGATGAGGTGAAGAACATAGCCAAAATTTTATTTTGCCAAAATTGATACTAAATTAGAATTATGGTGATAAGCTTTAAGACAAAAAAAAAAATCATAAAAATTTAGTGCAGTTTTAACGAAAATTCCATATAACTTCTCATCAAAATAAAAATTTGCATAGATTTCAAGGTGTATGGATAGTAAAAGAACTTATTGTAGGAAGAAATTAAGCTTCATAGCTTAGTTATGACACTAGATTTTTGTTTTTAGTCTAAAAACACTAACAAAGAGGAGATATTTGGTCTTTTAAGGCCTCTTTCATTAACATGATGATGTTATGGGGAAAAACTTAAGGTCTATAATGTATCTATATGCCAATACCCATCAAGTAAGAATTTTTCAAGGTTTCAAACTCACACGCATCTTGTAATTTAAGCTCATTAAAAAATTATAGCACATAATTTCTTGCCAAAAAAACATTGCTATGAAAAACTAATGAAAGCGTGTATATCAATTTTCCATTTGTGTCCATATGAGGAATTTGTATACAAATAGGTGAAATGAATGAAAATAAGCTAAAAGTGGAATTTATTTTAATAACTAATCTTTGATAAATAAAAAAGAAGAATTACAACATGTGCAGTTTGTGGGATATGACATAACTCAACAAAAGTGGCTTGCGTAACCATCAAATAGTATCACCTTATGTAATGGAGTTGTAGATGTAGTATATATGTATTATATGACATTGCAAATTTAGATAAATTAACAGCTTCTTGTGGTCACTGATTGAATTCATAAATGTTGCATATTTGATCCCAGCAACTTTCTATATTTAATTTTAGTCACAAAGAGTTTTTTTTTTTCATTTGAAAATTGCAAGAATGTCAAACAAATATATAAGTAGTTACAATGGATTATTGCATGCACCTTACTCATTATTTTCTTAGACTAGAGTACAAACTTTAGTTAAACATTGATTCTTGTTTTGCATAGATGCTTTTCATGACTGTAGTTACTATTGAAGCTATGTACAATAGTGACGGGTTATAATTTTTATGAGTAGTTTGGATAACATTTAATAAGTTGGCAAAAGAATTTCTTGAGATGTTTTTTGAATTTTATGTATCATTTTATTTAAACTCGTGAAATAAAAAACTAAAAATTCTTTTTTGGTACCAAACTAGTGTTAACATAATAAAGATAGTTGACAAATAATTCAACAAATAGTTGTTATATAGTCATAATTTTATTTTGTTTCTTATAGATACGTTATGATTTGATACAAAATACTTTGGCAAAAACACTCAACACAAACATTTATAGACATTAGGAAAATTTGTATACAATTTACTCTTCACAATTGCGTTACCAACCAAGAATTTTGTGTACATAATACTCAAAAAAATACATGCTTCTAACAAACAACACACATTATCCGCACTACCAACCAAGTGCCACTCGAATTTAAAGAGTAAAAATAGTTTAAATAAGAGCATCATATGGCCGCGCTTTAATGATCGATGCCCATATGTTTTTTTTGCGTGGGAAAGGGAAATTGATTCACCATAATGATACTAGTATCTGTACGTTACCGATGTAGTACCCCATAAGATGAGCCAATACTTACCACAAGGACATCATATTCACTGCCTAACCAAGGTGATGCCCCCGTGGTAAGCATTGTTTTGTGGAACACCTAACGCACACACCCACGTTGTGTAGTAAGATGCCATGTTATTTCCATGCAATATGACACAAGGCACACTACCACACAATGTACACACAACACAAACACACGTGTTGTGTGGTCACGTACTTTGCTACTTCCGTGCATTGCAATGTGAAGCACACTCTTTCACGACCCCCTCATTCCTTCTCTCTTCTCAACGTACCTCGCAAGGTCGTCGTCTCTCACTCTCTCTCTCTCTCTCTCTCTCTCTCTCTCTCTCTCTCTCTCTCTCTAGCATTGAAAATGCTACCCCGCGAACCTGTTTGGGCCCTCCTTTTTATTATGTTCGGGAAAATCAACAAAAAGGTAAGATAAAAATTTAGGAGAAAATTACACTTGTTGTGTGAGGTCAACATCGTGTGGCTGCTGAGTAGCCTGTCAACTTACTGCATAGTAGCAGTTGGCTCTAGAAGGGGGGTCCTACTATAACAAGTTACAGTTTTAATGATGAAATAAAATTTATATATACACGTTTTTTATTTCACGAGTTTAAATAAATAAAATGTATATATATTAAAATGTATATATATATATATATATATATATTGATTTTGTCCTCTAGCATATATATTAAAATGAATTTTATGTATCATTTTAATGCATGCATACATATTTTACATAAGATGATATTACACCTACGTGAGAGTCTCAAGAAGAGCCCTTGTCTACATCCATGGCTTTTGTAGCCTCTATATGGTAGCCTCCAACTCCTCATTGGGAAACTTTTGGTACTCTGTGATGTCCTTTGCTATCTTCTCCATCAAAATGACAACATATCATAACATGCCCTTCAAGGCCAATAGTAGCCCAAGGTGGGGAGCATTGCTATGACCTGTTTGAAAATAATTTTAGGTTACAATCAACCATTTGGTTTGAATGAAGATTAGAGAGAAAATAGAGTGGCACATAAGACTAGAGGACAAAATCATATAAAACTTACTTAACAATACCTCAAAAACTACCCTTTCTCGTTGGAGGTTTAGTTTCCCTGCCTAAAAGTTGCTTGAACAAGTCATGCTTTCATGAGGAATTTCAAACCCCCAACGCTGAAGCCCACCCAAGCAACACCTCTTGGGAATAGAAAAGTTATGGAGGTAGAGAGACAATATATTTATGATTAACAATAGACTCTTAAATTTTAGTTTCTCAAAAGAGATCTATTTACATCCTTTATCACGTCCTTGCCATGACCAAAGGGAGATGATTAGGAGAAATAGTCCATAGGTGATCAATTGCTACAACAAGGGGTGCAAGTTAACCTTTGGGGAGTCCACCATCTAAATACATATACAACACCTGCATTGAAGAGGTGTTTTTGAATCCCTCTGTGCACACACATCATTATAAATAATATGAACCTTTTTCCTTCATAAACTTATAACCTTTCTCCAAACTTCCATTGTTAGCCCCTCTCGTAGATGGAAGTCTCCATCTCTTAGAAATCTTAAGAACCTTTCCTAGCGGATTCTTGTGCTATGCCTAGAGGTTTTAAGACTTATGGTGGATTTATCAAAGATCTTACATACCCATGCATTTACAAGTGCCTACAACATTCCTCTATGGCTCTCACCATATCAAACCCATGATGGCTTTCCGTGACAAGTATGCTAGAGTATTCATATATTGATTCGTAGTGCAAACTTTCAAGTTAAAAATATAAGTTATTAAGGGATTTAAAACTCCAATGTTGTAATTTTGACCTTGAAGATAAAGGTACAATGGAAAAAGTCCAAGTCCTCATAAATAAGTTTTGCTTGAGAAGTGAATGTAGATTTTTATCTGAGTGCCTCTTAATGCATTTTATGTGTCAAACAAGGCTAGCTACTATTTGCAGCCGCCTATGTCGCCACATATGGGTTTTCACCCAACCGTTCGTTGGGCCCATTTAGAAGCTTTAGACACAGCCACGCACTACAACATATTGGCTTATTTATTATATTTTTTCAATGCGGTCGCTTTCAACTTTATCCTTGCTGATTTTTAAATCATGAATTGTACATCTGTCATCCACAAATTTGACAACGAGACCAAGTCTTGCAAGTGCAAATATAGACTTGGAGCTTTTATTTGTGCTTTTTTTTAATGAAGATAAATGTCAATTTTTTGCAAATGTTCTAATTGTTTGAGATTGATAATTGAAGTGCTTATCTATCTGCTAATCAAGAAGATTAGCATAATTGTATCAAAAAGCCCATATAAATGTTAAATTTTAGGTGAAGGGTCTTGAAAAGATGATATAAGAAGGAGTTTTTTATCAGCTATGGATGGCGCAATGCCAATTCTATTGATGCACTACCAATCCTTTTTTGTTCTCTCTAGATTAAAGCAAAATCAAAATAAAGGTGTCATCAGTGAAACGTGCAAATCCATGCCAACCTTGACATCCTCAAAGTCCAAAGATTTGGTGCTACCTTCCCCTAGCTTTGTCAAGGACACATATCAAGCTAAAGGTCAAAGCTAGAGTAGGGCTTCCAAATTCCTTGAACCTAATCCCAGATGCATTCACATCATAGAACCCACAAAGAGCAAATAGCATTAGATTGAGTAATACCTTCCCCTAGCTTTATTGAGCACAATATTAATGAAAGAGAAAATCTAAAGTAGAGCTTCCCAATGCGTCCAACCTCAAAGACCCATGCCCATCTACATTAAAGAATCCAAGAGGCCTCTTCACACTAAAAATTGGACATGTGACACAAGATTCTTGAATAATTCCAAAGAATAGCTCCACAGCTACAAATAGGAAGACAAGGATCTACCAATCAAAGTACTCATCACTTGGAGAACAACAAAATTCAAGGCAAGTTCAAGTGCCAAAAACTCTAAGCACACCTCCCATGCTAGGTGCTAGAGATAAGTATTAATGGGTCAACAGCCAAAAAAAACAAAGGACTCAACGTCAAAAGATGGCTAACTACTCATAGGTATTGGATGCACAAGGATTTTATGAAGTTCAAAAATATTTGTGATTATCAGCTTCAAAAGTCACAGGGTATATAGCACATAGTCAAGACCAATAAAATGCAATCCAAGAAACAAACCTAATAGTGGAAAAAATTTACTCAAGGATTAAAGAGCTATAATTGCTTCAAAGGCCTACTTGCATCCTCAAATGCCCTAGAAATTGCAAAAATTTATACGAAGCTGGTTAGTAGAAGCAAGAGTGTACAACAAAGGTTTATGAAAATAGGCATGATTATAGTTTACACCATTGGAATATTAGTAGACCAAAAGCTATCTAGGTAGTAATTAAAAAATAATTGTTTTATAAATTGGGGTAACTACTTGCAGAGCTTAAAAAGGTAGCACAAAACAATGTTCAATGAACATCTTGATGGTGGAGAGGGATAGTACATGATCAAAAAAGAGATCATGTTGTAGGGAGAGGAGATTTGGATTGAATAAAGAAAGAACCTTGTTTGTGATTTTAAGACACCTTATCAAGTTTTTGCAAAGCTTAAATGCAGCTTTGGAAGTTCAAAAAATGGTAATTGAAATTGATCCAATAGCAAAAGTTTTAACAAAAGTGGTGATAGTGAAGGATTTTAAGATGCCACAAATTAGCTATTATAATTTAGAGACATTGTTGGATACCATCAATGAGAAATGTTAGGGAATATGACATAGCTAAGTAGATAATTGAGTAGTTTACTTAATGGAGAGAGATAATTTTCACACACGAGAGATTATAGAGTAGAGAGAGAGAGAGAGAGAGAGAGAGAGAGAGAGACAGAGAGCACGATATACGTGGTTCACCCAATGTGGGCTACATCCATGGAAAAATAGTCACTCAATGGCTTTAATACTTCAAAACAAGAAGTAGATTACAAAGAGATTATACCCTTTTGGAGCTCCCACCTTGCTTGTTACTCTCACCACCTGATGTCCACCTTGTTGCATCAACTTAACAATGCCTTACCTCTTCAAATCCATTTTTGTGTGTAAAAAAATGCATCCTTTTATAGGCCAAAAGGGTTGCCCTCTCTCATGAGAGGCAGCCGTGTGTAGCCGTCCTTGTGTAGACAAGGTCGAGTTGAATTCTCCCATGCACCAATGTGTGGCAGCCCTTGAGATGACAAGTCCAATTTGAAATCGGCCACCAGCCAACCAACTGGCCATTTTTCGACTACTTTCTAGCCACGATCCGGCCATAATATTCTGGCGAGTGAAAATTTTGGTTTTCGACGAGTGATTTTTCTTCACGAACGATGGCTTCTCCTCATAACGCGGGATTTACAAATGTGTATTTTTAACACAAAAAAATTACAAGCGGTAAATCAGGCTCCATACTTGACAAGAAAGTTGTAGAGAAGCATGAGCAACAAGATCATATTTGAATTAGCAGCATTCAAATTCAAAGAATTAAAAAGAGTGTTGATTGTTCAAGCAAATGTTAAGATAAAAAAGTTTCAATGACGAATGCAATCACGATTGAAGTGCATCATTCCAAGCATCAGTAATGGAGTATAGAGAAAGAGATTTTACTTGAATATGAAAAAATTGTTTTAAAACACTTTTAGGGGAAGATTAGTTGTTCTTGTACCTTGAATCAACATCCAAGTAGCACACTTGGGCATCCATAGACCTCTTTCACCTAGTTTTTCTCTTTAATTCTCTACGTCATGAGATCCTACTGACAAGGAATGGCATATCTAGTAGGTGCAATTGGCCTAGAGGACTAGGAGCACAACGACAACTTGTCTAGATGCTAGTTCAATTCCCTGGCCACACCTATCTAGGTACACTTTCCCTTAATCGAGTACTCCCATATAGGCTCCCACATAGTTCAATTAAACGAGTTTGTCTAATAGAGAGACAACATGCCTATATATAACTAAGTCAGTTACCATAGTGGGAGTTTGTTGAATACCTCTTGTGATAAATGACATAGGTTGAAAAGATTGGTTCTCCGCCCTCTTACTATTTCCTTGCCCAACCTACAAATGGACTCACTTGTACTCTTTACCCTCATAGCAATGAAACATGTTGGGTATGCGGCCACTTACTTGAGTTGATTCAAAAAGAAGCTTCCCAATGAAATTCCTCATGACCATATCCTTTTAGTGGGACATGTTTAATTTTGAAAAGTATGGTAGGATTTTTAAAACACGACTTTTGGAAATTTACATTTACTAAAATGGTATATTTATCGCCTTCAAATTTTACAAAATGGGCATATACAATGCTAGAAAATTCTTCAAAAAATGAGTTTTTTAAATATATTTTGGATGCACATTACACGCAAGATTTGTAGTAGGTGCACCCCCAAAGTAGGTTCACACTTAATCTAGATCTACATCGACAAACATAGAAGATGGCTACCCATTTTTCGATGGATGCATTTTAGTATCTATTTTCAAATTGATGTATGAGAAAATTGATTATGGTGAGATAGCAAAACCTCTTTTTATCTTATTCGGCTAGGATGTAGCTAGACATCATTTCATGTAGCATCCCAATCTCATGTAGTGATTTGCAAATGTTGCAAAGCTTGAAATTAATGTGTGGAACTTTCCAAGAAAGCAATTTCCAAAGTAACGAAGGTAAGCATCAGGCAATAGGTGACATTTGTTTAGTGACTAGTCATAATATTGGAACTTGAGAGTGTCACCCAAGCTCTCATGGGCAAAGAGTTTAGAGGCCAAAAAAAACTCAAAAGCCTAGAACTTTCCAAAAACACAAAGTGAGGAAGGTGAGCATCTGGCAACAGGTGACATTTGCAGTCATAATATTGGAACTTGAGTGACCCAAGCTCTCATGGGCAAGAGTTTAAAGGCCTTAGGATACTCAAAGCGTGCTCATCTTAAAAATACCATGCCATCACTATATCCATAGTACAAATATGCAATCGCTGCATGGGCATGTTTATGGCAATGCCAATGTGGGCTGAAACAATGGTTCTTATCGAATGGTATATAAAAATGTCTCCACCCCAAGTCGAACGTATGAATTTGCCAAACTAAGAGCACAAACAACTTTCAAAAGCACTATCCGATCTTTCATACTTTTTACTTTTTTGGGCTAGAGCCGACGAGGTCATGAAGCTAGATTACGTCAAAGTCGAAGATCCAAAAGCGTACAGCAATAGGGAGAATACACGAGGGACAAAGAGAGAGAGAGAGAGAGAGAGAGAGAGAGAGAGAGGCCATTAGAGGCGAAATATTGGGATATGCAATGCACACTGGCGAGGATCAGGAGAGGGAGGCTGGTGCACAGAGTATTACGAGTGTTGAGATGCCAGCACCTCATTCGAGGCTCAAACTTTGGATTCTACATGCTGATGTGTTGCAGATCTGATGCCTGTAGCTCTGATTACGACAGGTTTGTGCTGTTGGACGGCCCAAAGGGCCTGCCAGTAACTAGCTCCTACAAAGACCTAATCAAATCCTTCATCTTTACCGAAAACCATGCTTCATGCAGGCAGTATCTTAGATGCTGAGGGTGCAAAATAGAGCAATTTGTTGCCATTCGAAACAATGTATCATGCAAAGAGTTCCACAAGTGGTAGCTTACTCACTCCCTCTTGAACATACAAGGTCACCCTTGAAAAAACTCTTTTTATAAAGGTTTGCTTGTTAGTCTTTGTTCCAGAATATTTGCAACGCATTACTCACTATCAACCATTGTTGAATTTGATATTACCCTCTTCAGCATTTGTATAAGGTTTCAAGTCAGTTTTCTTAACACTCAAGCTTACACAAGACACAAACTTGATGCTGGTCAAGCTCTGGTAACCAACAAGTGGTGTGTGCACACACCAATAATGATTCTACACACACACCCGTAAATTGAACTACACCAACACTAACTCTTATGGCCTCAGCACGCATTACTGCACATCAATTTTGACCTCAAAAGTGCTCAATATACGACATTCAGAAAAGAATACAGAGGAGACTCTAAACCACAATGGCTGCAAATGTCCGTAAGGAGTCTCCTTTAAGCATACAATTGGAAGCCTAGACCTACCAGTGATATGATGATACAAAATAGCTTGATGCCCATTTCATTTCGTAACTGAAACATGGCTACCACTTGACTTCTGTCATGCGAAATCATGTAGCTTATCAATGTAACACGTATAAATGCACAATTGTTGCATGTCTTACAGATTATCGGACTATTGAGAGGGGGAGAGGCTTAGTTTTCTCTAGAAGCTGCTGAAAGGGCAGAAAATGATAATACAAAACTCACTGTGCCGGTTGTGGCGGCGGCGGCAGGACTTGAGCAGCCATTCGCCTTCGTCTGAGATACAAAACTGTTAAAAGACAAGCAAATAGAGTGGCCAAGGTGATGTTTCCTTCATCAAGAACCACCTTCTTGAACCAGTCACCCGCCCCTGGTAAAAACTCTGGAGCAGCGTCCAACAACTTTACCTGCGAATTCCCGGAAAAACATATTAGCTTTAATGAAAAGTTCAAGATATTCCTGATCATGCCCGCCCACATACCAGAAAACTGTTTTTATGATGCTGACGTAGCCAAAGGCCTGTCAGTGCAAGGTATACTGGCAAAGCAGCTGAAGAATCCGTCCGAACCGCCTCATCATAATATCTTTTCGCAAGGTGGAAATCCAAAGGAAGACCTTCACCATGCTCATGCATGTATCCCAAATTGAAGATGGCTTGCGCATTCGCTTGCAGACGTGCATGATTATAAGCACCGGCAGCACGCTCTAGGTCTCTCTCTGTTCCCTGTAATGACAACTTTCACCAAGTTATAATTCTACTGATAAATGATCATGGTAACAAGCATTCGACAACTCGTTCAGATACCCGGCCATAATAGTATGCATCTCCCATCAGTAAAGCAGCATCATCATTCCCTTGCTCTGAGGCATGCCACCACAATGTATGAGCTCTCCTGTAGCGTTCTCCAGTTTTGCAAAAACCAGACTCTCCCAAGCAATATTCTTCCTCATGGTATCTCTCTAGAATCCATGCGGCATTGCTTTGAGCAATCTCATAGCCAAGCTCAGCTGCCCTTGAATACAATAATAAGGCCTTTCCAATGTCACCCTTCAAATAGCTCTCTAGAGCCGATCTCATGAGTGATCCCCAAGGACCTCTTTCAGCCACCATTTTGTACAAAACTGTTGCCTGGAGAATATTGGCACTTCATTAAAATCCTTTCACGAGCACAGAAGAAAACTGTCTACCAACATATAGCAGTCCCATGTAGGATCAAAGAAGAAACTAAAAGAAAACAGGATACCATTGCAAGGTCCTTCTTGACACCCATTCCTTTCTGAAACAACTTTGCCAGTTGATAGTAAGCCTTTGGATGACCATAACCAGCATTCGCAGCCGCCACAAAGTATTCACTTGCAACTTCCACATCCTTCTTCACTCCTTTCCCTTGGAGGTATAAAACTCCCAGATTGTAGTGACCATCTGGATCCTTATGCTCCGCTGCTTTCTTGAAACACTCTCTGGCCTGCATTTGACAGTAAGATGAATGAGTACATCCAACCCTAAATCTGTTGTGACTACAGTTCATAATCTTCCCCCGTTCTTGCAAGGAAACTCAAGCAAAATAATTTGTCAAAAAAACATTCCTCCCATATGACGAAAACCCACAAATAGCTGGCTTTAAATTACAAGTACCCTCCTAACAGGAAGGAATGGCAAATGAGTGAAGTTCTATATTTTTTGACCATGAGAAAAATTAATAATACCATAGCTAGCTGGAAAAGAAAACCCCATCCATTGCATGCTCTGCAAGACCCCAGGCTTCAATCCATCGCAACCTTAACTCTGTGTTCCATATCTTTGACATACTTCTTACCAAA
Source organism: Adiantum capillus-veneris (assembly GCF_014529385.1). Lineage (NCBI taxonomy): Eukaryota > Viridiplantae > Streptophyta > Polypodiopsida > Polypodiales > Pteridaceae > Adiantum > Adiantum capillus-veneris. Next base: position 60,571,006 of record NC_140951.1, on the reverse strand, counting down.
GAAAATATTGAATGTCTGCAGTGAGAATGTTCTAAGAATCATTCTCCTTCAAAGTGGTGTGCTAGGACAATTCACCAAACGAGTTACTATTCCTCTGTGTTTACCAGCAAAATGAACCAAAGCCTCCCTAATAGATCCCCATCTGCAGCACGAAAACTAGTAAATCTTCATGAGCCTTGCAGAACTTTCAGAATGGCGTCACTATACACCCCGACTTGTAATGTCAAACATGCCTTGAACCTTAGATCTTCTGGATGTTTTTAGTGATTTCTAGACACAACTCTAAAATTCAAGACATAAAGTCTCTAGATAGGAGCCCACATGAGAAATCTATAGTTGAAATGATTGAAGGCCACAGCCACGTGCAGCATCGATGAATCATACAAGGATAAAGAAACATACCATAGTGTAATTTATCTTGTCCACACCAAGCCCTTTAACATGCAAGTATCCAATACCATTGTATGCTGAAAAATGCTTATTTCGCAAGGCCGCTTTGAACCATTCAAGCGCTTTTGTAAAATTCCTCTCTACCCCATGTCCTCTTGCATAAATTTCTCCGACAAACTCCATTGCAGCTGTGTCCCCCTTTTCGATTGCCTTCAGGAACCAGTCTAAAGCCTTGGCATCATCCCTTCGAATTCCTCTCAAACCAGAATAATAGAATAATCCAACCCTGAACATGGCTCCAGCATTCCCTTTACGTGCTTGATATTCAAGAATCTGAAAGTCGTCATCTTCCTCCCCTCGAGATTTTTTCAAGGCATCTTTATTTTCTTCTAGCCCATCATTGAGCGGAACAGGTTCAACCAAGGGACTATCAAAAGCACTTGAAAAACTTGCAACTGCTGTCCGAGCGAGCTCTGCATAAAGTCGTACTGCCTCCTCGTTCATCTGCACAATTAAACACAGATGAGTTAGGCATATCTTGACAAAACAAGAATCCAGAATTTACAGAAAGAACTACCCAGAACATCCACTAGCTTGGCAGATTCGCCTCATTATTTTTGAGTATCTCATTGGAGCCAACTATTGAAACACTGAGATTTGGAGAAGAGTACGTGGTGCATCGGTGCTCAAACAGAGTCACAGCAGTCCTTTCTCAAAGAAAAACCTGGTGTGAGAGTCTTATGGCCCGAGTTCACCTAAATGGAGTTGTTTTTATGGCAGCAAAAGACCAGCCAACAAGGCGCAAGAAGAAAAGGGAAGATGGAGAGAGAGGTTGCACAAGGTGTGCGTGCGGGGCGGGGTGGGTGTGTGGGGGGGCACTCGCCACTGTCCAACAACACCTGTCATGCCCTAGCGCTGTGCCTATCGTCTGCCTCTCGTCCTGCCAAGGTATCAATCTTGAGTCCATGCAATTGTGACCTCTCCCACTCTTCATGACGCGTCAGGCTGGTGCTTCTCTCTTCATCCTTCCTATGTGCTGCTGCTCGAGTCTCCCGAGATGTGTCCATAATGGCCCATTACATTCCACACTGTCATGTATAGCTCTGTGTATGCTGTCATTATAATGTGCAGCAGAAGTGATTGATGGTGAATGCTCAGGATGAGTGCTCAATGTGTACTCAAGGTTCCTTTAACTTCATGAGAGGGTTCCTTTTATCTTGTGAGATAGATGTGCAAAAGACTAGAGAGAGAAGAGAGATATTGTGAATGAAGGTTCTGTGACTGAAAAAGAGAGAGAGAGAGAGAGAGAGAGAGAGAGAGAGAGAGAGAGAGAGAGAGAGAGAGAGAGAGACTTAACACCATATGGGGTCCCAAACCCTCCTCCAAGCCTGTCCCCCCCCTCGCTAAAAAGGTATTTACTTTAGATTGCACAAATGTTGATACAATGGTCCTAGAAGCTGAGATATTGACGCGATCTTGCTACCGATGCTTGGATCTAAGAGGCGAAGGGCTGAAATGCAAAAACGCTAGTGGAATTGATGGGATCTGCATCTGTCGATGAGGCTATGGCTGATCTGCTATGGCCTATGTTGAGGTTTGAGGTTGGGCTGAAAACTGAAAACGCTGGCTGACCTTAGGGCTGAATCTGGAAACGCTGGTGTCACTGCTGGATCTGTGATGGTATGGCGAGGTTATGTTTGAAAACTGCTTAACCTAGGGCTGAACTGATGCAAAAACGCTGGGCTGACCTGATTGGAGGGAAAACGCCATGGCTGAAAACTCTGATACTGCTGTTGGGGAAACATCAAGGGGCTGGTTGCCCATCGGGTGCTAAGGGTACTAACTTATAATCGGTGGGTGACCTTGGGGGTCACTTATATAGGAAATAAATGATGGGTCAAGCAGAGGCTTCAGGAAAACCCCCCAACTTGGTATAAAAATGCATGGTAAATGTCACTTAATAATAAGTTATTAACTCACTTTATAAAAGGTGCTTCATATGCATTTAATTCACTAAGCTTGGTACTGATGCAACTACGAGGGAACACTCCCCACCTTTCCCGCTGCACCTTTGACAATACTAACCTCAAAGCCCCCTTTGAAAGAGAAGTATCCACAAAAGTACGCTCTTGAGTAACCACTGACTCAACCCCACATCAGAATGGAACAACCATTGTCACTGGAAGCTCCATAGAGAAATCCAAGAGCCCCCCTCAGAAGATGGGAAGCCCCCTTCCTTCAATCCTCAAAAAAGAGAATAGAGTAAGTACCAAAAAGAAATCTCAGACAACCTGGAGTAAAACTGCTTCCTTTGTAGCTAAATAGTAGACTCAAGACCCAAAGAGGATCACACAATCGGTAAACTCAATCTACTAGGAAACGGAAGACCACAAACTTGACAACCTTTGTGCCACAAAGGTGGTCATAAAACCTGAGTCTCATAAAACTCAAGACCCAAAGAGGATCACACCATCAGTAAACTCGATCTACTAGGAAACGGAAGACCACAAAGGTTGTCACCTAAGGATGATGTTTGCCAAAGAAGCCGTTGAGGTCCCACAAGACCTAGCTACTCAAGCAAACTCCCTGTGATCAAACCATACGTCCGCCACTAATCCGTCAAGATCAGACATGTAGAAACGATCCAATATAATATGCCAAACTCTCATGAATCCTTCATGAGGTTCCCCTCAGTGAAGAAGAGGTTGAGGGAAGAAGATGGGGAAGTCAAAGACGAGGGTCCAAAGCCTCCACATACCCAAATCAGCTCCGAACTGAGAAAAACGAAGATAAAAACAGCAAGCTTTCTCTCTCTCAATCAAGTCCAATTTGGCACTGGATCAACCTACACCAAGCATCCAAGGTGGTTGTGACACCAAGGCTCTGATACAATGTCAAAATAGGCAGCAGAAGATGCAACGAAGACATGGATTAGCCTCCGATCCGGTGGACACCTTGACTACAATCTGGCTGGATTCCGAAAAGATCCTCTTAACACTAGAGACTACTTGCAATGCCATATACATAAGCAAGGCAAGTATGGAGAAGAGAGATCATTGACATAAAAGGAGACTAGGAAATCTCAAAATTATATATATATATATATATATATATATAGAGAGAGAGAGAGAGAGAGAGAGAGAGAGAGAGAGAGAGAGATCTTGTAATGTACAACGGAAGTGATTGATGGTGAATGCTCACGATGAGTGCTCAGTGCATACTCAAGGTTTCTTGTACTTCATGAGAGAGTTCCTTTTAATTCAGAAGAGATGTGCAAAGACTAGAGAGAGAAGAGAACGATATTGTGAGTGAAGGTTCTATGTGTGTGTGTGTGTGTGTGTGTGTGTGTGTGTGTGTGTGAGAGAGAGAGAGAGAGAGAGAGAGAGAGAGAGAGAGAGAGAGAGGACTAACACCAAATGGGGCTCCAAACCCCCCTCCAAGGGCCCCCCTCTCTATCGCTAGAGAGGTATTTGCTTTATATTGCACAAATGCTGATACAATGGTCCTAGATGCTGATGGCATCTTGCAAAAGATGCTTATCTCCGAGGCTAAAGGCTGAAAACTGAAAACATTAAGGATGTTGAATGGGGTCAGCCACTTCGACGAGGCTTGTGCTGAACTACTGTCAACGATGGGCTGAATATTGAAAACGCTCGTGCTGATGGGGTGATCTAGTGTGCAAAAACGCTAGAGATGCTGAGGTATTGAGAGTACTTGGTGCTGGTACTGAGGCTACTGACTTATGCTTGAGAAGTGACCCCCTAGGGTTACATATATAGGGAATTAAAGTTGGGTCGGGCAACGCAACTAAAAATCACAGGATTTCTAAAAATGTCACTTATTAATGAATTGAATAAACTCACTTATAAGAGGTGCTTCACATGCAAATAAATGTCTAGGCTAGGTACTAATGCAACCCTATGGGAACAGTCCCCAAAGCCTTCATGTAGCAAACACTCGCTATGCTTATGTGCAATCAGAGGGTATGCAACTAATCTAAAGTGCCTGGACATGCACGTCCTGCATACAAGCTCACAAGGGTGCTAAGACTTCCTAAGCTATCCTAAACCCTAGAAATAGGTGTTAGCTTGTCCACATGCACATAGGGTTAGATGTGCATGTGACATCCCCCCTTTCAAGGTGAGGTACTCGTACCGAGCTGCATTGCTTTCGTATAGTCTGCCAACAACTAATCTGCGAAGAAATCTTTGTCATCCCACTATGCTGCGTGGGTGTTGCGATACTTATGCACGTGCACATCTAACCCTACGTGCATGTGGACAAACCGTAACTCCTATTTCTAGGGCTTAGGGCAACCTAGGAAGTAATCTGTCACCCTTGTGAGCTTGTACGCAAGACATGCATGTCCAAGCACTTTAGAGTAGTTGCATACCCTATGATTGCACGTGAGCACAACCAGTGTCTGCTTGGTGTAGGCATTGGGGAGTGTTCCCATACAGCACCATTAGTACCAAGCCTAGGTAATAAGTGGCATTTTAGCATATCTTATAAAGTCGTGGGGCTCAATCTAACAATGCTCGACCCAGACTTTTGCACCTATATAGGAGGCCTAGGGGTCACCTCTCCAAATCATCCAGTACCCACAGTACAAGTACCCCCAGTACAAGGATCATACATCGTTTTCAGCCATCAGCCCATCGACAACATTGGCAGCAGAACCAGCCCAACATTTTCAGATTTCAGCCCTAGCCTCATCGTTCCTTCGCAATCCCAAGCCAGCCCTAGCGTTTTCAGTTTCCAGCCCTTAGCCTCGCAGATTCGAGCACCTACCACAAGATCCCATCAGCATCTCCGCATCTAGGACCATCATATCAACATTTGTGCAATCTAGAGCAAATACCTCTCCAGCGATAGAGAGGGGGCCCCTTGGAGGGGGGGTTCTCACAAAGTGATGACGTGGCTACCCGACTGTTGAAACCCTAACCCTAACCTGCAAAAACCCTATCCCTAAAAATAGGAAATCCTAACCCTAACCCTAACCCTAACACTAACACTAAACCTAAACAATCTGCAAACCCTAATTCAGCAGAGTACAACTCGGTAAATGCGCTGACACCAGACACGTGGCAGCCCGGATTTTCCAGCGCAACACCCGCTGACAAGCTGACGTGGCAGCATGTACGGAAACTCGCTTTTTGCGTAGCTTGCTGATGACGTCGCAACGTACAAAATCCCTGAAATTACGCTGGCTGTTTTTCGGGCAGCTTTTGGGATAAATTGCTTTGATTGGAGAAGCTTTTTCACTTATTGTTTTTGGGGCTCTGCTTTTGGGCATCCCTTGTATCTTTAAAATAGTGGGCAGGGTTCACTTCTCAGAGCATCTGGATGCAGAGTCTGAGAATGAGCCCCAATCGCACTCTTGTACTTTGAACTCAGATTATACAAAAAGAAATACCGAAAGGGGCGCCAGTCTTTGGGGCCAATATTTCTAGGCACGGAACTTCGCCGGGCCAGTGTAACTCAATTGTGAACTGTGAACTGTGAACTGTTTTGAAGTCGTTATTTGGTGTTGTCACGGTAGATTCTTGACTTGGAGGGTGTAACCGGCCTGTTCAATCCAAAAAGGGCGGTAGACTTTACTTTAAACCTTGATTTAGCTTTCACCCATTTAATTTGTCGTCCACTTTACCTGTACTTTCAAGACACAACAAAGGGGAAAGGGATACAGGCTGCTAGATTGCACCTGTATGAGTAGACCGACACCAGATTGGCCCCTAACTTAGGCGCCCCTCTCGGTATTTCTTTATTGTTCAACAGAGGGAATAAACGTTGTGGTTCCCTACAAGCTGCCCCGCACAAGCTGGACTGAATTTCAACTGTTCCAGCCCGATTTCGGCAGCATGACTGTACTAGAACCCTTCACAGTCAGTATTCCCACGCATTGACTGACTTTCCTGACGCATACGGGCACTTTGCAAAACCTGGCGAGAATCTGCAGCATGCTGAATTCTCTGTTTTCAGCCCCGAAAATGCGCCAGATCACCTGTACAACGGTCCCCTTGCGTCCCCGAACCTCCTGGGGGGTATTAGGGTCCGTTTAGGGCCAAAACCCTAAACCTGCAAAAATACACAGCAGGCTGTAATTCACTGTTTCGGGCTCCGTTTCGCGTGCCGGTCGCATTTGTAGCAAGTCCTCGAGCTCCCGCACATGTAGGGCTACTTGCCCTTTGAATCGGACGAGATTTCTAGCGTGAAACCTCTCCGAATTCACATGTACCTGCGGGGGATTAGCCGCTAGCTAATCCAGTACCTGTGCAAGAGGCTCTTGCCTCGGCAATCGCGCATGAACCCACACAACTGTACATTGGTCAAATGAAAATCCCACTAGAGGGGCATAACATACTGCCATAGGGGGGAGAGAGGGCAGTGCGTAGCATGCAGGGCATCACTCTTGGCACCGCACTGTACATAGGAGGGAAAGCAAGCACTCCATAGCTCTTAACCTGTGACAGGCTGAAAATGAGCCCTTCTCCTCTCTAAAATCAACGCCCCCTTCTCTTGCATGAGGAAAGTGCACCAGAAGTGCCACTTGGCACATTTATAAGCATTTTCCCGTTTCAGGGTTGCCGCCTAAAAATCTCCCAACCGGTTGCCCAGTTGACTTCACGGCAAAGTAAGAAAATGTTCCCCTTGTCATTCCCGAGGTAATGACGCAAACACATTTTCAGGTCCCAAAATAGCAGTTCCCTAAATTTTAGGAGATGCTGCCATTGTATCTTTCTAGGTCATCTGACCCTCTTTGTACACTGTGGCCACATCTAGAACTGAAATGTAGCCTCTGTAGCAAAGGATTCCACTTTGGCTAGTCAATGACCCCACTTTGGCTAACCATAGTCTTTGTCCAACCTTAGTGCTCTCTTGCCCTCAGGCCTGGACTCCCTCTGGACAGTTCCACACTAGCTATGCAATGCAGGGCAGTTAGATTTCCCGAGGGGTGTTTCCAAAAAGTGAAAGTAAATAGATAATAAGAAAGAAATCAACAAAAAGGATAAATAGTAGTCACACGCTGGTGACAGAGGGTCCAAGTCTGTTAGAGTGGTATCAGAGCACGGCCGATTTCTCTTCTACGGGAAATCCGATCCCAGATTATTTTTTTTCCGCTGCACCTATCGCTTCACCCAAGGATCAGTTGACTCCCTCTGCATCCGGAGATGCGGGAAGGGATCACAACGAAGAATCCAGCAAGGAGTATGGCCTGCCTCCTCCTACTCAGGCGGAGCGTCAAGAGATGGAGCATCGTCAATTGATCGGCGATGCAACAAAGATGATGTTCAATTTTGCCAAGGACCCAGAATTTGCAAAATATATGAGCGAGACTTCTTTTCAGGAAGTGCACGAGCAGTGGCAGAAAACCACAACACCACCCCCGAAACCTGCTCTCAAGAAACCTTCTGCTCACAAGAAGTATTCAGAGAAGGAATTAGAAGAGGTGGTTGATGCACGGATTACTCAGCTTTTTGACGCGCAAAACAAAGCTAAAAAGCACGGCAAAGAGCAGAAGAAAGGCACTGACTTCCAGAGATATTTGGGTCGTCAGTCGACATTTGAAAAGGCAAAGAAACAGAAGAAGCGTGTTCGGTTTGAAGAAGTACCCAGTTCTTCTTCTTCTTCTTCTTCTTCTTCTTCTTCTGACGGTTCTTCTAGCTCGTCTGACTCGAGTGAAGAAGACCGCAAAGGCAAAAAGCGAAGCAAGAAACAACGCTTCTGAAAGGGCACGAAATAGGAAAAGAAGTCTAAATCTCGCCCAGTGAGTGACAGTTCTACAGAGAACCCGTCTACAGACAGTTCAGACTCTGACGACAACAACTTTTATGCAAAGAAGAAGAATTTTTACAAAGCCAACCAGTATGACTTTCTGGAAGACAAAAGCAAGAAAGTCCGAGAGTTTAAGGAAGGTGGACAGTCAATAAAATTTGACACGTTTTCTGGTTATAGAGATGCTTCGCAGTTTGACATCGCTTTCGCGGGAGGACATTACTCAGAGCACTCTAAGATTCGGAGAGCTGCCTCTTACTTTAAGGGGGATGCTCGAACTTGGTCATCCACGCTTCTATTAAGCAAGACTGCACCAATTAAATGGCTGAAATTCAAGAGGATTTTTATTTCTTCTTAGTTGACTCGAGAGTATGAACGTGATATACGAACTACTTGGAACCATCTTTGGGTGTCACCAACTAGTGGCAATTCCATTTTTGTTTATTTTCTCTTTCTTTGGGGAATTTCGTTTGTTTTACCTTTTGGAAACACCCCTCTAGAAATCTAACTGCCCTGCATTGCATAGCCAATGTGGAACTGTTCAGAGAGAGTCCAGGCCTGAGGGCTAAAGAGCACTAAGGTTGGACAAGGACTATGGTCAGCCAAAGTGGGGTCATTGGCCAGCCAAAGCGGAATCCTTTGCTACATAGGCTACATTTCAGTTATAGGTGTGGCTGCAGTGTACAAAGAGGGTCAGATGACCTAGAAGAATGTAATGGCAGAAACTCCTAAATTTTAGGGATTGCTATTTTTGGACAGCAAAATTTCTTTGTGTCATTACGTGCAGTTTGACATGGGGATCATTTTGTTACTCTGTGGCCAAGTCAACAGAGGCTGCAGGTGAGATATTTTTAGACCCGAGGGTCTAAAGCGGGAAAATGCACAAATCAGTGACACTTCGCACTCTGAGGCCAGTTTACTACTTAAAGAGAAGACAAAAACGTGATCTTCAGGCTGAATGGCTCGCTGCTGCTCCTGCGCGCTCCCCCCCCCCCCCCCCTCCCTGCCTTCGCCCTCGCGCTGCCCCAGCTGTGCGCTGCCTGCTTGCGCGCTGTATGTCTGCCCACCTGTGCACTGCCAACCTGCGCGCTGCCTGCCTGCTTGCGCGCTGTCTATCTGCCCGCCTGTGCACTGCCAACCTACGCGCTGCCTGCCTGCCTGCACCCAGCCTGCGCGCAGTCCAGCCAGAGCGCAGCCCCACCCGCTGCCACCCCGTTTTTTCGTTGCCCGCTGCCCTCGCTGCTCCAGCCCCATATCCTCATGCCCCCCCCCCTCCGAAGGCCTCGTTTAAATTGCTTGGCAGAGGATTTTCAATTGTTTCTTCTCCTTGCCGAGCTCTCAAGCGGTAGCCTTCACATCCGCCTTTCTCCTTCAGAGCAGCAGACACTAATGGAGGCTCATGCTCCGCCCCAGAGGGACTCCTCCGAAGCCCCCTCGCCCGACTCCGCTGAGCCCACCGTTCGACTTGCTCTTTCGCCGACAGAGCAAGCGAGCCTAGCCGCAGAGGTAGAGCGTCTGCAGGCGACCTCGGTCATTTGCAAGATTCTCGGCACCCGACCCAGCAGAGGAGAGCTGCGTGACCTTCTCCAGGCCCGCCTTCTCGCAGAGGTGGGCAAGATTTTGGATGTCCAGATTCTCGGACGGGGGTACTACCAGATTGAGTTCGAGACCTCCGAGATGGCTGCAAAGGTCATAGCTATGAGTCCACTGGCCATCCGAGCATCACGCGCCCACTTTCGACAGTGGCGTCATGGTTTTGACCCGACTTCGGGTGTGCTAGTAGAGGAGGCAGACATCCCCATCTCAGTCTGCTTTCCGGGTTTACGGAGGGAGTACCTACCACTTCTCTCCAGGATTGGCTCCGCCATCGGGACTGTCCTGGAGACACCTCGTACGGCAGCATCAGTAGCTGCCAAGGCAGCTGGCATCCCCTCAGTTCGAGTTTTGGTCAGAGATACCCACACGCTCCCGAAGGTCATCCTTCTACCTCGGGTGAGTGGGGGTTGGTTTAGACAGAGTGTGGAGTACTCGGGTCTTCCGAACCAGTGCTTCATTTGCAGACAGATGGGCCACCTAACGAAGGCCTGCCCACGGAGGAGGCCACGACCTGCACCTCAGCCTCAGCCTCAGCCTGCCAAGGCTGGGCCGCAGCCGCAGCCAGAGGCACAGCGCACAGATTCAGAGTCACCCTCCGAGCCTGGGGCTCCAGCGGAGGAGAGGTGGCAGTAGGCCCGTGGCCGGCGACGCCAAGGGCCACAGCGACAGCCTGACACTCAGAGTGGCCCTCAGGTACCCACTCAGCAACAGTGGGTTCCCACGGGAAACCGCTTTGGTCCTCTTGAGCAAGAGGAGCCCCCTACGCCAGCCTCCACCTCCGCTTCACCCTCGCCAGTCGCCCCCCCTTCAGAGTTCCCCTCCTCCTCCTCCTCCTCATCCCCCCCCCTCTGCTCCCGTCCACTCCCCACCTCGCCCCTCTACCTCTTTCGCCCCACCCCGCTTTTCCTCCCCCCCCGCCCCCTCCAGCTCCCTCTCCCCCCCCTCCTCCTCCAGTTCCACAGTCGACTCGGGAGACTGGTTCCTCGCCGGCGGCTAGGAGATCTCTTGGCAACGCCTTTGCCACAAGTCGCCTAGCGAGAGAGGGTCAGCCCTTCTTGCGGCCCCCTCTGCAGATTCAGACATCTTCCCTTGCAGCTCTCCCTCGTGGTCTGACGAGCATCGACCTCCGCCGTCGCTGGGATTTTTTCGACTACGGGTTCACTCGCTTTCTCGGCGATTCCGCAACAAACCATGAGGCAGCCTGCTTCAGGGTCCATGCTTTGTTCCTCGCCGCTAGGGGGACAGAGGCCTTGGACTCAGCAGTTGGTTTCTCCTTCCCCCTTTGTGGTAGGACCGAGACAGAGTGGTCCCTCGACTCAGTGGTGGGATGGTTGCATACACAGGTTCTCGAGTTCTCTCACCACATGGGAGAACTTGGAGTTACAGATCTACTGCAGACGTTGTGGCCATTGGCCAAGTTTGCGGTGACACCCCCAGACACAGCAGGATGTCGGCACATTGTGGTGTACTTTTTTGCTGATACGCAGTGTTTGCCTTGCTATGTATACATTCATGAGGACTCTTGGACAGAGGAGGTTGCTTTACGCACGGCTCGCTCTGCTTGGGATTGGACTAGGCACTCACTACAGTCTCGCCTATCTAGAGGACGCTCAGATGCGGATTACTCCCCATCCAAGCCAGCCTCGAAGATAGCCCGTCTTGCTGCTGCGGCAGCATCTGTTCTCTCTCGCTCCCCATGAGGATCGTCTCGTGGAACGTGCAGGGACTAGGTGGGCCCCAGTTTCAACGACAGCAGGGCCGGTTGCGACAGGAGCTTCAGCGTTGCCTTGTGGGAGGAGAGATTGATCTCCTTATGCTACAGGAGCACCATCTCTCTGAGAGCCGCATTCGGCGATGTGGTCAGATTTTGTGTGGACAATATGATACTTTTTGGTCAGCTGCTTTTGGACCTGGAGGCATCCAGGGTAGGGTATGTATGACTATTGCAGACTCATTGCAGCAGGCCATTGTGGGCAGAGGGATTATAGTGCCAGGCAGGGCTCAGTGGATTACTATGCAGGTTCAGGGTGGCCTCGTGGGCTTCCTAAACATCTATGCGCCCAATGTGGCGAGTGCTCACGTAGAGTTTTGGTCACAGATTGTTGAGTCTTTGCCACAGGCTGACCATTGGTGTGTAGGTGGGGACTTCAACATGTTGGTGGACCCTTCTGACAGGATTGGAGGCGGCCATGCTACTGTGCATGGAGTCGAGTTAGCAGCTTGGGAGAGGTTGTGTATGACTTTGAGGGTCTCGGATACTTGGCAGCACTCTGGCTTTGTGAGGCCTCCAGAGAGTCTTGCCTTCTCTAGGTCGGACCGCAGAGTGGGTGGAGTGAATCTATCGCGGATAGATCGCTTCTACACTAGTGACCACTTCAGAGACTTGGAGGGATCAGTGGGCATTCTGGCAAGGACCTCCTTCTCGGATCATGCACCAGTGATCCTCACAGTGGCAGACAGGGTAGAGGCTCTTTGGACAGAGGGCATGGATAGCCAGGCTTTACCTGCAAACAGAGTGGCCTTAGGCCTAGCTCAACTTAGCCACTTTTTTCTCCAGGAGTCTGTGGCTCGACGGGCTGCAGCGAGAGAGGAGCAGCGTCTCAGACGAGGCATTGCTTCACTACAGAGGATGCAGGAGCAGCATCCAGACAGTCCATGGTTGGAGGAGCAATTACAACAGGATCGACAGGATCTTGCTTGCACAGAGGAGAGGCGTCATGAGTTTGCCTATCACAGACAGGCATCTCAGTGGACTCGGGTGGGTGACAGAGTGACAGGTGGTTTTTTTGAGACAGTGGGACCTCGGCACTCGCATGCCAAGGTCAATCAGTTGAGGAGACCCGATGGGTCAGTTGTTTGTGAGCCCGAGGATATGCGTGTAGTTGCTACTGACTTTTACCGTGAGTTACTGTCGGTTGAGCCCCAGTCAGAGCGGCAGGATGCATGCAGAGAGCAGGTTTGGGCACAGATGCCTTGTCTTGTGACTGAGGAGATGCGCCAGAGGCTAGAGATGCCTCTTCAGCTTGAGGAGCTACACACGGCTCTTAGGGCCCTACCTCGTGGTAGCTGTCCAGGTGAGGATGGGTTGACTCCCAGTTTCTTCTTGGAGTACTAGGACTTGCTGGGCCCAGATCTTTGTAGTGCCTTTCAGTACATTCTGCACACAGGAGTGATGCCAGATAGCATGAGTGAGGGCCTGATTTCATAGTTACCGGGGAACGCCCCCTAGCCCCCGTTCCGGCGTTCCGGGGGGGCAGTTCCCTTCCCGAACGTTCCGAAACGTCCCGAAACGTTTGACGTTCCGGGTGGCCAATGCAAACCGGAACGGCCGTTCCAGAACGTTCCGAACACCCCCAAAACGTTCCGGAATGCCCCTGGAACGGCCAACGGCTACAAACAAATTTGGCAAAAATTGAAAAAATTGAAGTAAATGTTTGGGCTTCTTTTTGAAGTGTGCAAGGCCTCAAGGACTCATAAAATGCACCCCCCTCCCCCTTTCTCTCCACAAGCTAATCCTCAAGGCTCAAGCTCTCTCCCTCTCACACTCTCAAGATCTCTCCCTCTCAAGACTCACTCTCTCAAGGCTCAAGGCTTTAAGCCTTCAAGCTCTCTTCCTCTCCCTCCCACTCTCTCAAATCTCTCCCTCTCCCTCTCACTCTCTCGAGTCTCTCCCTCCCTCTCTCTCTCTCTCTCTCTCTCTCTCTCTCTCTCTCATCATCTAGTCATAGCAAGATTGAATGGTCTTCAAAACGAGTTTTTTGTGAGTATTAGAGTCAAAGCACTCTAATACTCCTTGTATTTAAACACAAGAAGCTAAAAAATGCACTATTTGAGTGTTTTTTATACCTCCCGTTCCGCGCCGTTCCCGTTCCGAACCCCTAGCCGTTCCCCCGTTCCGCGGGGATCCCGTCGTCGTTCTGCGTTCCGAGTAACTATGCCTGATTTACCTCATTCCAAAGGAGGGTGGCTCTTTGGATGAGATTCGACAATGGCGCCCCATCACCATCCTCAACTCAGCCTACAAAATTCTTGCCAAGGCTCTGAGTTTGAGGATTCAGCCACTTTTGGAGAGCCTTATACATGGGACTCAGACAGGTTTTGTCAAGGAACGCAGTATCCTTGACAACATCTTCACTTTCTGGAAGGCTTCTGCCCTAGCACGGCTCCGTGGGGAGGACCTTGTGATTCTTCTTCTCGATTTTGAGAAGGCATACAACAGAGTTGACTGGGACTTTCTAGAGGGCACTCTACGCAGGATGGGCTTTTCAGATGCTTGGATCAGAGGGGTGTCAGCTTTATACAGACAAGCTCACAATCAGGTGCTTTTGGCAGGAGGTAGAGGGGAGCGCTTCATGCTCACACACTCGGTCAGACAGGGTTGTCCTCTTGCCCCCTTTCTCTTTCTATTCTATGCGGAGGCGATGAGCAGATTTTTGGTGTCACAGCAGGTTGGTCCGAGGGGCCTTGCACTCCCTATACGGGGAGTTGAGCTTCTGGACGCTGAGTTTGCCGACAACTCAGCCTTGTACTTAGAGGGCCAGGAGGCCAATCTACACAGATGTGAGCAGGCTTTGGCGACCTTCTGCTGTGCATCGGGCGCACTGATCAACTGGAGAAAGACAGTGGCTTTCTCGGTTGGCAGTGCTCCTGCGCCAGATTGGATGCCAGGTGAGGGTTTCAGGTGGATTCCTCCAAGGACTGCAGTTCGGTACTTGGGTTGTCAGGTTGGTTTGGATTTGTCCCCCGAGCAGCAGATTGCTCCTCTTCTCCTGTCCATCAGGAGAAAGCTGCTACATTGGAGCTCAGCACGACTTTCGTTGGCTGGTAGAGTAGTAGTTGCCAACCAGGTGTTGTTGGCGACTATGTGGTACATCACTTCTTGCTGGATTTTCTCGAGTTCTTGTATCAGCCAGGTAGAGAGGCTGATCAAGAACTACCTTTGGTCAGGTCGTGACACTCTGATGGCCCGAGCCAAGGTGGCTTGGTCGGTCATCACACTTCCTTGTTCTCAGGGAGGGCTTGGGATCATTGATCCAGCACAGCAGAGCAGAGCCCTTCTTGGGAAGTTCATCGTCAGAGGACTTCTTCCAGGCGAGGAGCCCTGGAAGGAGTTCTTGTTGCAGAGGCTTCGTGCCAGGGTGCCTCAGTCAGGAGGCCCTTGGCAACCTTCGACCAGATGGATCTTTACAGAGTTGCGCCGAGTTGGTTTGAGCAGGAGACTGGAGGAACGATTCGCTGTGAGTCTGCTTCGATCTTGGGAGCTTCTACGGCGTGGCCTAGAGCAGAGACAGCCGACGTGCACGGAGGAGCGCCTACGGCAGCCCCTCGCCTGGAACCCCATGGTTAGCACTCAGAGAGGCCACTTGGTTGGGAGTCGGCCTCATGTTTCTTGGGGTCCCATGGCAACAGGTCCAGCACGCTCTCTAGGTGACTGGCTAGAGTTCACAGGTTTGTCAGAGGAGGTGCAGGGTGCCCAGTTACAAGGCATGAGAGAGGTGCAGAGCATGTGTCGGGACATCTCTGAGTCAGTTCCAGTTGAGTGGCTCACGCCTCTCGAGCCAGTAGCACCCCGGTGGATGGGAGCCTTCACACGACTGGAGGTTCTCATTTCAATCAGGGCCTGCTCAGAAACTGTCCCAGCCCTGTTCTTCGAGCTTCAGGGTGGGGGACGTCTATAGCGAGTTGCAGTAGAGGCCCCACAGGTAGCAGAGTGCTGTTTCCAGAGGATCCGAGTTGTGGGCATCTGTGGGAGGACTTGCGTCATTGACCCTGACCCAGCAACACTTGAGACTGGACACTGGAGGCTATGGGCTTGGGAGTGTTGTCTACTGGCACGAGTACAGTGGGATCCTGGTGAGTGGCTATGGAGGAACCCTTTCTCTTCTACAGACCGCCCAGGAGTCCCCTTCTTTCAGTACACTGTTCGGCTTGGACGCCACATACTTGCAACACAGAGAGAGGCCCGCCCCGCTGCAGCACGTCATTGGCAGGAGGAGGGCCTCACAGTCGAGTTCTTGGCAGCTTTTTGGCAGAGGCTGTGGGACTCCAGACAACCGAGGTGCGTCACTTTGTTCCAGTGGCTGGTTGCACACAGAGCCACAGCAGTAGGGAGATGGCTTGTGCATAGTGGTCTCTCGGCCGCGTGTGCAGCCTATGACCAGTTGGTGGAGAGTCAGCGTCACTGTCTTTGGGACCGTCCCTCGGCCCAGCAGGTGTGGCTACGAGTTCTTCGGCTGATGCCTGCCCTCTCCACGGCTCGACAGTACACTTGGGGGGCAGCGGCTTGGTCCACCCTCACGGGCCCGGCACTACAGTTTGAGCTATCTTCCACCAGCCGGATGATAGTGATGCAGGGGGGGCGACCTTCACTCCAACCTGCTACACAGCTTACTCCACAGGAGTGGTGCAGTGAGAGAGAGGAGTGTTGGGAGCTCATCAATGGCCTAGCTCTCTGGTTCATCTGGCGGGCCCGCAGTTTCCGCATCTTTGAGGCTCGCCCTGTGCCACCAGCAGAGACTGTTCGTGACTTTTGGCTAGAGCTGATACACACTCTCAGAGGAGAGCTTGAGGGACTACAGGGCAGCTCCGACCGCATGCGGGAGCGCCGCGAGGCTTTCCTTCGACTCTGGCGCTCTGGGCCTTTCTACACCATAGTCCAGGGGGTGCTCAGATGGCACTACTGTCCACCTGTGTGGCTCTTCCCTCCTCCCATCTCTTGATTTAGCCTCATTGTATATATGTTGTTCTTTCATTGGGAGAGTCTCCCCATCATGCTTGTTGTAGCCCTCTCTTGCAGAGGTGGATGTAGCCCTATGGGCAGTTTTCAGTAACTAATAGAAGGATCTTTTTCTCGGGAAAAAAAAAAACGTGATTTTCAGTTGTGAGCTCGTTTTTGAGTGTTGTCACAGGTGGGAGAGCTTCAATGGAGTGCTTGCTTATCCTCTATGTACAGTGAGGTGCAGGATGTCATGACCAGCACACCTCTCACTGCTCTCTCTCCCCCCTATTCTTTATGGTTATGCCCCTCTAGTGGGCTCATCAGATTGACCATGTATAGTTGTGTGGGTTCATGCACGATTGCCAAGGCAAGAGCCTCTTGCATAGCTCCTGGAGTAGCTAGCGGCTAATCCCCCGCAGGTACAGGTGATTCGGAGAGGTTTCACGTGCGAAATCTTGTCCGATTCAAAGGGCAAGTAGCCCTACAGGTGCGGGAGCTCGAGGACTTGCTACGGATGCGATCGGCACGCGAAACGGAGCCCGAAACAGTGAATTACAGCCTGCTGTGTATTTTTGCAGGTTTAGGGTTTTGGCCCTAAACGGACCCTAATACCCCCAGGAGGTTCGGGGACGCAAGGGGACCGTTGTACAGGTTATCTGGCGCATTTTTAGGGCAGAAAATAGAGAATTCAGCGTGCTGCAGATTCTCGCCAGGTTTTGCAAAGTGTCCGTATGCGTCGGGAAAGTCATCCAATGCGTGGAAATACTGATTGTGAAGGGTCCTAGTACAGTTATGCTGCCGAAATCAAGCTAGAACAGCTGAAATTCAGCCAAGATTGTGCGGGGCAGCTTGTAGGGAACCACAGCTTTTATTCCCTCTTTTAAAGAATAAAGAAATACCGAAAGGGGCGCCTATTTAGGAGCCAATATGGTGTCTGACTCGCATACAGATGCATTCTAGCATCTGTATCCCATTCCCCTCTCTTGTGTCATTATAGCACAGGTAGAATAGACGACTAATAATGGGTGAAAGCTAAATCAAGGTTTGAAGTAAAGTCTACCGCCCTTTTTGAAGTTAACAGGCCGGTTACATGGTTCCATCGACGGGATTAAATCACTTTTTCCTCAAAAAGTGACCCTTGGTTAGTTTGGGTTAAAGACACACAGAGAGAGTTTGGGATGACCTTGAAAACACGCAGAGTTTAAAAGTAGATCGAGTGGATTTACAGGTAAGAAAGGCTACGAGAGTCTTTCTTTGGATACAGGTGAGAAAGGCTACGAGTCTTTCTTTGGATTTACAGGTGAGAAAGGCTACGAGAGTCTTTCTTTGGATACAGGTGAGAAAGGCTACGAGTCTTTCTTTGGATACAGGATGGATGGCAACAAGGAAGAGGGTTCCTCTTCAGACGATAGACAGCCTATTCCAACTGCACATGAAATTGGCGAGAGTTCACGCCAAGCAAAGAAAGCTTTGCAGGTTGTTACTGTCGTGACCATGTTCAAGCAATTGATGGAGAATCCAAGATTTATGGAGTTTATACAATCTTCATCAATAGCACATCAAGTTCAAGGCAGTTTTGGCATGCCAGGAACACTGTTTAGGGGTATGGAAGGCATGGTGCCCAACCCCATGTATGCAAACATTGGTTTGCACCCAGGATTTCAGGGCACATAAGGTCAGTTTTGGGTGTCACAAGGCAACTTGGGTATGGCTGGTTTTTCAATCCCATTAGTGAATATGACACCTGGACATCAACATGTTACTGGCCAGGGAGTACAGATGGCTCCCACAGGTGTACCCATTATGCAAACTATCTCTTTTGACAATTTGGAGTCAATGGATAAGCTAAAGCCATACAAAGAAGATGATCAGTGAGTCCATTGACACATTCAATGGCTTTCATGAGAGGACAAAGGTTTTCTCTTTCCTCGAACAGTTTGACAAAGCATTTGTTGGAAGGAGCATTTAAAGTCAGGAAAGCTGCCACTTTTCTGGAAAAAATGCAAGTCAGTGGCGGAATACATTGTTGTTACAAGGACAGACTCCTTCCACTTGGAATGATTTCATACAGATACCGAATTAGCTAAAGGCTAATTCAAAACAGGTACAGGATGATTTAACAAGATTTCTTGCGAGAAATCTCGTGTAAATCAAAGGCAAGTAGTCCTACTGATGCAGAAGATCAAAGGCTACGAATTGGTGCGATTGACACGCAAAACAGAGCTCGAAAGAAGAAAATACAGCTTGCTGTATTTTTCTGCAGATTTAGGGTTTGGACCCTATTTGATGCCTTTTTGTCCCAAGAGCTTCGAGGAAGCTAGAGGACAGTAATACAGCGTGCTGAATTTCCAGGACAGGTTTGCAAAAGTGCTCTATTATGCGTGGATAATCAATTGGATATGTGGATTTTTGGTTGTGAAGGTTTCTACTACAGTTATGCTGCCAAAATTGGGTCAAAAAGAGAATTCTCAGCCCAATAAAAGTGACAGCATAAGGGTAGATCACAGGTTAATCTCCAAAGATCAAGATGAAGAGCAGAGAAAGATTGTTTTCGATGCTCAGTATGCAAATCAGTGATATTGCATAAAGGCTGAAATTGCCTGAGAGTTGGAAGATTCACAATGCGTTTCACGTGAGTCTTCTCAGACCCTATGTGGGTGATGTGCCAGAAGATATGCCAGCTGAAGATCAGCCGAAAGTCGAGGAACTTGACGAGATCTTGTTCCCGAAACAGATTTTGGCACATAAAGAAAGAAAAGAAAAGGCAAGGTTGCAAGGTGCTGTTTGGTAAAGTTCAAAAGCTATTCACCTCTGGATGTCAAGTCGATGGAAAAAAGTGAACTTGCAGAGTCACTAAAAGTATGGGAACTTAAAACCTTGGTTTGCAACCTACCTTGACCCGTTGAGATTCAGAGCTACATGGATTGTCAGTGTGACGATCGCTTTTGAAAGAAATGATGTACATGTTACTTACAGTGAGCTCAAATGAAGTGCATGTTACATGAATGTTAGAGCTATACAGATTGTCAGTTTGGCAATTGCTCTTATGGAATGTCCAAAAGTTTGGTTAGTGCTATAAAAGTGAGTATTTCTTGTCAGTTTGTCAAGGATACAGTAATTGCTTCTATTAAAGGGTACATGTGTAACTACATTCTTAAACTGTCGGTTTCGGTATGCTCGAAAGTGTTACTGGATCCAACGTGTACTAAAAGACAGTGGCAAAATGCGTCGCTACCATTTTGTCATTGGAAAGTTAATGACTCAAAGCAATGGCAGACTGCGAAGCTACCACTATGTCATTGGGACAGGGTTCACACGCAGACAATACATGTGTCGACGAGGTGTTGAATACACCAGGGTTGACAATGACCATGTATGTGTCGTACATGTGTCGACGAGGTGTTGAATACACCAGGGTTGACTGTGACCATGTACGACATAGGTGCAAACGAGGACGTTTGAGATTTCAAGAGGGGGGTATGTCACCAACCAGTGGCAATTCCATTTTTGTTTATTTTCTCTTTCTTTGGGGAATTTCGTTTGTTTTACCTTTAGGAAACACCCCTCTGGAAATCTAACTGCCCTGCATTGCATAGCCAGTGTGGAACTGTTCAGAGAGAGTCCAGGCCTGCGGGCTAAAGAGCACTAAGGTTGGACAAGGACTATGGTTAGCCAAAGTGGGGTCATTGGCCAGCCAAAGCGGAATCCTTTGCTACATAGGCTACATTTCAGTTCTGGGTGTGGCTGCAGTGTACAAAGAGGGTCAGATGACCTAGAAGAATGTAATGGCAGAAACTCCTAAATTTTAGGGATTGCTATTTTTGGACAGCAAAATTTCTTCGTGTCATTACGTGCAGTTTGACATGGGGATCATTTTGTTACTCTGTGGCCAAGTCAACAGAGGCTGCAGGTGAGATATTTTTAGACCCGAGGGTCTAAAGCGGGAAAATGCACAAATGAGTGACACTTGGCACTCTGAGGCCAGTTTACTACTTAAAGAGAAGGCAAAAACGTGATTTTCAGTTGTGAGCTCGTTTTTGAGTGTTGTCACAAGTGGGAGAGCTTCAATGGAGTGCTTGCTTATCCTCTATGTACAGTGAGGTGCAGGATGTCATGACCAGCACACCTCTCACTGCTCTCTCTCCTCCCTATTCTTTATGGTTATGCCCCTCTAGTGGGCTCATCAGATTGACCATGTATAGTTGTGTGGGTTCATGCACGATTGCCAAGGCAAGAGCCTCTTGCATAGGTACTGGAGTAGCTAGCGGCTAATCCCCCGCAGGTACAGGTGATTCGGAGAGGTTTCACGTGCGAAATCTCGTCCGATTCAAAGGGCAAGTAGGCCTACAGGTGCGGGAGCTCGAGGACTTGCTACGGATGCGACCGGCACGCGAAACGGAGCCCGAAACAGTGAATTACAGCCTGCTGTGTATTTTTGCAGGTTTAGGGTTTTGGCCCTAAATGGACCCTAATACCCCCAGGAGGTTCGGGGACACAAGGGGACCGCTGTACAAGTTATCTGGCGCATTTTTAGGGCAGAAAACAGAGAATTCAGCGTGCTGCAGATTCTCGCCAGGTTTTGCAAAGTGTCCGTATGCGTCGGGAAAGTCATCCAATGCATGGAAATACTGACTGTGAAGGGTCCTAGTACAGTTATGCTGCCAAAATCAGGCCAGAACAGCTGAAATTCAGCCAAGATTGTGCGGGGCAACTTGTAGGGAACCACAGCTTTTATTCCCTCTTTTAAAGGAAATAAAGAAATACCGAAAGGGGTGCCTATTTAGGGGCCAATATGGTGTCTGACTCGCATACAGATACATTCTAGCATCTTTATCTCTTGTGTCATTATAGCACAGGTAGAATAGACGACTAATAATGGGTGAAAGCTAAATCAAGGTTTGAAGTAAAGTCTACTGCCTTTTTGAAGTTAACAAGCCGGTTACATCGGGTGACCAAGAAAGATACAGTGGACGCTTATTGGGAGAGAATCTGGAGCTCTTTTCTACCCGCCTCTTCATTTAAGAAGATCTCGTTCAAGGAACAGATTGAGCGGTATACTTGGGTCTACCTACAGAGATCCGAGACCACTGCTTAGAACAGAACTCAGTTTCTATTCAGGAGTTGATGAGTCATGCGAAACGGGGTTTTGCCATCCACTTTGGCAGTCTGACTTACCCCACCGATGAGATCATGACACAAAGAGTTGAACAGACTTCGACAAATGAAAGTAGAAAGAGAAAGAGCAACCAAGAAAAGAAGGATGTACGACCCAAGCTTACTCCTCAAGAGCCGGCTCGCTACATAAAGGAGGGGAAGTGCTTTGAATGCGGGGAAACTGGGCATATCTCCACGAACTGCCCTAGCAAGGCACCGAATGAACAGGATGAAGAAAGGCCAGAAAGTTCTAAAGCAGTTGAGAGACGTGGCAAAAAAGGTAGATAAAAAGCAGAACTGGTACCACATCGCGTGGGGCCTGAACCAAATCAAATGAATGAAAGTACAAACTTTGCTGCTTTTGGGACAAAGTGAAAGATCAGCAAGCTCTTTTGAAGGAGCCAAGGCCAACTTCTTGAATTGGCGGCTCGATTTGGAATTACGTCCGATAGGCTGAGGCCACAGGCGGAGGTAGTTCGAGTGGCAACCGGACGGGATGTTGCCATTACACCGAGGATTGGCAAACTTTGTTCGCAATGACAGGGTGTTTAGGGCATGAGGAGTTTTACGTATTTGCCTTCGGAGGTTGTGACGTTCTACTCAAAATCCCTTGGTACCACAACAACAATGCCGTGGGTGACTACCGGGCCGAGAAAGCGACCTTGACAAATGAAGGGCTCAGAGATTGTAGTTGATGAACTCAGTTTCTTTACTCATTTTTTTTGGGAGGGAACTGAACGATGGATAAAGGTCGAATATGTTTTGGACCTCAACAAAAGAACGCCAAGATTTTCTCTACACTCATGCCGATTGCTTTTCAGAGGGCCTGTCAGGCGAGTTACCACAAGCTCGTCCTGAGGATTATATTGATGCCAGGAAGCACACCATCGAACCAGCCACCTTACCGTGTGAGCCGAGCCCAGAACGAAGAGATTATGAACCACGTGAAAGACCTCTTGGAAAAGGGTCTTGTCCAACCTAGTACTTCACCGTATTGCTCTCCAGTGTTGTTGGTTTTAAAGAAAGACGGATCTTGGAGAATGTGCATAGATTATAGAGCTCTCAACAAAATCACCATCAAGAACAGATTTCCGATTCCTAGGATCGATGATATACTCGACAGATTACAGGGATCCTCGTGCTTTAGCAGGATTGATTTGAAGAGTAGATATCATCATATCAGAATCGCGTCGGGAGACGTCTACAAGACAGCTTTTCGGACAACTTTTGGGTTATTTGAGTTTTTGATGATGCCTTTTGGCTTAACCAATGCTCCTGCGACATTTAACCGCATGATGGACAAGATTTTTCGAGAGTACAAGCTATTTGTTGGCACTTTCTTTGATGAAATCATTGTTTTCTCCAAGAATGAGGCAGAATATAGAGATCATCTGCTTCAGGTCTTTCAGGCATTACGAGATCACAAGTTAGTGATTAATGCAAAGAAAAGTGAATTTTTCCTACCAGAGATACACTCTTGGGACACATTGTGTCAACAGCACGAGTGCAAATGGATCCGGCCAAGATAGAGACTATCCATGATTCGCCCGATTTTAAGAATGTCCATGAAGTTAGAAGCTTCTTGGGATTGTGTTCGTACTATAAGCGGTTCATTCGAAAGTTTGCAAAGGTTGCTTCCCCTTTACATATCTTGACACAGATAGGAGTCCCTTTCTCATGGGGACCCACAGAGGTGACCGCCTTTCAGACTTTGAAAGAGAAATTGACTACGGGACCAGTTTTGACTTTGCCGGACTTGAGAAGTCGTTTGTAGTATATTGTGATACTTGTGATCGTAGTCTGGATGCGGTCTTAATGCAAGAAGGCCAATATCATTGCCTATGAGAGCCGATTGTTCTCAAGGCCAGAATTGACAACACAGATTTGTGAGAAGAGCTTTTGGCAGCTATCCATGCTCTTATTCAGTGGCGACATTACCTACTCGGAGCCGATTTTACGGTTTTCACAGATGATGCGAGTTTACGCTACTTCTTGCAGCTATCGGAAAAAGCAAATGCGGTGGGCAAACATCTTGTCACGATTTACTTCCGGATTGTCCATGTTCAGGGACAGAAGAAATTGGTGGCAAATACTTTGTCCCGAAAGCCGTTGGTTCTCGCTATTTCCGCAATACATCATAGAAACTCCGAGGATATGGTCGGTCGGTACGCCACATAACAGATTTTGCAGATGTATTCAGGTGAATACAGAAAGGGGAGATAGTAGCGGATTATTCCATTCGGGATGGCTACTTGATGAAGAAAACCATGTTGTGCGTTACACAACCGTTGAAGGGAAAAGGTTCTAACCGAATGCCATTGTCCGCCTTTTACGGGTCGCCGATGCATTGCTACCACCTTGAAAGAGGTCGAGAGATACTTTTTTTCTGACCGAGACTCAAGAAGGACGTGGACGAGTTTGTGCGCAGTTGCTTGGTATGCACGCATAAAGCACAGGGATTGTTACAGCCTTTTACCCATACCCACCCGCACTGGGAAAGTATTGCAATGGATTTCAACTCCCGAGAACACAACGTGGGGCACGATTGTTTATTGCACAAGTCTTCAGATTACATGGCATGCCTGAGACGATTGTCTTCGACAGGACCCCAGGTTCATGAGTTTGTTTTGGACGGCTATTTGGGAGAACATAGGCACGCGGTTGCAGTTCTCGTCATCATTTCACTCGCAGATTGACGGGCAATCAAGGATTGCTAATTCAGTGGTACTGGCTTTGTTGAAGTCTTCTTGGTTGGATCACAAGACTACTTGGGAAAGGTTTTTACCTTTGGTGGAATATGCCTACAGAAACACGTTTATGACTCTTTGATGGGGAAGATGCCATTTGAGATTTTTGAATTTGCTACAAAGGTTCTACCCTTCCTTAGCGCGAAAGATAAGATTTTTCTTTGAAGCCGACCAGTTCACGAGGAACTTGGTCCGGAAGGCTTTGCAAAAATTTCAGGAAAGACAGAAAAAGGTGGCAGATCGCCATTGTCGATTTGAAATTGAAGGAGAAGGATTGGGTGCTCTTACATTATGGGAAGGCACGACCGAAAAAGAAAACAAAGGGGAAAGGAGCGGCTTCTTTGTAAGCTTAGCATGACCCAAGTTTTCCGAAAAGATGAATGATATCTCCTTTGGACTGAAGCTGCCAGAATACTTAAGGGATTCACAATGTTTTTCATGTGAGTCTCTTGAAGCCTTTTGAAGGCGATGTGCCTGATGATGAACAACCCGAAATGGATGAAAACAAGCAGATACTCGTTCCAGAACAGACATTGGCACAGAAAGAAAGTAAGAAGGTAAAGCGAACTGACGGTTCTTGGTTAAATTTAAGACCTACTTCGCATTGGATGCGAAGCGAATGGAGGAGGAAGACCTAGCAGATATTTCTCCGAATGTGAATCTTTACCTTGAAGCTTTTGGTTTAGCATAGTCTATTCCAAATGGAACCCAGAATTCAGCTTGGCTGGAGATTTGGTGCAGTGGGTTTGCACAAGAGGGGAGTTACTCCGCTCCTTTATCAGCAGATGCCTCGATTTCTGAATACTAGAGTCACTGATGTCTCTTTGAGCTTCAGGGATACTGAGAGCGGATAGTATTCTGTTGGATGACTTTATGAAATGGAATTCCTGAATATGAAACTGATTTGTTCTTGACTTGTTTTTAAGTGCAGGAACTGATAGACGAAATGACTCCAACAATTGATCTCGAATAGACATGGTTGCAATAGGGGTTAGTCAATCAGACATCGATGAGGTCTCGACTGGATCTAGATGCGATCGCTACTACATTGCAGATAAATCATGGTCGAAGATCCGAATGAATGTTGAATGTCATGTGATGTCCTGTGATGTCTAGTGATCTCCTGTGATATAGTGTGATGTGACTATCAATTGGTACATGTGCTAGATGTGTGTTCCTAGCACGTAGGTGCTAACAGTCAGTGTGTCTACTAAGATGGTTTATGGCCTCTGTCTGTTTTGCAGGTGTAATTGAGGGCGATTACAATGCTTTCAAGAGGTTGGTATGTCACAAAGTGATGGCGTGGCTACCCGACTGTTGAAACCCTAACCCTAACCTGTAGAAAGCCTAACCCTAAACCTAAACAATCTGCAAACCCTAATTTAGCAGAGTACGGACTCGGTAAATGCACTGACAGCAGACACGTGGCAGCCCGGATTTTCCGGCACAAAACCCGCTGACAGGCTAACGTGGCAGCATATACGGAAACTCGCTTTTTGCGTAGCTTGTTGCGTACGGAATCCCTGAAATTACGTTGGCTGTTTTTGGGACAGCTTTTGGGATAAAGTGCTTTAATTGGAGAAGCTTTTTCACTTACTGTTTTTTAGGGCTCTGCTTTTGGGCATCCCTTGTATCTTTAAAATAGTGGGCAGGAGGGCCTCACTTCTCAGAGCATCTGGACACAGACTCTAAGAGTGAGCCCCAACCACACTCTTGTACTTTGAACTCAGATTAATACAAAAAGAAATACTGAAAGGGGCGCCAGTCTTTGGGGCCAATATCTCTAGGCACGGAACTCCGCCGGGCCAGTGTAAATCAATTGTGAACTGTGAACTGTTTTGAAGTGGTTATTTGGTGTTGTCGCGGTAGATTCTTGACTTGGAGCAAGTTGGAGGGTCCAAGTTTGTTACAGGGGTTGAGACCCATCTGGTGTTAGTCCTCTCTCTCTCTCTCTCTCTCTCTCTCTCTCTCTCTCTCTCTCTCTCTCTCTCTCTCTCTCTCTCTCTCTCTCTCTCTCTCTCTCTCTCTCTTTTTTCTTTTCTTTTTTTTGGAAAAATCAGGGCTGTATATTACTGAGTACAATATAATCCCCAACGGATGCCAAAATAGCCTATCACGTGGGGTGTACAAGCTGAATGTAAGGGTGAGAGCCACTATAGTGACAACTCAACTAGAACAATCTCATGGTGGTCTGTATGATGAGTGGAGGAGAAACCACTGAGGAGGTGCATAATGCCATGTAATCTGTCCACCTGTAAGTGTGGAGAAGAGTGGAGATCGAGCCCAACGCCGAAGGAAGTCAAATTGACGAGCCTCGGCTCCTCTATATGTACCAGAGGAAGAATCCCACTGCCAAATGAGGGTGTGAATGATGTCCAGCCAAATGGCAGTGAGGGTATCCGGAAGGAGCTGTGGAGCCGCACTGAGAATGTGAAGACAACGAGCTCTCCAAACATTCCATAGTGCAATGCTAGTGATGACTGAGAAGATTTCATCACGTTTCTGAGGATCCCCCTGCCAAGCAATCTGTGGTAACATAGCCAAAGTCCCTCGCCGATAACCAGTCGAGGTAAGCATAAGAGCTGGATCTGTGTCTGAGCCCTCGTAGAAAAGATGCCGTCCGGGCATCGGCATCAACCAGGAGACAGATCCCCAAGTGAGAAATCCATGTTGAACACCAGCTCTGCTAAGTAAAGAGCAAACTGCTAGCCACACTACATGAGAAGACGAGCATGACCAAAGACAGTGTGCAAGTGACTCACGTAGTCGCAAAGGACAGCGAGTACATAACGGATCATGACCCATAGAAGCTAGCCAAGTCCCAACTGGAAGTCCTGCATGTGCAATCATCCACATGAAAAAAGAAATACGACGAGCCACATGTAAATCCCAGATGGCTAACCAAAACTGTTGTAGATAGGCATGGGAGAGACCTGAATGTAACCAGAAACGCATACGAGTGGGCTGCTCTGGGTGCTGTCTCATCAATGCGAATCTTCCAATTCTGACAGTGTACTCAAAGAATGATACATGTGCACCGGTGGGGTTAGAGTGAGGCCAATGCCACTCTCCTGGGTCCCAATAAAGCTGAGATAGGGCACGACCCTCCCACACCCAAAGCCTCCAAAGTGCAGCATCAACGGAAGCGAAACGGGGGTCAACACAACGACGCTTCCCACGGGAACCAACTACTCGTATGGCCTCCCATCGAGCACCGCGGTAGACAAGGTGCGGAGAGGTGGTAGCATATGTCAATCTAGCATGCATCCCCGGAGAGTAGTCAGTCTCAACTGTGAACAGCATGGTGTCAAAACGAACTAATAAGAGAGTGCTCTGAGCAAAGAGGCCTTCCCAGCCACAATGTGGAGGCATCTGAACCATGCCTCGCATGACTGCGTCCCAGTGTGAAGGAATGGCGGAGTCAATCTCAAGCAGTCTGTCTGTTACCCCGCGACCAATGTCATAATGTTCTGCCACAAAATCTGCATCCAGCATACGTGTCTCATGAAACAACCGCATAGAGGCAGCAGGGCCAGTGTCCCAAGCAGCCCAATCAATGTGAGTCCTCTCTCCAAGCTGACGGGGTGGATTAACCGAAGAATCAAGAACTGCATCATTCCAAATGAGAGGCTGGCGCTCAATCTCTTCACGGCATGAGGGAGGTGAGCGTATGATAGCTCGTCGCATGGATACCCAAATCTGAAGGAGCGATCGGAGGAAGGGTGAGAGAGTGCTGGTGCACAAGGGGGCATCCGTAAAGAGAAAACGATATCCTGTTTGCCAAGTATGGCCATCTCTAGTGCCGAGGCGTGGAGTCGCTGTGGAAAGAGCGGCCTGAAGAAGCATCTTCCAAGGTTCTTGGCCGGGAAAAAGACCCCGAACAATAAGCTTGGTAAGAAGGGCGCGGCTCTGTAATTCTGGATCAATAATGCCAAGGCCGCCCGCTAACCTAGGACGAATAATCGTGGACCAACGAACTCGAGCACGAGTATCAGTAGTCCCATCTGTGCCACTCCATAAAAAGTTCCGCACGAGTCTGCAGAGCTGAGCTATCACACTAGAATGTAGCATCCAACAGGAGGCCGTATACCATACTGTAGCCAGAATGACTTGGTTGGCGACCAATGCACGGCCAGCCAACGACAGATGACGTGAAGACCAATGACATAGCTTCCTGCGAATAAACTATAGTACGGGTGCAAACTGCTGCTGTGAGGAAACGTCAAATCCAACCTGAAAGCCCAGATATCTGCATGTCTGACCCGGCTGCACCCATGTGAAACCATCAGTTATCCCCTAGGTAGGTATGTCATCACTGCCAACCAGTAACCCATAGGATTTATGCCAGTTCATGCGTGCACCACTGGCAATGCAAAAAACCTCCAGGGCCTCCCGCATGGCATCAAGAGCTGCTAGCAAATAGCGCAACATCAGCATAGTGTCATCAGCAAACTCCTGATCAATAAGGTCCGGAGCTGAAGGTACTGGCATGGTCAAGCCACGAAATGCATGACTCTGCGCACGAAGAAAGTCGGACATAGTCTCTCCTACAAACAAATATAGATATGCTGCTAAAGGACATCCCCGACGGACAGATCGAGAGACCTCAAAACTGCGACTGACACGACCACCAATAGTAATAGCACTGCTGGCAGTCCTGAAGAGGGCGGAAATGCTTGAGATCCATCTCGAAGGGAAACCCATCCTGGCTAATGATCCTTCGAGAAACTCCCACTCAACACGATTGTATGCTTTCTCGAAGTCAAGGATGAAAAAAGCGAGAGGTTCAGAAGATGATCTGCCCACTTTACTGCCTCATAAAAAGTGAAGATATTATCCAGTATGCATCCATCCATGACAAAGCCTGTCTGAGAAGTATGAATAATATCTGGTAAGAACGGTCGCAAGCAATGGCTGATCAGTAACGCTAATATCTTATAGACCGAAGGAAGTAGTGTCACGAGGAGGTGTATTTTTCCTGTTGCCTTCCGTAAATAAGTATTAGATATATTTATTTTATTTTTACTTGTTTGTCCCAAAACCCTTGAAAAGGTGCAAGTGGACATTGCATGGCCAGTGTGAAACGGCTGCAGCCAAATGGGTTTCTCACATCGGGGATCTAGGTCGGTCAGACAGGGACTGCCCGGGCCAGTTAGCACTGAATTCTAATGAGTATGGAAGCTTGTGTGCGCCAAACTGGAATTTGGGCAACTCGTCAAGTCACTGCAACTTTATAAGTTGAAAGGGGCCAGTAAATTAACCCACATTGTAGATGTTGGTCAAATGGTAGTCTTCAATGATGGTCAGGAGACCGATAGGGATGCCATTGAAGCATCTCCTAAAATTTAGGAAACTCCTATTTTTTACCGGAAAATGTGTTTGCGTCATTAGCTCTGGAATGACAAGGGGAACATTTTATTGCTCTGCTGCTAAGTCAACCGACGCACCAGTTGAGATATTTTTAGCAGGGAAAGCCCAAACTCGGAAACTGGGCGACGTGTCAGCCTGTGAGCGATTCTGCCACTCTGGGAGGCAAAAACGAGCTGCATATCAACAAAGGGGGCGCCATTTTCAGCCTCAGGTGGATTGTAGCAGGTACAGAAGCTATGGAATGCTTACCTTGCCCTCTATGCACAGTATGGTGACGGGAGTGATGCCCCACACGCTACATACTGCTCTCTTTCTCCCCTACGTACAGTATGTTATGCCCCACTAGTGGGCTTCTCATTTGACCTATGTACAGTTCTGGGGGTTTATGCGCGTTTGCCAAGGCAAGAGCCTTCTGAACAGGAACCGGATTAGCTAATTGCTAATCCCCCACAGGTACGCACAGTTCCATCACGAAAGATTGCCACTTTGGAGAGTTTTCTCGCGTGAAAACTCGTCCAATTCACAGGAGAACTGTCCCATTGCGTGCGGGAGCCCTTGGGACACGCGTAGGCGTGTTCGCTCCGCTAAAAACGATCCGAAACAGGGAATTACAGCCTGCTGTGTTTTTCTGCAGGTTTAGGGTTTCGCACCTAAACTGCAAGGGAACATCGGGGGAGCCTCTTTTTACTTTTTACTTTTTTGGGCTAGAGCCGGTAAGCCAGCAAGGAGCTGCCTTTGCTTCGCGTGCGCGCAAACGAGTCAAAGACAAATTACCTTGCGAACTTACCGACAAAGGGAAAAAGCGCTTCCATGCCGTATCGTGGCATGTCAACGGGGAATGGAAGCAAGTTTCCCCCTCGGGGGAGTAAAAAGTCTTTTCATGCCATGTTAGTCAGTCCATGTTCCCTTGTTAGTCACGCCACCCGAGGGTAACGTCGGGAAATCACCAAACGAATTCAATGATGCATTTAAGGACCAAGGCTGAGAGAGAGGGACAAACCCTTGTAACTCACAGACCGTATTGAATCTTGCCCAGGTACTCCAGGATTTTCGCCTGGTAGAAAAAGGCCCCCGTCCAGCGGATGTCCGGTAGGACTGCCATACCCAAGGTGGGCGTCGGCTCAAAGGAGGCATCTCGATCCGGCCAACCATGGTCACCAAGGCCCGCTCGGAAAGCCCCAGGACCATGTTAGGCGGGACCGCACCGTACGCAATAACTACAAGCCCTACGAGCTTTCAACACCCTCACGGGCCAGAGCATTGTAGTATCGCGGTACGGCCCCGCAGAGGAATGCTGCAACGTTACCCGCATAGGCACTCCTCAGCTGTGGTCCACGACGACCATTATGGGCCCCACGGGGGACAACCCATCCTGGCAATCGCTTTCCGCTAATCTCCCCTCCCAGGAGTAACACTTCGGTATCTTCACCGCTCGGATTGTTTAACAGCCGTCTAGCATGTTCCAAACAGGGTCGTATTGAGCTTCTGAGATTGTCCAGCTCAGGGCACTGTACCAACAAGTGCGTAAGTGACCTTGAGCCTTCTTCCATTCCGCATAACGGGCAAGTCCTCGACTGTGCCCGTTCAATCTTATCCTTAAGCCTTAAGCCATCCACTCTTGCTAGTAACAAGACTTTCTCCTCCATCCCACCGGGGTTCTTCCCAATGCTCTGCCTGTAAAGGTAACCACGCGTGTCCTCATACTTCCTCTCGATATAAGGATCAAGGGAGACACATTGATGTGAGTGTTCCCAGAGCTTCCAGCTTTCCTGTCTTGCGGTTTCGACAGAAGCGCCGTTGATATACCTCTGCCCCCAAAACTTTGTCCTTTTACACCAGGTCCACTTCTTGAATTGGTTCCATTCTGGTATATTATTAACCAAATCTGCAATCCAAGTCTTTAGACCTGCGTACTTGGTAAAAGCTCGTACCCTCTGTCCTGCACAGTAAGCTGGTACGGGGGGGAGCCCTAACTCCCGGTGAAGAGTTGCTGCTGCCACAGAACTCGACTTCGCGGCCTTACCGACTACCCACCTCATTCCAGTTGCTATAAGCGTCTCTAATGGGTTCAACTTCCTCATGTCATGTGAGCCCATAATCTCCGCTCCATAAGTCGCCACTGGGAAGACGCACGCCTTGAGAAAGGCCAACCTTGACCACATCGGAATTTTCTTAGAGCATAGAAGGTGTTTATGAGCATATAAGGACTTACGTGCGCTCTCAATCCTATCTTTAAGGATAGTGTCGATCGAGACTTCGCTGTCTATTAAGATGCCCAAGTATCTATACTCCGAAGCTACCTGAATCTCCTCAGGTCCGATGTGGGGTTTGAAGGCAATAAGTTCCTCAAGGTCCCCGTTGAACACGGTCGCCTGGCATTTCTTTATGCCGAACTTCATCCCCCACTTCTCCGCCCAACTATGCAATCTATCTAAACTAGCCTGTAACTCCTCCTTAGACTCCGCAAATAAAACTAAATCATCTGCAAAAAGCAGGCCTTGGATCTTCAGGAGTAGGCCTGGAATAGCCACCCCAAGGTCAGTCGCACTCTCATCCAAGATGTCATTAATGAATATGTTAAAGAGAGTAGGCGACGCGGGACACCCTTGACGCACGCCACGGGCGATTTGGACCTCCTCACTCAACTTCGCTCCCACCCGCACTCTGACCTTGGAGGATTGGTACAAGGCTCGAAAGAAATTCAAGCAACGACCTCCAATCCCTATGGCTTCCATCTTTAAAAAGAGCGCCTCGTGTGGCACTGTATCGTACGCCTTTTCAAAGTCAATATATGCCGCAAACGTCGGTTTCTTAACAACCTTTCGTCTGAGCACAATCTCTTTCAAGGCAATCACTTGTGCCACACACTCCTCCTGAGTCCGAAATCCGGCTTGACCACGCAAGAAGAAGTTTCTTTCCTCAAGTTTCACTGAGATCCTATTGATCACAAGTGAGGTCAAGAGCTTCAGAGAGATTGGAATCAGAGAAATCCCTCTGTAGTTGTCCGGATTAGAAAGATCACCCTTCTTCGGGATATACACCACTACCGAGGTAGATGATGCCTCCGGCAACTTCCCTGAATCAAACCAAGTACATAGCAGTTTGAAGACTGCTCTTCCCATGTCTGTATTTGGTTTAAATCGATCCGATCTAGTTCCCTTGTCTTGCATAAGGATCTTGAAAAATTCAGGGGGAATGCCATCTATCCCAGCTGCTTTATGCCGCTTGATCTTGCGGCATACCTCTCGAACTTCAGTCCATTTAATAGAGTCATTGATGTCCTCTATTCTAGGCCAAAGTCGCACAGCATGATTTTGCCAGTGTTCTGGGTCCTTGCTGTGTCCGGAGGGATCGGCGAAGACGCGAGAAGCATGATCCTTCCAAATGTCTCGGATCTTCTCTTCGTCCGCCTGCAGCTCGCCGTTCTGGTCTCTTAGGGGTTGAGCGGGCCCTCCTTTTCTGCTCCCCCCTAGAACAGCTTTCATATGCTTCCACCAAGCATACCATTCCTTGCGTCTTGCCAATTCGACGCTCTTGAGCATGAATCGTTTGAGAGCCTCTCTCTCGCTTCTCTTCGTTTCAGCTCGCGCCTCTTTTCGGCATTCAACAAACTTCCTCCACGCCCTATCTTCCCTAGAGGAATCACTCTCTGCATCCCGCAGAGACTTCCACGCTTCCCGTCTTCGGTTGATGGATCTCCGGGCTCTCGGGTCTAGCCTAAAGCCTCTATTAGGCCTCTTGGGGGGCCTTACGGAGAACGCACCAACATCTCGAGAGACTCTTTCAGCTGCCTCCTCAAAGCTCTTCGACTGACGGTTCACCGCCGCCTGCGTGATTTCCCCCTCCTCCGCTGCTTCTGGTAGGGAATCCCAGAAGTTGTGGTGTAAAAAGAGTTGAGCCGCAGGCTCAATTCTAGTTGCATCAATGGAGGGGGGGGGTGGTGGGGGAGGCTCCGCACACACCGCATCACACACCAACTTCACCTTAACAGGCCAGTGGTCCGAAACATCCACCGATCTCTGGACACTGGCATGACCGAGAAATTGAAGGGCCAGATCATTGGCCAAAAAGAAGTCAATGTCTGATCGTCCTTTACCACGGGAAGAGTGATACGAGAGTCCAGAGCCTCTCGTTTGGACAATCTTAAAATCAAGGTCTTCATTCCCCAGCCATCTCTTCATCGGGCGCCGTCTAAGATTCCAATCCCCTCCGATCAGGAGAGGAAGGCCCTTTCTGCCCAACCTACGAAGCTTCGAAGCTAACGCACTTAAGACGTCTGCTCGCTCATCCACTAACTGCCTCTGCGGGACGTAAACATTTCCATAAATCCAACCATCCTTCATATTTAAAGGGAAGAGTTGAACAAACAAGGAGTTTACGTCCGACATTCCCAACTCAAAGGATCTGAGCTCCTGGGAGACCAAGGTCACAAGTCCCCTGGCTCCTGGTTTATCAGATCCTGGCACTTGGAATGTCGAATACCCCGCCATTCTAAGGGGCCATGCACCCTGAAATAGTCGAGTCTCTTGGAGACCCACCACATTCCAAGTCTTTTGTAACATTATGTACTCCAACTCCCCCCGCTTCGACCGGAGTCCATTAATGTTAAGCGTGGCAAAGATCGGCGATTTCACCACTTCCATCGCCGGCCTCAAACGGTTCCTATCTCTCCTAGCGAAAGGAAGCGAGATCCTAGCAAACCACCTAAGCCTACTCTCCGATTGGATGACCTGGAGGACATCTAGGGCTGCTTGTTTACTAGAAGTGAAAACATCAAAGCGGGGGAGCCTCGTGAGAGCCTTGGGATGCATGTACAAGCTTTTGGGCTCCCGGCAGTGAAAAACAGAGAATTACAGCCCACTGAATTTCTGTGACAGCTCACCAGAAAGCTTCCAGATATCGAGGGAATCCGTCCTAGACAGATGTTTTTGACCTACAGGGGTTTTTGCGCCGTTATGCTGTCGAAATCCGGTCGAAAACCTGCGTTTTCAGCCCTCGCCAGGTTTGGACAGCTTTGTGAAAGCTTGTGCTAAGTGGTCGGATCGTCTACCTTAATTTGAATAAAGAAATACCGAAAGGGGTGCCAGTCTTTGGGGCCTACAGGGTGTCGGTCTCGTGTGCGCAGTGACATTCTAGTCGCTGGACGCAACTGTGTTCTCTTCCCTTCTCAGTGCTCTGTGTAAAGTTAACAGGTAATTGAAATAGTACCGCCCTCTACGTTGTACAGGCCGGTTATATGGTTCCATCGACGGGATAGTCACTTTTTCTTCAAAAAGTGCAGCATGGATTGTTGTGGGTGAAAGCAACAGAGAGCTTGTCGATATGGCAGAGAAGAGAGACCAAGTATCTGAAGAGGGATCTTCCTGACATGGCACAGAGAAAATTCCTTCAACTCTTCAAGAAGAGGACAGGTTGTTTAGAACTCAACTGCGTTGTTGCATAGACATGTTTCAGCAGTTGGCTAACAACCCAAGGATGCAGGAATTCTTACAGGCTCCGACACAGGGTTTTCAACCTCCTACACAGGGCATGACTGAGCCGTTGCAAGAAAAGGAGATTTCCAATGCGCAGAGGACTCATGATGCTCGAGGGAAAGCCCATGTGGTTGAGCAACTAGCGGTGTCCAATGATCCAAAGCAACTTGCTTTAGCTGGACAGGAACCGTTTGTGAATGGTCAAGGGAGCAATGAACAGGCTATGCGTCAGACCCTTCCATTACCTAATACTTATCCTTGTTATTTTGGAGGTGGTTCAGTGTTTCAAGCTATGGCTGGACCTTCCACAGGTTATATGCCAGGGAATGTGTTCGGGGCAATGCAAACAGGCATGGGTAACCCTATGTACGCGAACATGGGTGTCCAACCAGGTTTTCAGGGTGCCTATGGCCAGTTTCGAGTGCCTGGAACACAATTTGGTATGGCTGGTTTTTCGCAGCCATACGTACAAAATGCAGATATGACAGGGAAAACAATTGATGCGAGTGCTGGAATGAACACTCATGGAGCACCACTGCTACAGCACCTGTTTATGATAATGTGGCTCCTTTGAGTCAGCCTAAGGATTACAAGGAAGGTGGGCAGGGAGTGAAGTTTGAAACTTTCAGAGGAACTGAGGACCAATTAAAGGCTTTGACCTTCATACAGCAGTTCGATGCAGCTTATGCTGGAGGAAACTTCACGGAATCTTCAAAGATACGCAAGGCTGCCACTTTCTTGAAAGGGAATGCGCTCCAATGGTGCACCGCATTGTTGAACCAGGGTCAAGCCCCAACAACGTGGGTCCAATTCAAACAACTTTTTGCGCCTGCATGGTTGACAAACACTTTTGAAGTGGATGTAATGACGGAATGGCACCAGTTGAATGCTAAACAGTGTGCAAATCTGGAAGAGTACAATAAACGGTTTTGGGCCGCACTGTTGCCAGTCACCTCTTACAGGTTTGTGCCTTTGTCAGAACAAATTGAGAAGTACTGTTGCGGATTGCCCAAGAAAATTAGGGACTACTGCACAAAGACTACTATCATGAATATGTTTCAATTGATAGAGAATGCAAGAGTGGCCAACAATCTGTCGAAGGGAGATTCCGATGGATTTAATAGCCACAAGAAAGGGGCCCAGGGCAAACAGTTTTCAGCCAAGGGCAATGTTGCAGCAAAGCCTTCTGAATCTCCTGCAAAGAAGCCCTCCACTGAAGAAGCTGATACGTCCAAGAAGCAGTCTAAATCTTCTTCGGAACGAGGACAAGGACAAAAAAGGCATTTTTCTGGCAAAACTTTTCAAGAAAGGAAAGCTCTTAGGGAGGCCAAGAAATGCTACATTTGTGAACAGGAAGGACACTTTGCAAATGAGTGCCCACAGAAGAAGTCACAGGATAAGGATGACAAGTCAGACCATAAAGGGAAGAAGCCAAAGCCGAGTGCAGGACTTGTTCCAGATTTGGTTGGAGATCAGTCAAACACAGATGCCACGAAGCTGTGCAGAGCTTGGGGCAAAGTTAGAGACCAGACAGTGCTGGTTTTCTTTGATCCAAGAGCCCGTGCAAATTTCATATCACCAGAATTGGCATCAAAGTTGGGCATTCGTGCAGAGGAGATGGGTATGACAGGCGAAGCAGGTTTGGCATGCCCAGGACATTCAGAGCCTGTTACTCCCATTCTGGGAAAGCTTCGTCTGCACATTCAGAGCTATGTGGATGCGGAAGAATTTCATATTATGCTGCTTGAGGGCTGTGATGTGTTATTGGGTATCCCATGGTGTTACAGGTTGCATGCTATGGTGGATACTTACAACAAAAAGATTACCCTTGTACATAGAGGAAAGACTCATGTCCTTGATGTAAAGCTTAAAGGCGAGTCTGTTCCAGTTGTTTCTGCTTCTGCTATTTCATCTGTAATAAAGAATCATCTTTCCGCGTACTTGATCTTTGCAAAAGAAGTACCTCAAGTTGTATCTAATTTGTCTACCTTAGATAAAGACAGGTCAACTTTTTTGAGTGGTTTCAGTGATTGTTTTTCGGACTCTTTGCCAGGGGAGTTACCTCCTGAGAGACCTGAGGATCATACTATAGATCTTGTGCCAGGTTCTAGTCCACCGAATAGACCACCATACAGGGTTAGTGCAGCCCAACAGAAAGAGATAATGGGTCAGGTCAACGAGCTTTTAGAGAAGGGGCTGATTCAGCCCAGTTCATCCCATTTTTGTTCGCCTGTACTCTTAGTGCAGAAGAAGGATGGTTCATGGCACATGTGCATTGACCATCGCGCCTTGAATAAGAATACTATCAAGAACAGGTTCCCCATACCGAGGATAGATGACATTCTTGATCGGCTTGAGGGAGCGTCATTGTTTACAAGAATAGACCTAAAGAGCGGGTATCATCATATACGCATTAGACCAGAAGATGTCCATAACACTGCGTTCAGGACAACATTTGGTCTCTATGAGTTTCTTGTCATGCCATTTGGTCTCACAAATGCTCCTGCCACATTTAATAGAATGATGGACAGAATTTTTAGACCACATAGAAACTTCGTGGGTACCTTCTTTGATAACATGATTGTCTACTCAAAGTCTGAAGAGGAGCATAGGGATCACTTGACCGCAGTTTTCAATGAGCTACGCAAGAATAGGCTACTCATCAATGCGAAGAAAAGTGAGTTCTTTTTGCAAGAAATTCACTTCCTTGGGCACATTGTTTCAAAGGATGGGGTACACATGGATCCCGCTAAAGTGGAAGCAATTAGGTCATGGCCATACTTGAAGTCCATACATGACATTCGAAGTTTTCTAGGCTTATGTTCCTATTACAGGAGGTTCATCCGAAATTTTGCTGAGATTGCTTCTCCACTCCATGCACTGCAAAGAAAAGGAGTTACTTTCAAGTGGACAGCCAAGGAAATTTTAGCGTTCAAACACTTGAAAGAGAAGCTGACTTCAGATCCGGTAATTATTTTGCCAGATCTTTCTAAACCTTTTGTGGTTCAATGTGATGCGTGTGGCCATAGTCTTGGTGCAGTTCTGATGCAGAATGGCCGAGTAGTCGCATATGAGAGCAGAATTCTTTTGAAGACTGAAAGGAACTTGCAAGTCTATGAGAAAGAATTGCTTGCAGTAATTCATGCTCTCACTAGTTGGAAACACTATTTGCTAGGGGCTGATTTTGTTGTCCAAACGGATCATCAAACCTTGCGATATTTTCTCACACAGACGAAGTTGTCTGAGAAGCACATGCGATGGGCAAACATCTTGTCAATGTTCCATTTTCAGATTGTGCATGTGCAAGGGAAAAAGAACGTGGTGGCTGATGCGTTGTCACGAAAGCCCCAAATTTCAGCAGTGTCAATTCCGTACCATTGTGAACGAGACGAAATGAAGACACAATATGCTGAAGATTCAGATTTTGCAAGGATCTATGACCAGCTTGTTGATGGGCAACATCATGAGCACTATATGCTTAAGAATGACTTTCTCATGATGCATGGAAAGTTATGCGTTACTAAACAGTTACGGCCAAAGATTTTGATGGAAAGTCATGCTCCACCTTATGCTGGGCATCGTGGAATTGATGCGACAGTGAAAGGGGTTGAGGCATTCTTCTATTGGCCAGCTTTGCGTCAAGATGTTGACACATTTGTAAGATCATGCTTAGTATGCCAAAAAGTCAAATTTGACAGACAAAAGCAACCGGGATTGTTGCAGCCATTGCCGATCCCTGATAGGCCATGGGAAAGTATAGCAATGGACTTTATCTTTGATCTTCCAAGGACGCAAACAGGAAATGATGGGATTTGGACTATCATTTGTAGGTTCAGTAAGCAGGCCCACTTCATTCCTGTTAGGAAGGAGATAAAGCCAGAACACATGGTCAAGATATTCATGAGCAATATCTTTAAATATCATGGGATGCCTCAGTCAATTGTCAATGACAGGGATCCACGTATGACGAGTCTTTTCTGGAAGGCATTGTTTGAGAACATGGGCACTACGCTCAAGTTCTCTTCTTCGTTTCATCCGCAAACTGATGGACAGTCAGAAGAGGCAAATTCTACTGTCTTGGACCTGCTCAAATGTTATGTCTCAGAGCACAAGGCAACTTGGGAACAACATCTCCCATTGGTTGAATATGCTTACAATAACACTGTGCATACGTCAACAAGTAAGGCACCATTTGAGATAGTGGAAGGAGGAAAGAAAGTCCCGCCCATTTTGCAGACTAAGGACAAGATATTTGAGGCAGACAAGTATGTGCAAGATATGGATGAAACATACAGGAAGATAAAGATTGCTCTTGAGAAGACTCAGGCTAAGCAAAAGAAAGCTGCTGATCGTCACCGTCGTGAACTTGTATTTTCACTTGGTGATTGGGTACTTTTGCGCTTTGAAAAGGCAAGGTTAAGGAAAAGGAAAGGCAAGGAACGCTTGTTTCCTAAGCTCAGTATGCGATATTATGGTCCTTTTCAGATTTCAGAAAAGATCAGCGATGTAGCTTACAGGTTAAAGCTACCAGAAGGCTGGAAAATACATAATGCTTTTCATGTCAGCCTTCTAAGGCCCTTGTTGGTGATGTGCCAGAGAATATGCTTGATGAGGAACAACCCGAAGTGGAAGAATTGGATGAAATCCTTGTTCCTGAACAGATATTGGCACATAAAGAAAGAAAGGTTAGAGGAAAGGTTGCAAGACGCTATTTGGTGAAGTTCAAGAACTATCCATCATTAGATGCCAAATGGATGGAAGAGTCTGAATTGCTTGATTCACCTCAGCTATTGCAATTGTATCTTGAAGCCTTTCAAATGGAACCCACAGTGACTTGATGCAGCCTTTTTGGAGCAAGGCAAGAGCATGGTTCATGATGCTCAAGAGAGTAGTTAAGCAATTGTATCTACTCTTTCCATACAAAATTTAGCTCGAGAAGTTTGTGCTCAAGAGTACACTAAAAGACTTCTATGCTTGATATATGTGTCGTAGCCAGGTTGGTGGGATTGTTTAATCGTCCAACGCTACATTTCCGGAAGCATGTATATCTTGGATTCCCATCATAGAATATATGTGATATCAAGAGATATCTGCATGTATTATTGGCATGCAAGCGAGGTCGCTTGCAGTATTTCAAGGGTGGGGTGTGTCACGAGGAGGTGTATTTTTCCTGTTGCCTTCCGTAAATAAGTATTAGATATATTTATTTTATTTTTACTTGTTTGTCCCAAAACCCTTGAAAAGGTGCAAGTGGACATTGCATGGCCAGTGTAAAACGGCTGCAGCCAAATGGGTTTCTCACATCGGGGATCTAGGTCGGTCAGACAGGGACTGCCCGGGCCAGTTAGCACTGAATTCTAATGAGTATGGAAGCTCGTGTGCGCCAAACTGGAATTTGGGCCACTCGTCAAGTCACTGCAACTTTATAAGTTGAAAGGGGCCAGTAAATTAACCCACATTGTAGATGTTGGTCAAATGGTAGTCTTCAATGATGGTCAGGAGACCGATAGGGATGCCATTGAAGCATCTCCTAAAATTTAGGAAACTCCTATTTTTTACCGGAAAATGTGTTTGCGTCATTAGCTCTGGAATGACAAGGGGAACATTTTATTGCTCTACTGCCAAGTCAACTGACGCACCAGTTGAGATATTTTTAGCAGGGAAAGCCCAAACTC
This sequence comes from Adiantum capillus-veneris, assembly GCF_014529385.1. Classification (NCBI taxonomy): domain Eukaryota; kingdom Viridiplantae; phylum Streptophyta; class Polypodiopsida; order Polypodiales; family Pteridaceae; genus Adiantum; species Adiantum capillus-veneris. Next base: position 60,530,106 of record NC_140951.1, on the reverse strand, counting down.
GAAACTGGGCGACGTGTCAGCCTGTGAGCGATTCTGCCACTCTGGGAGGCAAAAACGAGCTGCATATCAACAAAGGGGGCGCCATTTTCAGCCTCAAGTGGATTGTAGCAGGTACAGAAGCTATGGAATGCTTACCTTGCCCTCTATGCACAGTATGGTGACGGGAGTGATGCCCCGCACGCTACATACTGCTCTCTTTCTCCCCTACGTACAGTATGTTATGCCCCACTAGTGGGCTTCTCATTTGACCTATGTACAGTTCGGGGGGTTTATGCGCGTTTGCCAAGGCAAGAGTCTTCTGAACAGGAACCGGATTAGCTAATTGCTAATCCCCCACAGGTACGCACAGTTCCATCACGAAAGATTGCGAGTTTGGAGAGTTTTCTCGCGTGAAAACTCGTCCAATTCACCGGGGAACTGTCCCATTGTGTGCGGGAGCCCTTGGGACACGCGTAGGCGTGTTCGCTCCACTAAAAACGATCCGAAACAGGGAATTACAGCCTGCTGTGTTTTTCTGCAGGTTTAGGGTTTCGCACCTAAACTGCAAGGGAACATCGGGAGAGCCTCGTGAGAGCCTTGGGATGCGTGTACAGGCTTTTGGGCTCCCGGCAGTGAAAAACAGAGAATTACAGCCCGCTGAATTTCTGTGACAGCTCACCAGAAAGCTTCCAGATATCGAGGGAATCCGTCCTAGACAGGTGTTTTTGACCTACAGGGGTTTTTGCGCCGTTATGCTGTCGAAATCCGGTCGAAAACCTGCGTTTTCAGCCCTCGCCAGGTTTGGACAGCTTTGTGAAAGCTTGTGCTAAGTGGTCGGATCGTCTACCTTAATTTGAATAAAGAAATACCGAAAGGGGCGCCAGTCTTTGGGGCCTACAGGGTGTCGGTCTCGTGTGCGCAGTGACATTCTAGTCGCTGGACGCAACTGTGTTCTCTTCCCTTCTCAGTGCTCTGTGTAAAGTTAACAGGTAATTGAAATAGTACCGCCCTCTACGTTGTACGGGCCGGTTATAAGTAGGGTAATAGGTCTCCACTGGCGGAGCTGAGTGGTGTCACCCCCTTCCGGAATAAGAGATATGAGACCTGAACAAAGATCCGGACGCATATATCCTGATGCAAAGATATCCTGACAACCACGAAGCAGTGGTATATGCAATACATCCCAATAGGTCAAAAAGAAAGCTCTAGTGAGGCCATCCTCGCCTGGACAGGAAGATGGATCTAGACTCTCGATAGCAGCATAAAGCTCTGCAAGTGTGAATGGAGCCAACAAGATCTCTGCCATAGTGTCTGTACAACGACGTCGGGTGTGATGCCAGATCTGCTCACGGGCAAGTAAAACCTCAGTAGTGCATACATCAGCAATGAACAATGCCTCAAAATAATCTGCAGACATATCAAGAATAACATAAGGATGCATATGAAGTGTTCCCTAAGCATCCCACAAAGTCCGAAGGGTGGTGCCAGAAGGGCGCTCTTTATGCGCAGCGAAGAAGTCCTTATTCATTCGATCAGCTTTAGCTATCCAATGAGATACCGAAGCATGATAAGTGAACTCACACCTAGCCTCCTGTACGCGGCGAATTTCCTTTGTGAGCTCTGTCTGTCTAGCAACGAGATAAGCATCCTGAGGCCACTCCTCAAGCAAGCGCTGTGTGGAACCAAGAGGAATGTGGAGGTCAGACTCGCGTACTCTCAACTGACGATGAATAGTAGCAGTTTGATCACGGCAGTAAATATCTCTCTCTCTCTCTCTCTCTCTCTCTCTCTCTCTCTCTCTCTCTCTCTCTCTCTCTCTCTCTCTCTCTCTCTCTCTCTCTCTCTCTCTCTCTCTCTCTCTCTCTCTCATTGAACCTTCACTCACAATATCACTCTCCTCTCTCTAGACTTAGCACATCTCTCATGAAGTCAAAGGAACTCTCTCATTCAGTAAAAGGAACCTTGAGTACGCACTGAGCACTCGTCCTGCCTCGGACCTATTAGGCACTCCCATCCTTAGTCCATCGCGCATAGGGCACAAACCCATCTTCATCCCTCTGTCTTAAGGGCAATTAAGCCATGAAGGAACCACAGGAAATTTTTTTGCTTGTTTAAGATTGCACGTAACCCAAGATCACTTTGGCGTGTCGATCTCTCTAATCTATGTTTTTTGAAGAGTGACAGGTAACCCAAAAAAGAAGGGCTTGTCCAGCCTCCCCTCGTTCCTCTCTTCAAATCATTGAGAGCGGACCTTGCACATTGCGGCAGGCCAATCGACGTGAGGTGAGAAAAAGCAACCTTGGTGTGAGCACAAGGCCACCAACGGGTGCACCCGTAGGAAGGAGTTGAGCTTGGGTAAGAGAGAAGCCTTCTTAAACGCAAATTGCAAGCAGTACCAAGTACCCAAGTACCCCAAGAACCCAACTTCCCCAAGTACCCCAGTATTCAATGCATGGTCAGCACCACGATACTTTTGCATGAAGGTGATGAGAGTGGGATTGGAGAAGGAGAAGTCCATACACCAGAAGGACCATTTCCAGATCCGCCTCCGTCCCCATCTATGCCATGGATTGCACCAAGCTCAGTGGAGGTTTTAATAAAGTTCATGATGGAGATGCAGCTACAACAGGAGGCTCAACGGGCCGCAATCGAAAAGAAAAGAATGGCTCTGGAGAGGGAACACGAAGCTCTACGTATAGCTGTTGAAGAAAAGAGGGTAGCTATGGAGCAAGAGCATGAGGCCCAGAGAGACCAACGCATGCAAGAGTTGGTTCATCGGTTTCTCTCCTGTGTCAATCCCTCCAGAGAGATCGGCGAGTCATCACGAAGCCCAAATAGAGACGACGACTCCAACCACCCAATCATTGACAAGTTGACTTTCAGTAAGTATGATGGTAAAATGGATGCTTCTGTGATTTATTCTCGGTTGCATCAATTTAATGCTTACCTTGCGACTAACAAGAAGAATAGTAACTTTGAAGTTTTGACAGCCGCCATGTATTTGTTGGGTGATGCCATTAATATTTTTTTCAAAAAAAAGATCCTTCTATTACTTAATAAAACTGCCGATAATAAACTTAGAGTTGATTTATGTGAAAATGGTTGCGTCTACTACCGCCGTGTATTTCTTCCACCCTCGTGCGCCAGGGTCGAAGGAACACCTCTCTGCGCTCCCGCATGCAGTCGGAGCTGCCCTGAAGTCTCTCAAACTATCCCCTGAGAGTATGGATCAACTCTAGCCAAAAATCTCGAACAGTCTCCGCTGGTGGCACAAGGAGAGCCTCGAAGATGCGGAAGCAGCGGGCCCGCCAAATGAACCAAAGTGTCAGGCCACAGATTAGCTCCCAACACCCCTCTCTCACTGCACCACTCCTATGGAGTAAGCTCTGTAGCCAGCTGGAGTGTAGGTCGACCCCCCTGTATCACTATCATCTTGCTAGTGGAGGATAGCTCAAACTGTAGTGCAGGGCTCGTGAGAGTGGACGAAGCAGCTTCCCCCCAAGTATATTGTCGTGCTGTGGAGAGCGTTGGCATCAACCTAAGGACCAAAGCCAAACTTGTTGTGCCATAGGGCAGTCCCACAGACATTGACGCTGACTCTCCAAAGGATGGTCACAAGCTGCGCATGCTGCCGAAAGGCCACTATGTACTAGCCAGCTGCCCACTGCTGTAGCTCTATGTGCAACTAGCCACTGGAACAAAGTGACTCACCGCGGTTGTCTGGCATCCCACAACCTCGCTCAGAACGCTGATAAGAACTCTACTGTGAGACCCTCCTCCTACCAATGAGGTGTTGCAACAGGACGAGCCTCTCTCCGTGCTGCCAATATGTGACGTAAGGGACCCCTAGATGGTCCGTCGAAGAGCAAGGGTCCCTCCAAAACCACTCTCCAGGATCCCACTGCACTTATGCCAGTGGACAATTCTCCCAAGCCCAAAGCCTCCAATAACCCGTCTCAAGAGCTGTTGGGTCAAGATCGATGACACAAGTCCTCCCGCAAATGCCCACTACAAGGATCCTCTGAAAGCAACACTTTGCAACCTGTGGAGCCTCTACTATGACTGTGTAACCGACCCTCGCCTTGAAGCTCGAAGAACATGGAGAGTACAGTCTCTAAGCAAGCTTGAACTGCGATGAGGATCTCCAGTCGCGTGAAGGTCCCCCATCCATCTAGGAGCTGGTGTCTCTAGAGGCGTGAGCCACTCAGGTGCGTACTACCTCTGTGATGTCCTCACACATGCTATACACTCCTCTCATGCCCTGCAGTTGGATGCTCTGTAACTCCTCTGACAAACCTAAGAACTGAAGCCAGTCACCTAGAGTGCGTGTTGGACCCTCTGCCATGGGACCCCAAGAAACATGAGGCCTACTATCAACCAAGTAGCCTCTCTGCGTGTTGACCATGGGGTTCCAAACAAGGGGCTGTCTCAAACGCTCCTCCGTGCAAGTGGGCTGATGTTGCTCCAGGCCTCTCCGCAATTGCTCCCAAGAACGAAGCAGCCTCACAGCAAAACGATCCTCCAGTCTCTTGCTTGGACCGACTCTACGAATCTCTGTGAAGATCCATCTGATGGAAGGTCTCTAGGGGCCTCCTGCCTGAGGCACTCGAGCTCTAAGCCTCTGAAGCAAAAACTCCTTCCAAAGCTCCTCCCCTGGAAGCAATCCTCTGACAACAAACTTCCCAAGAAGGGCTATGCTTTGTTGTGCTAGGTCCATGATCCCCAACCCCCCCGAGAACAAGGTAGAGTGATGACATGCCAAGCTACTTTGGCCCACGCTATCTGAGTGTCGTGCCCTGACCAAAGAAAGTTCCTCATTAGCCTCTCTACCTGGCTGATGCATGAACTCGAAAAGATCCAGCAAGATGTAATGCACCACATAGAAGGCAACAACACCTGGTTGCCACTACAACTTTGCCTGCCAAAGAGAGTGGTGCCTAACTCCAATGTAACTTCTTCCTCCTTATGGAAAGGAGGAGAGGAGCAATCTGCTGCTCAAGAGACAAGTCCAGGCCAACCTGACAGTCCAAGTAGCGAACTGCAGTCCCTAGGGGAATCCATCTCAAACCCTCACCTGGCAACCAATCAGGCATAGGAGCACTGCCAACCCAGAAATCCATTGTCTTCCTCCAGTTGATCACTACGCATGATGCACAACAAAACGTCGCTACAGTCTGCTCACATCTGTGAAGGTTGGCCTCCTGGCACTCCAAGTACAAAGCTGAGTCGTATGCAAACTCAGCATCCAGTACCTCATCGCCCCGAATAGGGAGCACTAAACCACGCAGACCAACCTGCTGTGAAACCAAGAATCTGCTCATAGCCTCAGCATAGAACAAAAAGAGGAAGGGGGCTAGAGGACAGCCCTGTCTAACCGAGCGTATAAGCATGAAACGGTCTCCTTTGCCTCCTACCAAAAGCACCTGTACGTTTGTAGAGAGCTGACACACCTCTGATCCAAGCATCTGAGAAACCCATCCTACGTAGAGTGCCCTCCAAGAAGTCCCAGTCAACTCTGTCGTAGGCCTTCTCAAAATCGAGAAGAAGTATCACCAAATCCTCACCTCGAAGGCGAGCGAGGGCAGACGCCTCCCAAAAAGTGAAGACGTTGTCAAGGATACCACACTCCTTGACAAAACCTGTTTGGGTCCCATGTATAATGCTCTCTAGAAGTGGCTGAATCCTCGAACTCAAAGCCTTGGCTAGAATTTTGTAGGTTGAGTTGAGGATGGTGATGGGCCGCCACCCTCCTTGGGAATGAGGTAGATCAAGCCCTCACTCATGCCATCAGGCATCTCACCTATGTGCAAGATGTACTGAAAAGCGCTGCAAAGGTCTAAGCCAAGCAAGTCCCAGTACTCCAAGAAAAAACCGGGAGTCAAACCATCCTCACTAGAACAAATGCCTCGAGGAAGTGCTCTAAGAGCCGTATGGAGCTTCTCTAATCGAAGAGGCAGCTCAAGCCTCTAACGCATCTCCTCAAACACAAGACAAGGCATCTGTGCCAAAACCTGCTCTTTGCATACATCCTGACGCTCTGACTGAGGCTCTACTGACAGCAACTCACGATAAAAGTCAGTAGCAACTGCATGCATATCCTCCGGCTCACATGCCATTGACCCGTCAAGTCTCCTCAATTGGTTGACACTAGTGTGCACATGGCGGGGTCCCACTGGCTCAAAGAACGCCCTAGTCACTCTGTCACCCACCTGGGTCCACTGAGATGCCTGTCGATGGAAAGCAAACTCATGGAGCCTCTCCTCTATGCTGGCAAGCTCCTGGTGAGCCTGCTGCAACTACTCTTCCAACCAAGGACTGTCTAGGTGATGTTCCTGCATCCTCTCAAGGAAGCAACGCTCCATAAGAGACGTTGATCGTCCTCCCTCGCTGTAGCTAGGCGAGCCGTAGACACCTGAAGAAAGAAACGGCTAAGCTGAGCAAGTCCATAGGCCACTCTGTCAGCAGGAGAGTCCTGCGTGTCCAAGTCCTCTGTCCAAAGAGCGACAACTCGCTCTCTGAGCTCTGAGTTCAACAAGATCCTCTCAAGGATGTGTAGCATCGTGCTCCCCCTCCTCCGTCTATCTGTCACAGTGAGGATCACTGGTGCATGGTCCGAAAAAAAAGTCCCAGCTAAAATGCAAATTGTCCCACCCAAGTCACAGATGTGGTCACTCGCGTAGAAGCCATCTGTCCGTGATAGATTCACTCCTTCCACTCTGCAGTCCGAACGAGAGAAGGCCAAGTTATATGGGGGCCTCACAAAGCCCGAGTGCTCCCAAACATCCGAGACCCTCAAAGTCATGCATAGCCTCTCCCAAGCTGCCAACTCAACCCCGTGCACAGTAGCATGGCTACCTTCAATCCTGTCAGAGGGGTCCTCAAGCATGTTGAAGTCACCCCCAATGCACCATTGCTCTACATGCGGCAAAGACAATACAATGTGATACCAAAACTCTGCACGTGCACTTGCCACGTTGGGCACATAGATGTTCACGAAGCCCATGAGGAAGCCATGAACCTACATAGTAATCCACCGAGCCTTGCCAGGCACAATAATGCCTCTACCCACAATGGCCTGCTGCCAAGAGTCCGCAACAGTCATGCATACCCCTCCCTGGATACCACCACGTCCAAATGCAATTGGCCAAAATGTCTCATATCGTCCACGCAAAAGTTGATCACAACGTCTAATGAGGCTCTCACAAAGATGATGCTTCTACAGCATAAGAATATCAATCTCTCCACCCACAAGGCATCGCTGAAGCTCCTAACGCAAACGACCTCGCTGACGTCAGAACTAGGGCCCACCTAATCCTGCACGTTCCATGAGAGAATCCTCATGGAGACCGAGAAAGTACTGATGTTGCAGCACCAACTAACCACGCTATCTTCGAGGCCGGTTTGGATGGGGAATAATCCGCATCTGAACGTCCCCGAGATAGGTGTGACTGCAAAGAATGTCTAGCCGAAGCCCAAGAAGAGCGTGTTGTGCGCAGGGCAACCTCCTCTATCCAAGAGTCCTCATGTATGTACACATAGCACGGTGGGCTCTGCGTGTCAGCAAAGAGGTGTACTGTAACAAACTTGGACACCCCAAGTCAAGATTCTACCACGACACGGTAGAGATTCACTTATTCACTTCCAAATATTTTACAGATCAAAAGAGAGTCGACAAGGCCCGGCGTAGTTCCGTGCCAAGAGATACTGGCCCCAAAGACTGGCTCCCCTTTCGGTATTTCTTTTATATTCATCTTTGAGCAAAGTACAACCGACCCGCGGATGCTCGCTCTCAGACTCTTCGTCCAGATGCTCTGCAGAGTGAGCCCCCTTGGGTTTAATTTAAAGGTTACAAGGGTTGTTAAAAGCAGAGCCCCAAAGGCATTAAAAGTCAAAAGCAAAATGTCCCAAAAAAGCTGCCAGCGCTAAAAGGTAAGAATTCCGTACACTTACCGTCAACGGAAAAGCAGGAAATCCGTACGCACTTCCACGTAAGCATTGTCAACGCAATCTGCGAAAATCCGTACAGCCACGTCAACAGTCAACACGTATCGCGAGATTCCGTACAGCTGCCACATCAACCAGTGTGTTGAGTGTTCGGGCACTGCCACGTCATCAATTTGTGACATGTACCACAATGTGTCTACATCTTGCTGAGGCTAGAGGTGTCACTGAGAACTTGGCCAACGGCCACAAAGTCTGTACCAGGTCTGTAATCCCCAGGTCTCCCATGTGGTCTCACCAGCGTGTGACTACTATGCTTTTTGTTGATTTCTTTCTTATTATTTATTCATTTTCACTTTTTGGAAACACCCCTCGAGAAATCTAACTACCCTGCATTGCATAGCTAGTGTGGAACTGTTCAGAGGGAGTCCAAGCCCGAGGGCAAGAGAGCACTAAGGTTGGACAAGGACTGTGCCAAAGTGGGGTCATTGACTAGCCAAAGTGGAATCCTTTGCTATAGAGGCTACATTTCAGTTCTTGGTGTGGCTACAGTGTACAAAGAGGGTCAAATGACCTAGAAAGATACAATGGCAGCATCTCCTAAAATTTAGGGAACTGCTATTTTGGGACCTGAAAATGTGTCCGCGTCGTTACCTCCGAAATGACAAGAGGAACATTTTATTACTCTACCGTGAAGTCAACTGGGCAACCGGTCAGGAGATTTTTAGGTGGCAACCCCGAAACGGGAATAGCTTATAAATGTGCCAAGTGGCACATTTCTGTGCACTTTCCTCATGCAGGAAGAAGTGGCGCTGATTTTAGGAGAAGGGAGGCTCATTTTCAGTTTTTATCACAGGTTGAGAGCTATGGAGTGCTTCTTTTCCCTCTTATGTACAGTGCGGTGACAGGAGTGATGCCCTGCACTGCCCTCTCTCTCCCTCATGGCAGTATGTTATGCCCCTCTAGTGGGCTTTTCAATTGACCAATGTACAGTTGTGTGGGTTCATGCGCGATTGCCGAGGCAACAGCCTCTTGCACAGGTATTGGATTAGCTAGCGGCTAATCCCCCACAGGTACAGATGATTCGGAGAGGTTTCACGTGCGAAACCTCCTCCGATTCAAAGGGCAAGTAGCCCTACAAGTGCGGGAGCTCGAGGACTTGCTACGGATGCGACCGGCACGCAAAACGGAGCCCGAAACAGTGAATTACAGCCTGCTGTGTATTTTTGCAGGTTTAGGGTTTTGGCCCTAAACGGACCCTAATACCCCAAGGAGGTTCGGGGACGCGAGGGGACCGGTGTACAAGTGATCTGGCACATTTTCGGGGCAGAAAACAGAGAATTCAGCGTGCTGCAGATTCTCGCCAGGTTTTGCAAAGTGTCCGTATGCGTCGAGAAAGTCATCCAATGCGTGGGAATACTGACTGTGAAGGGTCCTAGTACAGTTATGCTGCCAAAATCGGGGCACAACAATTGAAATTCAGCCAAGACTGTGCGGGGCAGCTTGTAGGGAACCCACTGCTGCTAGTCTGGAGCCTGGCGACCACCCGAAGGGCTAGGCTAATGTGGTGGCCCTTGTCGACGCCAACCGCGAACCTGCTGCCAACTCTACTCTACCTTAGCCCCAGGCTCAGAGGGAGGGTCTACCTGAGTACTCTGTGACTCTGTCTGTCGCTGGTGGCCAGCCCTAGGAGGCTAGGGCAGAGCCTGAGGTGGAGGTCGGGGCCTCCTTCATGAATAGGCCTTTGCCATCTATCGACAGATGAGACACTGATTCGGAAGGCCCAAATACTCCACGCTCTGGCGGAACCAGCCACCACTCACCCCAGGTAGTCGAATGACCTTCAGGAGGGTGTGGGTGTCCCAAACCAGAACACGTACTATGGGAATGCCAGTTGCCTTGGCAACTACAGAGGTTGTCGTGCGAGGTGTCTCCATGACGGTTCCAATTTTTTAGGCAATCCTAGGCAGGAGAGAAAGGTACTCTCTCCTCAAGTCGAGGAAGCAGACCGAAATCGGAAGGGCTGCCTCCTCAACAAGAACATCGGTAGCTGGGTCGAAACCATGGCGCCACTATCAAAAATGAGCTCGAACTGCTCGGATGGCCAAGGGGCTCATCGCAATGACCTTGGACGCCATCTCGGGAGTCTCAAACTCTATCTAGTAGTAGCCACGTCCGAAAAGCTGAACATCGAGTGTTGCTAAGTGGACTATTTTCTTATTTTTAATGATTAATTTCTTTTTCTAGGATATTTTGTTGTGTACACTAAGAACTGTTAAAAGATTGTAGCCAGGAAATGCCATCAAGAACGGACAACTCTCATGTGTCATTTGATGGGTGACGGTAAACATCACGAAGGAGTTTCCGTAAGTTCGGTGGAAAGGGCCGGGCTACAAGTGCCCCTGATGCATCACATGATGGGTGACGGGTGCATCAGAAAGGGGGCATTCTGTAGGCTAAGGAGGAAATCCGAACTGAGTAAGAAAATACGCGTAAGAACGCAAGCACAAGAATAAAGATGGGTTCAAACAAGCTTTTTACGAAAAGCACGACATTCGCGGGAGGGTAGATACTTTCCCGCGAGGAATCTGTGTCTGCATTGCATCTGTGCCCGTGTACTGCACCCGAGGACGCCTAGAATGTGTTTGTGTAGCATCGATTTTAACTCACTGAGTGGATTTTTAAGTTTGAACAGGTTCACACTTTATTTTAAAGTTTGGCCGCCCACTTTTAAGTGGGCAGCCCTTTATTAATAAAATAAAGCAGAGGCCCCAAAATCCTACGCAAAAGCATGGTACGGACAGGCTGAAAAAGTGATCTCTCTCTCTCCTCTCTCTAGAAGCGCCAGAGCTTTTGTTTCTGTGCCTTATTTCCGCCGGGTGCAAGGGCCCATAAAAAGGCAGCTAGCGTTACAGTTTTCTACATCGCAAGGAGTAGCAGAAGTGCCAACGCTGAGGTTTTGGAGTAAAGTGTGGCGACGGAAATCTGCGAGTGTTCGTGTGACGACGGAGTACGGAGGTCGCTTTTCCGAGCGAGGAGCGACAGGTATAATTTGTCGATACGCACTGCGAGTTGTTGCTTTGTGTGGTTGTGTTGCAGGTACTCTCCCTTGAGGAGAAGACTACGCGTGAAGGCTTCGGCCTACGCTAAGGAATTCCGGGAACGGAATTCGAGATTGCTTGCGGAGCTCCGTGCTCTGAGTACAAGCAGGAATACGATAGAGAGAGTGATCTCTCGAGGATTTCCCTCACGGGAAGGCACGACCTTTGAGTCTAAGTTCCCTCACGGGAAGGTACGACCTTTGCGTCTAAGATTAAGAACGGAGGGGTTTCTCCGGTCCTTGTGCTTGTAAAAGAACTCTCCCTGAATAAAGATACTCTTGACGGGGGGGGACCAGCCCATCGGGGACCAGCCCATCTTCTGGTCCCCAATACTGTGTCGATCTTCTACCTTCTCTCACATTTGCAAAGTTTATTAATTTTCAGATTTTCTAAGTGCTCGTGTACGCTCCCGTTTTGTGACAGTGGTATCAGAGCTCGGACTCCTCTCTTTCTCTGCAAAGAAGGACGATTCCGGGAAGAACGTGAAGAAGTATGTCGAACCAAGGGAGAAGCGTTGAAGAGGAGCTTCAACAAGTGCGAGCTCAGCTTGCGGATTTGCAACAAGTCCTACTGTTGCCAGATGTCCAAAAGCTCTTGGACGGAATGAAGAGAACGAATGGAACCGATGCCGCCGGGCATCAAGACCACACTGTTGGCGTGAGACCATAGGAGGAAAGAGAAGAAGAACGTGTCGAAATGCACAAAGGATCTTCGGATCGGGAACGTGCCGAAGTGCACAAAGGATCTTCGGATCGGAATGAACGGCCTACTCCAAGGAAAGGCCAGGAAAAAGCGCTCTCTTTGCTAGACGAGAGCAAGGACATCTCTATCTCATCTCCGTCTTACTCTCCTGATTATACTTCTACTTCTCAATCTTCTCGCAAGAAGAAGGAAGCCGCTACTACTACTACCCTACATCAATCTAAAGATAAGCCTCGATTCAAGAAGCATGGTCGCAAGTCTCATCATCGCATGAGAGTCTTCAAATCGGGCGACAAGGACATCAAGTTCGAAACCTACAACGGACGGAGAGATATCTCCAAAGCACTGTCCTTCATCAGGCAGTTTGAAGTCTCCTTTACCAATGGGCACTTCACAAAAAGATCCAAATTGCGCCATGTGGGGATGCACCTCAAGGAAACGGCAAGTAATTGGTGGTTAGCCAAGATTCTGGAAGGTTCTCAGGCCAGAACTTGGGAGAGATTCAAATCTGAATTTTATGAACAGTTTCTTCCGCCTGACTTCGAGCAGGACATACGGAAGGAATGGGACTCGCTCGCCCAAAAGGAACATGAGAGAGTAACGACCTATGTGGACAAGTATTGGTCGGTTCTTCTGAAGGTCACTCCCTTCATGAAGATTGCCGACGAGGAAAAGAAACGAAAGTTCGAAGCCGGTCTCCAACCGCAGCTTCGAAAGAGTATGAAAGTGTATCCGGATTCCGCATGACACTCTTCAGAGGATGATGGAGTCAGCAATCATTGCTGAGGATTTGCACTCAACTGGGACGCCCAGAAAAATGGAGCATAGCACTTACCGTGCAAGACAAAGAGAGGTCTACGATGACCAAGGGGGCCAAGGAAGAAAACGTCCTCCATCTAGGGACTATGATCATTCTAAGAAGCAAGAGGGCAATGGCAAGCGAACTAAATATCTCTCTCCTACTCAACTTCAAACCTTTAGAGAGGAAGGAAGATGCTTCTACTATGGCGAGAAAGGACATATGAAACCGGATTGCCCGTTAAAGCAGCAACGGCAAGAACACGCCCCTACGAGGCAAGATAAAGCAAGGAAGGAACCCGCTCCACCAAGCTCGAACTCTATTCCAGATGTTCAAGGAAACACAGAAACGGAGAAAGGGAAGCGTCACCTTCTGAAGGGCTGGGGGTCTTTGAACAACCAGCGAGTACTGATTCTTTATGATCCACGATCCACGGATAACTTCATCTCCCTGGATACTGCATAACGTTTGTGCCTCACACCGGCTCAGCTTGGCACACCGATTACATCCGGATCGGCATTCGAGGGGTTGACAACCAATGCAACTCCCGTGCAAGGACAGCTCAATCTTCGGATTGGTGAGTACAAGGACCGCGAATCATTTTTGATGGCACCCATCGAGGGATGTGATATCATCTTGGGTATGCCATGGCACTTCCACATGACACCTGTCCCCGATTATGTGGAAAAGACCCTCACTTTTGATCATGGGGGTAAGAAAATAAAGATTCATGCTAATGCACGAGATTGGCAGTTCCCAATTGTAAGTCATATCTCCATTAAGAAAGAAATGAAGAAGTGTGTTTCTGCTTACTTGATTTTTGCACGTAAGAAAGATAAAACTAGTGGGGATTCACTCTCTAGTTTGGAAATTAAGCGTTTTCAATTTATTGAAAAGTACAAAGATTGTTTCACGGAAACACTCCCTGATGAACTACCTCCGGTACGCCCGGAAGATCACCGCATAGATCTCATACCGGGTAGCTCGCCTCCCAATCAACCCCCTTATCGGGTGAGTCTTGCTCAGCAAGAGGAAATTTTGAAGCAAGTCAACGAGCTTCTAGAGAAAGGGTTAGTACGGCCAAGTACTTCACCCTACTACTCTCCAGTTCTACTAGTGCACAAGAAAGATGGCACGTTTCGAATGTGCATAGACTATAGGTCTTTAAACAAGGTCACGGTCAAGAATCGCTTTCCGATCCCTCGGATTGATGATATACTTGATAAGTTGTAGGGTGCAAGTGTCTTTAGTCGCATAGACTTAAAGAGTGGGTATCATCAGGTACGGATCGCCCCTGAGGATGTCCATAAGACTGCTTTCCGCACAACCTTTGGACTATATGAATTTTTGGTAATGCCTTTCGGCTTGACCTATGCTCCTACGACGTTTAATCGCATGATGGACCGCATTTTCAGCCCGTATCGAGCTTTTACGGGAGTATTCTTTGACGACATACTCATATTCTCTAAGTCAGAAGAGGAACATCGGAAGCACTTGGACCTAGTGTATCAAGAATTGCGAAAGCATGAGTTGCATGTGAATGCAAAGAAGAGCGAGTTCTTTCTCTCAGAGATACACTATCTCGGCCATATAGTCTCTCACAATCAAGTGAGTATGGATCCTGCCAAGATCCGAGTGGTAGAAGATTTGCCTATTCCCACTACGGTACATGATGTACGTAGCTTCCTGGGATTATGTTTGTATTATCGAAGGTTTGTTCGAGGATTTGCCCATGTAGCGGGACCACTTCACGATTTGACAAAGAAGAAGATCCCTTTCAGATGGGGATCGAGACAACAAGGAGCTTTTGATCGGCTCAAGTACTTGTTAAGCCATGGACCTATTTTGATAGTGCCTGACTTAAGGAAACCATTTGAGGTTCACTGCGATGCATCGGAGCAGTGTTAAACCAAGAAGGCCATGCAGTGGCTTATGAAAGCAGACGGCTTAAGGATCCAGAGTTGCATGCATCAATCTACGAAAAGGAACTTACGGCTGTGATTCACGCCTTATCCAACTGGAAGCACTATCTTCTAGGAGCGGATTTTGTGATCAAGACTGATCACCAGAGTTTGCGGTATTTTCTTACGCAAAGGAAACTATTTGAGAAGCAGATGAGATGGGCAAACTTTTTGTCTATGTTTCACTTCCAGATCCTTCACACGGCTGGGAGTAAGAATGTGGTCACGGACGCATTGTCTAGGCGGCCAAGGGTGAACGCTATCACTTCGGTGTATCACCAAGAATTAGAAGCACTACCGGATTTGTATCCGAATGATCCAGACTTCTCCACCGTTTGAGGAAAGCTACATCGTGGAGAGAATGAGTTTCCCTATTCCATTCGGGACGGTTATCTCTACCACCATCAGGCCTTCTCCACCGTTTGGGGAAAGCTACATCGTGGAGGGAATGAGTTTCCCTATTCCATTCGGGACGGTTATCTCTACCACCATCAGGCCATATGTGTGGTGGAACCATTAAGAAAGAAGATCATGGATGAAGCACACGCTTCGCCTTATGCGGGTCATCGGGGTATTCTCCCTACGACCTTAGCAATGGAAAGATATTTCTTTTGGCCTAGCCTTAAAGCAGACATTGATAAGTATGTCAGGGAATGCTTGGTTTGCCAAAAAGTGAAGTATGATCGGCATAAGACGCCTGGGTTGCTACAACCTTTGCCTGTGCCTAATGAACCTTGGGAAAGTATTGCCATGGACTACCTCCCTAGAACTCAGACTAGAAATGACGCGATCTGGACCATTGTGGACAGGTTTAGCAAGCAAGCACACTTTATACCAGTCAAGAAAACGATCAAAGCAGATCATATGGCTAGGGTCTTTCTCGCACAGATCTTTAAGCATCATGGAATGCCTAAGTCTATTGTGAGTGATCGAGATCCTCGCATGACAGGAAATTTTTGGCGTGCCTTGATGGATAATCTCGGTACGAAGTTGAATTTTTCGTCTGCCTACCATCCTTAAACGGACAGGCAAAGTGAGATAGCCAATTCCACAGTATTGGATATGTTAAAAGCTTATGTGTCAGACCGGCAATCTGACTGGGAGAGGTATTTGCCCCTTGTCGAGTATGCGTATAACAATACCATACACTCATCGACGGGGAAAGCACCTTTTGAGATTCTCTATGGTAAGCCTTTGCTTCCACCGATCCTTTTAACTAAGGATAAGATCTTTGCAGCAGATGAATTTGTCCAGGATTTGGACATAGCCTACGGGCAAGTTAAGAGAGCTATTCTATGCTCTCAGGAAAAGCTTAAGAAAGCTGCAGACAAGCACAGGAGGAATTTAGACTTAACAGTCGGACAGTTAGTCTTACTCAAGTTTGAGAAGGCAAGACTTAAGAAACAAGCGTCTCATAAGGGGAAGGTGGTAAAACTTTCTACCCGTTATTATGGGCCGTTTAAGATCACTAAGCAAGTGAATGATGTCACAGTCCGATTAGAGCTACCGCCTAATTGGAGGATCCATAATGCTTTCCATGTCAGTTTACTCCGGCCGTATGTGGGACCGCCTCCGAGTCAGCCTAGTGCTGAGGAACCTCCTGAGGTTGAGGAAACAGAAGAAATACTCCAACCGGAGCAGATAGTAAGTCATCAGGAGCGGCCCCTCAAGTTCGGAAAAATAACACGGAAGTATTTGGTTAAGTTTAAGAACTATTCGAATCTAGATGCTCAGTGGATGACGCAAGAGGAATTAGCAGCTTATCCCGAGATAATGGAGGTATATGTCCAAGCACTACAATTGAGGTCAACTGTTTAGAAGCCAGAGGGATGTTGCTAATTGGACTATTTTCTTATTTTTAATGATTAATTTCTTTTTCAAGGATATTTTATTGTGTACACTAAGAACTGTTAAAAGATTGTAGCTACAGGAAATGCCATCAAGAACGGACAACTCTGATGTGTCATTTGATGGGTGACAGTAAACATCACGAAGGAGTTTCCGTAAGTTCGGTGGAAAGGGCCGGGCTACAAGTGCCCCTGATGCGTCACATGATGGATGACGGGTGCATCAGAAAGGGGGCGATCCGTAGGCTAAGGAGGAAATCCGAACTGAGTAAGAAAATACGCGTAAGAACGCAAGCACAAGAATAAAGATGGGTTCAAACAAGCTTTTTACGAAAAGCAGGACATTCGCGGGAGGGTAGATACTTTCCCGCGAGGAATCTGTGTCTGAATTGCATCTGTGCCCGTGTACTGCACCCGAGGACGCCTAGAATGTGTTTGTGTAGCATCGATTTTAACTCACTGAGTGGATTTTTAAGTTTGAACAGGTTCACACTTTATTTTAAAGTTTGGCCGCCCACTTTTAAGTGGGCAGCCCTTTATTAATAAAATAAAGCAGAGGCCCCAAAATCCTACGCAAAGCATGGTACGGACAGGCTGAAACAGCGATCTCTCTCTCCTCTCTCTAGAAGCGCCAGAGCTTTTGTTTTTGTGCCTTATTTCCGCCGGGTGCAAGGGCCTATAAAAAGGCAGCTAGCGTTACAGTTTTCTACATCGCAAGGAGTAGCAGAAGTGCCAGCGCTGAGGTTTTGGAGTAAAGTGTGGCGACGGGAATCTGCGAGTGTTCGTGTGACGACGGAGTACGGAGGTCGCTTTTCCGAGCGAGGAGCGACAGGTATAATTTGTCGATACGCACTGCGAGTTGTTGCTTTGTGTGGTTGTGTTGCAGGTACTCTCCCTTGAGGAGAAGACTACGCGTGAAGGCTTCGGCCTACGCTAAGGAATTCCGGGAACGGAATTCGAGATTGCTTGCGGAGCTCCGTGCTCTGAGTACAAGCAGGAATACGATAGAGAGAGTAATCATAGTTACCGGGGAACGCCCCCTAGCCCCCGTTCCGGCGTTCCGGGGGGCAGTTCCCTTCCCGAACGTTCCGGAACGTCCCGGAATGTCTGACGTTCTGGGTGGCCAATACAAACCGGAACGGCCGTTCCGGAACGTTCTGAAATGCCCCCGAACCGTTCCGGAATGCCCCTGGAACGGTCAACGGCTACAAACGAATTTGGCAAAAATTGAAGTAAATGTTTGGGCTTCTTTTGAAAGTGTGCAAGGCCTCAAGGACTCATAAAATGCACCCCCCCTCCCCCTTTCTCTTCACAAGCTAATCCTCAAGGCTCAAGCTCTCTCCCTCTCACTCTCAAGATCTCTCCCTCTCAAGACTCACTCTCTCAAGGCTCAAGGCTTCAAGCCTTCAAGCTCTCTTCCTCTCCCTCCCACTCTCTCAAATCTCTCTCTCTCTCTCTCTCTCTCTCTCTCTCTCTCTCTCTCTCTCTCTCTCTCTCTCTCTCTCTCTCTCTCTCTCTCTAGTCATAGCAAGGTTGAATGGTCTTCAAAACGAGTTTTTTGTGAGTATTAGAGTCAAAGCACTCTAATACTCCTTGTATTTAAACACAAGGAGCTAAAAATTGCACTATTTGGGTGTTTTTTATACCTCCCGTTCCGCGACGTTCCCGTTCCGGACCCCTAGCCGTTCCCCCATTCCGCGGGGATCCCGTTGCCGTTCCCGTTCCGCGTTCCGGGTAACTATGAGAGTAATCTCTCGAGGATTTCCCTCACGGGAAGGCACGACCTTTGAGTCTAAGTTCCCTCACGAGAAGGTACGACCTTTGCGTCTAAGATTAAGAACGGAGGGGTTTCTCCGGTTCTTGTGCTTGTAAAAGAACTCTCCCTGAATAAAGATACTCTTGACGGGGGGGGGGGACCAGCCCATCTTCTGGTCCCCAATACTGTGTCGATCTTCTACCTTCTCTCACATTTGCAAAGTTTATTAATTTTCAGATTTTCTAAGTGCTCGTGTACGCTCCCGTTATGTGACATCGAGGACCTTGCCCACCTCTGCGAGAAGGCGGGCCTAGAGGAGATCACGCACCTCCCCTCTAATGGGTCTGGTGCCGAGAATCTTGTAGATAACAAAGGTGGCCTGAAGGCGTGCCACCTTTGCCTCTAAGCTCGCTTGCTCTGTCAGCAAAAGAGTAAGTCAGCTGGTGGGTTTTGCGGGGTCGGGCGAGGGGCTTCAGTGGAGTCTCTGTGGCGGAGTAAAAATTTTCTATCTGTGTCTTTTGCTGCAAAGGCGAACGATGGGGAGTCAAAGACAATGAAAATGAGGCGAAGAGGCGGGGCGAATTGATGCCGATGGGAAGCAGTATCGAGGGGGGGTGAGGGAATGGCGATAGGCTGCGGCAGCGCAAGGGGGGGGGGGGGGGGGGGGGGGGGGGGGGGGGGGGGGGGGGGGGCAAGCTTGGCAGGCAGCCTAGGTTAGTACAAGAGGGAGGGGGATGAGGCGGGCTGGCTGGGACAAGGCAACGCAAGGGGGGCAGGTGGGGAGGGCAGCGATGGCGTGCGCAGAAGCAACAACAGCGAGCTCGAGTTCTGTGATTGGGTGATGCCATTAAATGGTATCAAGCCTAGCAAGAGGCATAGTGGCTGAGCACGTTGAGCATGCCGCGGATGGCGTACCCCTATCTTTCAGTTGGGTCGACTTCCAAGACAAGCTCAAGGTTCGTTTTATGCCACCGCAATACCTTGATCGATTGAAAGAGGATTGGAGAGGCCTCAAGCAAAATGGAGCTCCCGTTACGTCTTTTTCTAACCGTATTTCGCCATTTTGTACGGTTAGTGATTGTCCCAGGCTGGCCACCCATCACACATCATGTATGTTGCATGGGCAGACCCTTTAGCACTTGTCCGGCCGGTCATTTTTTAGCCTGGCAAGGTGCGCACACATTTTTAGCCATTTTTGGGCTTTTATGTTTTTTGCACCAATTACACATTTTGCCCTACCTCAACCTAACATTCTATAAATAGACTGGTTAGTCATTCATTGTGTGTTGAGAGCATCATTTGCAAAGCACTTATGTTTCTAGTGTTTTCTCTCTCTCCTTCCAACGTTCCGGCGTGCGCGGCTCTCACCCTCTCCGTTGCTCCCTCTCACATGGTATTAGTCGCCAGCAAGTGAAGACCATTGCGATCCAGCAAACCAAGGCTAGCGCTAGCATTTCTACACAATTCACCGGAAAACTACAAAACACCCTTGCGTTTTTTGCACTAACAAGCGTTTTCAGAAACCATCAGCGTTTTTACACCTCAGCCTTGCGTTTTTGCATCCAAAGGCATCAATCTCCCGAGCCTCTCTTGGCACCCCTCCTTGCAGAGTATCACACCCAACAGCATCAGATCAGCCCTGCGTTTTTGCCAAGGCACATCAGCGTTTTTGTGCTACTGCTGCGTTTTTGCCTTGTGCTGCGTTTCCTGCAAAACGCTCAGCACTTGCATACACGGGAGCGGCCAAGGCACTCACAGGAGTCTTCTACACGGCCTGGCACTTGCAAATCTACTCTTTTGTAAGGTATCTACACCCAATCGGCATTTTCTGGCACTTATTACTTGCTGTTTTTTCTCTGTTTTCAGCCCCTCGACAGCTAAGAAGTGCGTGAACCAACTCATCTGAACCTCTACGATCGGCGGCGTACAAGCACGCTGAAATCTCTGTTAGAACAGCCTTTCCAGCACCCTTTGCAACGTTTTTGTTCAGACAACAGGCTGAACTTTTGCCTGTTGCATGATCCATCACTCCATTACTCAAGACACCATCCGGTGGTTGTCTGAGCGGTTATTGTGGATTGCTACAGCTTTGGAGACGGTACCTTCTACGGCAACGTGAGATCCTATCCCTTGATCCTTGGGACTATTCTCTGAGCACCTGACATGTCGACTCCGAAGCAAAAGGAACAACAACAACAATCCCAAAAGGGGACCACCACGTCTTCTATGGCTACAGCCACTTCCACTTCTGCGACTACGCCGTCATCTGCCAATGCACCATCCAACAATTATGCCCTCACCCAATTTGCTAAGGAGAAGAAGTTGGATTTACACAACTATGCTCCATCCAACAATTATGCCCTCACCTAGTTTGATGAGGAGAAGAAGTTGGATTTACACAACTATGCTGTGTGGAGGACACGAGTCCGCACAATCATTACCTACCATTGACTCTAGGAATGGTTCAATGATTTCACCCATTCTGCTACGAAGCCTAACCTTCCCACCGCTACTCACGACCAGATCGACGAGTGGGTGGATCGGGACATACAAGTCTTCACCTTTCTTATGATGAACCTCTCGAACCGCATCACGAAGGAAGTTTCCAAAGAGGAGCATGCACATCCATTGTGGAGACGCATTCTTGACCAATTTAAGGAGACCTTGTTTGCCAAACAGATCACACTTGAACGGGAGTTGTACAACATCCAGTTCAAGGATTCCAACTCACTGGATGGGTTGATCCACCGCATGCGGGAGCTCTGGGACGACCTTGTCTCTACCGGAGGCGACATCACCTCGGCAAGAAAGACTGGCCTCTTACTATTCAAGCTTCCCTCACGCTTTGATTCCTACTTTCAGAGTTTTGCTCACATATGGACAATGGTTCCCTCGACAAACACAAGGCCAGACTTGTTGCTCGGGGTTTCACACAGCGGACCAAGCCTGGACTTTGACAAGACCTTTGCTCCCACCACTCGGATGACTACCATACGCACAGTGTTTGCTCTTGCAGCCAACTTTGGTTGGCCTATCCTCCAAATGGATGTCAAAAGTGCTATTATGAACGGAGATTTGGATAAAGAAGTTTATGTGGAGCAACCTCCTGGGTTTCGTATACCACGCAAGGAGGACTGGGTTTATCAGTTGTGAAAAGCATTGTATGGACTAAAGCAAGCTGGGCAAAATTGGTACCTCACACTTGACCAGTTTCTTATGAAGTTGGGGCTACGGTGTACCTCATCAGATTCCAATTGTTATGTTGACTTTGATGGCTCTTTGGTTGCAATAGTGATTGTCTATGTGGATAATCTCATTTTCACAAGCTCATGGACCAGCAAGATCAAGTCGATCATGCAAGCTATGGAGACACGTTTCGAGATGATTGATCTTGGGCTTCTTCACTATTTTCTTGGATTCGAGATCTTTCAGACACTAGATGGCATCTTCTTTTCTCAACGGAAGTATGCGAACTTGCAAAGGCTATCCTGGAGAGATTCCAGATGACAGGCTGCAGACCGATCGGCACTCCTCTTGAGCCCGAGGAGACAATATCGCTTCACGATCCTTCCCCACTAATTGACCTAGAGCAGTACAGGAATGTTGTTGGCTGACTTATTCTTGACCAGACACCTGTTACACAGTTTCTGTCCTTGGTTCCTTCAACACTCGACCTCGTTAGCGACATTGGCAATGTCCTTTGCGGTACATCAGCGGCACCTTGGACCATGGTGTGTTCTATGATCGCTCCAAGGGTTGCACCTTACTTGGTTGGTGCGATTCAAATTGAACAACAAATTCAGATTGCTATGTTGCTTGCGAGGCCATATGGCTACGGAGATTACTAAGAGAGTTGTGTTTTCCCCAGACAGCTACGACACGTCTTTTGTGCGACAATCAGAGTTGCATTGCTATTGCCAAATACCCTATCTTTCACGCTCGGACAAAGCACATTGAGGTGCAGTACCACTATGTTCGGGAGCGGGTTTTGGCCGGAGATCTTCATTTGGAGTATGTCCCTACAACGGACAATGCAGCAGACATCTTCGCAAAGGCTGTACCTCAACGGAATTTGCTTCTCACCTTTGACATCTCTGTTGTCTCAACATCCGGTGCTATGAGGGGATGTTAGAGTTAACCACCGTTGCTTCGCCATTTTGTACGGCTAATGATTGTCCCGGGCTTGCCAACCATCGCACATCATGTAGGTTGCATGGGCAGACACTTTAGCACGTGTTCGGCCAGTCAATTTTAAGCCTGGCTTGGTGCACACACATTTTTAGCCATTTTTGGGCTTTTATGTTTTTTGCACTAGTTACACATTTTGCCCTACCTCAACCTTGTAGTTTTTCATTGTGTGTTGAGAGCATCATTTGCAGAGCACTTGTGTTTCAAGTGTTCTCTCTCTCTCTCTCTCTCTCTCTCTCTCTCTCTCTCTCTCTCTCTCTCTCTCTCTCTCTCTCTCTCTCTCTCTCTCTCTCTCTCTCTCTCTCTCTCTCTCTCCAGCGTTTTCGGCGTGCGTGGCTCTCCCCTCTCGCTGCTCACTCTCACAAGAACCACAGTACCTCTCCTTCTCAATCTTCCACTACACCTAGAGCACAAAATTCTTCACCTTAAGGCTAACACGAATAATAAAGGAAAGGTTAAAACTCGGGAAACCCCTAAGTTGACACCTGATGAAAAATCTGCTAAAGGAATGGTAGGAGGATGGTTAAGTCTTGAGGAACGAACCGTTTATGGAAAAGAAGAAAGATGTTTTAAGTGTCACACTAAGGGTCACATGAAAAGAGATTGTCCTTAGAAATCACCTAAGAAGAAACCCACATCTGTTAGTGTCCTGCTTGAGCCAAGTAGTGCGCCCTAAGATGAGTCTCTCATTAAGTGTTATGGTCATGTGAATGGTTGACGTTTGGAAATCTTGTTTGATCCTGGCAATGTGCATGATGTAATTAGTGATTCTCTTGTAAAGAGGGCACACTCAAAAGCTACTCCAACAATTCCCATTGAGGTGTTTGGATTCGCTCCTTGCATAAACTCTTCAATCACGCATGAATGTTCCTTGTGCTAGTCTCTGTTCAATAAGTATCTTTTCATCGCTAGTTTGTTGTTTCTCCTCTAGCTGGATGTGATATGATTTTAGGCATTACATGGTTTCGTGAGCATGACCCATAAGTTAGTTGGAAAGAAACCACGCTCGCTCTCTCCCCCGAGGGAGCCTCTCCCATGGTTATTCGCATTGAGCAAGGCATCTGTTCTTTGCCTCTAATCTCTCATGTGCAGGCTAAGCGTGAGCTACGTCGAGGAGCTCAAGAAGATGGATCTTCTTGTTTGTGTGCAGATTACAGGGTACTCAACAAGATGACAATTAAGAACAAGTTTCCTATGCCTCGCATTGAGTATCTCCTCGATAGGCTCAATGAGACTAAGGTTTTCAGCAAAGTCTTATCTCAAGAGTGGGTACCATCAGGTAAGGGTATTCAAGGGCGACATCTACAAGACCGCCTTCCGAACCAGCCAAGGGGTGCACCCGTAGGAAGGAGTTGAGTTTGGGTAAGAAAAAAGCCTTCTTGACGCACAGATTGCAAGCGGTACCAAGTACCAAGTACCCAAGAACCCCGAGTATCCACGTCATAGAAACAGGGGACGGGGGGACGCGGCCCATTTATGCGGGGACGGGATGGGGGACGCCGGGACGGAGACGGGGACGCCTTTTTGGGACGTGGGGACGTCCCTCACAGGGGACGGGTGGCGGGACGAGTCCCGGGACGCGGGTCCCCGGTGACACCGCCGGATGGGACGCGGGCAGGGGGCGGGTTGCTTTCTACTTAAGAGCACCCAAGCCTCAAGGCTCATACCCAAGCCTCAAGGCCACTTCCTTGAAGTTCCCATTGCCCAAGCCTTGCAAGACTCAAGTGCCAAGAGCCAAGTTTGAAGTTGCCCTCCGACTCTCCGGCTCCGCCCTTGAGTGACGAGTCTCTTGACTCTCGAGTCTCTTTCTCCTCTCTCTCTCCCTCTCCCATCTCCCCTCCTCTCCAAGTCGAAGGCTAGAGCCTTGAAGCCTACCCCTCTTTCCTTCTCTTCAAAGATTTCTCTAATATCTATGTACATCATTATGTTTTGCCCTTTGGCCAGGATGATTGATGCTTGATCACCACACCAATGGTGTACCGTGTCGCGCACGCCGCACGCCCTTTGTTATATTTTGGTATTATGTAATATGAGTGCAAAACACACTTTTTCTTTGCAATCTTGTGCTCTTAGTGTTCAATGTTGTCTCAATATTAAATTTGCAAAGAACTAGTGTTTTTTAAAGCGCGTCCCCTGTCGCGTCCCCCGTCCCTTGTTTTGCCACGTCCCCGTCCTCGGGACCTGCCACGTCCCCGAGACCCGTCCCCGTCCCCATGTGACTATGATCCACGTACCCCAAGTACCCAAGAACCAAAGTATCCCAAGAACCCAAGTACTCAGTGCATCGTCATCACTACACCAATTTTCTATTTCTAGATCCTCCTCCATCCCAATCTACGCCACGAATTGTACCAAATTCTATGGAGGTTTTGTAAAGTCTATGATGGCGATGATGCTACAACAAGAGGCTCACCCATCTGCCGTGGAAAGGGAACGTGAAGCTCAACATGTGATTGTTGAAGAAAAGAGGGTAGCTATGGAGCTACAGCATGAACGGGCATGCGAAGCTCCACACATAGGGAAGCTATGGAGCTAGAGTGTGACGCACAACGAGACCAACGCATTAAAAGAACGCATAAAGAATGTTGACGTGGTTGCTGTATGGACGCACGCGATTCACGTTGCTGACGTGGCAGGCTGTACGGATGTCCGCGATTCACGCTGCTGACGTGACATGACTGTACAAATTTCCGCGAGCAACGCTGGCTGTTTTTGGGCCTTTTTGCTTTTAAGTTTACATGCCTTTGGGGCTCTGCCTTTGACATCCCTTGTAAAAATAAATGAACCCAAGGGGGGTCTCACTTCTCAGAGCATCTGGACGCAGAGTCTAAGAGCGAGCACCCGCGGGAGTTGTACTTTGCTCAAAGATTAATGTAAAACGAAATACCAAAAGGGGCGCCAGTCTTTGGTGCCAATCTCTCTTGGCACGGGACTATGCCGGGCCTTGTCGATTCTTGAATTGTGAAGTGTTTTGAATCCTAATCCATCTTACACAATTGAACAGCAATCTACATAATACAGTTAGAAAAAGACATAACAGGAGTTCCATTTTCCTTGAGGCCTCTCCAATCCTCCTCCAACCGATCAAGGTACTGGGGTGGCATAGCCTTGAGCTTGCCTTGGAAGTCGGCCCAAGTGTAAGATAATAGTGCGCCATCCATTGCAAGCTCAAGATGTTCGGCCAACTGTGCCTCTTGCCCGACTTGATACCAATAAATGGCATCACCCGACGACATTAGTTAAAACCTTACTGCTACTGTTTTTCTTGTTAGTCGCAAAGTAAGCATTAATTTGATGCAACCAAGAAAATATCATAGAAGCATTCATCTTACCATCATATTTATTGAAAGTCAATTTTTCAGTGATTGGATTATTGGAGTCGTCGTCTCTACTTGATCTAGGTGATGACTTGTGGGCCTCCTTGAGTGGGTCTCGTTGTGCGTCTACAGACAGCTCAGATTTTGATGATGGAAACTTTTATGCGAACAAGAAGAATTTTTACAAAGCTAACCAGTATGACTTTCTCGAAAATAAAAGCAAGAAAGTCCGAGAGTTTAAGGAAGGTGGCCACTCGATCAAGTTTGATACTTTTTCAGGATACTCAGATGCTTCGAAGGCTTTGTCTTTTATACAGCAGTTTGACATCGCTTTCACGGGAGGACGCTATTCAGAGCACTCCAAGATTCGGAGAGCTGTCGCTTACTTTAAGAGGAATGCTCGTACTTGGTGGTCCACGCTTCTTTTAAACAAGACTGCGCCAGTTAAATGGCTGAAATTTAAAAAGCTTTTTATTTCTTCTTGGTTGACGTAAGAATATGAACGAGATATACAAGCTGCTTGGAACCATCTTCGAATGACCAAGAAAGATACAATCAATGCTTATTGTGAAAGATTCTGGAGCTCTTTTCTACCCGCTCCTTCATTCAAGAAGATCTCGTTCAGAGAACAAATTGAGCGGTTTACCTTGGGTCTACCTACAGAGATCCGAGATCACTGCTTGGAACAGAAGTCAGCTTCTATTCAGGAGTTGATGAGTCATGCGAAGCGGGGCTTTGCCATTCACTCTGGCAGTCTGACCTACCCCACAGATGAGACCATGACACAACGAGCCGAACAGACTTCTGGGAATGAAAGTAGAAAGAAAAAGAGCAACCCAGAGAAAAAGGATGCACGACCCAAGCTTACTCCTGAGGAGAGAGCTCGCTTCATCAAAGAGGGGAAGTGCTTTGGATGCAGGGAACAGGGACATATCTCCGCGAAGTGCCCTAATAAGGCACAGAAAGAACAGAATGATAAAGACGACGACAGGTCTGAGAGTTCGAGAGCAGCTGAGGAATGTGGCAGAAAAGGCAGATAGAAAAGCAAAATTGGTACCACATGGCGTGGGACCTGCACCGAATCTAATGAATGAAAGTACAAACTTTGCCGCTTTTGGGGCAAAGTGACGGATCAGGAAGCTCTTTTGCAGGAGCCAAGCCCAACTTCTTTTCACTTGGAATTGACGGCTCGATTTGGAATTACGCCCGACAGACTGACGCCACAGGCGGAGGTAGTTCGACTGGCACCCGGATGGGATGTTGCCATTACACCGAGCAATGGCAAACTTCGTTTGCAATGACAGGGGATGTTCAGGGCACGCGAGTGACGTTCTACTCAGGATCCCTTGGTACCACAAGAACTACGCCGTGGTTGACTACCAGGCCGAGAAAGCGACTTTGATAAATGAAGGGCTTAGAGATTGTACTTGATGAACTTTAGTTTCTTACTCATTCTTTTGGGAGAGAACTGAACGATGGATAAAGGTTGAATATGTTTTGACCTGATCAAAAGAACGCCAAGATTTTTCTCCACACTCATGCCGATTGCTTTTCAGAGGGCCTGAAGATCAAACCATTGATCTGATACCTGGAAGCACGCCACCGTATCGGCCACCTTACCGTGTGAGCCGAGTACAAAATGAAAAGATTATGAACCCAATGAAAGACCTCTTGGAAAAGGGTCTTGTCCAGCATAGTACTTCACCGTATTGCTCTCCAGTGTTGTTGGTTTCGAAGAAGACGGATCTTGGAGAATGTGCATCGATTATAGCGCTCTCAACAAAATCACCATCAAGAACAGATTTCCAATTCCTAGGATAGATGATATACTTGACAGGTTACAGGGATCCTCGTGCTTTAGCAAGATTGACTTGAAGAATGGATATCATCAGATCAGGATAGCGCCAGGAGATGTCTACAAGACAGCTTTTCGGACGACGACGACTTTTGGGTTATTTGAGTTTTTGGTGATGCCTTTTGGCTTAACCAATGCTCCTGCGACATTTAACCGGATGATGGACAGGATTTTTCGAGAGTACAGGCTATTTGTTGGCACTTTCTTTGACGACATCATTGTTTTCTCCAAGAATGAGACAGAACACAGAGATCATCTGCTTCAAGTCTTTCAGGCATTACGAGATCACACGTTAGTGATTAATGCATGAATTTTTCCTACCAGAGATACACTTTTTGGGACACATTGTGTTAGCAGCAGGAGTGCAAATGGACCCGGCCAAGATAGAGACTATCCGTGATTGGCCCGATTTGAGGAATGTCCATGAAGTTAGAAGCTTCTTGGGACTGTGTTCATACTACAGGCGGTTCATACGAAAGTTTGCAGAGGTTGCTTCCCCTTAGCATACCTTGACACAGAAAGGAGTACCTTTTTCGTGGGGACCCACAGAGGTGACTGCCTTTCGGACATTGAAAGAGAAATTGACTACGGGACCTATTTTGACTTTGTCGCACTTGCAGAAGTCATTTGAAGTATATTGTGATGCTTGTGGTCGTAGTCTAGGTGCGGTCTTGATGCAAGAAGGCCATGTCATAGCTTACGAGAGTTGTTTGTTCTCTAGGCCGGAGATGACAGCACAAATCTATGAGAAAGAGCTTTTGGCGGTTATCCACGCTCTTACTCAGTGGCGGCATTACCTACTCGGAGCGGATTTTACTGTCTTTACAGACCATCAGAGTTTGCGCTGCTTCTTGTCACAGAAGCAGCTTTCGGAAAAGCAGATGCGGTGGGCGAACATCTTGTCACAGTTCCACTTCCAGATTGTCCATGTGCAGGGACAGAAGAATGTGGTGGCAGATGCTTTGTCACGGAAACTATTGGTTCTGGCTATTTCCGCAATACATCATAGGAGCTTCGAGGATATGGTTGATCAGTATGCCACAGATACACATTTTGCAAATATTTTCACACGGATACGGGATGGGGAGACAGTAGCTGGATACTCCCTTCGAGAAGGCTACTTGATGAAAAAGACTATGTTGTGCGTTACACAGCCGTTGAGGGATAAGGTTATGACTGAATGCCACTGTCCACCTTTTACGGGTCACCGCGGCATTGCTACCACCATGAAGGGGGTAGAGAGATACTTCTTTGGGCCGAGACTCAAAAAGGATGTGGAAGAGTTTGTGTGCACTTGCTTGGTATGCCAAAAGATCAAGTTTGACAGGCATAAGGCACAGGGATTGTTACAGCCTTTACCCATACCCACCCACCCCTCGGAAAGTATTGCAATGGATTTCATTTTTGATCTCCCAAGAACACAGAATGATACGATGATTTTCCGATTACATGGCACGTCTAAGACAATTGTCTCCGACAGACCCCAGATTTATGAGTTGTTTTGGAAGGCAATTTGGGAGAGCATTGGCACGCAGTTGCAGTTCTCGTCATCATTCCACTTGCAGACTGACGCGCAATTTGAGATTGCCAATTCAGTGATTTTAGATTTATTGAAGTCTTGTATCTCGGATCAGAAGACTCAATGGGAAAAGCACTTACCTTTGGTGGAATTTGCCTACAATAACACGATACACTCTTCGACGGGGAAGGCGCCATGTGAGATTGTTGAAAGTGCTGCAAAGGTTCCATCCTTCCTGAGCACGAAAGATTAGATATTTGAAGCGGATGAATATTCGCGAGATTTGGATACGGCTTTTGCCAAGGTTCGCGAGACCTTGCAGGAGTCTCAAGAACGACAGAAAAAGGCAGCGGATCGCCATCGTCGCGACTTGAAATTGAAGGAGGATGATTGGGTGCTCTTACGTTTTGAGAAGGCACGCCTAAGAAAGAAAAAGGGAAAGGAGAGGCTTTTTCCAAAGCTTAGTATGCGATACTACGGACCTTTCCAGATCACTGACAAGATAAATGATGTCTCCTTCCGATTGAAACTGCCAGATACTTGGAGGATTCATAATGCATTGCATGTGAGTCTCTTGAACCCTGTTAAGGGTGATGTGCCTGATGATGGGGAGCCTGATGAGCAACCCGAAGTAGAAGAAAAGGAGGAGATCCTTGTTCCTGAACAGATTTTGGCACATAACGATACGAAGAAAGGTAAAGTCCGAAGGCAGTTCTTGGTTAAGTTCAAGAATTTTCCTGCATTTGATGCGAAGTGGATGGAGGAGGAGGACCTAGCGGATACTCCTCGGATTGTGAAACTTTACCTCGATGTTTTGGTTTAGCATAGTCTACTCCAAACGGAACCCAGAAACTCAGCTTGGCCGAAGATCTGGTGCAGTGGGATGCACAAGAGGGGAGTTACTCCGCTCCTTTGTCAACAGATGCCTTGATTTTGATACTAAATTCACTGATGTCTCTTTGAGCTTCAGGGATATTGAGAGTTGACAGTATTCTGCTGGATGACTTTATGAAATGGAATTCCTGATAATGATACTGATTTGTTCTTGACTTCTTGTGAGTGCAAGAACTGATAGACGAAATGACTGCAGCATTTTGGTCTGATTGATCTCGAATAGACATGGTTGCAATAGGGGTTAGTCAATCGGACATCGATGAGGTCCCGATTGGACCTAGATGTGATTGCTAGCTACATTGCCGATAAATCATGGTCTAAGATCCGAATGAATGTTGAATGTCATGTGATGTCCTGTGATGTCTGGTGATGTCCTGTGATGTGACTGTCGATTTTGTACATGTGCTAGATGTGTGTTCCTAGTACGTAGGTATTAACAGTCAATGTCTGCTAAGACGGTTTATGGCTTTTGTCGGTTTTGCAGGCGTAATCGCGGTCGATTACAATGCTTTCAAGAGGGGGGTATGTCACAAAGTGATGACGTGGCTACGAACAGCAGAAACCCTAATTTCTGCCAAAAACCCTAAAATTCCTGCAAACCCTAATTTTTGCCAAAAACCCTAATTTCCGAAAATCGCGGAGGTTGAAAAAAAAAAAGGAAAATGATGAGCGACGCGAATTTTACTTTTTTTATAAAAAAAAGAGAACTTGCTTTTTTTTAAAAAAAAAAGAGACTCTCTAAGAGAGAGAGAGAGAGAGAGAGAGAGAGAGAGAGAGAACTGATGCTTTTTATTTTTAAAAGCTTTTGGGGCTCTGATTTTGGGCATCCCTTGTAATCTTTAAATTAGTGGTGAGGGCCTCACTTCTCAGAGCATCTGAACGCAGAGTCTGAGAGTGAAACCCTAACCGCTCTCTTGTACTTTGATGATTGATTAATACAAAAAGAAATACCGAAAGGGGCGCCAGTCTTTGGGGCCAATATCTCTAGGCACGGAACTCCGTCAGGCCAGTGCAAATCTATTGTGATCTGTGAATTGTTTTGAAGTGGTTATTTGGTGCTGTCGCGGTTGATTCTTGACTTGGAGTGTCCAAGTCTGTTACAAGATGCAACCCTGGATAATGAGTGAAACGTGACCCAGAGGATAACACAGCTAAAATGAGTGGCTTACAAGAGCCTGGAGCCAAAAGACGCAACAACCAACACCCGACATCTCTTCTCAAACCTAATTCTGCTGTACCTAGGAGGGTGTGATGTATGTGGCTGATGTGTGTGGCCCACCAGCTAGTGTATTAATACAGCGAAAAGCTTGAGTTGAACAACTTCACTGGACAAACGTGCAACCAACCTCGTAACCAATAGCGTTACCACAGAAATGTATTTGCCGGTATGGAAACTATAGGGAAAATAACAGCTTATCCAAGAACATTACCGACACACATTTTTGTAATAATGCAATCAAGGGAGGAAGGGCAGCTTATAACTATGTCTCAGTCAACCAACCATTGAACAAAAATAGGAAAACAGAATATACCATCCCACACCACTGCCATGTTCAGAAATTACCTAAGTGGAAAATTAACTAGTTTAATATTAGGTTACTCAGGACACAGATGCATCGGCCATGAAAAAACAACATAAACCAACGAAAGCACAATCACAAGATTCAGACGTTAGATTAGCACAAAAGTGAAAA
Source organism: Adiantum capillus-veneris (assembly GCF_014529385.1). NCBI lineage: Eukaryota > Viridiplantae > Streptophyta > Polypodiopsida > Polypodiales > Pteridaceae > Adiantum > Adiantum capillus-veneris. The sequence continues at coordinate 60,498,553 of NC_140951.1, read as the reverse complement.
GAGAAAATACCTGCTGGTGGAAGTAACTATAAGCCAAGGCGAGTTTGGACTGATAGTTACCACTGCCTGCTGCAAAAGAATGGTAAAGGAAGGCCTTGGCACCATTGTGTTCAACTCCGATGCCACTTCTGTAAAGAAAAGCTAGCGTGGACTGGGCATGTGCATGCCCTGCTTGTGCTGCTTTCTGGAAGCGATCAACTGACTCAGACAAGCCATCTGGATCACCAGCACTCACAGCATCCAACAACTTCCGAACCCCTGCTATGTACAACGCCTGTGCGGCAGCCATGGAAGCATCCTCCTCACCTTTGCTACCATTTCCCTCATTGGGTTCACCGTTTGCATATCCTTCTGCTATAATCTTCCAAGAGCCTGGGTCCAGATCTTCAAGACGGAAGTCATCAGGATCATTGAAATCATCCTGTTGATCAGAGGCTTCCTGAGTTGCATCATCCGAAGGAGCAGAAGAAGCTTCTGCGTTCAGGCTCTCGCGGCCTGCTTTCCTTGCTTCCTGATCGTTAAAGATGAGAACGAGTTTGCGCTGATTTTTACGAGCAGAGACAGATGTCCCCGAGAGAAGTAGAATGATCAGAGCAGCCAAGAAGGCGAACAGGATTCGTTGCTTCGGCGCAAGTCGAGCTGCACGCAGAGACATTCTCTGTATTTCTGACGTTGAGCTTCCAAAGCACAGAATGACAGAATTGCGTGATGCTTAACTCCTGTCTCGGTATATACTGACGACGAATACATTCCCGACAAGGAAATCGGGAATTTTAGATCCGTCCGATGGGGTGCTGAGATCAATGCTGACCATCTATACTACTCTATTATGGAGAGCCACATTCCGGCACGGCACATGGCTCAACAAGAATTTAAAAATTTTTCGCGAGGGGAGAGCGGGGGGGGGGGGGCTGTCGAGAGACCATTATGCGGGAGAGGAGAACTTGAAGGGCCGTCAGGTGCAGGCCAATGTAGAAAAACCTCCCAGCACCTTCAAGAGCAAACTATTTACGGTGAGGGTTTGCACGCAGGTGGGGGTGCTGGGTTTTATGAATGGGTTCGTTTTGCTGCTGATGTTGCTCTCATGGTTTCGTCCACCACCTTTTCCGCACACCATGGCCCTTGCTACTGCTGCTACTACAGAGCGTGAGCTCGCCATGGCTCCCGATTCAAACAATAAGAGTGCAGACGAGCCTCAAAGCAGGATCACACACACACACACACACACACACACACACACACACACACACACACACACACACACACAGTGGATGGAAGCTCTCGATTCTGAGAAGGCTCGCAGCATGAAAAATGCATGCTCCCCCACCATTGGATTGGCTGGCCGGGGAGGTGGAGATAGCCTCGATGAGAGAGAGAGAGAGAGAGAGAGAGAGAGAGACCCATGGGGCAAAAAGGGGCTACAACATCCTGTTGGAGCCAAGAGAGATCAGTTACATGCACAGTGGTGGAGATGACGTTAGCCTGAACACAATCAACCTACGAGAGCTGAATGGTTGTAGGTGAGTATATGGGTGGGAGCCTAGAAGGCTAATGCCACCTGTGTGTGTGTGTGTGTGTGTGTGTGTGTGTGTGTGTGTGTGTGTGTGTGAGAGAGAGAGAGAGAGAGAGAAGAGTCAATGGCTGCTTATGAGGACCAGGTATGAGGCCCGCCCCCCGTCATCTAGCAAGGATTCAGGCTGCACAACACATAATAATATTTAGACTTGCTCCTTCTTGGCAGCGAAAGAGCTGGAGATGAGGTAGAGTGTGAATGGCTTAGACCGTCGTCTTTCGGCGGGGAGAAAACAAATGACATCGTTGCCTCTCAATGAAGAGCAAGCCATCCGTTTCGTTGATGATGTTGCGCTTCATCATTTCGATGAACACATGTTTGCAAGACGAGTGTTTACTCTAGCTAGGTAACATGCCACGTTCAGATTATCATCAAAGGTTGGTGGCAGATGTCTACGAGAGACTTTCTCGAATCTCTCCAGTGCCACTAGATGAAGATCTTACCCACAACCTTGCATGTACTGATTTTGGTGGCTTAGGGGGCTTCAGAGAGGTCTTTGTAATCGATTTTCAAAGAATGAAAACTTTATTGGAACATGAAGCTACAAGGGGGAAAAAATGTATGATCTCTTAAGTGTTTTTTTGGTCTATTTGGCATGTTTTATCACATCTATATTATCTATTTACTCTATTACGGAGAAGGGAATTCAGGTAAGCCACATGGCGCTAAATGCGAAATTGCAACTGTTAGAAGCCGAAAAACAACAACGGGTGAGAGTTGGGCTTCGTGAGCTGGAAGATACGCATGCAAGGGTCAGGAGCTGAAGGTGAAATTTGAAAAGGTGAGAGATGAAGTGGTAGCCGCGAGAGAGAGAGAGAGAGAGAGAGAGGGGGGGCTCCTATCCCTCCCGCTACAGTGCTGTCCCAACCATCTCTCTTCTCTTCAGTGCAGGCCCCACACCCCTCCCTTGGCTCCCGTCAAGCTAGACAAAGAGAGAGAGAGAGAGAGAGAGAGAGAGAGAGAGAGAGAAGGGGAGGGGGGGGACTGCTACAAATGGACGCGTGGCTGCCTTGCAAAATACCCGAAACAACACACTGTTAATCATAAATGAATGAATCTGCATACCTGACGCCTCGCATAGCACATGATCAACGATGCACATGAACAGAGAGAGACATCGAGTGAGAGAGAAGAAGAGAACATACGCAAGCGCACCCCCTAGAGCGGAGTGCTACGCCTGGCATGACGAGAGAGAAGAGAGGAGAGAAGAAGAATAAGACGACGATGGGTGCAATCTCCCCCCGTGCAAGAGTGATCATTTCCCTCTTGCACGTATTTGATTTATAGATTTCTTGAACGGTCAAAGTGAGTATAAACTGGCTAGCCAGTCATAAATTGCCAAAGCTCATAAAAGAGCACTTGAATAATAAAATATAATATCCTTTTGTAATAGCCTAGCTTGGCCTTTTTTACCTGTCAGCTGCATAAAATATCAAAATATCAATTCCATAACATACCTCTCCGTTGGAAAGCAATTGTCCTCAGTTGCGAAGATAAAATCTGCAAACAATACTTGTCAAAAATAGTGATTAGAAATCTGTATCGAAACTATCACATAGTAAAAGAAAAAAAACCATAAAATTAGACATTATTGCTTATGCATGCCGTCATCCACATACTACCTATTCTAGTGTCCCATACCACTAGAATAAGCAATATATGTCATATCCTGATGAATCAAGATATCATTGGTCACACTCATCATAATCAATTCTCATCAATCTCAAATCCAATTCCATAAATACTGTCGCAACCACTTACAAAAATCCAAGTCCAAATATCTGCCAACATATATCCGGCTCAAATCCAAAATCCAAATATCCAAATTCAAAATTCCTGGGTAACAAAATCATACCAGTTACAGTGGTGCCCAGCCACTGCAGCATGATTTTGTGATTGGTGTTGCCTCCACCGGCGAGTCTACACCAATAAGGCGTGCTGTTTAAATCGACGAATCTGCACTAATGCTGCCTAAATCGACAAATCTACATTTGGTATTGTTTAAAAATCATGAATCTGTAATTTTCAATGTGCTGCCTAAATTGGCGTATCTACACCAAGATGAGTATCTAAACACTGCCTAAATCGGCGAATCTATGTCTTGGTGACCAATGGACTAGGCTAGACATAAAAGGACACAAAAAATGTACTACCTGTGTGACACCACATTTAAGTATAGTTGAGTAGGAGAGTACTTACAAATTGTTGTCCACTAACTCAAAGCACCACAGCTCATATGAGTATTTGCATAGCTTAATGCAAAATCCTCTCAATAGAAAGTACATGTAGTGCAAGCACACTGACCCATAACTTTAGGGATGCTTAATTTCATATGCCATAAGAAAATACAATGAAGTAAAAGATCTTTTTGCTTTCAAATTGTCCAATGGTATTATCCCTATTGCAAACTGCTTGACTTTGTGTCCTTAAATATATGCACCGACAAAATAAACTTCCAAGCAAGTAGAGAAAGTGAGTAATATTGTAGGAGTATATTAAGGGATGCCATTGCAGTATAAGCAGATGAGATATGTTGTGTAATTGATGAGATCTTAAGAAATATGATAGCCATATATATATTTATAGGAATGGATTCATTACGGAGAATTAAAATACCGTGGAAAACAACGATAAATTACGTACCTGGAGGTGGTTTGAAGAAGTGACTAGTATCCAAATCGCCAAATGCTAAGCAATTTCTTGAAAACAAAGGTCAACAGCAAAATTCATCATTTGAGTAATGTTATGCAAGTTAGAACAAACCAAAGTACAAATGCCATAAAGTTCAAGTCGTACGGATGGGTGTCAGATATCGGTGAGGTGGATTGTATATGTGAGTAAGTTTTTAAACCATTGATTGTTGTCACAAGAAAATTAGAAGCTAGTAAAATTTCACCAGTGTTATTGAAACTAGCTAAAATAACAAAACATCGACTAGATTCCATGATTTCCTTCAAGTAAATCGGTAAAGTTTTACAAGTTTTAATGTGAATACCTGAAAATCTTTGAATTTTGACCTAAAAACGAAAGAGCTTTAGATGCGCCCTTATTGTCTTCAGTTAGGAAAATTGTTTTTGGCAAGCCCTAACTCGATCAACAAACATTGCTATGAGTACTCTGATCCAAAGAGAATTTCTCGTGAAAAATTTCGTAGGAACTACTTTTGATAGTCATCTTTGAATGGATACAACAAATACTAAAATACCAAGAGACATAGCAACGCTTATCGCCACCTTAAATACACACAAATCTCACACCGCGTAACCACGAGCATTAACTTCAAGCTATGAAAGACCATATAGAACACTAACAGCATGTGTGTGTGTGTTTGTGTGAGTGTGTATGCGTATATCATCGGAATTGACGAGTGAGTGTGTGTGGAGGGCAAGAGGTCATGGACTTGCAAGGTTGGGAACAATCGATTACCAAGGTAGGGCCCGCACTTTGGTTGAGGGGGGGAAGAGGGAGAGAAAATGAAATGAAATGTTATATTAACCGTCTTCAAAATGCTAAAATTACGGATGAGACCACACTAATACAATCCTTGTTGATCGAAGCCAATGCCGGGGTACAAAAATAAAATGAAGTAAAGTGAAAGACTGAAAAAAAAAGATTTAAACCAAAAGCCTAAAAGCGTGAGTAAAATTAGCATCATCGTCAATGCTCGAGGATATCTGGCAAAGGGCATTATCGTTCGATCTTGAGTAGTACATCGTCAATGCTCGAGGATATCTGGCAAAGGGCATTATCATTCGATCTTGAGTAGTACAAGTGGAAAGACCGACATAACCAATACGACTGTAATCCTAACAGAAGCAGCGTGAGATTTCACCCACCACCTTCGACAATAAATAAATAAAAATAAAGCGAACATTAGTAGGAGAAAAAGGATTCTTGAATTCTTTCATCTCCAATGATTACATAGAATCTACCTGCAGCCCTTCTAGTGGCTCTCCTACTGGCTCCACATTAAATAAAATTCTAATAAAATTCAATACTGTGTCAGATTTCGTCTAAAACACCTCCCCTAAAGTAGTGCCCTTTGGATAGGTTGAAAACAACCCTTGTAGCTGAACTCTAGCTGGGGACAAATATTTTAATGCTTTCAACCCCATCTTCACACGTCGACTCATCGTTCATGTTTCTGATCACAAGCGCCGCCACCCACTGTTGCTGCCTCACAATACGCAACCCTTTATCCTGTTCATATCGATCTGGATTCTTGGAAGGAAATTTTGGGCACCCCAGATCGGACTACTTTCAAGCTTACCATCAAGTTTTAAGCGCTAGGTGGAGTCCCTGGCCTCTTCAAGGGTCTCTTTACTATCATGTGCACCCATACCACTCTTTTGCTATAGCACCATATATACACGTCCAAAGACATGTCAGTAAATTAGTATGTTGCTGGCACGACGAGAGAGAAGAGAGGAGAGGAGAAGAAAAAGACAACGCTAGGTGCAATCTCCCCCCGTGCAAGAGTGACCATTTTCCTCTTGCATGTATTTGATTTATAGATTTCTTGAATGGTCAAAGTGAGTACAAACTGGCCGGCCGGTCATAAATGGCCAAAGCTCATAAAAGAGCACTTGAATAATAAAAGATAATATCCTTTTGCAATAGCCTAGCTTGGCCTTTTTTACCTGTTAGCTGCATAAAATATCAAAATATCAATTCCATAACGGGGGGAGGGCAATAGGCATGTATGCCAACTATGGTGTACTTCAGAAACACAAAAAGTGCTTAGAGAGTTTCGTATGTGGGAGGTTGTCCATTGAAATGCGCTAATTTGAGGATATGTCAAACAAGAGCACGGCCAGAAAGATCTGGGTTGTTTGCAGCAGATGCAAAGAGAGGGCATCTCTCCATATGCAATCACCCATGCTTGGATCTTGAAGGCATGTGGCCATGATCGGGGCAAAAGAATTCAGAATCGGATTGTTAATCAAGGGCTGTAGAAAAAAGAGGTGATGCTTGGGAGTGTCAAGATCGACATGTATGTCAAGTGTGGTGTCCTCCAGAAAGCTAATAAGTGCTTGAGGAGCTTTCTATCTAGGAGGTCATCTCTTGGGAATGCATTGATTGTGGCATTTGCCCAACTAAGGGTGATGCAATCACATATGCTTGAGGAGCTCCATGTCCAAAATGCCATCCCTTTGAACACATTGATTGTGGCATATGCACAAAAGGGGTAGCGCAAAGAAGCTAGGGGTTGTTTCCGATGGATGCAAAGCGAGGTTGTTTCTCCATATGAAAACATCTATTCTTGCAGCTTCAAGGCATGGGAGACTATGCAAGAATGATGACATGGGGAAAAGAATTCACGATGGTATTGCCATGCTTTGGAATGCCTTGGTCGACATGTACGCAAAATGTGGTGCTTAAAGGAGCTTCCTGTCTAGAATGTATTCTCTTGGAGAGCTTTCTATTTGGGAGGTTGTCTATTGGAATGCACTAATTGCAAGATATGTCAACAAAGGCATGACCAAAAAGATCTGGGTTGTTTGTAGCAGAAGCAAAGCAAGGGCATTTCTCCATATGCAATCACCTATGCTTAGATCTTGAAGGCATGTGGCATTGATTTGGGAAAAAGCATTCACAATGAGATTGTTAGTCCAGGGTGTTGAAAAAAGTGGCAGTGCTTGGGAGTGTCGGGATCGACATGTTTGTCAAGTGTGGTGTCCTTCAAAAAGCAAAGGCCCAAGAGGGGCATAGACAGGAACCTTTCGGCTATTTCCAGTGGGTGCAAAGCGAGGAGTGCTTGAGGAGCTTTCTATCTGGGAGGTCATCTCTTGGGAATGCACTAATTGTGGCATTTTCCCAACTGAGGCAGATGCAATCACATATGCTTGAGGTGCTCCGTGTCCGAAATGCCATCCCTTCGAACACATTGATTGTGGAATATGCACAAAAGTGGTAGGGCGAGGAAGCTAGGGGTTGTTTTCAGCAGATGCAAAGCGAGGTTGTTTCTCTAGATGAAAACATCTATGCTTGCAGACAAACAATGGTGAGTGAGCTTGAGAAAGTATACAGGACTGGCCCGTTTGGTAAGAGCAAGCGAGCGGGCAAAAAAGTTCACGATGATATTATTAGTCAGGGGTTGTTAAAAGAAAACTTCATTCTTGGCACTGCTTTGGTGTTAACCCTCACGCACATTCCTATCACCTACAACGGACGTCGTATTATTTATTTGGTAGAGTCAAGTATCGGGCTTGTCGGTCCAATAGGAAAAGGGTAAGAGTGATCGCCGATGAGAGGCGCACTCTAACTGGAACATTCAAGGGATTAGTTGGCTAAGCATGGACGCCCAAGTGTGAATGGGGCGAGCTCATATAAAAGTCACCTAAACCTAAAATGCACTCATTCTCTCATTTGTGCAATTGAAGAGTGCTCTTGCTCCATCTCCATCTTCTTGTTCTTCATCTCCTTGTGTGTGTGTGTGTGTGTGTGTATGCGTGAGAGAGAGAGAGAGAGAGAGAGAGTGCGATCAAGCATTTGCGGCGGCATGACGGCGGCGAGGCGGTTGAGCGCGGCGTAGCGGCATCTCCCTCTTCTTCGCGGCGAGGAATCCTCCACGACAGGAGCGTACAGTGGTGAGTGACACACCAACGCCATCTTTGACCTTACTAGTTTAGACTTGTTGTGTGCTTGGAGCCATTTCTGGCTCGCACAAGGTGTATCGGCAAGTTCTTTGCATTGACACGTGCGACACACGCACACATTTTTGGCACCGTTGCCGGGGAATGCCATACACTAAGTTTGAATGGCACTCTGTGTTTCTTTTGTGGTGCAATTTCGATTGTAGGAAAGGTAAGGAAGGAGGGTGTGTGTGTTGAGAAGAAGGATTTTGTGTTGCTACTGTGTATTTCTTTGTTAATGGAGTTTTCAAAGGTACTGTGTTTTTCTTGTTGGAATTAGGGTTGCAGAGAAACACACACAGCTTGGAGAAGACGAAGGAAGCTCAAGGCACACAATAGAGAGTTTGTTACTTAGTGTGCAATGGAAAGATGGATAGCCCTAGAGTGATGGGCGTATATACAATGCACGGGGGAAAAAACCTCCTAAAGAGGGAAATGCCCCGGCGGTCCTAGTGTGTTCACAAACATCACTACCACATGTATATGGTAACAAATCCCCCCTGGAGTGATGCGGTGAACGAGAGCTGGCACATGAGTAAAGGGAAGTGCCATGCCCTGAGGACAGGATCAGTCCACAAAGGGGAGTAAGCCCAAAGCTTTGCGGAAAGCTTTAAGCTTCTCACGAGACAATGCCTTTGTGAAAAGATCTGCAAGGTTGTCCAGTGTTGGCACATAATGCAAGCTGATCTCTCCTGCTGAGAGCCTCTCCCTGACATAGTGGTAATGCACCTCAATGTGCTTTGTGCGAGCATGAAAAACTGGGTTCCTCGCAACTACCAATGCGCTCTGACTGTCAGTGTAGATAGTGTTGGCAGTGTCCTGTCCAACACCCAAATCAGCCATAAGGCATCTGAGCCATACACACTCAACCGTAGCTGTGAAGACTGCCCTGTACTCAGCCTCACAACTCGAAGTGGCCACAGTAGGTTGCTTCTTGCTCAACCATGATATACATGAACTGCCAAGCATGAAACAAAAACCACTTGTGGACACTCGCGTGTCAAAACAACCAGCCCAATCTGAGTCTGAAAAAGCGTGTAAGTATGGCGGCAATGATCCCCCCTTGGGATAAAGCAAGCCAAGATGTAAAGTGCCACTAAGGTAGCGGAAAATCCTCTTGACAGCCTGCCAATGCTTAGACCTTGGGCTATGCATAAATCTGCTAACCTGTGAAACTGCAAACTGAATATCTGACCTCGTGTTGCATACATAAGTGAGGCAGTGACATCAACAGGATCGCCAGCATCATGTAGACTCAACTTCAAACCTGTTTCCATGGGAGTGGCAATAGGTTTGCAATCCTCAAGTCCAAACTTACATAGCAATGTCTCTATGTAACTTTTCTGACACAAGGCAATACCACCATCACACTGCTTAAACTATATACCCAAGTAATGATGCAACAGTCCCAAATCTTTCATCTTGAAAGTAGCATTCAAATCAGCCTTAAATTCAGCAATATGTCTCTCATTTGGTCCAGTGATCAACAAATCATCAACATAAAGAACCACAATGAGAAGTACATCACCCTCACGCTTTACATATAATGTGCTTTCTGTTGGACTGTTTTACAAAAGCCTCGTTTAACCAAATGAGTGTCAGCTTTCTCATACCAAGCACGAGGAGATTGCTTCAACCCATACAAAGCCTTCTTACATCTGCACACTTTGTCCTCTTATCCTTTTATGACAAAACCGCGAGGCTGCGTTACATAAACTTCCTCAAATATGTCACCATTCAAGAAAGTAGTAACAATGTCTGATTGATGTACATCCCAACCATAATGAGCTGCCAATGCACATAGAAAACACACAGTAGTCATACGACAAGTGGGAGCAAAAGTCTCTTCATAATCTATGCCTTTTTGCTGTGCATAACCCTTTGCAACAAGTCGAGGCTTATGGCGATCGATCTCACCATCCGGCTTGCGTTTCAACTTGTAAACCCACTTCGTACCAATGGCCTTTTTTCCAGGAGGCAAATCACATAAAGTCCATGTGTCATTTTCTATAAGTGCATCATATTCTGATTGCATGGCAGCCATCCAATTTCTGAATTTTGTGCTTCATCAAAAGTCAGAGGCTTCTCAACATCATGTAAGCTAGACACAGCCAAAGCATAACAATCTGATGCATAAGATGCATGGCGAGAGCCTAAACGAGTACGACTGGACAAAGGTGCATCCAATTTACTGTCACGCAAAGTGTGCACCAGCCATTTTGGCATACCTCTAGCCTGCTCATTTTCAGCCCTTTCCTCATCAAGTACATCATGTACATCTGCATCAGTAATAGGCTGATCTAAAACATTTTCAAGAACCCCCATAGGTTGTACATTTGCCTCATTGGACCTTAGATTCGTATTTCCACCACTGAAAAGAGGCAACAAAGTGTCATAAATGTCCTGTGAGCTTACATTGTTGTCTCTAGTACATGACAACAAGGGTTGAACAGAATCTTCCACAAACACTACATCCCGAGAAACCAGAATACGTTTTGTTTGTGGATGATACAACCTGTAACCTTTTCTTTCAGCACTATAACCAACAAAAATACATTTGACAGCCTTATCATCCAATTTTCTGCGCTGCACTTGTGGCACCAAAGCATATGCCAAACAGCCAAAAACATGCATGTGATCAATAGAAGGTTTTCTATCATGCCATGCTTCATATGGAGTAATAGACTGCAAAAGCTTTCGTAGGACACCTGTTAAGTACATAAGTGGCACACATAATGGCCTCAAGCCAAAAAGAATGCGGCAACGCTTGACTTTTGACCATACATCATGCCATTTCCGTCAGTGACCTGTTTTTCCTCTCAGCAACACCATTTTGCTGAGGTGTATAAGGCACTGTACATTGGTGTTTTATCCCACGACTAGCCAGAAATGCATTAAATTCATGAGACATATACTCCCCCCCTCGATCGGAATGGAGGGTGCCCATAGTACATTTCGAGACATTTTCAGCCATAGCCAGAAATTGTTTGAAGCACATAAAAACTTTGGACTTTGCTTTAAGCGGAAATACCCATGCATGCCTGGAGTAATCATCAATGAAAGTCACGAAGTACAGGTAATAGCCCAAGGACGGAGTTTGCATGGGCCCACAAACATCACTATGCACAAGCTGCAACCTGCATGTGGCCCGAACTGAACCATCCTTTGGAAACTTAGAATGCTGCATCTTACCCAAAATACAGCCTTCACAAACATGTTTGACAGGTGCTTCAAGAGGTGGCAAAGAAGCAACCATATCAGATTTCTGCAAACTCAGCAAACTGGCAAAATTCATATGACCAAAACGTGCGTGCCAAAGTTTTGCATCTGAAATAGCCCTTGAATCTGCAACAACATTTGCAAAATTTTGTCCACACTTGTCATACAAAGTGAGCTTATACAGCCCACGGCACAAAAGCCCAGATGCAACAATTTCATCACCAAAACTGAGATCATGAACTGTACATCTGTCATCCACAAATTTGACTACAAGTCCAAGTCTAGCAAGTGCGGATACAGACAAGAGATTCTTCTTGATCCCACGTACATAAAGTGCATCAACAAGTGTGAAGGAACTGCCATTAGAAGCAATGAGCAAAATCTTTCCAAGTCCCTGAACTGGATAAGAGGCGTTGTTGGCACAAGTGACTGAATTCCCATGAGGGACAGACTCAAGAGAGGTAAACAATTCACGATGTGAGGTAGTGTGCTTTGTAGCACCACCGTCGAAATACCACACATGTGAATCTGCAGCAACTGACAAGCATGCATCCTGGACATCACGATTGTAAGTGCACTCTGCGCTAAAAGCCCATTCTGCATCAACATCAGCATCACAGTCTCCTTTCACAGAAGACTCAACAATGGCTGCATTTGTAGTGGAACCAGCATTTGCAGTGAAACACTGTGCGCGTATGTCACACGTGTCAATGCAAGGAACTTGCCGATACACCGTGTGCGAGCCACAAATGGCTCCAAGCACACAACAAGCCTAAACTAGGAAGCTCAAAGAAGGCGATGGTGTGTCACTCACCGCTCTACGCTTGCTTCATGGAGGATTCCTCGCCGCGAAGAAGAAGGAGACGCCACTACGCCGCGCTCAACCGCTTCACCGCCGTTGTGCCTTCATAATGCTCGATCGCCCACACACTCCCTCTCTCTCTCTCACACACACACACACAAAGAGATGAAGAAGAAGAAGAAGGAGATGGAGCAAGAGCACTCTTCAATTGCACAAATGAGAGAATGAGTGAATTTTAGGTTTAGTTGACTTTTATATGAGCTCACTCCATTCACACTTGGGCGCCCATGCTTAGCCAACTAATCCCTTGAATGTTCCAGTTAGAGTGCGCCTCTCATCGACGATCACGCTTACCCTTTTCCTATTGGACCGACAAGCCCGGTACCTGACTCTACAAGTAAATAATACAATGTCCGCCGTAGGTTACAACGTCCGTTGTAGGAGATAGGGTGTCCGTGAGCCGTGAGGGTTAACATGCCCCCCTTCCTGATGTAGATTCCGTCCTTGGAAGCTATTGAGTTGAAGCTCGTTCGTCGAGGTGGAAGAGCATTTGAGATGAATGTCCTTAGCCTTGTTCAGTCACTGCAAAATCAAACAACATTGGTACAGTAATTGCATTCTCATAAGCGATTAAAAAGCATATGCAGTTTTAGGCAGACAAATTGATTAGTAACAGAATTTTAAACAATTTGTCAGCAATAAACATTAAATTGCAATATAATCAAATGCATAAACAGATGTAAAGGTAAAAAATTAAACAAGTCTGGGATCGCTAATTTAATGGTCGAAAGGCACTAGAGATCGACTATTAATACCATGGGTAAGCTTCTTAATTTTCTTTGGTCAATTAAGTTGTTTAATCGCGAGAGCCAAGTATTTCATGTTCGAGGGCTGACTAGAGGCTATACCTAGAAGACCTTGTAGTTAAGCTACGATAAAAGGAATTTCTTATGAAATCATCGCCTGACTGATTACCTTTTCTTTGACCCCCCAAAGTCTTTTCACAGTGATTCAATTTTGATGTGTGTGCTTATTTTGTATGCCTTGGGTTTTTTGCTTTTCAAGGAAAAGCGCCCATACTGGGAACCTCTAGGGCTCTAGTACCATAGGCGATACATGTGAGTGAAGTACCCAATCAAGCTGAGATTTCTCTTCCAGCTTAAGATTTTACATTATGGAACTTTGATTTTTGTTTGTTCATTTTCATCATTTTAATTTCGTAACTTTGGGGGGTCGTATAACACTGATACACATCCCCAGGCTCATCACACTAGTAAACTCCCTTTATAATACTTAAGCTAAATGTCAATAGGGTCAAGCCCACTAGAAAGCCCTAGTACATTTCACACAATGCTGCCTAAATCGGATTAAGAACCTAAGTAACCATTGATTATTAAGAAGGCATTCCCCATGGTATTAAGAGAAGATCTCTAACACCTAGCATGGTCAAACTAGCTTAGTCGGACTGCTAGATTTTTAAACCTAGACAAGTGCTTATGACAAAAATTACTTTGAATTTAATGTTTGGTACTAAGCAAATGCGTTGAATATTATGCTACCAATCACAATTAAAGCAGACAAACATGGATGCAAAAAGATAAGGGGCAATGCTAATGGACAAGAAACACCTGTTTGCGTTGATAATTGCACTTGATTTGAACAGTGAGTCGAGATAAAGATTCCATGAAGGTCCAAATCCTAAACACAGCAACACGTTCATGTACACACGCAGAAACACAAAGAATACCTCTAGGAGGCACATCAGTGGGAAAAAAGAACTTTGCTAATCACTCAACTCTAAAACAGAAACACTCCTATCATACTAATCCTGCCTACCCTCCATCACTTGAGTGTTGAGGATCGAAGGTGTTTTATGGTATAGGTTTCTGTTTCAGTGCACCATATGCGAATGTGTAGACATGGTCAATGTTTTGACTTTTATTGTGCACACTCGTTTGCTAATTACTCTTGCTCTTTATTATTTTTGTTTTTTGTGAGTATATGGCTTTATATGTACATTCCCTAAGATTGGGAGATATAGAGGTCAGGGAGGAAGGTTGAGAGGGGAGCAAGTGAATGATGACTGTCAGCAAACACTCCCCCCTTCCTTAGGTAGATCATACCATTTGAAATGAGCTCGTCACCCTTTGAAACCAATCGTTCCAGCTGGTAATAGGTGGGGATTTTTGCCAATAGTTTTCTATTACCTTAGGTGCCTCGTCGAGTTGCAAGGGTGGTAAGGTACTCTCCCAGGATCGAACTTGAAGTGGTTCATCAGGTGATTCTTGAACACTGGGAGGTGTGGATTCCTTTGTAGCTTCATGGAGGTCCACTATTGTAGGTGGAGGCTGTGTAGAAGCTTTTACCTCTATGGATGTATTACATGAGGAGCTAGAAGCTTTATCCGTTTTTTCTATGGTTGAGTTGAGCAAAACAAGCCTTTCTCGCTTGGGAACCCATACTAGCTCCGGATCCGGTGTATAGTGTTCTGTGATTTTCCCTTTCCCACGATCTTTCATCGGCTTTGTCATCAGAGGGTTTGACTCACATGGGTCACGTGACAGGTAAGAACACAATCTACGTTTTGGCACCCAGATTTGATAATTTCCTTGATAGTAGCCTTGGGCTTCCAATAGTCGTTTAGGTATCCACCGCCACGTTTTCTTACATTTCTTGGAGCGTGTGGGACGTTTCTTACAAGGCTTTTGTTTTTTAGCACTATCTATGGTCGCTAAAGAGGCTTTAGGGACCCACTTGTATGTTTTCTTCGTTCTTTTAGGATGAGTCTTGTCAGAAGATATATGCATTGCTTGTAGCATATTTAAGGGTACATGCATTTCATCCCCCTCAGGTGTTACCCAGGTCATCCCCCTATTTCCCCAAGTGTCTATGGTTGCTGCTAGGTGGACCCAATCCACATTGTCGGACTTAGTCATCCCAGGTAGTACATCCATATAAGGAGAATCTTCCCCAACATCAGTGTCCGCTTTACACGTGTAACAATACTGCAATGGGGCCGAGTGAACTGTGGTGTCAGATCTATGATCAATTATAAACATGTTTCCTAGAGGATGTGCTCGATCCGTCACAAGATCCACTCGAATGACAGAATCTTGGAACTGCAAGTAGACATGGTTTTTAGACCAGTCATGCACCATTTTTGCTTCCCTCATGAAAGGACGTCCTAAGATCATCTCCGATGCCATAGTGTGTTTGGAGAAATCCATAACAATAAAGGTAATCCTTATTTTATGTCCAAAGACCTTGATCTTGAGATCTTCTAGCATCCCAATAGGTTTAACAATAGACCCATTGGCCATCTTCACTACTATGGTTGTGGTCGCAAGGTGAGGTCTTCCCATAGTTTCCCAGCAATTTTTAGTCACAATGCTAATCCCAACGCCACCATCAAGGATTCCCTTCACAGTTAATCCCTTAGTAGTGATTGGTATAGTCGCATTGGATTCCTCACCCTCAAAGTATTGTCCCAACTTGTTAACAGGTATTTCTATAACAAGGTTCTCATCTAGGTTCGGTTGTGGATCTATGTATTCCTCCTCTATTGGCGTCTCCCCAGCTCCATCCATCTGTGCAAATTGTGGTAGCCCAAACTTTAGTTCTCCATTGAGGAAGTCTCGAAGAGCTGAGACTAGCTCGGGGTCTTTATATAGTTTGGACATGATGGTGGTTCTAACTTCTGAAGACATGAAATCCATCAATTTGGCAATGTTTAACGGAACCTTTTGGCATTGAGCCCCTTGACGTGGGGAAGATGGGATTTCCATTTCTTCGATAGGATCAGGTAGTCCCTCTGTAAACATTCTTTCCATCAAGAAGTGAGTACGCTCACTTTCCCATGACTTTAAGTCACTTTCTTCTTGGATGACACTAGGTATGTCCAAGGGTCTATGGACTTGGTGAGGTTGTTGTTGCGTGGGGAACACGGTGTCTGTAATTTGGATCTTCCTAGGTGCTGGTTCTAGATCCCTTTGGGTATCTTCTACCAAACTCCTTAATTGCTTGACTCGCTCAATCTCCTCTGTAGGGTTTGGGTAAATTCCTATCTTCTTTTTGGATCCTGTCCATTGTGGCTCATGAAGATCTTCCTTGTTGGTTTCTATGTTAGTGGTCGTTTTGGTCTCCATGGTTTCACCTGAATCAGAATCTTCTTCAGCGTCGTTTATATATACGGGGTCGTCACCAGTCCCTATGTTGGTCTTTGAACTGGGGTCTGACTTCGTTGCTTTTTGCGATCTCTTTCTTCGTGTTTTCTTCTTTTTCTGAGATTGGGCAATTGATGCCGTGTCTCTTTCCTCAAGAATATAATTTTGTTTTTGGAGCATCGATCGTGTGAGTACGTTTACTGGTACCACGGGTGTACTTGGTGATGGCTCCTCGGTAACTTCAATCAAGTTTAATGGCGTCATCTTCGGTGCATTTGGATTATTTGGACAGTGGGCAATCAAATGATCTACGCCACATCGATTACACATGAGTATCGGCATTGTAGACGTGCTCGCTTGATTGGTTTGCATTAGTGTGGCGTTCTTTTGTATCCTAATAGGACACTCGGCTACACGATGTGGACCTCCACACTCATAGCATTGAAGAGGTGGTCTCTTAGCGGTGTAATTGATATTTTGGCCTCTTGCCGCAAGAGCAGCTACTTGATATACAGGTTTGACTTGTCCCCAATATTCCTCCATGTAGTATTGTGGACTTTCTTCAAGCACATCCATCCCATAGGCGATATTAGGATCTATATCTTCCTCATAGACTTCCAAACAAGAAATAGATGACTCACAACCCACTTGATTCACAGAAGTGATTCTCGGATGTGGTGGTTGCGGTACTAGCACTGGAGGTGGTAAGGGTGTTGTTTGGAGAACATTTTGGGCCCTAGGGACCATATGTTGTGATGTTTGTTCAAGAGGTGGGGCCGGCATCAATGCAGGCACTCGAGGTGTGTCTGTCCATGCTAAGGTTGGTCTATTGGCCATCGCGCGCTTAAATACTATGCAATCCTTAGCTTGATGACCATACCTTCCACATGCATTGCAGTTCCCATTGAATTTTACTCTAAAAGTAGGGCATTCACTGGTACTATGCGGTCCATAGCATACTGAGCACCATTGCTGCTCCCTTCTTGGATACATATGATTGTTTTGCGGAGCACGATTGTCTCTAAGACTCTCTTGAATAGCCTTGGCGAGATCTGCTAAAGTCATCTCAGATATCTTTGGCTCCTTAGCAATAGGCTTTAGGGTCATTGGCTGATGCCCTGATGCTTGCGAGCTAATAGATTTAGGCTCAACAGACACTCTTTCTCCTTGAATCATTAAATTATCCTCCAATTGGATCGCATTGGTGGTGACTGCTTCCCAAGTGGTGATACCTCTAATGACTAGGCCATTGTAGATATCCTCATGTCGTAATCCCCTAATGAATCTATCAAGCAATTGGTTATTGTTGAAGCGCTCATTTGGATTACAACGAGAATTCAAATGCTTCAAGCGACTTATAAAGTCTCTCACCGACTCTCCTTCCTCTCGTTGGGCTTTATGGAGCTGAGAGGCTACACCCCAAAGTACTCCCTCTCGTATGTATTCTTTTAAGAACAGTCTCCTAAGAGTAGGGTAAATCGTTTTTTCTTCCACCCTTAGGGTTCTATACCAATCCCCAGCCTTTCTACTTAAGGTTAGGCTTAAAGCATTGCTCTTATGTAGGTCATTGCGTTCTCCTAGAGAATCGCATATTTGTTCAAACACTTCGATATGCTTTCTCACATCCCCGTCTCCACTAAATTTTTGTGTGAGCTTGGCTATTTGTACTGCCTTACTTCTAGGCTCTCTATCAGGAGCGTTACGCATATGCTCAGCAATAGATCGACCAATAGCTTGAGCAAATGTTGCCAAGTCACCTAAGTGAGCAGGCACCGTGGGTGAAGGTGCTCCAGAGACTACATGTGGAGTAGGTATTGGCATTGGGCTTGGCGCATAGGAAGCCCTTGGGTTCCACGTTGGGTACGATGTTGTGCCATGTGGTGGTCCATTGTTCATATGGGTGGTTCTAGGCATAGCAGACGTCGGATGTGACATGCTAATGCTAGCCGGTATAGTCCCATGGAAATAAGAACTTGTGTATTGTGGTTGTGGAGCATAGGTAGTTGAAACAATGGGAGGGGTAGGGACTACATGAGTGTGAGCCATAGGTGCATACGATTGGTACACACTTGTAGGTACTGTTGCAGACAATGAGCTACCATGTAGTGGTGCTTTACTAACAAATGAGGTCCATGGCGTGTTTCTCGGCATGCCCATCATTGGGGTAGGCATGGTAGCCATGGTGTCATCAAGGGAAAGATGAGCTAGACTTGGAAAAGTAAAGCTATCACTTGTGGGCTCAGATTGCATTGAGACCCCTGGCGAAACAACATATGGGGGATCGATGGGACTCACTGGAGGAGTCTCCATTTGTGATAGAGTGGGTTGTTTCCCTTTGCCCGTGTCTAAAAAATCGCATAGGACTTGTCGAAGGTATGTTTATCCCTCGATTTTGCCTCTCGGACTGGATAATCCTATGGATGACATTGCAGATCATGTGTTGTTGTTCCTCTAGACTAGTGGCACTAGATGTGGATTGTACAACTTCTAACCAACCCACATGGTATGTGTAGCCCATGTATAGGTCAGTCAAAGTCTCCATGTGTAGTTCATATTCCCAATTTTCATTGAGAAATACCCCGTCCAAACTTGGTGTACTAGAGGGTTGCCGTGAGCTGGTGGATGCAATGTTGCTTCCCGTGTTTTGACTTTTAGTCACCGCTACCTTAGAGGAGACTTTGGAAGGTGATCTCGGTAGGGCCCTCATTAAATGAGGTAGGTAGAATGTCCACGTGGACACTTTGAGGGAGTGTGGGGTCTACAGGAGATGTGAATGGTGATTCTACTTCCCCACCCCCTTCGTTTACTTCACTAGCCGTAGGTTCAGAGCGCGTAGCTCTACTAAAAGTTTCCATCAAACGGCTAAAAACACTAGTTCCAGGTTGTTGGGCCCAGCTAGGTACGGTTTCATTTGTTTCCCCGGGGCTTTGTGTAAGATGCTCTTCCATAATATCGTAGTCAGAGGAAGAGTCACCAGCCGCTATATTTGGGTCTTGGGTTGCACTACCTTGGGTCCCCGCCGAGGGCGTAGACCCTAGCGTGGAAGGATAATGAGTACCCCGTAAATCGAAGCACTAGCTAGTTGTTCAGACTCTAGCACACGACCAGAGCGTAGATACATGTGCTTTGGGTGCCCTACAAGTGTCGGCAAGTACCCTCAAAGGTTACTTGCTTTGTTTTGTGGGTGTTTTGCATGTCGTTAACTACATGATTTTTTTTTGTTTTTGATGTTTTTTTTTAATGTTTGATTTTTTTTAATGTTTGATTTTTTTTTATTAAAGTGTGTGATAGCTCGAAACGAGCGTATCAATTAGAGGGTCGCTGTGTGCTTTACAACACAATTTTCGGGCATCTGACGTTCTGTTGGTCCTCAAAAAATCGAGAATAAACAGAGAATAAACACAGAACCTTTGAAATCTCTATTAACAAAGAAAACTAACTACTTTAATACACAGAGAATAAACACAGAACCTTTGAAAACTCCATTAATTAAAAAAACACACAGTATAACACCAAATCCCTCTTCTCAACACACACACACACACACACACACACACACACTCCTTCCTTACCTTTCCTACAATAGAAATTGCACCACGGAGAAGCACAGAGTGCTACTTGAGCTTGGTGTATGGCATTCCCCGGCAACGGCGCCAAAAATGTGCCCGTATGCCGCACATGTCAATGCAAGGAACTTGCCGATACACCGTGTGCGAGCCACAAATGGCTCCAAGCACACAACAAGCCTAAACTAGTAAGCTCAAAGAAGGCGATGGTGTGTCACTCACCGCCCTACGCTTGCTTCGTGGAGGAGGATTCCTCGCCGCGAAGAAGAAGGAGATGCCGCTATGCCGCGCTCAACCGCTTCACCGCCGTTGTGCCTTCGTAATGCTCCATCGCCCACACACTCCCTCTCTCTCCCTCTCTCACTCTCTCTCTCTCTCTCTCTCACACACACACACACACACACACACACACACACAAAGAGATGAAGAAGAAGAAGAAGGAGATGGAGCAAGAGCACTCTTCAATTGCACAAATGAGAGAATGAGTGAATTTTAGGTTTAGTTGACTTTTATATGAGCTCACCCCATTCACACTTGGGAGCCCATGCTTAGCCAACTAATCCCTTGAATGTTCCAATTAGAGTGCGCCTCTCATTGACGATCACTCTTATCCTTTTCCTATTGGACCGACAAGCCCGGTACCTGACTCTACAAGCAAATAATACAATGTCCGCCGTAGGTTACAACGTCCGTCGTAGGTGATAGGGTGTCCGTGAGCCGTGAGGGTTAACAAATACCCTCTTTCTTCTTAGCCTCTTTGGCCTTCAGTTTAGGACACGACTTGATCAAGTGATCATTGGCTTTACAATAATGGCAATGCATCTTCTTTTTGCCCTTATCACCAGAATTGCCAGACGATGTACTGCCAGCAGAAGCATTAGGAACATAATTTTTGCCACTCGCAGCAGAACCATAAGAAGTGGCTGCATTACTGTTACCACTCTTTTCTTTGAGAAGCAATAAAAGCCTGTTCAACTGCACGTTGCCTAGTCCTGTTTTTTCTAGAAAGTGACTCTTGCAACAGCAATGTGCATAATGCATCAAACTTGACAACTTCTGGATTTCCTTGGGTCATAAGTCTCCAAGTACTAGCAAAAGTCTGGTAAGAATCTGGTAAGGCATCAAGAACAGTCTGCACAAGGGAACTGTTTGAAATGACTTCACCTGCAGAAATAAGCTGCTCATTGATATCCTTGACACTAGCAAGGAAAGTGTCCATATCATCTTCCTCATGCATAATCTTCGACTCCAGCTCTTTACGCAGCAAAGCAATTTTAGCCTCATTGCGGCTTGCATAAAGACCTGCTAAAATATCCCAAGCCTGTTTTGCAGATTTTGCTGAACGGATGTGAGGAACAATGGTGCGCTTCACAGACAACGCAATCAATGCATGAGCCTGCGCATCCTTAACATCCCAACGAGCTTGTTCTACCGTAGGCAAAACAACTCTAACAGCTGCAATCCTTGCAGCAAGACCTGCAACATCCTCAACATCGCCTACATCCTCAGAACCAGGACGTACATCAATGCCCTGCACAATGTTCCAAACACCCTTTGACACAAGAACATGTTGCATCATATAAGCCCACATAGGGTAGTTGTCCCCATCCAACCTGTCCTCAACAGCAAACATCTTGAACACATATGTGTTGTTGTTGTCAGCCATGGTAAATGTTGCACCTGATGTGAAAACTGCCCGAAAATAGGAGAAATGGAGCGGGAACAACCTGTGCTATATAGCACAAACCGTAGAAGACTATAAGGCACCTGTTATGCAGGAAACGGCACTGACAGAATTTCTGCACAAAATGACGAAATAGCCTGTGCAGTACTGCCTGTAGTGGAAACGGAGGTCGAAATGAGCCCTGCGAACGCTCGCCAAAGCTCACTGAAATCGGAGAAAGTGAGCAGGCGTGTGCTGGAGCAGCTGGTGACTAAGCCCGGGAGGACATGACCTGCTCTGATACCAATTGTTGGAATTAGGGTTGCAAAGAAACACACACAGCTTGGAGAAGACGAAGGAAGCTCAAGGCACACAATAGAGAGTTTGTTACTTAGTGTGCAATGGAAAGATGGATAGCCCTAGAGTGATGGGCGTATATACAATGCACGGGGGAAAAAACCTCCTAAAGAGGGAAAAAATGCCCCGACGGTCCTAGTGTGTTCACACACATTACTACCACATGTATATGGTAACATTTCTCTGTGATATTAAGGTCTTAGTATTAAGGTTGTTAGTTCTGTGTAATGCAAAGTACAGTAAGTAGGAGGTAGATCTGTGAGAGCTAATGAAGTGTGTTAGTGTGTAACAGTAGGTGTATTAGTTGTAAGTAGGTAGGTAGAGTGTGTGTGTGCTCGCACGCAGGCCGCGGCGACCTTATCCTAAAAATAAAAATTAAAAAATAAAAAATAAAATTTAAAGGTAGGACCTGGATTGGGAATATCTCCCAGACCCAAGCCCAAGTTCACGCTCAAGCTCAGGCCTCAATCGCCCTTTGAAATTATGTATTTTAGCTTCAGACGTAGCTAAAAATCGACCTTTTTTTAAAGGACCAACAGAGCTTCAGGTGACCGAACGTTGTGCTGTAAAGCACACTGCGACCCTCTGAGTGATACGCTCGTTTTGAGCTATCACACTCTTTAATAAAAAAACCGATCATTCAAAAATATTAAAAAACATAAAAAAACGAGTGAAAACGGACGCCTAAAAAAGTAGGCGGTTAACCTTCGAGGTTATTCGCCGACGCTTGTAGGGTTCCAAAGGCACATGCATCTGCGCTCTAGTTGTGTGCTAGAGACGGAGCAACTAGAGAGAATTTTAACTTACGCGAGTTCTCAATATCCACCTACCTTAGGTTCCGGGCTCTCGGCGGGGACCCAAGGTAGTACAAACCAAGACCCAAACATAGCGGCTAGTGACTCTTCCTCTGACTACGACGTCATGGAGGGTTTCCTAATGCCTAATCTCGATAGCTCAAGCCAAGAAATGCATGCCATGGGCCCGCGGTCCGGGCCGAGCGTGCTTAGCTGCTTGAAGGAAACCTTTAGTAGAGCCACTCGCTCCAAACATGGAGCTAATGATGTAAATGAGGGGGGTGGGGAAGTAAATTCTCCATTCATGACCAACGTAGACCATATGCCCTTAGAGAATATGCTTCATTCACTGCACCTCCTGACTCTTCAGAGTTATTTCCCTCTGAGGTCATATTACCCGATGGTAGAAGCCTTGCCGAAGTGCAAGAGGTTGAGCGATATATCATTGCAGCAAGGGAAAAGGAAATTGAGAGCTTACGCAAAGCGGAGCAACGAAGAGAGTTAAAATCGAAAGCTCCTATGTCAATATCTTTGCTAGGAGAGAAATCGAGTGCTCCTGACTTAGCAACCGCTAAGGGCCAACCCCTAGAAAGCAACATTGCATCTAGCTCAAAGGACTCCCCTAGCACCTCAATTCTAGATGGAGCGTTCTTAAATGAGAACTGGAAGTATGAACTACAAACAGAAACTCTGACCGACCTATACACATGTCACACCTATCACATGGGTTGGTTAGATGTCCTACAATCCACAATGGGTGCTACTAGTGTGGAGGATCAACAACAAAGAGTTTGTGAGGTCATCCATAGGATCATTGAGTTAGAGAGACTGAACAAGGGGATCCACATGCCTTCAACGGGTCTCATGAGATTCTTGGATACAAGAAAGGCTAAACAACCGACCTTATCTCAAATGGAGACTCCCTCGGTAAGTCCGATGGGTCCCCCATATGTTGTCTCGCCAGGGGTCTCAGTGCAATCTGATCCCACAAGTGATAGTTTTACCTTTCCAAGTCTAGCTCATCTTTCCCTTGATAACACCACGGCTACCATGCCTACCCCAATGATGGGCATGCCGAGAAACAAGCCATGGACCTCATTTGTTAGTAAAGCACCGCTACATGGTAGCTCAATGCCTGCAACAGTACCTACAAGTGTGTACCAATCGTATGCACCTATGGGTCATCGCACTTATGTAGCCCCTACCCCTCCCATTGTTTCAACAACCTATGCTCCACAACCACAACACCCAAGTTCTTATTTCCATGGGACTATACCGGCTAGCATTAGCATGTCACATCCGACGTCTGATATGCTTAGGGCCGCACATATGAACTTTGGGGCACCACATGGCACACCATCATACTAAACATGGAACCCAAGGGCTTCCTATGTGCCAAGCCCAATGCCAATACCTACTCCACATGTAGTCTCTGGAGCGCCTTCACCCATGGTGCCTGCTCACTTAGGTGACTTGGCAACATTTTCTCAAGCTATTGGTCGATCTATTGCTGAGAATATGTGTAACACGCCTTATAGAGAGCCTAGAAGTAAGGCAGTACAAATAGCCAAGCTCACACAAAAATTTAGTGGAGACGGGGATGTGAGAAAGCATATCGAAGTGTTTGAACAAATATGCGATTCTCTAGGAGAACACAATGACCTGCATAAGAGTAATGCTTTAAGCGTAACCTTAAGTGGGAAGGCAGGGGATTGGTATAGAACCCTAAGGGTGGAAGAAAAAACAATTTACCCTACTCTTAGGAGACTGTTCTTGAAAGGATACATACGAGAGGGAGTGCTTTGGGGTGTAGCCTCTCAACTCCAAAAAGCCCGACGAGAGGAAGGAGAGTCGGTGAGAGACTTTATTAGTTGCTTGAAGCATTTGAATTCTCATTGTAATCCAAATGAGCGCTTCAATAATAATCAATTGCTTGATAGATTCATTAGGGGATTACGACATGAGGATATCTACAATGGCCTAGTCATTAGAGGTATCACCACTTGGGAAGCAATCACCACCAATGCGATCCAATTGGAGGATAATTTAATGATTCAAGGAGAAAGAGTGTCTGTTGAGCCTAAATCTATTAGCTTGCAAGCATCATGGCATCAGCCAATGACCCTAAAGCCTATTGCTAAGGAGCCAAAGATATCTGAGATGACTTTAGCAGATCTCACCAAGGCTATTCAAGAGAGTCTTAGAGACAATCATGCTCCGCAAAACAATCATATGTATCCACGAAGGGAACAACAATGGTGCTCAGTATGCTACGGACCGCATAGTACCAGTGAATGCCCTACTTTTAGAGTAAAATTCAATGGCAATTGCAATGCCTGTGGGAGGGATGCTAGAAGATCTCAAGATCAAGGTCTTTGGACATAAAATAAGGATTACCTTCATT
Source organism: Adiantum capillus-veneris (assembly GCF_014529385.1). Lineage (NCBI taxonomy): Eukaryota > Viridiplantae > Streptophyta > Polypodiopsida > Polypodiales > Pteridaceae > Adiantum > Adiantum capillus-veneris. The sequence goes on along the minus strand of NC_140951.1, from coordinate 60,473,377 downwards.
GTTATGGATTTCTCCAAACACACTATGGCATCGGAGATGATCTTAGGACGTCCTTTCATGAGGGAAGCAAAAATGGTGCATGACTGGTCTAAAAACCATGTCTACCTGCAGTTCCAAGATTCTGTCATTCGAGTGGATCTTTCAACTGGTCGAGCACATCCTCTAGGAAACAAGTTTATAATTGATCACAGATCTGACACCACAATTCATTCAGCCCCATTGCAGTATTGTTATACGTGTAAAGCGGACACTGATGTTGGAGAAGATTCTCCTTATATGGATGTACTCCTTGGGATGACTGAGTCAGACAATGTGGATTGGGTCCACCTAGCAGTAACCATAGACACTTGGGGAAACAGGGGGACGACCTGGGTAACACCCGAGGGGGATGAAATGCCACCACTCGTACCCTTAAATATGCTAGAAGCAATGCATATAGCTTTTGGCAAGACTCATCCTAATATAACGAAGAAAACATACAAGTGGGCCCCTAAATCTTCTTTAGCGACCATAGCTAGTGCTAAAAAAAAGAAGCCTTGTAAGAGACATCCCATTCGCCCCAAGAAATGTAAAGAAACGTTGCACTGGATTCCTAAAAAATTATTGGAAGCCCAAGGCTACTATCAAGGAAATGATCAAGTCTGGGTGCCAAAACGCAGATTGTGTTGTTACCTGTCACCTGACCCATGCCCAAGGCTACTATCAAGGAAATGATCAAGTCTGGGTGCCAAAACGCAGATTGTGTTGTTACCTGTCACCTGACCCATGTCAGCCCAATCCCGTAGCTCCAAAATGAATCAATGATCGCGGAAAGGAAAAAATCACAGAATGCTACACACCCGCTCCAAAGCTAGTTTGTGTACCGAAGAAAGAACAATTTGTTCCACCTAGCTCAGGAAGAGGGAAGTCCCATGAAGCTTCTAGGTCCTCATGTAATGCATGCATAGAGGTAAAAGCTTCTCCACAGCCTCCACCTACCATAATGGACCTCCATAAAGCTACAAAGGAATCCACACCTCCCAGTGTTCAAGAATCGCACGATGAACCACTTCAAGTTCGATCGTGGGAGAGTACCTTACCACCCTTGCAACTCGACGAGACACCTAAGGTAATAGAAAAATAATGTCAAAATTCCTATCCTATTACCAACTGGAACAATTGGTTTCAACGGGTGACGAGTACATTTCAAATGGTATGATCTACCCAAGGAAGGGGGGAGTATTTGCTGACATCCATCATTCACTTGCTTCCCTCTCAGCCTTCCTCTCTGACCTCTCAATCTCCAATCTTAGGGAATGTATATATAAAAACTTATACTCACAAAAAACAAAAATAATAAAGAGCAAGAGCAATTAGCAAACGAGTATGCACAATAAAAGTCAAAACATTGACCCAGACCTACACACTTACATCCGGTACATTGAAGCAGAAACCTATGTCATAAAACACCTTCGATCCTCAGCACTCAAGTGATGGAGGGTAGGTAGGATTAGTACGATAGGAGTGTTTCTGTTTTAGAGTTGAGTGATTAGCAAAGTTCTTTTTTCCCACTGATGTGCCTCCTAGAGGTTTTTCTTTGTGTTTCCGCGTGTGTACAGGAACGTGTTGCTGTGGTTAGGATTTGGACCTTCATGGAATCTTTATCTCGACTCACTGTTCAAATCAAGTGCAATTATCAACACAAACAGGTGTTTCTTGTCCATTAGCATTGCCCCTTATCTTTTTGCATCCATGTTTGTCTGCTTTAATTGTGATTGGTAGCATAATATTCAACGCATTTGCTTAGTACCAAACATTAAATTCAAAGTAATTCTTGTCATAAGCACTTGTCTAGGTTTAAAAATCTAGTAGTCCGACTAAGCTAGTTTGACCATGCTAGGTGTTAGAGATCTTCTCTTAATACCATGGGGAATGCCTTCCTAATAATCAATGGTTACTTAGGTTCTTAATCCGATTTAGGCAGCATTGTGTGAAATGTACTAGGGCTTTCTAGTGGGCTTGACCCTATTGACATTTAGCTTAAGTATTATAAAGGGAGTTTACTAGTGTGATGAGCCTGGGGAGGTGTATTAGTGTTATACGACCCCCCAAAGTTACGAAATTAAAATGATGAAAATGAACAAACAAAAAATCAAAGTGCCATAATGTAAAATCTTAAGCTGGAAGAGAAATCTCAGCTTGATTGGGTACTTCACTCACATGTATCGCCTATGGTACTAGAGCCCTAGAGGTTCCCAGTATGGGCGCTTTTCCTTGAAAAGCAAAAAACCCAAGGCATACAAAATAAGCACACACATCAAAATTGAATCACTGTGAAAAGACTTTGGGGGGTCAAAGAAAAGGTAATCAGTCAGGCGATGATTTCATAAGAAATTCCTTTTATCGTAGCTTAACTACAAGGTCTTCTAGGTATAGCCTCTAGTCAGCCCTCGAACATGAAATACTTGGCTCTCGCGATTAAACAACTTAATTGACCAAAGAAAATTAAGAAGCTTACCCATGGTATTAATAGTCGATCTCTAGTGCCTTTCGACCGTTAAATTAGCGACCCCAGACTTGTTTAATTTTTTACCTTTACATCTGTTTATGTATTTGATTATATTGCAATTTAATGTTTATTGCTGACAAATTGTTTAAAATTCTGTTACTAATCAATTTGTCTGCCTAAAACTGCATATGCTTTTTAATCGCTTATGAGAATGCAATTACTGTGCCAATGTTGTTTGATTATGCAGTGACTGAAGGAGGCTAAGGACATTCATCTCAAATGCTCTTCCACCTCGACGAATGAGCTTCAACTCAATAGCTTCCGAGGACGAAATCTACATTAGGAAGGGGGGCATGTTAACCCTCACACACATTCCTATCATCTACAACGGACGTCGTATTATTTATTTGGTGAGGAAGGATCTCCTCATTTATATGTATATAATGAATAAGGGTATGTACACATGGGCGGCGGGCAGTCGAACAACGGATGTCCGGCCCTGAGCAAAGGCGCAACACCTTTACCCCAACAAACTCCCACTTAAAGACCATGCACCGATAAGTAAGACCTACTAGCTAAACTCCTAGTATGTACAAGGAACTAGGTGAGAGACTCTCTCAACCTATGCCCAGTGGCTCACTTTGTCAATCTACACGTAGCTGTATCAGCTCTAGTGGTGGACGAGCATGTGTATCCACACTAGAGCTTGCATGTAAATCCCACAGACAACTTTGTATGGTCTGCAAATCTCCATGAAGCATCATGCTAGTGTCAGTCATGTACGACTGACACTCCCTGCTGCAAATGCTCTACTTCAGCCCCCATCCAAAGCGGCCCGCGGCTGCGGCGTACTCTCCACGGCGTTTCGACTTCGACAGTTTTCCAATTTTTGGCTTCAATGGCACACACTGACACATACAACTCCGACGGACCATTTCGGAGTAGGTTTTTCCCTAGAGCGCGCTCAACTCTTGATCTTTGCAGTACAACTTATGTGGCACATGTAGTGCCCATGTACAATTGTGTGGAGAATTTTAGAGAGCTTTTTTTGCACGGTTTCGTGTAGTTTCATGCTATATATGCATTTCTGGATACAGTTTGAGCTAGCTATAGCTCGCAAGCATCAGTTCACAGGTTTGCAGCATTTTGGATAGGTACAGATCCATAGAGCCACTCATTCAGGAGTGAGCCAGTTTGCCACGGTTTTGGTAGTGCATGTATGCCATTTGTGGATCTGTTTATTGAGACACGAAGTGTCGGTTTTGGTGCAGATTTTGGTGAGATTGATTTTTTGAGATTTTGCTCAAAATACAGGGGAAATTTTGTCCATTTGTCCCCAAATTCTCGCCAAATTTTGCACGTATTTGCAGTTTACTCTCTGATGGTTTAGTGGTCGAGTTTACTCCCACTCTAGTAGTTATCTACAATTTTTTGGCTTGCGGTTTGTGTTGAGTTTTTGGCTCATTTGCAAAGGACACTCTGTTCGTTTTTTCCCGTCTTCTTGCTATAGAAGTTTGCAATGTTATGCCATCTTGTACAATGGTCAATATATTCCCACTTTGACAGTGATCAAGTGTTTACTCTCACTTTGACAGGATTTGTAAGCTTGGACATAGTTTGGTGTTTTGGTACCTACTGTCGCAAAAGTGAAGTTAACGTATGCTTGTGTGGCTACAGATAGACAATCACACATTTCATAGTTTTTTTTGCAGACTTTTGCAGGCAGTTTCTCTTGTGGGATGCGTTTTGGGCTAGTTTTCTCTCTGCTTGCATATATGGTTATGCGTTTTACGCACGATTGAGCATTTTGTCCCAATTCATGCTTGTAGATAGCAGATTGTGGAGCTATTTTATGCATATGCGAGCATCGGTTTTGACACGATATGTCATGGTTTTCATGATTGTGTAGTGGTCAAGTGATCACTCACTCTGTTGCCATTTTGGCAATCACTTATGGTAGCAGACATGTGTGATAGTGACAGACAACGGCCTTGTTCTTGTTGATACTTGCGTTGTTGGAATTGTGGTCACACAGGATACATTAGGCACCGTTGTTTCATATGTTTGAGATAGCAACAGAGATGTATGTGTGATGCAAATACGGCTTTGACACATGTTGGAGAGGTAGTTACAGTGGCAGTCTATACCAGTGATGATGATGTCATGCTTGCCTCGAGTGTACCTCTTGAAGATATGTCTATGGATATCACACCTTCTCCACAATGGTTACTAGATAACAATGCTGCTTTCCACATCACACCATGTCGTGAGTGGTTCAACATACTTTTCTAGTGGGAGACGTGGTTGTGTGCGACTTGCTGATTGTTTATCATGTGACATTGTTTGTATTTTCCTAGTGGTGCGTCATACACATTACAATATGTGCGCTATGTTCCTCAGCTGAGACAAAGTTTGATCTCCGTGAGACAATTAGCATCTTGTGGGTGTCAGATACTTCTTAGAGAGGAGTCTTTTTAGATGCATTGCGGTTCATTAGTGATTTCCAGAGGAGCCCGTAGTGGCTTGGTATATCCTATGCAAGTATCTGAGGTACGAGACGACATAGTCTCGGTTTTTTTGCTAGCATGCTTTGAGCGAGACGAGACGTGTCTCCTTTGTGGGTGAGCTCCACCATGCTTACGAGACAGAGCATTTAGCTGTGCAAGACGTGCCAGCAGACTCTGTAGAGACAAAGGTAGAGTGGCAGTGCTCTAGTGAGACACAATAGGTGTTGTCAGAGTTTGTGCAGGTAGAGGTAGAGCAGGCCTGCTCCTTAGAGACATATGCAGAGATGACAGACATGGAGTTTTTTTATATGCTCATAGTAGAGGCTTATGAGTTGATGCCAAGGCACCCAATTCTGCCTATGGGTGACAGGGATGTAGCCATCCTAGTGTCAGCAGTGACACATCCATACGCGACAGGTAGTCCTGATGATGATTGCAGATAGCGCAGGGGAGGCGAGTACAACCAGGTTTGCGCAGATTTTGTCGACATTCGGGCATCTCATGTTCGACTTACTAGTGTCAAGGCCCGATCTAGAAGCTGCATGGGAGCATTTGCAGTAGGGATTGTCAGTCGTACGATGACTGACACTAGCATGATGCTTCGTGGAGCTTTGTAGACGATACAGAGTTGTCCATAGGATTTGCATGCATGCTCTAGCATGGATACACATGCTCACTACCACTAGAGCCGATACAGCTATGTGTAGATTGACAGAGTGAGCCAGTGGGCATAGGTTGAGAGAATCTGTCACCTAGTTTCTTGTACATACTAGTAGTTTAGCTAGTAGGTCTCACTTATCAGTGCATCACCTTTAAGTGGGAGTTTTTTGGGGTAAAGGCGCATCGCGTTTGCTCGAAGGCCGGACGTTCAGTGTCTGATCGCTCGCCCACCATGTGTACGTACCCTTACTCATTATATACATATGTATAAGGAGCTCCTCACTCACTACACTTCCTGAGGTTGCTCCACCCATAGTCTCATGCTTCTCCCCTTCCTCGTACGCATTGCACCGCACCGTGCACACACGTGCCCTCATAAGTGATGTCGCTCTTGCTCTATCGTCTCCTGGTGTGTCGAGATTAAGAAACCGAGGATGTCCGTTGGAGCCAAATTCGCTCCGGAAGGGTGTGGGAGGGAGGTCGATGGCAAGACTACGTCAGAGGAGAGCCAAACCACTCTCACTGAGTCGAAGCCAAGGAAAGTGTCATCGATGCCATCTTCCGTCGCTAGGCTGAAGTGCCGATGCTGTTGCGACTTGTTCTTGAAGCCAAGAAAACGCTGGATGTCGCCTTTCACTGTCGATCAGAAGCATGCTAGCCAAATAGCCGCCTGATCAATGTCAAAACCGATGTCAGAATGGCGAAATGCCGATGTTGAGGGCGCCTTCCGCCGTCAAATAGGAGTCTCTTGATGCCAAGCCGAAGGTGTTGAACCCCTGTTCTCTCTCTCTCTCTCACACACACACACACACACACACACTTGCTTTTTCTCTCAAGGTGTGCTTTTGCTCTCTCACAACAATTGCCTGGGTGTGTATGAGAGCGGGGTCGAGGAGTTGGGGGGGGGGGGGGGGGACATTGTGGGATCGAGGGCTTGTACACATTTTTGTGTAAGTCACTTTGTAAGAATAAATAAATACTTCTACTGGAGAAGACTGACGAGCTGCAAAATTTCTCTTTGATGACTGTCGTGTGTGTGTGTGTGCGCGCACGCACCACTCAACCAAGTGCTTCCTTCTGAGTGTAAGCTTGTTTCTGCTTGCCCTGCTGCTCCCAAGCTCCCTCCTCTCAGTGTCAATTGCTGCTGCCCGAGACCTAGTCCAATCTCTTGCTCCTATGCTCAGAGCGATGAGCTCTAGCCAGCTTTTTGGCTCAGTTGACTCCAAAAGAGCGAGCAGCCGTTAATTCTGCTTCCCTTTGGCTTAATTGCCTTTGCTTTTGACTTGCTGTCGACCCTGCTTTTGGCTTGGAATGCCTTGCTCAATATGCCTTAACTTTCGACTGGTTACTACCCGTCAGCTCGTAGCTCTGTTTTCTCTTCCCGCTCACAAGCTCTTTGCACACAAGCCTCAAGGCTTGCCTTCGATGATCTACTTTTGATTGTTTGCAGATTCCCAAGGACTCCAATCCGTTGCTCGATTCCCTGCAGAGTTCCCAAGCTCTCTTTCGAAGCCGGCTGCTCCCCCTTTGAGTCTACTGCCCGATTGCAACTACTTGAATGTTTCTTCTCAAGCTTCTGATTTTGTTGCTTGATGCTCTTACAGCTACTCGATGCTACATCCAAGATGACTATCTTTCTCAAGATCCCTCTTCACGAGAGAGGTTGCACAAGCGGGTGTGCCGAGATCTGAGATCTTGCCTGATCCACTCCGATGCGGCTCCAATCCACACCAAATTTGCCATCTCCAAGCTCAAGCAGCCATAGCCAAGCTTCATGCTTCCGTGTCGGTTGTCAAGAAGCGATCGCGTACGCTGTTCGTCACTGTAGCTCTGATACCACTTGTGAGGGCGCATGTGGGCGCTGCGTTGCAATGCATGCGGGGAAGGGGGGTAGCATGAGAGTGTGGATGGAGAAACCTCAGAAAATGTAGTGAGTGAGGAGCTCCTTATTCATATGTATATAATGAAAAAGGGTACGTACACACGGTGGGCGGGCGGTCGGACACTGGACATCCGACCCCGGGCAAAGGCGCAAGGCCTTTACCCCAACACTTCTAGCCCTACTCTTAACGAATACATCTAATCCACCAAGTTAAGGTAAAAATAGTTTTTATGTTAACGGAGATGCCAAGTCAAGAACATTCTTATATCGAGTAGTAATTAGTATATTCGAAAATAGTTTCAAGAGAACTAGGGTTAAATCAAAGCACCCGAAGGATGAAAAATTCTTGGATGTTTTCTCAACCCCTAAAAAATGTGCATGCTCAAGTTGCACTTGCCATATAAATAAATAAATGGATTAGTAAATAAATGAGGGTTTGTGATTTTGGACTCTTGGAGAGCACCCAAAGCTCACTCTTGGGAAGATTTTGGGACTACCTTGTGGCAATGTTGGTAATACATGTGAGATTAGCTTTTTCACCACAAAAAAAAAGCTTTGATTTAAAAAAAAAAGGGAATAGATGACTTGTATAAGAAGCTTAGATAACTGATATGTGAGGTCCCCACCCCGTTACCATAACCTTTTGGCAACTGTAGGGTACCCGAAAGGTCGCTAGGCCCTAATCACTTGAGAAAACATAGTCAAGAAAGAATTGATTTCTAATGGACAGCCTCTCCTCACTAAGTAGCTTGAGTCCGAACCATTGAAAGGGTTCCTATTCTTGTCTCGTAGGGAAAGCATGAACTAACACAAGAATTTTATGTGTCTGTAATTATCACCTCCCAAAAGAGAGAAAACCCAAATACCTTTTTTCTCATAGCTTTCAGAGGCATGTATATTTGGGACTTCTCAAATCTGACATAATGAGTCTCTAAATTCGCTTCTCCTAACAAGATGGAGTGGAGCGTTTTTCGAATAATCGAGACCACCCATCCTGGACATGGAAATCTGAGCCAGTCTCCACTTTCCACCCCAACACTCACACTTTTGTCTTGTTTCCTAATTACTACCACTTGGTTGTTCATGCACAAAAATTCTTTTTAATGTTCCCATCACAAGTTCGTTAAGACAGCCCTCCGCACCAAGACAATCCTTCCTAAAAAAAGAATCAACACACAATATTACTTCATTAAATTTTAATACTCCAAAATTGTAGAACCTTCTTTCGGCGGATGTTTACTCCATCCATTGTCATTGGCTGCCCATACAACCAATAGTGGACTACACCTCCTGGAGTAACTCTCTAGTATGCCACTTTATATGTTTATTGAAATAAACCAAGTTGTCTCATAGAAATGGATCACCTTTATGCATAAAATGCATGGCTCCTGTGTAGAAATGCGAGCTACCTCCGAACGGAATAAAAATATTCTACCTTATCTTGGGCAATGATATCGCTTTATGAGATAAATGGTACTTCTTTATTCATCGCGGCCTTTCCTTTGCCTTTTCCATCACTGGTTCCGGTCGTCTGATCGTGTGACCCACCATAGCGAGTTCTCTTGGGTGCCATTCCCACTACTATATACTTAGCTTAGCTTGAGAAGTTGTAAGCTAAAGTATAAAGAATCCAATGGAAGTAGAGTAAATGATTATAAGTGTTTCAATTCCAACAATATATGGTTATTTCACACATCAAACCCAAAAAATCTGCTCGCTCAATCCTGCCATAGTCTTATGATAAACATGCATTATAACCATTCACTAATCACATTCCCATGCATTCATGTATGACCATAATATAAACTTGGCAAACTTAATGCATATTATGATCATACAATCACCTTATGTCATGTAGTTGATGATTGGATTTAATTCCATCTTTCAACTTTTATTGCAAATTAAACAAGACTCATGTACATAACAACACAATCGAATGCATAACGAGTATCACGCCTATGATTATGCAAGTAACACACTTGATTTGGTTTATTGCCATCGTGCAAGAACCTTGATGAATCATAGATTAGATTTATAAGAAGTAGAGTTTTCGCTGTCACCACAACGAGCTTTAGATAGATAAGAGTAAGAATGGTAGAAGTAATTTTGGAGTCTCTCGAGAAGAGGATAGAACATAGATATAGAAATAAATTAATGCAACAAAATTACGTTATCGGATTGTGCCTAGGAGTGTTTGATCTCTCAAAGGCTTTGGAGTAGCTTCACCAAGAGTAGCCACAGCAACAAAGTTTCCATATCTCCATTATTTGTCCAAGTGAGTGGGAGCTGTTCCTTTATATAGATTTTGGCAAGCGGGGGGTGTGCTTAAGTTGCCCCCTACCTAGCTAAGCTAGGTATTAGCTTCATGAAGCACCCCCTCTTGCTATAAGTGAATGTAGAGGTGTCACAAGACTCCTCACTTACCACTCAAGGTGTCAAGTGTCCATCCCCTAGACCTTCTATACCACTTTAGGTGATACACCTCATGTAATGCCCATGTTTAGAGTCAACCATGCCATAATAGATGGGTCCATGGCTATGGGTCATCCACCATGGACATGCCTACACATGCACATACATGCCCATATTGCACATGCACACACATACATACCTTATTCTTTGAATTAATTTATTAACATTAGAATATAGCTAAAGTGAGCTTAGCTTATCAGAATTTGATAATGAAAATTTTTATAAAAAGACGAGTTGGAGGATGACAAGTTAAGGTATCAAATGCATACACTTGCTATATTTAGCAGATTTTTGAGCAGCCGGCTATATTTATGGTAATTTAGGATGACATAAATTTAGATGAGATGATCACGTCTAGATGGGTATAAAGCACCTCAAAACTTTCTATTTTTGAACGAAACTGACAAAAAAGTGAAAATTTCATTTTTGAAAAGCTTACATCAATATATTCATCATTAGCTCATCAGAGGTGAAAAACCGCCAAAAATTAGAAACTTTCTATTTATGACCAACGTGGCATGATACTTTTTTCCTTTACATGGGAATTCCCTCTCCAAGGGTTGCAAAGACATTACATTCTCCCCAACTTGAAGAATTGAGATGTTCTCATCTCAAAGGTAAGTCCGAATGATCTTTAAGGAGAGATGTTTCGTCTTCCCATGTTGCATCTTCTTCAGGGAAATCTTTTAATTTTACAAGGTGTTTGATGATGCTTTTATTCCTAAGTTTCCTCTCCCAAATTTCTAGGATATAGGCATGTTGAAGTTCAAGGACTCCTTGGGTCGGAACAACTATTTGTTCCGTATCCAAAAGTTGATTGGTGCTAGGAACATAAGGTTTTAGTAGACTAACACGGAAGACATCATGAATTTTGAGGTTAGAGGGTAAATTTAACTTGTAAGCTTGATCACTTATCACTTTGACAATCTCATAGGGTTCGCAATATTTTGAGCTGAGCTTCTTGTACTTTCCCAAGGATATGTTTCTTTTCTTGGGCATGACCCTAAGGAATGCCCTGTCTCCTTCTTTAAAAATTCGGTATGATCTCCTCTTATCTGCATAATGCTTTTGTCTATTCTTAGCAGCTTGAATATCCTTACGAATCGCCTTGGTCTGAGCTTCCATATCTTCGAGCATTTGCTTTGAGGCTTCTACCTTGATTGAATCTGTGTCATCTACCTTGTTAACTTTAAATGCATAGATCTATTGACCCTTCCGTAATCCCTTAAGAAGTATGCTAGCCTTGACTAAGTGGTTTTAGGTTTCCCACTCTCTCCTTAAACTAGAACTTTGGTACCTATGCAATACTACACTTGTCGATGGTTTGATTCAAGACTTAATGCAATATCAAGTGTTTTAAACTTCCACATCTTAAGACAAATTTTTTGAGCACATTTAATTTTAGTAACTTCAAGATGCCGTAGCTTTATTCATAACAAGATATATACAAAAATTGAGACCTTATTGAGAATCTTGACAAGCATCTTTTTATTCTATCATAATATATACAAAGGTTAGCTTTGCCAAAAAGCTAGATGATTCTCAAAGTTGGATTCCCAAGAACATAGAGGTACAACCGATAGGTATTTGTGGATAAGTTTTTACAATCCACTATTTCATCTGAGTAGTAGCTCTTATACAGATCATTGCAGAGTCCAAAAAATAGAAGGCTCTTACTTTGGAAAAAAATATCAGGGACGAAAATGGGTTTGATCCTGTAGCTAGGGACCACCTTCACCACTTGAAAATCCATTCATTTAAGGTCATGTCAATACCATATTTAGAGATAAAAATGCAGTAATCTCTAATAGTACCAAGGAAGTAATAAAGCTGGATAACTCGCAACTCTTCCCCCCACTGAAGCTTCTTTAGATCAGAGGAGAGGCATTCAAGCTTCTTCACATTGATGTAGAGGATCCATCGTCAGAGTCCCATGCAAGCTCCCATCCCCTTTGGATTCTTGTTGATGAAGGAGAGAAAGCCTTCATCAAAATCTTTATTATTTTGTATCAAAAAGCAAAATTTAAAGAGCCACAAGCCTCAAAATGCATTATCTCAAAGATCTTAAACTTGAGATACTCAGCGTCGGCATCTTCCTGAACCATCGATGCTGGTAAGCTCTCAAACTTAAGTCTCCAATTCATTTTTTCAAATTTTCAAACAATAATGATTTTTCTAGTTTCCTAACCTATGCTCTGATACCATGTGTGACGTCCCCACCCCGTTACCATAACCTTTAGCAACTGGAGGATACCCGAACAGGTCGCTAGGTCCTAATCGCTTGAGAAAACATATCAAGAAAGAATTGATTTCCAATGGATGGCCTCTCATTACCAAAAGTAACTTGAGTCTGAACCATTGAAGAGGGTTCCTAATCCTGTCTCGTAGGGAAATCATGAACTGACACAAGAATTATATACGTCCCTAATTCTCACCTTCTAAAAGAGAGAAAACCCAAATACCTTTTTCCCCATAGCTTTCAGAGGCATGTATAGTTGGGACTTCTCAAATGTGGCAGAATGAGTCTCTAAATATGCTTCTCCTAACAAGAGGGAGTGGAGAGTTTCTTGACTAATTGAGACCACCCATCCTTGACATGGCAATCCGAGCTAGTCCCTACTTTCCACCCCCACACTCACACTTTTTTGTTGCTTCCTAATTACTACCACTTGGTTGTTCATACCCAAAAAAATATTTTTAATGTTTCCATCACAAGATCGTTAAGACAACCCTTCAAACAATAAAAATCCGTACCAAGACAATCCTTCCTAAAAAAACTCAACATACATTGTTGCTTCATTAAATTCTAGTACTCTTCAATTGTAGAAACTTCTTTCGACGGATGTTTGCTACCCATAGAACCAAGTGGACTACACCTCCTAGAGTAACTCTTTGGTATGCCACTTTATATGTTTATTGAAATAAACCAAGTTGTGTCATAGAAATGGATCAACCTTATGCATAGAAATACATGGCTCCTACATAGAAATGCGAGTTACCTCCTTGTGATCAAAGGGGAGTTCAAACTAGATTGATATTGGAATAAAATGAAGTAAGGTTGAGAGAGTTCTTCCTATGCAAACATATCATTCCTATTTCAGACCATATATCCTCAAACAATTCCTTCCTATTAATACAAACTTAAAGAAAATTAACAAGTTCAATGGATGTGGTTTTGAATTGGAAATGACCCAATGTTTAGGTACTCATTACCCATGCAATGAACGGAAAAACAATTCCTACCTCATCTTGGGCAATGACATCGCTTCGTGAGTGACACTTCTTCATTCATCGGGGCCTTTCCTTTGCCTTTCCCATCATTGGTTCTGGCCTCGTGATTGTGTGACTCACCATAGAGAGTTCTCTTGGGTGTCATTCCCACGACTAGATACTTAACTTAACTCGAGAAGTTGTAAGCTAAAGTATAAAGAACCCAATGCAAGTAGGGTAAATGTTTATAAGTGTTTTAATTCCAACAATATATGGTTATTTCACACATCAATCCAAAAACATATACTTGCTTAATCTTGCCACAGTCTTATGATAAATATGCACTATAACCCATTCACTAATCACATTTCCATGCATTCATGCACGACCATAATATAAACTTGGCAAACTTAATGCATACTATGATCATGCAATCACCTTATGTCATGTAGTTGATATGATTGGATTTAATTACATCTCTCAACTTTTAATGCAAATTAAACAAGACACATGTACATAACAACACAATTGAATGCATAACGAGTATCACATCTATGCTTATGCAAGTAACACACCTGATTTGGTTAATGCCATTTTGCAAGAACCTTGTGGAATCATAGATTAGATTTATAAGAAGTAGAGTTTTCACTTTCACCACTGAGCTTTAGATAGACAAGAGTAAGAATGGTAGAAGTAACTTTGGAGTCTCTCAAGAAGAGAAGAGAAGATAGATATAAAAGTGAAACAATGCAGCAAAAGTACATGACATTATTTTTCCTAGGAGTTCTTGATATTTCAAGGCTGTGGAGGAGCTTCGCCAAGACTAGCCACAACATCAGAGTTTCCCTATCTCCAGTGTGTGTCTAAGAGAGTGGGAGATGCTCCTTTATATAGATTTTGGCAAGCTAGAGGTGTGCTTAAGCTGCCCCCTTATAGCTACCTAAGATAACCCCTAGCTTCATGAAGCACCCCTTATTGCTGCAAGTAAGTGTAGAGGTGTTACAAGTATCCTCACTCACCACTCAAGGTGTCAAGTGTCCATCCCGTAGACCTTCTATACGACGTTAGGTGATACCCTTCATGTAACCCCTATGATTAGAGTCAACCATGCCATAAGAGATGGGTCCATGGCTATGGGTCATCCATGGGCATCCACCATGGACATGTCTACACACACAGATACATGCCCATGCTCATGCATACACATACATATCTTAAGCTATGAATTAATCTATTAACATTAGAATAAGGATTATTTAGCTAAAGTAAGTTTAGCTTATTAGAATTTGGTTCTAAAAATTGCTAATAAAGAGAGCTAGAGTACGGCAAGTTAAGCTATCAGATGCATACACATGCTATATTTAGCAATTTTTTGAGCAACTAGCTATTTTTATGGAAATTCAGGATGGCATAGATTTAGATGAGACGGTCGCGTCTAGATGGGTGTAGGCATCTCAAAACTTTTTTTTTTGGATGATGAAAGTGGCAAAAAAGTAAAAATTTCTTTTTTAAAATCTTACATCAATATATTCATCATTAGCTTATTAGACGTGAAAATCGCCAAAATTTGAAACTTTCTATTTATGACAAAATGGTATGATTTTTTTTCTTTACATGGGAATCCCCTCTGCAAGGGTGGCAGAGACCTTATATGATAAGAGAGTAGGTAACTTGTATAAGGAGCTTAAATAAGTGATAAGAGAGTAGATAACTTTTATAAGATCCTTGATAAAAAGAAAAGAAAAAGGAAACTTGTAGAAGACGTTTTGATAAGAAGATAACTGATACGAAAAAAAGAATAAGTAAAAAGAACTTATCAAAAACCTCTTATAAAAAGTGCATAAAAGAAGGGCTTTCGTTCTCATTTTGATACTTTCCCTTTTCATTTTCATGATGTAACTTAGAGAGTAAGCTTGTAGAGAAAACTTGAGGAAGCCATAGCCACACCTTTTACACACACCTTCTCCCCAAGCTTATAAAAGCCATAGCCACACTTCTTGTGTAGAGGCCATAGCCAAGCTTCTTACACCCACACATCTCCTCTCTCTTAGCCCTCAAGCTTGCCATACCTTGGTCTCCTTCTTCTTATTCCATTATACCATCCTAAGTTCTTTTTGGATAACCTAAGTTGTGGATGTGAATTTGGAGGTGAAGAAGAAGAGGATTTGCTTCATCATCAAGCTCCTTCAACAATCTTCTAAGTAAGGAGAAGTTTCTATAGTACACATAATAAAGGTAACATTTTCTTTGCATCTTTTTGCTATTTAACACCATGAATTGATTTACTCAATTTCATAATAAAATTATTCATTCCTTTTTTCTTTATGATTTGTTTTTCCTTCTTAACTAACAATATCATCAACCCACTAACTACAATTTACTTTCAGGTTTTGTTATTTCAAACTCTTTAGATTACAAGGTTCATATGGCTGAGAGAGAGAGAGAGAGAGAGAGAGAGAGAGAGAGAGAGAGAGAGTAGAAAGCACTCTCTTTATCCATAGGTGCATGGAGATCATACTTATAAAAGTTGTTAGCAGGTTGTCACGACGGATGTTTGAGCATAGCTATCTAGCACTAACATAATGTCAATACTCACGGAAGCGACTCAAGATGGGGCACGAAGACTCTTTGACGTTTTCAATCTCAAGAAGTGAACCTACAGAACTACTCAATCGACTACTATAGAAAATATATCATTCTCTAGTTCAAAAATCTACCAATGTCTAATCTCACCGTTTTAGGTTGTTACGCCTTTTTGGCATCCAAACAAAGTTGGAATGCAACTAAACTTTGGGAGAAGTATTACAACACCTAAGGGCACAATCCTACCAAGTCCCGTGGTCATATGAGGAGGTACCAAAATCACGATCCATCACAAAAAATGTGCCAAAAAGTGCAGCAGAACTATTCAGAAAGGTTACTCTTTGGCGTAGAAACACTGTTCGACAGTCAAAAAATAAAAAAATAACCATTTTAGCACTCAAACCTATGCATTTTATCTCACAAACAGGTTGTCACAAATCGCAACAAAATTGAGAATGATTACACTTAGATTCAAGAGCAATAGACAAGGAACATAATGCACTAATCGAAATCAATTTCTTATCACCAGACAAAGAGAAAGATTGATTACAAGTAGTTGAGTTGTAGCTCGTAGTCAATGTCCAAAAAATTCCTTATAGATAATGATAATGTTACTCAAAAAACTAAGGGTTTTGACCGAAAGGCTTGGGACACTTTCCTACGGCCATTGACCACTTTACAAGGCCTGTAGGTTTTTGAGCAGAAGATAGAGAATAATAGGCTTTGTGAGTACACTTCAAGAATCATTCCTCTCTAATTACAAGGTTTCTTCAAAAAAAAAAAGATGGAGTACAATGAAATGTGACTTGTAGCTGGCTCTCTGGGTGCCTATCCATTGCATCCTCCAAATTTTCTCCCCGTTCTATTTTTTGCACGTCCTCGCGCAAGCCACGGGTGACTCCTCAATAGTCAAATTGTCGTTTCTCCATGGTTGGAGGACTCTATTGAATTTGGCCGCCCGCGCAAGGATGTCTGCTTTGGTAAATAGTTCTCGAAATGGATTGTTGAGTAGAGTGCTTTGATATACAACATGCTTTGCCTGCATGTCTTTTGTGAGAGGGTTGAAGATGGTGGAATCCATCTCAAAAAAGCCTGTGACAAAAGCCTCTTTAAAAGTCTGTGTATAGTGTAAGGGCAAGAACATCATGCGGGCGTACATGTCCATAATGATATTCTTTGTTGGAACTTCTGTCTTCAAATTCTAGCTTATGCCCCTTGTGCCTTCGAGAAATACCTGCCATGGATGATCATCCTTTTCCACGTCGTCAAAAGCTTCTATGCATGTGACTTTAATCCTGGCGATCTTGCAAGTCATTTGACACGTGAAATCTGGGACATCTCTAAGAAGGTCAATGTGGCCTTGATCGTATACTTCATATAATATTCTGCTGGAGGATGACCATGAGCTCGCTTTGTCAATATTGGATAGGTCAAAACTGATAGCCTTTGACTTTGCCATGTTGCAAATGGATCGCCTTCGTGGAGTTAGGCAATACATTGGTTGATCTTGATGTGCTATGGAGTATTCCTGTAAAGAGTTTCATCTATAGGGTGCTTCAAAAACCAATTTTGTCTCCACAGTGGTTGGCTTTCCAAGGTAAGTGTTGATTCCTCCGCTGTGATAGACACGTCTTCATAGTTACCCCGTGCATTGAGCTCCAGACCTGGCAGTAATTTTTTTTTCCATAGGAGTGCTTCCTGCTTAAGTAGCGGCATGGCCAACATCTCATGCCCAAAAGTCTTGAGCTGCTCATCAGGTTTAATCATTAGCAATGCTGCAGACTGAAGAACCTTCAGCTCATATTGCATGTATTCTTTGTGTGCGCCTTCAGGCATATCCGCTATCCAACTTCGCAGCTCTTCTGTGGCCTCCACTGATCCTTCAGTCTCCTCCATTTCTGGGAAATCTGCCATTATGGAGGTGCTTGGAAATTTTGTCATTTTGAGGGGCTCCGATGCTTTAGTTTGTTTAAGTAATGTATGGCCAATTGGTTGGGCCGGAACTTCTACACCTATGGTAGCTGTTTGATCCTCTTTGGCTTGTAATTCTTTGACATGATCTTCCTTCTATGCCGCCATTTCAACATGTCTTCTCTAGTTACTCTTGCAATTCTCTAATTTGCTGATCTTTTTGACTAGTCATTGGCAACCTTCCAACCATGATCGCTTGTCTATGTAGCTTCTCTGGCTCTAGCTCTGCTTTTAGTTATAAAATCTCCTCTGTTGTTGATGTAGAGGGTTGTGAGGAGGTAGAAGGAGTCATATCCTGATTTTCCAAGAGGGTGGAGAGAGTGTTTTTCACTACATTGTATGAGCCACTGAGCTTTGTATATCTCATTCATTCTCTCTCCAGATCCTCCTCTAGTGCTTGATACTTGACCTGAACTTCTGAATTTACTGTAATTTCTTTCTCCAAGGCTTCATAGTAAAGTTTTGCATCCTTTTGTTCCTTTGCCATATCCTCTGTCAACTTGGCTTTGTCCTCTTGCATCTTCTCTATTTGCAGCAAGAGTTGACTAATTTCCTTTTTGCCCTCAGAATACTCCGCTTTGACAGTTTGAACATCTTGGGTCCTTAGCTGAATTATCACTCTTTGGCACTTGTACTGAAGTCCCGGCCTCTCTAAGTGCTCATCGATGTTGAATTCTTCAATGATCTCCAAATCCTCCGCCTTTAAATCACCTCTTTTATGGGAGCTTTCACCTGGCTCATACCTTGGTGCTTGGTGCTCCTTTTGTTGTTTAGCAGCAATTGTTGTTGCTTTCTTTTTCTCTTGCTTTTGAGTTTCCTCTAGAAGATTTGTAGTTTGAGGAGGTGGAGTTTGCGATTCTGAAAGTTTCTGTTCCCGAATTTTCTCTTGTGATGATTCCTCATGAGTTCTTGTTTGTCCTTCTAATTCCTCTGTTTCAGCTTGGTCAACTACTTTTGGTTAGAGCACATCAAGGTCATGCTTTGGTCCAAAAAATTTGAGATTTGGATCACAGGTTCAGATTTTAGATGAAATTTTGAAAAGTTTGTCAGACTTAGAGAATTTGAGCTCCTTGGTTGGGATTTTGAGATCCAAATGACTTGATACTTTAGGGCTAGACTTTATATGGTGTCTAGGACTAGATGGTGATGTTCTTCTTGGCTGGAAGAAAAGGGTACATGGACCACAAAATCCATGTTTGACAGGGTTCTGGGATGCCATTTGGCACACATGTTCCTATAGTCTATCCTAGCACATTGTGAAGTTTTTTTCAAGTTTCGACATGTTTTTCCTAAGTTTACTTCATTTCCTAGTTTATGGCCATCTTTCCCCTACTTTGACCATATCTGTTCCCTGAACCCCTTTTTTTATCAATGCCCTTGGTCACCATTTGATGTGTCCTTGGCTTCTAGTAATTTGTGTCTGAGAATCACCTTGCTGTCCAATTGCCTGTCAATTTTCAATACTTTCTGATTCCATTTGAGGTGGGAGATCTAGCTAGTCAAATTCAATGACTCTAAAAGAATTTCTTAGCTAGGTTTTACAAACTTTGAATGTTTCTGCTTTGGCCTTTTGGTTCCTCAATAAGTCTGCTCTTAACTTCAAAATCAAACATCTGTGTACTATTTTGACACCCTGTCCTGTATTTCCCATGTATAGGGTTACTGATTATCAACTGTTGAAATCTATCAAAATTCCCCTTGAAGGTACATGGATCACGATCCATGTTTTGAGGTCAAAATGCTACCAGACTTGGTGGGTTAGTTTTTGGTATATATCCTAAGCCATTGGACATAGAATTTGGAGTTGGGATCACTTAAGCATTGGTTCGATCCAAAATGACCATTTGCAGACTGAAATTGCTAGATCTCTTGGTTTTTGGTGATTTGGTGATCCATTTTGTGCCCAATTTGCATGGCATGTTCCTTCTTGCTACCTCTAACCATAGACAAAGTTTCTCCCTGAATCTGTCATTAGGGTACATGGATCGCGATCCATGTTGGAGCATATATTGCAGACCCAACTAGCACAATATTTTTCTGGGTTATGGGGAGTCTACTGCCCTTTTATTTCTAAAATTAGGGTTTTGGGAACATGGATTGTGATCCATGTACCACACCTTGTTGCAACTCTAATTGTCTGTCCTGATTCTGTCATGTATTAAGAGCCCACTAATGAAAAGTTTTTACAGTTTTACATTTTGACATGTGTAGCTGCCCCCAATGTACTTAGACATTTTGCGGATTTCCCACCATTGATTTGATCTATTCTGCAGTTTTGATGTTTTCAGTTCAATGTAGCATATACATAAGTGTTCTTGCTGGGTTAGTGATCATACTTGACAAATCTGGTGCAGTAAGAGCTATTGTGGTGGTTGCAGTAGGCAGAAACATGACAGAGAACTCTCTCTCTCTCTCTCTCTCTCTCTCTCTCTCTCTCTCTCTCTCTAAATGCAAATGAGCATGATTTGCCCCATTCTTACTATATGTCCCCGAACTACCTGGAATGCCCTATGCATACTTACCTTGATTGCTCATATCTTTACTGCCACACCACCTCCGGTTCAAACGGTTCATTATTTGGACATTCAGTCACCAAATGGCTTCTATTCTTTAGTTTTGATCCCTCATAGGTTGGCCCAAAATTTGACTTGTGCCAAACCTTTCCATATTTAACATGTCTGAAGCCCTTGCTTTGTAGATTTGGCGTTTGATTTCAAAACTCAATTTTGGCTTTCCTGACTCAACTTATTAATTTCTTTAGCTTTTTTAGCTTAATATTAAAAGAGAATTATTATGCTCACTCATATTTACATACTCTTTGTATAGCATCTTATTTAACATGAATTACATCAATACTGCTCAGTTTTATGTTTGCTAACATATAAAAACTCCTAAAAAGCTCGTGAAAAGGTAAACATTTAACAAGAAAAAATTATATACAAAATTATGATTATCTCAGAGCTTAAGGTATTGCTATTGGCTGCTATCATTGTTGCTAGTCCGTGTTACTCCCCCTTCCCATTTTGAGTCGTCCCAGATGAAGGTGTGGCAAGGTACATGGGTGAGAACTATGTGTCTATGCAAGGCCATGTGTAATGTGACCCTATTATGCAAATTGAGGAGATGCATTGGGTAACAAAATGTTGTGCAAGATGTGGGTTCTGAACTGTTTTCTCAGTGGCTTGTATTGGCGAGGTTTTCTTGAAGCTACGAGGTCCAAATAAAAGGATTTGAAGAAGACGTGCGGGTTCTTTGATGGTGGAGGTTAGTAAACGTGACATGATATCCTCTTTAGTTGGAGTTGCTTTGATGAGAAGTGTGGAGACTATGATTTATTTATCTGTTGATGTTGTTTTGGTCTCTGTTGCCAAGTGGCTATTTGTGATTGGGTTGGATTGGCTTCGATATCCAATGAGAAGTGGCGGATTGGGCATGAGAAGCTCTGTGTTCTTTGAGGTGAGCAGGCTTGGTGTTTGAAGAAGCAGGTCGAATTAGCGAGGGTTGAATTTGGGTAAAACTACTTTTGGGAATGTTGGGGTATAAAGCCCAATGTGGTCGCCCAGGTAAGTGGGCGGGCCGCCAGGTTTGTACACATATTCTTTTGTAAAAACCTAATAAGAACTCACTATGCTCTACACATTACAGTAGAGCAAGTTCACCATATCGTCTTGCTCTTCTTCTCGCACTCTCTCTCGTGTCGCACTTCCGCTCGTGCTCCTTCAACTGGTATCAGAGCTCAGATCGAGGCTCGGGGCAGCACTGCAGGAGGCTAGAGTCACCAACTTAGATTGGAGTGAAATTCGACAGGCGAAGACACGGCCCCAAATCTCGTGGGCGAGCCCGAAGGGCTCGGTGTTGTCAGAATTTTATTCTGAGGTCATCTCGGCCACCGTTCGGCTTCGACAAAGGTGTGCGCAGGCCATTTTCGACTACGTGGTCTCAGCGGGTGCAGATCCGACTCTGCAAATTTGAGGTTTTCGGCCTACGACTGCAGGTGCTGAGGATATCTACACTCCCAGAGTGTTGATTTGTGGTTGCCTACACATCGAAGGACGGCTTACAATTCTTGGAGGCGTGTCACATACGACACGGGCGCATCTACACACAGAATGTAGGCGACATCCACTAGTTCATCAGGTAGCTTGTGTTTGCTGCTTGATATTCCAGATTTCTTCTTGACATTGCAGGTACTTCCACATGGGATGTATTGTGATAGATGATGTATGTCTGTTGAGGGTTTGCTGGCTGTGAGTCACGCAGCAAACAACCGCCGCAGCGGTTACAGCATAGAGTGGGAAATTTGTGGATGTATGACTTTGTGGGAAGTCTATGTATTGTTAGATTTATTGCAGCCTTTGTTGAGGATCGAGTGACGTTTTATTGAGCTGGGGGATTCTCGAATGTTGAGATCCTTTTGGTGATACAGGTCTTGGAGCGATCCCTCGAGCACCCTTAGATAGGCAGCTAGGATGTATTGACTGTGAGTTAGAAAGTTGGGATTGCATCCTTGCTTTACTGCCGTTGAGGCATTGTCACAGTCTATGCTTACAGGATAGTGACAGGATAGCCAGAGACAGTACAGGTGCAGGACAGGTTTACCCACAGCTTACAGTGTTAGAGAGACAATGGTTTTTTGAGCTGTTTTTTGGTCTGTTTTTAGTACACCAGATCCATTTTACAAAGGAGACTCTGCCAAAATTTCTGCAGAATCTGAAGCTTTCTTGGTTCATTTGACAGTTTGATATTGGTTCAAAGGTCAGTTTACAGGGGAAACTCTGCCGAATTTTTCCCAGGAAAGTAAACTACTGTGAAGCGTAGCTATGGCTGGATCACAGGACACTGCTCTTTACAATATCAAGAAGCTGGATGGAACCAATTTCCCATTGTGGAAGCAGCAGATTTGGAACGTGTTGGTACAAAAGAAGCAGATAAAACCTATAAAGCTCAAGGGGATAAAACCAGAAGATATGGACGAAGATGAATGGAGCGAAATGGATGAATTGGCACTTTCTACCATTATGTTGACTTTGGCAGAAAGCATTTACTTCAATGTAGCAGACGAGATGTCGGCTTATCAAGCATGGTTAAAGCTGAGTGATCTTTATGAGAAGCAGAGTGCAGCTTCACAGGTATACTGGCTTAAGAAGCTTGTTGACTTGAAGATGAAAGAAGGGACACCTATGTCCAATCATCTAAATGAATTCAACACAATCTACAGTCAGTTGTCAGCTCAAGGTGTCAATTTTGATGAACCTGTTAGAGCTATGTTCCTGTTGATCACATTGCCGGAAAGTTGGGACACTTTTCGCACAGCTTTGAGTAATTCTGCACCTCCAGATGGTTTGAACATAGCAGGTGTAGAAGGAAGTCTGCTTACTGAAGAAACCAATAGAAAGACAATGGACAAAGGCAAAGGAACAGCCTTAGTTGTCAGGGGAAGGACCAAAGAAAAGTACAAAGGTGGAAAGAGGAATCAGTCTCGTAGCAAGTCCCGCAGTGCTAAAGGCAAGAGTGACATAGAATGCTACCATTGTGGCAAGAAGGGTCACATGAAAAGAGACTGCAGAGAATGGAAAGCAGAAAAAGGCAAAGAGAAAGGTGAAGACCATGGTGAGAAGAACAAGTCCTCAGTGAAGAATTAAGAAATAAATGTGACAAACACTGTTGCAGAGGATGACAGTCTAGTGTCAGGAGACATCTACTTCTTGAAGAATACAATGGACTCAACTCTTCTTACAACATCTGATGGAAATGCACTAAGTGACTGGATTATAGACTCAGTGGCATCACTTCATGTGTCTCCAAACAAGGAGTGGTTTACTTCTTATGTGACCACTAAAGATCATGTTCGGCTAGGCAATGGGTAGACATGTGAGATCTTAGGTGTTGGAGATGTTCAATTGAAGTTTCAGAATGGCTCTTCTTTCACGCTGAAGAATGTAAGAGATGTTCCCGCAATTACAAAGAGCTTGATCAACACAGGTTTACTTGATGATGCTGGCTACGTCACCACTTTTGGACAGAACATGTGGAAGATATCCAAGGGTTCTATGACAGTAGCACATGGCGTAAAGTCTGGAGGACTTTACATGATTTATGTATCAAATGTCTCTAAAAATGTAATCAATGTAACCGAGCAGCCGAACGTTTCTTTGTGGCATAGCCGGTTAGGACATATGTCCAAGAAGGGAATGGAAATCTTGTCTCGTTCTGGTTATTTGCCTGGCTTGTCATTTAACGATTTTGAATTCTGTGAACATTGTCTGTATGGTAAGCAAACTCAGCAGCCACATAAGCATAGAAGCAGTAGAAGAGATACACAGTTGGCACTTGTTCATAGTGATGTGTGTGGACCTATGCCTAACCTATCTCTAGGGGGAGCTTCTTACTTTATGACATTTATAGATGATTACTCGAGGAAAGTATGGGTTTACTTTCTCAAGCACAAGGATTAAGCGTTTAGTGTTTTCAAAACGTTTGTGACACTTGTGGAGAATCAGAGTGGCAAGAAGCTTAAATGCTTACGCACTGACAATGGTGGAGAGTATGTTTCAAAGGCCTTTCAGGACTTTTGTGAGTCAAAAGGTATAAAACGTGAACTTACTGCTCCTTACAATCCTCCTCAAAATGGTGTTGCTGAGAGGATGAATAGGACCATACAAGAGAAGGTCAGAAGTATGTTGTCTAATGCACATCTGCCAAATGGGTTTTGGGCTGAAGCTGTATCAACAGCTGTTCATCTTGTAAATAGATCTCCTAGCAAGGTTTTGAAGAAGGATTCAGTGCCAGAGATGGTATGGTAAGGCAAAATGCCCTCATACAAGCATCTCAGAGTCTTTGGCTGTGAGGCATATACTCACGTTCCAAAGGAATTTAGGAACAAACTTGAGCTAAAGAGTAGAAAGTGCATCTTTCTAGGCTATGGTAATTCTTGTGAGATGGGGTACAGACTTTGGGATCCTGAATCCCAAAAGGTTGTCCGCAGCAATGATGTTCACTTTAATGAATCCTAATATCAGTCTAAACCAGAGAGGGTTGAGGAGATTAGAAGAGTTGTCTTCCAAGAAATGGACCTGCACGTGCAAGACAAAATGTCAGGGCTCAAGAGGAGCAAGGACTTTGATGAAGTCTTCTCTCCGGTGGTCAAGATGACTACATTGAGATGCTTTCTTGCATTGGTTGCCGTATTAGATTTGGTGTTGCACCAAATGGATGTGAAGACAGCGTTCTTGCATGGTGATTTAGATGTGGAAATTTACATGCAGCAGCCAAAAGGGTTTGTTGAGAAAGGCAAGGAAGATTGGGTATGCCAGTTGTTAAAGAGTCTTTATGGCTTAAAACAATCACCGAGGGCATGGTACCATAAATTCCACAAGTTTATGCTTTCTCAAGGCTACAAACGTAGTGAGTTTGATCACTGTCTATATACAAAGAAGGCTAAGGATGGCAGTTGGCTGATCCTTATTTTGTATGTGGATGACATGTTGATTGCTGGCAAGCACTTGGAAGAAATTTCAGCTTTGAAGTCAAAGATGGCAAAATCGTTTGACATGAAAGACATTGGTGAGGCAAGTCATATACTTGGTATGCGCATTGAGAGAGACAGATCAAAGAAGTTGATTTGGTTATCTCAAACAGAGTATATTGACAAGGTTTTGCAACGTTTCAATATGGAGAAGGGAAAGGCACTGAGTGTTCCATTGCCACCATATGTGAAACTTAGCAAACAAGATTGTCCTGTGTCTGAGGAAGAACAGGTTGAAATGGATAAGATTCCATATGCGTCTGCAGTGGGTAGTTTGATGTATGCAATGATTGCTACTCGCCCATACATTGCATTTGCAGTGGGAGTAGTAAGTCGATACATGTCAAACCCAGGCAAGAAACATTGGGAGGCAGTGAAAGGAATATTGAGATACCTGAAAGCTACAAAGAGTATGCGTATATGCTATGGGAGTCAAGAGCTAAGTGTAAAGGGTTTTACAGACTCACATTATGCAAGTGACTTAGACAACCGATGGTCTACGTCAGGGTATGTCTTTACATTGGCTGGTGGAGCAGTATCATGGCGTTCTAGATTGCAAGATTGTGTTACTCAGTCTACTACAGAGGCTGCATATGTTGCAACATCAGAGGCATGCAAAGAATCAATTTGGCTTAATCGACTAGTAACAGATTTGGGAATCAAAGAAGAGATGCCTGTGTTATATTGTGATAGTCAAAGTGCTATACAATTGGCTCGCAATCCAGTTTATCACTCAAAGACAAAGCATGTGGATGTGAAGTATCATTTCATTAGGGAAATGCTCGAGGATAAGCAACTTCAGCTTGTCAAAGTTCACACCACAGAAAATCCTTCTGATCTACTTACAAAAGGACTTCCCTCAGAGAGCTTTGCGCATTTTCGCAAGCAGTTAGGTGTAGGGTAGTACATCACTTCTCTACATCTCTTGTATATTAGCTTGTATAGTAGCTTCTCTCACACTTAAAGTACCACATTGGACTTTAAGTGGGAGGTTGTTGGGGTATAAAGCCCAATGTGGTCGCCCAAGTAAGTGGGCGGGCCGCCAGGTATGTACACATATTCTTTTGTAAAAACCTAATAAGAACTTACTATGCTCTACACATTACAGTAGAGCGAGTTCACCATATCGTCGTGCTCTTCTTCTCGCACTCTCTCTCGTGTCGCACTTCCGCTCGTGCTCCTTCAGGGAATCTAGATTTTCTTTGGATTTTACCGCATCTTTGACTTCTAAACCTAAACCTTTCTAATTGCCTTAGTTGAACGTGACGGTGTAGGTTTAGGGTTTTCCAAAAGAGACTAAATTTCCCATAAGTGATCTGTTTTGGTGCTTATGGAGTGATGAATGATGTGTCATTTAATTTGAGTTGTAAGTTTCATCCTGCCAATTTGGTGTTCCTTTGTACGTGCACATTCAAGGCACTCCAAGAATCACTGCTTCATTAAGATCGATGAGGGAAGTTGCGGCCATTGAAATTGATTGATAAATTGGCTTGACCTACCTGAGCTATGTCCCTTGATTAGCTTCCTTGAGCTCAATTTTTAGTTTGGTGTTAGAGGTTCCATTGCCATTTTCAAGAATGTCGAGTATTTTATGACATTGGCTCGTGCTCCAATGTCCACTACTGCTCGTTCGGTGGAACCATCAGGAAGTTGAAGGATACTTTGTACATCCATGCCACCAAGCCATGTAGGTTTCGTTTGAATTGATGTGATTGGAGGAGGATGGGGACCTTTGAATTTTGGCCAAGTTCCCCTATGGTTTGTTTGTTGCTTCTGCTTCAATATCGTCAACTTGGCTTCCTCCTTGGCCTGTGCTTGAATAGCACTGGCTTGATTTTTCCTCTCAGCTGTTGCATGAATTGTTTCCAACTCCTCTTGTGTCAAAGGGAGATTGTACTTTTTTACCCTACATCCACTTATCCAATTAGGCATCTCCTCACTTGCCAATGTCACAAGTTTGATGGCACCATTGTGTGATATATCTTGGATCACAAAAGGCCCCATCCCTCACTTTTTGAGTTTTTTGGAGTGTTGCTTTATGGTACAAACCAATACATAATCCACTTTCTAAAACTCCTTGCTTATTATATGTGGGTCATGGAAAGCCTTCATTGGTCATTTTTGTGCTTATATTTAGCCAGTAGACACCAAGTCTCATCAGCCTTTGGAATGTTTGCGCTTTCGCATTATGAAACCCTGTGTTTTGTATATGGGCTTGTCTCAGGTATTGCTCGTGCTCATTTGGCTCTACACATAGTCTCAACATATTGTCATTACCCTTCTTGTATAATCGTCCAACTAAAATCTAGAGAGTTCTAGTCTGATAAATGATTGATGGTTGTCTTTCTACTTGTAAAATGATCCTATGTGAGTAGAGGAATGGCTTCTTCACTCCACCTTGGAACCATTTCAACATTGAACAGATAAGAATCTGGGAGGTCATCACATCAACACCTACGAGTGCTTCTCCATGGAGCAATCTCAATAGATGATCCGCTCTTTGGTGCATTGTACCTTTCTTGACCACCACTGTGAAATCAAACTCAAGCAATATGATAAACCATCAAACAATCCTTCCCTATTGCAAGGTTTGTTTACCAAGTACAATAGTGCTTAATGGTTGACGAAGAAAACAAACTTGTTCATGAGAAGGTAATATCTAAACTTTTTGACATCAAAGATCATTCTTGGGCCTTCTCTTTTTGTAATGGTATAGTTTTTCTTTGCACTGTTAAGTTGCCTACTGGAGTAACAAATGGGAAAGTCCATATTTTTCTCTCTAGGTTGAGCTAATATGCATCATATGACATAGGCTGAGGCATCCACATGGACATGGAATATCAGGGGTTATCAAAATTGGAGCAGAGATTAATCCTTGTCCCAATTTTTGAAAAGCTTTCTCGCATTCTTCCATCCACTCAAACTTAGTGACAAGCTCATAAAGAGTTTTAGCTATAACAACATACATGTATATGAAACACCTCTAATATCCGCAATGACCCATAAAGGCTTGTATCTCCTTTACTTTGGTTGGTCTTGGGAGTGCAGAGGGCACCTATATTTTATCTCCTTTACTTTGGTTGGTCTTGGGAGTGTGGAAAGCACCTATATTTTATCTAGATAAGTGGAAATTCCATTTTTGGACACAATGTTTCCCAAGATTTTACCTTCACTTATTTGCATGTTTTCAATAAGACCAGTGGCTTGGGCTACCTTGTGATCTACCATCCCTATTTTGAATGGACCTGGCTTCATCTCGGTTATTCCTAGCTTTTGTCGAAGATGCTCATCAAGAATATTCACTCCTGCTCCCCCATCTAGAATAACACCAGATAGCAGTTCCCATTGTTTTTGGAGCTTATAGTCTATTTGGATTACTGGAACCTCATAATCTTTGATAGATGCCAAATCCAATGTTCTGGCCTCAGCTTCAACTTTCCTCTTTTGTCTAATAAAGTTGGTTGCCTCAGGCAATGTGCATCGAATGTCATCCAACTCTACAATTAGTTTTTGAATCCGATCACGGACCTTGACATACATCTCATCCTGCTCATTGCCCGAGCTCCCACTGTCCAAACCAAACGACTTCTCCTGAGAACCTTCACAGTTCCTCTCCATTGGTTTTCTTATGGTTACTTGTTGGCTTTGTGAGATGAATCCACATGATTCTTCCCCAGTCCAGTATTTCCAGCCTCGGCCAAGTCTGCTCTGGCTTGCCTTGATTCTTCTCTCAAACTCTATAATGCAGCAATCATAGACTCTTCTAGTCCATCTGGTGCCTTCTTCGATTTTGGGTCTGAAGGCTGAATTGGTATTTTGTGAATGGTCCATGCGTTTGGATTTTCTAGTTGGTCTGACAACTTTTTTGATAGATTTTTAGTGATTTTTGCTTCAAGCTCCCTATGTTCTTTCCATTCATCTACTACCTTTTCTTTACCGTTAGCCTTCCACACTTTCCTCTACTGTTCCCACTTTTTAGCCTCAGCAGTTTGGCTATCTTCTTTAGTAGGGATTTCTTCAATAACTACTCCTATGCTTCTTGTGACTACTCTTACGGTTACTAGCTCTAGCAGTTTCTAGTCAGTTACTTTTGGCTTTGGTAAATCTAGACAATGAGCTGCAAAGTGGCCATACTTCCCACAAATGTAGTAGTTCATGTTTCTCTTAGAAAAATCTCCCCTGCCTCTACCCTTTTCAATTCCATTATGATAACATTCCCTTCCTCCTCCAGTGCTTGTAGTAGCTTCGTTTTCCCTACTCCCAATGGCTCCATCTGCCTTGGGCATTTTTGGATTCATAAGAGCAATCATTGACATGTCCTTTCCTTTCGTGAAGTGATGAATCCAAATTCCACAACTGTTCCAGACATGACCAAAGGCTTTGAAATATGTACATTGGGAACACTCACTCGACATATGGTCCTTTAATCTACACTTAGAACACCATATTTTTGTTTTCCTCACTGAGGTTCTTGTTTTGGCTATCTTGGCAATTTGCTTATACATTTCTTCAATCTTCATGGTCCAAGCTCCTTTCTTAGTTTTACTTTTTTCCTTTGGTTCACTTTCAGAAGAACTAGAGCTGGATCTGGATTCTGAACTTTCTTCAGTAGATGATTCATCGTCACTGGACTGCCTTCTTCTATGCCCCTTTTCCTTTTTTGCATGCTATTCCAACTTCAGTGCTCTCTGTACAAGGTCATTGAATTTCCTTATTGGTGCTGGTACTTCTTGCTCTCACAGCTTCCTACTCTTAAAGCCATTCAAGAACCAAGCTCTCATTCTTTTCTCTGAGGGAGGTTCTTGTAGTTGTCTGATTAGTTCTTTTATCTTTTCCACATAACTTCTAACTGGTAGCTTGCCTTGTTTGATCTTATCTAGCTCACATAAAATATTTTCATCTCCCCTATTGTCTGAGTATTCTAGTTTGAAAGCTTTAATGAGCTTGTGATATGATTTGATTTGGTAGGGTGGGTGATGGTAATACCATTTCCTAGCTTTGTCCTTCCGTGTTTGCGGAAAGTATTCCCCCATTTCTATGGATTTCAATTCAGCAAACTACTCAAAAGCTTGTATGTGAACAACAGGGTCATCCTTCTTTCCTCCTTTGAATATAGGAAAGGAAATTTTCAAATCAGTAGAATGTTACTTGGTCTTGCTGATTTTGGTTTTACATACTAGTTTCTTCCCTCTTGGCTTCTTCTTGTCGTAATGGTCAGTGTTAGCCTCACAGTCCTCTATTTCCATCTCTATCACTATCTCTTCGATTGCTTTCTTGGTTCCCTTGTGTGTTGAGTTATGAGTCTTTTGGCTCCTATCACTCTCATCAGTCTGCCTTTGACTTTTGGATCCCTGAGTCCTATTCTGTCTAGCCACTCTATTAGCTCGTCGATGCCTGGAATGACTTGAATGCTACGAATCCCTTGATTCCTTAGTAGTACCCCCTTCTGGAGCAACCTCACTTTCATTCCCAGGTTGTGGATTAGTTTTTGAGCCTACTTCAGTCTCTTCTAGAATTGGACTAACCCTTTCTTGATTTTTTGTAAAGCGAGTTGCTGGCCTTCGACATCTAATATTTCATATGGGTGGCATTGTGGACATCCCTAATACGAGCTAGGAGATAGTGCGCATGTCTCAAAGCTTTTAGCTCAAACCACCATGATCGCCAAAATGGAATGAGTTGGATGCGCTCAAACCGCTATTCCAGGTTGGTATTTAGACTTTTCACCTCATACTAGAGAGACCAATGGAAAAAATTCACGGAGAATTCTTTCTATGAATGAAAGACCTACTTGTAATAGTGCTTTTGTGATCATGTGATGGATGGGCTTATTGACTTCTTTAAAAAAATCTATCTTTACTGTATCTTTTAACAAGTTCATCGTATATTAAGGTTTGGGTTCTTGTCTTGAGTCCTTCCTTCTATGATTTCACTTGACAAACACACCTAAATTCGTTCTTGGCTTCCTATGTCTGGATAACAAATTAACCCTCTAGAATCCATCCTCCCAGTAAACCATTTGGTAAATGCACCTTTTCAAGGTAGTACTATGATACTAGAAAATAGTATTCCAATCATATCAAACCAAGAATATATTTCAAGTATTTGAAAGCAGCATGTAAATTGCTGCATACCCTTGCAAGAGTGCATTTATCAGGTCCTTCCCACCTTTTTCCTTGTTTAAAATAATTTACTTCCTTTTTCCTTTAGTATTATTAAAGTTATTTAGTTATCTTTCAAGCAGTCACATATACTTCTCTAGGCATATCCCTATCCTCATCCAAGGGCTCGGGTATCATGTCTTCTCCGCCAGGTGTGGAGGTGGCACCTTTACACAATTTCCAATTCTTATTTTTCTTTATTTTGTTTGGGCTAAATTTCTCAAAATAAAGAGCTAGTTTCCTATGCATTGTTTATGCCCATGTTTCCATGGTGTAAACTGAAAGTGTCTAGACTGGTGCCCAAAAGAATTGAATTACTTGACTATACATATAAATCTTTGGTATTATGTTGTATAAAAGCACCAAATTTGGTACTATGGATTCTCTAAGGTACTATGAAGGCACACTAAAAGCACCTTGCATAGTACCAAAATGGATCAATAGTTTGCAGTTGGGTACTTTTTTGTAAACTACATAGTACCAAATTGGATCCATAGTGTCAAACTGGTTTCTTTTTACAATACAAAATATCACCAAAATTGGTATTATACATCCCCAGTTTGTACTTTGTAGGATACACTAAAAGCACAAAATTTGTTTCCAAAGCCCAATTTGGTATTCTACTACCAAGTGTGAGTGGTGCCCAGAAGTCCCAAATTAGGACTGAGGATCCCTAAGACCGTACTATGTGTAAGGGCCTTCTCCTAGCCCTTACTCAAGCCAACACACCTAAGCCATCGACTTAAAAGAAGAAAACAAAAAAACTAATAATAATAATAATAATTTGGGGTCAATCCAAGCCCTCTAGTCTAGATGAAGCTAATTACTTGTGTGTGCATGTAAAGATTCATTCAGAAGGAAAAAAGATAGCCATGGAAGCCGCAGAGAGGGGGGAGAGAGAGAGATCTCACTTGCCTTCATTTAGATGATTTTACAAGTGTGTGTGTGTATGTGTGAAAACATCCTACGCTAGTATGCAGGAGGGAGCCTAATTTAGCTTGTATGAGAAATAAAGAAACGTGGCTTCTTTTTCTTCACTATGTCCAATTTTGGCATCCACAATTTGACTTGATCAATTTAAATCTTCTATGCATCCTCCTCAAGCCATGTGATAATCATAATTATCCATGAACCAAATTTGGTGCTTTTTTTGCACTTGATTGGGTTCTAAAATTTTATTTAGTGCCAAATTTGGTATTTTTGAACGAATTGGTGGTTTATTGTACCAACTTTGGTACTTTGAATTTCTTTGATGCTTCTCTCTTTTTTTTTCAGTAATATTTTTAGCTCTAACGTGGATCATGTTTTGTTTATAGGTGGAGCTTCACAAAAAATTCAAGAGCACATATCCTATAGTGAAGTTGTCACTTAAGTCCTTTGAGACAGTCGAGTCATTCTTTGTCCAAACATTAAAAGAGTGCTATACTTGTTATTGTATTTACTATATCCACATGATATACTTCAAGCATGCTTGCAATCAAATGCGCTCCCATAACAAGTTTGGGCATCATGCAAAAGAACATCCATGTACATGCTCCATTTGTGGTACACATGTGATGTAGGTCAGTGTTTTGCAAACCAAACAGTTTTTCAATACATAAGTAACTTGTTGGATTTTGCATTGTGTCCTCAACCTAAGGATCATGAATATCATGGAAAGGGATCCTTGCTTGGAGAAAGAGCCCTACATGTGGTGTAAGAAAGTTGTCCTTCTACCCAAAGAAGATTGCACATGTTAGTAGGGAGGTGTTTGTTAAGATATTTAAGGATGTGGATATTAGATATGTTAATGCCAAAGAAAATAGAAGAAGGTAAAGGACTTGGTCGTGGAAAGGATGAAAAGTGCAACTTTCATTCATCTTTCTAATCATCTAAACAGCTTTGTCAAGCATAACTTGTTGTTCAAGTGTCATGCACAACAATTTAAAGACTGCTTGTTGAAGCTTCCTAGAGGTGTTGTGGTTTTTGTTGTTGATTCTGCAAAGAATTACAGATTTGAAGTGAAAAATGAGATCCAATCCATGCATTGCTGGTCAACACAGGTAATAATACTGACACACATCTTTTATATCAAAAATTAAGTAGGAGCTGTTGAGAAGACTCTGCATTTTTACATATCATCCGATAAACTATGTGATATGCTCTCTGTTCAGCATTGTTTTATACTACATGACAATTGGATGAGACAACAAGGACATCATTTGCATTATCATTGGGTATAGTGAGATGGTGCTGCTTCACAGTTCAATGCACGAGGACCACATTATTTTGTAGCCAGGTTTTATTAATTGACACAATTGGATATGATGCACAACTTCTTTTCTTTAGGACATAAAAAATGAGAGCATGATGGTGCAGTTGCTATTATCAAGAGAACCCTAATGCACGAGGAGCTAGAACCCAATGGTTGGCTCATGAAGTATGCGATTGATGTGATCAATTTTTTAACGCCAGGTTTCAGGCAACAAGGAAATGGGGGAGTGCTAGCACAAAGAAGCTATTATGGTTGTTTTGACTAAATGATGTGCTACATTCTCCATTGTGCAACTATAAACCGATTGCAAGATCTTGCTCGTTCCATTGTGTTGATGGCTATTCAATGCACAATCCATGTGATGTGCATTTTTGGACGGTGTCATGCTTTTGTGATCCATGTGTGAATGGGTAGTGGATGAGATGCAATACCAAACACACATTGAAGAATGGAAACATGTCTCCATCAAGCCATTGATAGAGTCGGTACAAGGAGATAGTTACGAGGACGTGGATGATGGGGAGAACTACAATGATCTATTTTCCTCCCAAATGATTCAGGATCTATCCATGCTTATATATGAAGGAGACCCTGCGGTGTTGAGCCAATTACTGTCCATTCATTAGGAAAAATATGAACCCCAAAAGGGCCTTGTAAGGATCCCTAATTTTAAGAGATTAAGACTAAAAATGTGTGTGATTTAGGAGACAAAGCCATTGAATGAGAGTATTCTCATAGGATTTTTTAAAGGCTGTCATAGGCTTTTTGTAGGTTAAAATAGAGGCTAGGGAGGGAGGATAGGTATATTCTCTCTCTACCCAAAAGAGTGGTGGTCCTTATGACAATAACTACCCTCCTCCCCTTTCTTTTGCCACATCATCAAGGACGTCCATAGCCTCAGCCCAAAAAAACACTTTTTCCAAAAAAATTCAAAAAAACCTCACTTTTACTCAAAACTTCTCCCCAACCTATATGTGTACCCAAAAATCAATTTTGTCTCCCAAAATCTCACTCCTAGATTTGAAAAATATCAAACTTTCCACCTTTTTTTATTTCCCTCCAAAATCACTCCCCTCTCTCTCATTCCTCTCTCTCTCTCTTCTCTCTCCTACTTTTCAGCACACACTCTTCCTCCTTCCCTCTCTCACTCCTCTCCCTGTCTCTTCTCTCTCCTACTTTTCACCACACACTCTTCCTCCTTCCCTCTTCTTGTTGCAGGTCCACTTTATAGATTTATTGCATCTCTCCCCCCCATAGCTCTCCACTCCATAGCTCTCCTCTCTACTCCGTATCTCTCTGCAGCTCTCCACTCCATAGCTCTCCTCTCCACTTTGTAGCTCTCCTACAACTCTCCATCACATAGCTCTTCACTCCATAGCTCACCTCTCCACTCCGTGGCTCTTCTGCAACTCTTCCTTCTTGCTTGAGGCAAGCTTTATTCCCCTTGCCATGGAGCTAAGCGAAATTACAAACCTCCCATCCAAAAACAGATCATCAAGTTCAAAAATGGTTTCTCTACATGCTCGATTTCCAAAGGACTTCACACCCTCAAAGCGTCATTACTTGCAAACTGTACAACAACGCTGTGGTGCATGTCACACTAATGTGGACCTTTGGGTGCATGGTTTCCTCTACTTTTTTATCCATCCGTCTATGTGTATCCAACATTCAATAGCCTTGCTTCATTCATAAAATATGTAGGTAGTGAAGGAGTACGAGCGGAAGTGCGACGCAAGAGAGAGTGCGAGAAGAAGAGCACGACGATATGGTGAACTCGCTCTACTGTAATGTATAGAGCATAGTGAGTTCTTATTATGTTTTTACAAAAGAATATGTGTACATACCTGGCAGCTCGCCCACTTACCTGGGCGACCACATTGGGCTTTATACCCCAACAACCTCCCACTTAAAGTCCAATGTGGTACTTTAAGTGTGAGAGAAGCTACTATACAAGCTAATATACAAGAGATGTAGAGAAGTGATGTACTACCCTACACCTAACTGCTTGCGAAAATGCGCAAAGCTCTCTGAGGGAAGTCCTTTTGTAAGTAGATCAGCAGGATTTTCTGTGGTGTGAACTTTGACAAGCTGAAGTTGCTTATCCTCGAGCATTTCCATGATGAAATGATACTTCACATCCACATGCTTTGTCTTTGAGTGATAAACTGGATTCCGAGCCAATTGTATAGCACTTTGACTATCACAATATAACACAGGCATCTCTTCTTTGATTCCCAAATCTGTTACTAGTCGATTAAGCCAAATTGATTCTTTGCATGCCTCTGATGCTGCAACATATTCAGCCTCTGTAGTAGACTGAGTAACACAATCTTGTAATCTAGAACGCCATGATACTGCTCCACCAGCCAATGTAAAGACATACCCTGACGTAGACCTTCGGTTGCTCCTCTTGAGCCCTGACATTTTGTCTTGCACGTGCAGGTCCATCTTCTTGGAAGACAACTCTTCTAATCTCCTCAACCCTCTCTGGTTTAGAATGATATTTGGATTCATTAAAGTGAACATCTTTGCTGCGGATAACCTTTCTGGATTCGGGATCCCAAAGTCTATACCCCATTTCACCAAAATTACCATAGCCTAGAAAGATGCACTTTCTACTCTTTGGCTCAAGTTTGTTCCTAAATTCCTTTGCAACGTGATTATATGCCTCACAGCCAAAGACTCTGAGATGCTTGTATGAGGGCACCTTGCCTGACCATACCATCTCTGCCACTAAATCCTTCTGCAAAACCTTGCTAGGAGATCTATTTATAAGATGAACAGCTGTTGATACAGCTTCAGCCCAAAACCCATTTGGCAACTGTGCATTAGACAACATACTTCTGACCTTCTCTTGTATGGTCCTATTCATCCTCTCAGCAACACCATTTTGAGGAGGATTGTAAGGAGCAGTAAGTTCACGTTTTATACCTTTTGACTCACAAAAGTCCTGAAAGGCCTTTGAAACATACTCTCCACCATTGTCAGTGCGTAAGCATTTAAGCTTCTTGCCACTCTGATTCTCCACAAGTGTCACAAACGTTTTGAAAACACTAAACGCTTCATCCTTGTGCTTGAGAAAGTAAACCCATACTTTCCTCTCATCTATAAATGTCATAAAGTAAGAAGCTCCCCCTAGAGATAGGTTAGGCATAGGTCCACACAAATCACTATGAACAAGTGCCAATTGTGTATCTCTTCTACTGCTTCTATGCTTATGTTGCTGCTATGTTTGCTTACCATACAGACAATGTTAACAGAATTCAAAATCATTAAATGACAAGCCAGGCAAATAACCAAAACGAGACAAGATTTCCATTCCCTTCTTGGACATATGTCCTAACCGGCGATGCCACGAAGAAATGTTCGGCTGCTCGGTTACATTGATTACATTTTTAGAGACATTTGATACATAAATCATGTAAAGTCCTCCAGACTTTACTCCATGTGCTACTGTCATAGAACCCTTGGATATCTTCCACATGTTCTGTCCAAAAGTGGTGACATAGCCAACATCATCAAGTAAACCTGTGCCGATCAAGCTCTTTGTAATTGCGGGAACATGTCTCACATTCTTCAGCGTGAAAGAAGAGCCATTCTGAAACTTCAATTGAACATCTCCAACACCTAAGATCTCACATGTCTGTCCATTGCCTAGCCGAACATGATCTTTAGTGGTCACATAAGAGGTAAACCACTCCTTGTTTGGAGACACATGAAGTGATGCCCCCGAGTCTATAATCCAGTCACTCAGTGCATTTCCATCAGGTGCTGTAAGAAGAGCTGAGTCCATTGTATTCTTCAAGAAGTAGATGTCTCCTGACACTAGACTGTCATCCTCTGCAACAGTGTTTGTCACATTTATTTCTTGAATCTTCACTGAGGACTTGTTCTTCTTACCATGGTCTTCAGCTTTCTCTTTGCCTTTTTCTGCTTTCCATTCTCTGTAGTCTCTTTTCATGTGACCCTTCTTGCCACAATGGTAGCATTCTATGTCACTGTTGCCTTTAGCACTGCGGGACTTGCTATGAGACCGATTCCTCTTTCCACCTTTGTACTTTTCTTTGGTCCTTTCCCTCACAACTAAGGCTGTTCCTTTGCCTTTGTCCATTGTCTTTCTATTGGTTTCTTCAATAAGCATAATTCCTTCTACACCTGCTATGTTCAAACCATTTGGAGGTCCAAAATTACTCAAAGCTGTGCGAAAAGGGTTCCAACTTTCCGGCAATGTGATCAACAGGAACATAGCTCTAACAGGTTCATCAAACTTGACACCTTGAGCTGACAACTGACTGTAGATTGTGTTGAATTCATTTAGATGATTGGACATAGGTGTTCCTTATTTCATCTTCAAGTCAACAAGCTTCTTAAGCCAGTATACCAGGAATTTGGGCCGTGTCTCCGCTTGTCGAATCTCACTCCAATCTGAGCAGGTGACTCTGGCTACCTGCAAATGCTGCCCCGAGCCTCAATCTGAGCTCTGATACCAGTTGAAGGAGTACGAGCGGAAGTGCGACGCGAGAGAGAGTGCGAGAAGAAGAGCACGACGATATAGTTAACTCGCTCTACTGTAATGTATAGAGCATAGTGAGTTCTTATTAGGTTTTTACAAAAGAGTATGTGTACATACCTGGCGGCCCACCCACTTACCTGGGCGAACACATTGGGATTTATACCCGAACAGGTAAAGGGGAGCAAGGTCTTCTTGGGTACTGCAAGTGATTGTTGTCTATTGGAGCTGATAGTGCAGAATGGTCTTTGCATTGACGGACGCAAAGCGGACCTTGAACCCCGACGGCCTTTAAAACGCCAGAGGCTGAATTGCGCACCTCGAGCCTGCCACGGTAAATTGAATAGGGGGCACCACCTAGCTTTGAGTGGCTAGGACGCAACACCACGATGATATGAACACCGCAAACCTACACACCGAGAGAGAGAGAGAGAGAGAGAGAGAGAGAGAGAGAGAGAGAGAGAGAGAGAGAGAGAGAGAGAGAGAGAGAGAGAGAGATTTGCAAATGATGAAAACCCTCGAGGGTGTGAGGGTGAATTATTTCTGCAATATTTACAAAGCGGCATGCCGTGGTGGTAGAGGGGTAGGGAGAGGAGGTGGTGGAACCTACTTGCTGCGTTCTCTAAGATAACTCAATGATTGTGAATACTTACTACCACGAGCGTGCATACGTGTGTGTGTATCGACCATTGGAGTCGAGAGATGGATGTGGTTCCCTTCACATGGTGCAATTCCCAAGGCAAACCCAACATACACGTCCCCTCCCCGTGATGGTGATAGTGTCAATCCCTCCCACTACACTCTACCAAATGCTTGGCTCCTCATGAATTGCCCCCCCCAATAGTGATCTCTCAGTGCCAATTTATAGGTGTTGGCTGCTTGGATTATGGTAATCCCAGTGTGGTTAGGTAAGCTTAATTGGGGAGACAAAGCAAGTGGTGGGCCCGGTGTGGTTGACCCTTGCTTTGTTTTGGGAGGTTATTAAAAGATGGGAATCTCTAGGTGGGCCTTTGTGACCATCACCTAGAGAGAGGATATTTACAAAAAAAAAGGAAATTTACAATGGCTTGGGTAAACACTGAAGATAATGATGAAAATAACCTATAAATTACTAGGACGGCGTCGTGGTTGCGTGTTGCCGGCGAATGGTGTGCTGTCGGTGCGTCGATGTCGAGCGTACTTCTTTTCGGAGTCGGCCGGGGCATGCCTTTGGCGCATTTTCTCTTTTTGTTGTTGGCGGCGCGTGCTTTGGATCCTTCTTCTTTATTCGTCGATGTCGTAGTCGTTTTTTCCTTTGTTGTATTTGTGGTGCGGTGCGTATATGCGTGTGTGTGTGTGTGTGTGTATTCGTACATGAGGATGGGTGTGTGTGTTTTGTATAGGTATGTGTGTGCGCAAAAACGTGCGTGGGAAGGGGCTTTAAATATATATATATATATACTTTTTTAAATGATTGACGGCCGGCAGTCTGTCAAATTACGCAGGGAGGATGGGGGGGGATGATGGGGTAGATTGCAAGAGCGTGAGTGTCTGTGCGGTGTGTGTGTGTGTGTGTGTGTGTGCGTATGGGGTGTGTGTGTATTGTGTGTTGCGGTGCGTGAGCGCCGGGGTGGGAAAGAGCGCAGCCCTGCGGACTGAGCGCACAACGCCGAAGGGAAGAGGGGGGGGGGGGGGGGGGTGGTTTCCATGCGGCTCACACCGAGGGAGCACGAGAGAGGGGTTGGGGGGGGGGGGGGGGTATGTAGGGAGAATGAGGGGGGGAGAGAGAGAGAGAGAGAGAGAGAGAGAGAGAGAGAGAGAGAGAGAGAGAGAGAGAGAGAGAGAGAGAGAGAGAGAGAGAGAGAGAGAGAGAGAGAGAGAGAGGGTGTCATTTATCCAATGCCCATCGGGCAGGAGGGGAAAAAGTAGCTAGGGGGGGTAATGAGAGTGGGGGGGGGGGGGGGGGGGGGGGGGGGGGGAAGTAAGCTTTTTTTTTTTTCCTTTGATTTTTGAAAGTCGGCCATCATTAGCCCTCTCCCTTTGGCTGGAGGCATTCATGCTTCTAACCCTTCTTTTTCTTCTTCAGCTATAGA
The DNA here is from genome assembly GCF_014529385.1 of Adiantum capillus-veneris. Classification (NCBI taxonomy): domain Eukaryota; kingdom Viridiplantae; phylum Streptophyta; class Polypodiopsida; order Polypodiales; family Pteridaceae; genus Adiantum; species Adiantum capillus-veneris. The sequence continues at coordinate 60,433,082 of NC_140951.1, read as the reverse complement.
GTTAGAGGGTTCTCCCTCTTCTGGAATGTCTAGCACGAATTCTGGGTCAAACCTAAGAAAATACTTTTTCAGTCTCCATCCATTGACCCTAGTCTTGTGAATTCTCCCATCTGCTTCCATCAGCATATAGCTGCCGTTGTCATAGCGTTTTTTGATGATGAATGGCCCTTCCCATCTGGGTTGAAATTTCTTATCCTTTCTAGTGTCAAATCTGTTGTCATATCACAATACTAACATGCCTTTTTCCAGTCCTTTTTCTTTAAGCCCTTGGTTGAAAGTGAGCCGACGTCATTCTACCTGTGCTGCATAGTGATTGATTGCTTCTTCCCTATCTAGTTGGAGTCTCTCCAGATCGAAGATGTGGTTTCGGAGGTTTACAATTGGACAATGTGTCTGGCTAGCCAAGAGTCGTAAGCTGGCTATTTGTACCTCAATGGGTAGAATTGCCTCCTTCCCATAAACTAGATGGAAAGGAGTGAAACCTAGTGATGTTCGGAACGTTGTTCTGTAGGCCCAAAGAGCTGCCATGAGATGTTTATCGCAGTCCCCTGTGTGGTTGTTCACCTGTTTTGTGATGATTTTGCAAATCATTCCATTTACCTTATCTACTAGAACATTGCATTGTGGATAGTATGGTGTGGAATGCCTACGTGTGATGCCTAACTTCTTCATCAGTTCTCCCACCAAATCATCTCTGAATCCTGGTCCTCTATCTGATATTATCTCAAGAGGAGTGCCAAAATGGCAAACGATATGCTCAAAAATGAACTTTGCCACCTCTTGGGCTGTAATGCGGGTGGTGGACGTTGCTTCTGCCCATCGAGTCATGTAGTCTACACCCACTATGATGTACAATTTACCTAATTGAGTCCTTGGTAAAGGACCGATTGCATCTATTCCCCATTTTTTAAAAGGACCATATGAAATGATAGGGGTTTGTGGCTCGTAGGTTAACGTGCGATCAATGGCCACTTGACAAGCCTTACATGTTTTACACCAATGGCGTACATCTCTATTCAAACTAGGCAAAAAGTATCCTGCCTGTAGAATCTTCCTACTCGTGATATCTAGAGCAAAATGACCGCCGCAGACGCCGTCATGGCAACTTGAAATTACCTATGTGATTTCACTGGAGGTTGGCACCCGCCTGAGAATTTGATCTTTGCCCTTACAATACAAGTGGTTGTCTATAAGGCGGTACCTAGTGATTTCATTGGAGGTTGGCACCCGCCTGAGAATTTGATCTTTGCCCTTACAATACAAGTGGTTGTCTATAAGGCTCTACCTAGTAGCCTTCCTTACCAGCCATTGTTTTTGGCCTTTGGTGTGTCCTGCTGAACATTCTCCTGTATCTAGAAAACTAATGATATCATGCATAGCATCACTACCTTGGAAGAGGGGTAGTTTTAACTTGATTGCTCCTTTGGGAACGTCTTGTATTCTTTCTTTAGCTAGTGTGTCTGCCTCTTTATTTTCTGCTTTGGGGACATGGAAGATTTTCACTGCTTCAAACTTCTTTAGAAGGTCCTTAACTTGGCAAAGTTGACCAAGTAAAACTTATTTTTTGCACTCCCAGGTGCCATTTATTTGCCTTATCAAAAGCAAAGCGTCGCCGAACACATTCACGCGCTGAATTCTTTGTGAAATACATTGTTCCAACCCAAGGATTAGGGCTGCATATTCTGCTTCATTGTTGGAGTGGGAGTGTAATAACTGCCCCATAGAGAATACTCTTTCTTGCTCTTCATTGAAAATGACCATGCCTGCTGCAGACTGATCCATTGTTCTCTTGTATGCTCTGTCAAAGAAAAGAGAGTGAGCTCTCTTTAGCTTAGGACTTTCTATCGCTGGTGTTCCTTCCTTTGCCTCCATGTTGACCTTCAGCTTCTTCTCATAATGGCGATGAGTGAGAATTCCTTCTAAACTAGCCCTGGTGGAATTTTCTACTTGCATGGTGTAGTCAAACTCTTGTAGTCTAATTAACCACTTTGAGATCCTAGATGAGACATCCATGTGTCGCATTACATATGGGAAAACCTCCTCCATTGTCAGGATTACAAAGGGTCTAAGCAGGAGATAGGAGTGGAACTTTGTGGTAGCAAACATTAGTGCTAGAACCATATGTTCTACTTCAGTAAATCCTTTTTCTGATGGGGTCATGACCCGACTAGAGAACTAAATAGGGCGCATGAAAGAAGTTTTGGGATCCTTTTGCATTAGCATTGCTCCTAGTGTATCATGAAAAGCAAAAAACCCAAGGCATACAAAATAAGCACACACATCAAAATTGAATCACTGTGGAAAGACTTTGGGGGGTCAAAGAAAAGGTAATCAGTCAGGCGATGATTTCATGAGAAATTCCTTTTATCGTAGCTTAACTACAAGGCCTTCTAGGTATAGCCTCTAGTCAGCCCTCTAACATGAAATACTTGGCTCTCGCGATTAAACAACTTAATTGACCAGAGAAAATAAAGAAGCTTACCCATGGTATTAATATGAGATCTCTAGTGCCTTTCGGCCGTTAAATTAGCGACCCAGACTTGTTTAATTTTTTACCCTTACATCTGTTTATGCATTTTATTGTATTGCAATTTCATGTTTATTGCTGACCAATTGCTTAAAATTCTGTTACCAATCAATTTGTCTGCCTAAAACTACATATGCTTTTTAATCGCTTATGAGAATGCAATTACTGTGCCAATGTTGTTTGATTTGGTAGTGACTGAAGAAGGCTAAGGACATTCATCTCAAATGCCTTCCACCTTGACGAACGAGCTTCAACTCAATAGATTCCGAGGACGGAATCTACATTAGGAAGGGGGGCATGTTAACCCTCACTGCTCACGGACACCCTATCACCTACGAAACGGACATTGTAACCTACGGCGGACGTTGTATTATTTACTTGTAGAGTCAGGTACCGGGCTTGTCGGTCCAATAGGAAAAGGGTAAGAGTGATCGTCGATGAGAGGCACACTCTAACAGGAACATTCAAGGGATTAGTTGGCTAAGCATGGGCGCCCAAGTGTGAATGGGACGAGCTCATATAAAAGTCAACTAAACCTAAAATTCACTCATTCTCTCATTTGTGCAATAGAAGAGTGCTCTTGCTCCATCTCCATCTCCATCTTCTTCTTCTTCACCTCCTTGTGTGTGTGTGTGTATGTGCGAGAGAGAGAGAGAGAGAGAGAGAGAGAGAGAGAGAGAGAGAGAGAGAGAGAGAGAGAGAGAGAGAGAGCGATCGAGCATTGCAGCGGCGGTGAGGTGGTTGAGCGCGGCGTAGCGGCGTCTCCTTCTTCTTCGCGATGAGGAATCCTCCACGAAGCAAGCGTAGAGTGGTGAGTGACGCACCATCGCCTTCTTTGAGCTTACTAGTTTAGGCTTGTTGTGTGCTTGGAGCCATTTGTGGTTCGCACATGGTGTATCGGCAAGTTCCTTGCATTGACTCGTGCGACATACGCGCACAGCTTATACAGTCCATGGCATAAAAATGCCAGATGCAACAATTTCATCATTGAAACTGAGATCATGTATTGTACATCTGTCATCCACAAATTTGACTACAAGACCAAGTCTAGCAAGTGTAGATACGAACAAAAGATTCTTCTTGATCCCAGGTACATATAGTGCATTAACAAGTGTGAAAGAACTGCCATTTGCAGCAATAAGCACAATCTTTCCAACTCTTTGAACTGGATAAGAGTCATTGTTGGCACAAGTAACTGAATTCCCATGAGGGACAGACTCAAGAGAGGTGAACAAATCACAATGTGAGGTAACGTGCTTTGTAGCACTAGTGTCAAAATACCACACATGTGAATCTACAGCAACTGACATGCATGCATCATGGACACCAGGATTATTGGTACACTCTACACTAAAAGCCCATTTTGCATCAACATCAGCATCACAATCTCCTTTCAAAGAAGACTCAACAATAGCTGTATTTGTAGTGGAACCAGCATTTGCAGTGGAACCACCCTCTTTCTTCTTAGCCTCCTTGGCCTTCAACTTAGGACACTACTTGATCAAGTGATCATTAGCTTTACAATAATGGAAATGCATCTTCTTTTTTCCCTTATCACCAGAATTTCCAGACGAATTGTTGCCAGCAGAAGCATTAGGAATAGGTGATTTTCCACTTGCAGAAGAACCATAAGAAGTGGCTAGATTGTTGTTACCACCCTCTCTTTGAGCAGCAATAAAGGCCTGTTCAATTGCACGCTATCTAGTCTCGTTTTTTGGAAAGTGACTCTTGCAACAGCAATGTGCACAATGCATCAAACTTGACAACTTCAGGATTTCCTTGGGTCATGAGTCTCCAAGTACTAGCAAATGTCTTGTAAGAGTCTGGCAAGGCATCAACAACAGTCTGCACAAGGGAATTGTTTGAAATGACTTCACCTGCAAAAATAAGTTCTGTTGATATCCTTGACACTAGCAAGGAAAGTGTCCATATCATCTTCCTCATGCATAATCTTCGACTCCAGCTCTTTACGCAGCAATGCAATTTTTGCTTTATTGGGACTTGCATAAAGACTAGCCAGAATCTCCCAAGTCCGTTTTGCATTGAATGAATGTGATGAGTAATGGTGAGCTTCACAGACAACACAATCAATGCATGAGTGTGCGCATCTTTTCCATATCAACGAGCTTGTTCTACCATATGCAAAATAGCTTTAACAGAAGCAATCCTTGTAGCAAGACCTGCAACATCCTTAACATTGCCTGTATCCTCAAAATTAGGATGTAGCACAATGTTCCAAACACCCTTCAACAAAAGAGCGTGTTGCATCATATAAGCCCACATAGGGTAATTGTCCCCATCCAATATTTTCTCAACAACAAACATCTTGAACACATCTTGTTGTTGTCAGCCATGGTAAAATCTGTACATGATGTGAAAACTGCCCAAAAACAGGATAAGCAAAGTGAAAAAAACACGTGCTATATAGCACAAACTATAGAAGACTGTAAGGGACCGTACCTATTATGCATAGAAAGAAAATGGCAAAAATTCTGCAGAAAATGATGAAATAGTATGTGCAGTACTGCTTGTAGTGGAAACGGAGGTTGAAATAATTCTGCTTTAGAAATATGAGCAGAGACCTGCGAACGCTCACCAAAGATCACAAAAATTGGAGAAAGTGAGTAGGTGTGTGCTGGAGCTGCTGGTGACTAAGCTCGGGAGGACGCAATCTGCTCTGATACCAATTGTTGGAATTAGGGTTGCAGGAAAAAACACACAACTTGGAGAAGACGAAGGAATCTCAAGGCACACAACAGAGAGTGTTCTACTTAGTGTGTGCATTGGAGAGATAGATAGCCCTAGAATGATGGGCGGTTATAAAATACACGGGGGAAAAACCTCCTAGTGAGGGAAAAAATACCCAGGGGATCCTAAGTGTGTTCACACACATCACTACCACATGTATATGGTAACAACAAACCATTTGGATTTAATTGAATACACCAAAAAAATTCACCAGTAATCTGGGACGCATAGCATTGCGGAAAACCTTCATGTTTCTGGGGCACACCATTATCCTTACATTCCATTGTGCCACCCTAAGGTCTCATTTAAAAGAAGCCTCAAATTTTACTTGAAGCTGGGGAGCCTAGCGCCCCAGGATAGTAGCTCTAGCTAAAATTTTATTTAGAATGTAGCCCAATGAGATTTCAGCCTATATTGAATGTAGCCTAATGAGATTACACATTGAGAATGCATGGATAAAGAATCATGGATTTTAGGTAATGAAACCACTATTTCTAGAGCCAAAGACATATTGATGCATTAATACTGAGTGATTAGCAATTTGATGAGATATTGCCATTGCATCGGAAAACAATAAAGAGAACACAGAAATGGACTTGGTTCAATTTTCAAGATGTGAAAAATCTTCGATCACTATTTATCGTCGTTGATCTTTGTGGACTTTACAACAAAGAAGATTATCCGTGGCTTCCTATTTATAGAAGATTATTCAAGGTACAAGTGCAGGATTCCTTTGAATATTTTGGAACTCATGGAGCCCTGGGAATCCTTGAGCATGTGCAAGATTCGTTGATTGTGCTCTGGGGCGCATAGCACCCTGGGAAAGCTTATGTAAGTTAACCTCTGGGTGCATAGCACCATTGGAAAGCTTGAGGAAGTTAATCTTGATGGTCAACTTTAATTTGGTGTGCATAGCACCCTGTGGATCCTTTAAATTTTATCAACACAATGCAGTTTTCAGCAGAGAGCTTTATAAGACAGCAATTGAACCAAACAAAATTCCCCCATTGAATTTAGCAATTCTTTGGGGTGCATAGCGCTTTGGAAAACATTTTGCAAGGATGCTACAAGAGTTAGATGATAACTCACAGGAATATGCAGCAAGGAGCTGTATTAAGAGACACCAATTGAACCCACCAATACTCTGGGGAGCATAGCGCTCTGAAAGACCTTCAACAAAACAATAAAATCTGGTGCAAGGGGTCAAAAAGATCCGGAGTATGATAAATTTAACAAATAAAACTAACACCTGGGGCGCAGGTGCTTGGGGAAGTTAATCTTAATGGTTAGCTTCAGTCTAGGGTGCATAGCGCCTTGGGGATCCTTTAATATTTTAACAACGCAATGCAGGTTTTAGCAGAGAACTAGTTTAAGGGGGAAATTTCTCAAGGACACTACAAGAGTTAAATGATTACTCACAGGAATATGCAGCAAGGAGCTGCATTAAGAGACGCATATTGAACCCACCAATATTCTGGGACGCCCAGCGCTCTGGAAGACCTTCATCGGAACAATAACCATTTGGATTTAATTAAATACACTAGCAAAGTTCACCTTTAATTTGGGACACATAGCACTCTAGAAAACCTTTAGAATGTCAAATACCAAATTGACTTTTTATATTACACTACTCTGGGTGATAAATAATTGTAGAAAATATTAAATACAATTGTTAATCACCTTGCTCTATAGGTAATTCCAAAAAAAATATGGTGATTTATTCAATTAGGTTTATTAAAATGTCAAATACCACATTCAATTTTTATAATATACTACTCTGAAGCACAGCACTATGAAAAACCATAAAACTCATAACAAGGTGATAAACAATTGTAGATTTTACTAATTACAATTGTTTATCACCTTGCTCTATAGGTAAAATCTTAATTTTATTAAACCTATAGGATAAAGTCTAGTGCAAGGGGTCAAAAAGAGCTGGACTATGATAAATTTTGCCAATACAATTTATGAAAAATGATTTTTTTGCAACACGTTGGGGTGCAAAGCGCCCTGGTGTGCCTCAAACTAGTGTGGCAAGGATGTGAAGAATGAGAGAAACCACAATAAATATTCAAGAAAATACAAGCAAATATTAAAAAATTGCAAGTTATTTGGATTCTTGTATGTTTATGAAATTTATTTTTCTTGAACAACGTTGAGATGCTCCTAAACACTCTGGGTTTGTAAAAGAACACTCTTCGGTGTCTTGCACCCTATTATGGTTACAAATTCAAATGCGACAATCTGGCCAACCCATCACCCTGATATGCTTAGAGATTAAAATACTTAGAGTTTCAACATTAAAGAACAATCAAATTCATATATATTTATCAAAATTCAAGATGCATAAATACAAATACACTAATTTGAGTTTAGTGCATAGAAATCACTAAGAAGATAGTGCTCTGTAGGTAATTCCAAAGAAAAAGGTCATATCATTCTATGTTTTTTGAGGTTTTAACATAGAAGGCTAGCCAAAACATCCCATGTGGCAAGAATATTTTGAGGGAGCCTATTAAATACATAGCATGAAAGTCAAGTTGTTTTGGTATTAAAGTGCCACTAGGAGAGACACTATGTAATTCTTCATCAATTTTGAAATAGAAACAAGAGTCCAATAAGTAAAAAGAGTGCTTATTATCATCCATGTATAAGAAAAGTTTAAGAATGAATAGCTTTAACCGGCTTCAAAAGAAAATTTCTAGTTTATATAGTAAATAGACAACATTTCTAGTTTAAAGGGGTTACTATCAAGAGGGGGGGACAAGATTTTAGAGTTCACCGCCACCTCATTGGACAAGGTCTCCCCTCTACTTATTTTGAGACATTGTTCCTCTTGCTCTATCACTCTCATCGACACGGATTTTTTTTGCTATGTCTCAATCTCTTTCTCTATCACTCTATCTCTCTCTCTAGCATATATTTTTTAATGTCTTTAATATGTTGTCAAGGACTTATTTCCCAACATTAGTAAGGAAAGGTAAGATCTAGTTGTTGTTGGCTATGTTGTTGTTGTTGGATCTATTGGATTGTCCTTGCACAACAATAAATGCCATCCTCACTTGTACCCAAGCCTCCACATGTCGTTTGAAGGCTGCACACTCCTATGGGATGAAAACCATGTTTCCCCCAAATTGTATTTGCATTGTTGGCTAGTGCCGCAACTTGCTCGATATCCCCTTGGGTTAGATGTGCGTTGAAATCAAGGTCTTGCATTGTGGCCTCATTAACTACACGGAGAGCCTCTGTGTAGTTGTATACACTGTGTGTTGTGCATACAACATTCATAGCATATACATTATTGAGAATGTAATTGCCATGCACATTATTGATGGGGTCAACACCGGGGGGGAGGGGGGGGCATGAGCACATGATCACATTGTTTGTAATTTCCGCTAGTCATGGTAAATATATGAATGAGATAAAACTAAAGGAATAATTTTAGAAAATAGATACTTAATTAGAGAAACTTGTGAATGAATGAATGAATGAAACTAGTGTTCTTTTAGCTACTTATAATAAACCCCAAGCGTCTTTACTTCAAAGGTCATTTGCACCATGTCCTCTATAATATTTTCACATAAAATATTACGAAGAAAAAAATCTTAGTAAAAGATTAACCACCATCGATTGACTTACCTTAAAAAATTAAACATAGTTACAAAAAAACAAAACATAATGGAAACCACATAGCACATGGTGCTCATCAAACATTAAAACATAGTATGACCAACCAATAAGTTTTGGTGTGTCATTACATAGAAAATAAGATCATTTGGAGTAATCAATACAAGTCATGATTTAGGCTCTTAGTGGCCGCAAATCCTGTGGGGGTTTTGCTATTGGGACATGTGCAGGTGGGGGCCCCATAGGCAATAAGGAAAATATTGGCCGATAGAGGGATTGACCATGGCTTGGTTGGCCAACCTTGAACTATAGCTGGTGGTCTAGTAGGAGGAGGAGCAGATGGCACGATCGACTCTTGCTGACTTCGTAAAGGAGATGGGATGGTTGTGACTATGCTCTATGTGATACCTTTCCCACATGAAGAGCCGATCCTAGACCATGAGAAAGCCGTTGCTACGGCTGAATACATGCCAAAAATAATTTCTTATCCCGGTCAATGTTGATGTAATGTTGTTGTAGATGCTCGCACTCCATTTCCAAGCCACCACAACTTGCAAGACAATCCAAAACTGCATCGGCCCCAACCTTTGTGAAGGTACCCAACAACCACATGTTTACAATAGCACAAACATTAGTAGACATTTCAGTGGCACATTAGCAGACTAGATCAATAGCAAAAACCGAGCATAAAAGTGTCCTCCTCAACTTACCAAGCAAAGAACTCAGTCTTTTCCACTCTACCTGAAATGGTGCTCCAAGGGCATCTAGTGTCCATGGAAAATCCTATAGCGGCTCTTGGATCATGTCACTATCAAACTCGAAGCCGTTGTTGCTAGCTGCCATAGCTCTTGCTTGGCGATGATATAGTGGAATCACTAGAAGGCCCTCAATTTTATGTGTGAACATGACCAGTAGTAAGGTATCGAGCTACAATATGGGTATTGTTTTAAACAAAAAACACACCAATATCTAACAACCATGAAATTCGTGGAGAAATGGTTGAGAACCTTACTAGACCTGTGAAGTCATCTATCATAGCGTATGTGTGGCACCATCCGGAGAAAAATGGTGCGAAGATGATAAAAATTGTGCAAGCGGGCCTCCTTGGTGATGAGTGCCAAGTGGTCTTCTCGGCACGCCAAGACTACTGCAATATCCGATAGTAAAAACTCTGCATCCAATGTGAACACAGTGGCAATGAGCTTGATAGAGAATGCATTCCATCAGGGTATGCCACCAATGCTGGCATCAAGTATGCAATGTGTGGGAAGGTTTGCCCACACAAGCCGCACCCCTCCAAGTCGTTGGTCAGGCTCCATTTTTCCGGAGTGAGAGAGAGACCCAATCGATTGTTGGATCACTTGAAGGCTCCTGAAATACAAAATACCAATCAAAAGAAGATTGAGTGAGTGCTTATCAAGTTTAAAATTGAAATTGGATGCCGGAGTGTCATAAACTCACTCAGAAGAGTTTTATGGATCCATGAGAGCCGTTTGTAGATGGTATACATCAACAAGTATTGCGAAATGTACTAAGACTACCCCAACACTTATAATTTCTTCCATTTTTGCATCAAAGTGAGTCGAAACTATGTCAATGTAAAATTAATCAAATATTAGGTACCAAAAAAAAATTATATGAAAAAAAGCATTTATTTGTGGTGGCTTTCTTACCTAGTAGAAGGGAGGCAAGTGGTTCAAGTGGCCATACAGAAGCTAGGTGGCGGCCCTCGCTTTGTCTAGTAGCAATAGATATGGTCCGCTTGGGACCCCGAGATCTCAAATCCTAGGAAGGACTAGATCTTTGTGATTCCAAGTGATGTTCGGAATCACCCTGCTCATAATATGGCCACCACCTCCATGCTCTCTCATTTCACTCTAAAACTCCTTCAAGTACTCTAAAATATCACTGATGATTGGTCGTCCACTTCTTAGTTAGTTTAGGTATGTCCACTATAGTTTTTGGGCTTCGACATCCCTTGGTAGCGTGCTAGGGGAAACGGCATAGGTGGGAGGCTAATTGATGGTGACACTTCTGCTTTTGTCCTTACCCTTAACCTTCTCGTGAAATGTTGCAAGTCCAAAAAAAAAGAGGACACTATAGAAAACCAAACACATTAGTTGAACAAGAAAAACATTACTTATCGTTGTATGCTTCAGCTTCATCTTCGGGAAATTCTCCATCCGCATAGTTCAAAAACCATGGATAGTTTCTCCACATTTCCTTATCGTGGAGCTTCTCTATCCAATTTTCAAGATAGAGACCGCTCTCCTCTCTCTCAGACTCCACCCACGCATCACTAGGATGCTTGAGGTATGGACTCCGAAGAACTATCTTAAGGGCGCCCAACCACCATCTAAAAATAACAAGAGAAATAACTCCATCATTCAGAGCACACAATTTTAATATTGCATCTTAATAAAACTATATAAATCAATACCTATATGGCAAGCGTCTGATAGTACATGAAAAATGCGACTGATCCTTGTTGTTGTGTGTGGCTCATATGGCTTGCTTCCACCGCACAAAAGCCTTGCCAAAGTGCTTTCATAAAAAAGCCTATAGTGCCTCGTCAAGAGACATGCCACGATCATGTGCGGCACGTGCATGTAGCTTCTTGAGTGTGGAGTTCTTGATCTCCATCTTCTCCACCACACTCAATACACCCTTGCACTCTTAAGTATTAGTAATGCAGAATTCTTAGATTAGACCCTGTACTCTAATTTTACTATGCTCACCTTACAAGCTGCCATCAATACACGTGCATTCTCAAACATTGTAAGAATGTATTCTCCTGTGTTGAAATAGATGCCTCCACCAACGACACATCACCTTTGGCCAATATATCAATCAGACAACATTTTTTGAAATTTATCATTGGATAACATTCTTAATAGATTAAGGAGAACAATTGCTACTTTCAAAACTAGATAGTTCTTACTCCGTGGGACTAATGCATGCTCGTGCAACCTCGGAGAATCTAAAGGGGGTCTTTTTGCAACCCTTCTCTCCCCAACCCGCAAAAGAGATGCATTTTTGGAGAAAATATGTGCCACTCTTAGGATTGGCTATGATCGATATCTCTAGCCCCTTGTGCACAAAAACGTTCTCGGTCTCTTTCACAACCAAATTGTAGCTTGCTTTGTAATCTTCTTCGTGCATGTGGTACTCTCTGCTCCCCTTGGCTGGAAAATTCTTTCTCTTTAGCGGATACATTGACTCAAACTATTCCTGCAATACAAATCACCAAATCAAATTGATTTCCAAGAAAAACCCCATGTATTTTCCTCCACAGTAGTTGCACTAGCAAAGACATAGGTAGTCTAAGCCGTTTTGAATGGTCATTGCCGTCCCACAAAGTGCCTTATTAGCTTTTTCTCTATCTTCTTCATTTAATTTTTCCAATAAGAAATGTAGGTTTGCAAGCACTAATTTTTGCATCATAAATATGTCGTGTGCAATGGTGTGAGGCTCATGGATTCATGTCACTCTGTTTTTTAATGTAACATTATCTTAATAATTAATAACTTCAAATACACCAATAGAAGTGTGAAAAAACTTACTTGTTTATCATGCCGAGCACCAATAGAAATTATGCCATCTCCGCAGGGTCACACTTCACAATTGTGCACTCAACCTTTGGTGTAGAGAATTTATATAGCCACTCTCATAATGCCCAATATTTCCACGCATGAAGCTGATGATTTCCGCCCATACAATGAACATTTTATCCTCATGTGATAGAGCTCTAGAATGTCTCTAATTTGGTCATCAAATGTGGCCAATATCATTAAATCTCTCCCATAAGTGCCACACCTATCGAATGGTATAGGATCTTGTCTGGGAAAAGCTTCAGACACAATGAAGCGAGCCATCGTGGGATGGTAACCTCTTTTGAATATAGAGGTTGTTAGTTCTACCACACAATCATCATTCGATTTAATGGCTTGGTTGGCCAAAAGACGACAAAGAGAAATGCAAGGCAATAAGTGATTGTATGGCACAACATGTGCATCAATCCAACCCGATGAGATGTGGCTATCAACCACAAATACAAAGAGATTGATAAGAGGATCATTACCCCTGTTTTCCACGAGGATGGTCGTTGATGTGACTGCACCCGTCAAAGGAGGCACTTGCACCGTCGTCATAACGGATGCTCCAACCATGGAACTGCTCTCTTGAGTAGTGTGCAGAGAAATTTCTTCTTGGGTGGTGGAAATCGTCATTTTTTCTTGACGGTTCACGTCTTTGGACTATTTTCTTGTTAAAATTGGCATTTCGTTTGTTAATTAGGGTGCTTATGGCTTCCGAAGAAAATATGAAAGTTGAAAGTAAGAGAAGAGGTTTGAATGTGAGGGAAGAAGGTTTGAGAGAAATGAAATGAGAGAGGTTGGGAGAAGAAGGTTTGAGAGAAATGAAATGAGAGAGGGTGGGAGGAGAAGGTTTGAAAAGGTGGGAGGTAATGAAATAAAAAGGGTTTGTTTTTCAAAGAAATAGAGATGAGTAACACTAAAGAGAGAGTGGGAGTGTGAAAGAAATAAAGAAGAGAGAGGGAGCTTTTATAGGAAAAAGGGAAGAGAGGGGGGGAGGAGAGAGGGATGCCATCAAAACTGGGGTGGGGGGTGGTGGTGTGCTGTCAACGGTGGTGGTTGAAGGGAGGGGCGATGTCAAAGGGGGCGACATAGGCGGGGTTAGGGCGGTACACGGGTGGGGATGGAGACATCGTCCCCAAGCCCGCATGGAATACAACGGGTCAGTAGTCCATGCCGCAGGTGTAGGATTCCCACGTGGAACGGGCTAGCACCTTTATGTACAATAAGGCCCACATAGGGCCGGTTCCCACTGATGGAAATGGGATCGTGCTAGCTATGGTGGATGAAAGAGAAACATTGTGCACACAAGTGAGTGTGTGTTGGCTAGATTATCACCCAAGCGAATTAGTTTCCAAGATCGATTAGCTTGGACTCATAAACAAGGTCTTGAGTTGTTGCTAAGCCATCACAGACTCACTATAAACAAGAGAGATGTAATGCAAAATAGACTTATGTTTATTCATTCATGAAATGAGTTTTAAGTAGCTCTACAGCCTTGCACCACTGGATGTGGGATAACTCCTTCTCTTTACTCCTTGACTCATACTCTAGGACAAAGCTCACAGTATATAGTTCTCCTCTTGAGGTTTGGACTAGGAAGAAACTGAAGAAACAAACATCTCTAGCACACTCCAATCCAGGAGCAAAGGAACATCTCTAATTAAGGAGACCATCCCCAATCTAGGAGACGAACTATCTCTAATCCAAGAGATACTCAAACACCTCCCCTCGAATAGATGTATAAACCTGAGACCAAGCTAGTCCAAGCTATCTCCAAAAAAACACAACTAAAGGGGAATGGCTAAACAAAAAAGCTGCTAGAGAACGTCGTCATAGACTAGCAGGCTATTGCCACCTTCTTCTTCATCTTCATCTTTGTAATTCTTCTACAAAACACACTTTGGGCCTTGGATTTTTGCTAGCGTTGCATCTGTCCCTTTTGAAACACTTGGAAGGAAGGTGACCCTTCTTCTCGCAAATGCTGCAAGTCTTCAATGCTAGGCAGTCCTTTGCTATGTCCCCTTCTTTGCCACACTTGAAACAAGTTTTGTTACCAAAGACAGCTACAAAAGCTCCTCCCCCTAAAGAAGCATTCCTCCCTTGCTTCTTCTCCTTTGACATTAAAGAGTTGATGAAATCTTGAAAATCTGGTGTTGAATCCTTGTCCTCAATGATGGTCATGATCTAGTCAAAGCTAGGTGGTAAGGCTGCTAGAAGAACCGCGATTTTGTCCTCTCTCGTACTGTAGTGTTTACATAAGCTAGTTGTGTGGTCATGCTTTTGAGGCGATTGACCAAGCTTGCAATATCTTTGTTATGTTCCATTTGCAATTTGTATAGATCTTTCTTTAAGCTTACTTTGATTTTCTTTTTCCTAGATCCAAAGTTTTTTTCTACTGCTTCCATGCAACTGATGAGGTATCACAATCATCAATAAAGTGTACATAACTATCATGTAGTGCAGTGATTATGATTCCTAATGCCCGCTCATCCTTGGATTGATTTTGTGCACTCATAGATCGTGTTAGACTTGTGCACCAGTAGTGGATGTCCGATCAATGAGCGTTGGCTTGACTATTCCCCACAATTTCTTTTTCATTAAGTAGCCTTTCAACTTGGGTTTCCAAGTATGAAATCCCTCCCCATTAAATTTCCTAAGCCCCTTCTCTTCCATTGTGTTTATAGAGGAGTCTTAGCTTAGGAGACTCTCCTAGCCAGTGTCTACCTCTTTACACAAGCACAAATATCCCTTGAAAGAATTTATTTGCATCTTTTTGTGCTTGGATGAAAAAATTTAAGGTTAATAGAGAGAGAGAGAGAGAGAGAGAGAGAGAGAGAGAGAGAGAGAGAGAGAGAGAGAGAGAGAGAGAGAGATTTCCTTTGAATTTTGTGAAGCTCCTCTTCACCAGAGTGAAGCCTCTCTTCACAAGTGATGGACTTTTTTTTTGAATTTGCTTGTTGAAGCCCTTGAAGTTAAAAAGATTAAAGAATCGAGTGTCACCTTTGGGTGCTTGCTTTGATGAGGGCCTTTTGGTGCTTGGGTGTGCTCCCTCTTTGAAGGCTTTGCTAGCTTTGAAAGGTTGAAGTTTTGATGGTTTTGTCTTTGTTGTAAGCCGATGGGATCCTTGGTGAAATAGGGCCACGTGATAGCCTTCCTTACAAGTGGTTGGGGCTCATAAGAAATGGTCCTAATGGACCCAAAAGATGCCTTTTAAAGTAGCTTGGAAGTAGCCTATTCTCCGGATAAGGCTTTGAACGCCATGAGAACCGCCTCCTGCGGACCCGACATGAGCATAAGGTGTTTTGTTATCAGTTGACACTCGGGTGTAGCGCGCAAGGAAAGGCATGGGAAGAGGTCCCTACGGATCCATCTGAGACCCAAAGTTGTGATGAAATCTGGCTTCAAATCTGCCCACTATGTGCAACCAATAAAATTGCCCTATGATTGGTTTGAGCTCACGAGGGGTGGGTCCAATGGCCCAATGGTGATGAGCTAACCACGTGGTGGTGGGCTTTGCTTGTATACATTCCAAAAACAAACTGTCTTATGCTACTTTTTGTAGAGAGCATGCACACACCACTCCACACACACCTCCCTCTAGTGCCAATAAGTAGGGGTTTAATGTCCTCCAAAAAATTAAGTGGTCAAGCGGTCAATTAAGGCAAAAAATGGAAGATTTTGATGGCTTAATAAGATGGCCAAATGGGGTGCAATTGATGCATGTGAGAGCTCTAAGGAACGGTTTTGATGAGCACTTTGCACACACATAAATTGCACAAGCAACTAAATAATACGACAAAAGTAATGTTAATGCAAAATGGGTTGGAAGTGAATACAAGAGGATGTACACAAATTGAAAAATTTCTCATAAAATCAATGTTGAATGCAAGTTTCCCTTCACCTAATCACCAAAGGGCAGTGGAGCATGCTCATTCCCAAGTAGTGAATGGGGATTAGGGATTATTAAGCTAATGCAAGTAGAAAATAGAGAATACTAATCACACAAATGTATACTAATGATCCTAGCTAGCATACCCGTGCTCTGATATCACTTGATGGGTGTTGACTGATAGGTCAACAACACGGCGTAACTCAACAAAGACTTATTCTCTAAGAGTTATGGAATGCTGACGATCATGGTTATAAACATCATTTGTAATAATTGGGTAGCCTAGTTGCAGAAGCCAGGTTGCAATGGCACTTTCAGATTGTAAATAGCAAGCCATTTGACCCCTCAAACTCTATTTTTGGTTAACGTAAGGTAGCCCTAGTATATAAGGTACCTAGGTCACTTTTGTAAACACACTTAATCAGAATCATAGTTTTAAGTTGCCGTTGACTATGTGTGAGAGAGGAAGAGAGAGAGCGTGAGCATCATCCTGGTGCTACTCCCCGCTTCCTCATCACATTGTAGATCCAATTGCATCATCGGCCTTAGTATATAAGGTACCCAGGTCGCTTTTGTAAACACACTTTTATCATAATCAAGTTTTAAGCTATTGTTGACTGTGTGTGAGAGAGGAAGAGAGTGAGGGTGAGCTTCATCCTCACGCTATGCCTGGCTCTCTCATCGCATTGGAGATTTGACAACACCATCACGCTAGGCTTGGAGCTACGTGACAACGCCAAGCATTCCTTCTGGAATAGAGCATACTTGCTCATGCATCTACGAGCTATTTGTGGATGTAAGTATATCATATGATGTCTATTTTCTGCATGCAAGTAGTCGTTAGAATCATAGCGACATAGCTACACATAGGTACTCATAGATTTCAGTTTCAACAACTTTCAAAATACTACTCTATCTTTATACACATTTTTTGCAGATGGATTTAGAGCTCGTGTTTTGAGTATAGATGCTTTGGGACAGGTGTATCCTAGTGAGGGATGGTGTTCCTTAAGTTTCATATGATTTTGGCATGATTTGATGAGTTTCCTTCCGTTAGTGTGTATATGGGTATTTGGTGTAGTTGAGAGCAGTGAGATCCTAGGTTGTGGTTTAGTTGGACTTCCAGAGTGTTGTATGTGTAGGATGGTCTTATCCTAACAAGCTAAAGAGATTTCCTCCGTGTGCCTATTGTGTCATCTGTGTCCTCGATTAACATTATGTTGATCTAGGTTGTTTTGCATGCACTTTACGGGTGGTGTGATTCACTCCCGCAACATTGGCGCCGCTGCCAGGGATACGAGGAATTAGGTTGGTATTCCTACTAACACTTGTGTGATGGTTGCTTGCTTTAGTTTTGTCTAAAGAAAGCATTTTTCTTAAGTGGATCCGGAAGAGGTTATTCCGAGATCAAGTGGATAGCTAGGAAGCGTGTGTCTTGCCGAGGGTTTGCAACTAGGTAGATTACATTAGGATTTGTGGATTAAAGTAGTTTTTGTGGTTAGCGAGTGATTTGGGAGGTGATAAAAGTGTTTACTAGTGCATGTGTGGCATTGAGGCATTTTTCTACTCATAGATGCACAACCCCATATGATTTGTAAGAGTAGCTTTAGGTAAGTGGTTTGATTTTGATCTAGAGCTATTCATCATTGATTTATTTGCTAAAGTGCTTGTTTGAGTTCATCATCTGTGAAAAGTCTGACCTTGAGGATGAAAATATAATAAACAGCTTTTTGTTGATATTTCTGCATGATTGATTGGTGTTGAGCATATAAGAGAGCATGTGCAAGGGTTTTGTGAACAAAAAATATACTTTTGTAAACTTATACATCATACGCGCATCTCTTGAGACATCATACGCGTATGATGTCTCAAGAAGCATCTGGAGATCAAAATTGAAAAATCTAATTGCACCTGTGTGTTCAGAAGGGGGTTTTACCCTAAGTATACACTAAAACTAGAGTTTTGACCAACTCTTGACACCCAAAATACAAAAGACAGAGTGTCTGAAACGGAGAATAAAAAAACTTGTAATTCTGAGCATATTTTTGCATGAAAATTGGTAGAAGTGCTTGAAAACCAAAGCTAGAGGCTTGGGGATGCCTGTAAAAGAATCCTGTCCAAAAATTCATCAAGAGACATCATATGCGTATGATGTTTGAGGGGTGATTCTTGCAGCAAAAATGAACTTTTGGCATTCTACCCATCTTCTGCATGTTGTGTTGAGCACATACACCAAATTTCATTTCATTTGAGCTTATAGATTGATAGTTAAGTGGAGTTTACTCTTTCAAGGAATTTCCTTGTGAAAAGTGATGATTTTGTATATTTTTGACATCCAAAATTTGTTGTGAGCACATATTCTTGTTCTACGCACTAAGGGGCACCTTGGTTAGAAACAAAAGTCCATTCTGACAACTTGGACATCATACACGTATGATGTCTTAGAGGCTAGATCTGAGGTCAAAAGTTACAACTGAGTGCACCCTTGTGATCTACAACATTTAGAAAGCATATAAGCCACATTTTATCAAATTTGAAGCATTTTTTGGGCTTACAAAGACCATAAGACACATTTAAAAAAATGAATGCTTGTATTGGCCATAAATTGCACAAAAATTGGTCAAATTCAATTCTAAAACTTGGTGTGAGTTGCTAGTGTAGGTAGGAACCTATGGAGTAAAACTCACTTCATTCTGACTAATTACACATCATGCTCGTATGATGTCTAAAGGGCACTTTTAGAGACCAAATTGAGATCTGAGCATACCAGGGTGTTAAGAATCACAAGACAAGCTCAAAGACCAAATTTTGTCAAAATATGAGCAAATAGACATTATTCGCGGATAATGTCTCATGCTAAGATCTGAAAGTCAACTTTCACTTTTGACCACATAGGAGGGTTCGAAATGATGTTTTAAGCCTGTTTGCAAAATTTCATGTCATTCTGAGCCAAAAGACATTATATGCATATAATATCTTAGTGGCCAGATCTAGGTCAAACCAAACATTTGGGCATATCTCAGTGTCCTAGAGCATAAAAGAAGTCCCCAACCAAAATTTCATTGCATTTGGAGCTCATTTGAGCTTGTAAAGGCCAGAAGACAGATCTAGATAGATTCATGCTTGTATTAACCATAACTTGCCCAAAAAATGTCCAAAATAAATTTTGAAAGTTGTTGAGAATTTCTTGAGTGATAGAGAGTCAGTGGGACAAAAGTCACCTCATTCTGCCACAAAAGACTTTATATGCGTATAATGTCTCAAGTGTTAAAATAATGGTCAGAATCACAAATTGAGACTTGCAATGGGTAGAAGACATCAAGGGAGTCTACAATTTAACTTTGGAGCAAATCTGAGTCAGGAGATATTATACGTGTATAAAGTCTCTAGGAGACATTATACGCGTATAAAGTCATGAGGCATAGGTTGAGTCAGCAAAAACCGTTTTGGCCATAACTTGAGCTTCCAATATCGGATTCAAATTTTTTTTTATCAGAACGAAGCTCCAAAGTAGCTCTACGACTTTCTGTGTAAACCTTGAACAACAATCAAAGACCCCTTTGAGGTTATTCATAATTGGTCAATGCTAGAAAAAACGTCGTTTAAGGCCTCAAAATTCATCCGAAAGTTAGGGGTGTCTAAAATCGGCAATTTGAGAAAACTGTGAGAAAACAATCACGATTTTGGACATAGTTTTGACTTTTCCCTAACCAAAGCACTTGAACACAATGGAATAAGTATTCTTACATCAAGCTAGAGCTAGTAAGCCCATAGTTCATGTTCTCTTTAGAGTGTAACTCAGCTTATACAAGCTTCGGAATCCCAGCGATAGAGGAGCATCCACCCACAATGGATCTTCCAAATTTGCAATCGATAAAGACCAAGCTTGTTGAAAGAGTTTGGATAACAGATCATGAGAGTGAATGACTATATAGATACGTTGACGACAGTGAGGTCAACCTATATAGGTGCACAGAGACTTATCCAGAAGAGTTGATGGAGTACAAGCTCTTATATAGACACATACGGAGTCAACTACCAATGGAAATCTATAGTTGTTGACAAGTATGGACGAGAATACAGAGCTGTACAAAGCACAAACCCATAGACTGCATTGGAAATAGGTGGACATTTGGTTAATGAAGGACCACATATACCTCCACCAAACACGAGAATTCCTATGAGAATTCCAAAAAGGGAGCCACTTGGATTCCGTTCTAGAGCGGTAAAGAGAGATGAAATGATCATTGACATGCTTCCTCAAGTGAATCTGGCTAATGGACCAATCTCCAAATGGAACGACTAATCCCTTTGAAGAAGAACCTAGGCAAGGTAGAAGGCTTGAAGCGAGAGCAGGATTGGGAGAGTCTATGGTTAGACTAGTAGACAATCGGCGAGTTAGACCATCCCAAATCCAAAAATGGGTAAACAAGAAATACACTGGAGAAAAAGATCCGCAAGATCACTTAGCGATTTTCAAAGGAATAATTAGAGTACTACCAATTTAGGAAAAATGGGAATTATTCAATTCCCATTTTTTGGAATGAGATTGGAAATTGAATCCTTTTCAAGGGAATTCTTAATCTTATTGAAATTGAGAATCATGAATTAAGTTTATCAATTTGGCTTATTTGATACCACCTGATAGAGAAAACAAGTGGAATATATAGAGACAACCACTACGATATTGAAACAAGCACTCAAGAAATTTAGCACATATCAAGTGTCAATATTGTTGTTACTTATCATCAAATGAGAAGGATTTTCTCTTTTGATATAGCATATTGTATATTCTTGATTTCTTTAATTGTTTTAACTTGTAAATGTAGGACACACTTTGTGGATGGGTACACTAAATTTCATGTTTTAAACAATAAGAATTGGTGGAAATATTAGAAATTTGATACTTATTGGTCATTTTTTATTTCTTTAGATTTTTGTTATTTGTAAATATACAACCAGAGACTCGAACCCAAGCTCAAGACTTGTAATGGTTTCTTATCTAGTGTGGCTAGACGTTTCAGCATTTACCTACCTTACATCACAGGGAAATTACACTGTAAGAGTTTGGGCCTCCATGTATTTACCTATGAGGATAGAGGTTCGAACTTAAGCTGGAGCCTCAATTCTTATAAGTGACTTTTCACCTAGTGTGGCTTAAGTCTGATCCCCCATCCTTAAAGGTGGTTTCTTGCCTAGTGTAGCCAAAGGATTAAACTTCAAGTCAAGCCCTTGAGAACCCTTATACATTGTTTCTTTCCTAGTGTCCTTATAAAAGGTTTTTTGCCTCATGTGGCTAAAGGATTCAAGCCTCCATCCTTAGAAATGGTGTCCTTACAGGTGGTTCTCTTGTCTAGTGTTGCCGAAGGCTCAAACTTAAGTTTGAGCCTCCATCCTTGCAAATGGTTTCTTGCCCACTATCCTTACATGTGGTTTCTTGCCTAGCCTGGTTGGAGGCTTGAACTTAAGTTCGAGCCTCTATTCTTATAGGTGGTCTCTTGGCTAGTGTAGTTGGAGGCTCAACGAGCCTCTATTTTTATAGGTGGTCTCTTGGCTAGTATAGTTTGAAGCTTGAAATTAAGTTCGAGCCTCTATTCTTATAGGTGGTCTCTTGGCTAGTATAGGTAGAGGCTCAAACTTAAGTTCGAGCCTCTATTCTTATAGGTGGTCTCTTGGCTAGTATAGTTGGAGGCTCGAACTTAAGTTCGAGCCTCTATTCTTATAGGTGGTCTCTTGGCTAGTATAGTTGGAGGCTCCAACATACTAGCTGGAGGCTCGAACTTAAGTTCGAGCATCTATTCTTATAGGTGGTCTCTTGGCTAGTATACTTGGAGCTCATGGTTTTTCCCGCCTTGGAGGCTCAAAATTAGGTGTAAGCCCCATGGTTTTCTCCACTAATTGGGTCCCCAACAAGAGTATGCTTTAGACATTTAGAGTGGCTGAGTTCAAATACTCATGAAATATTCTTTCTTTATCGTATAGAAAATACCCTAATTAATGTCTCTTATACACCTCACTCTTGCCAATCGACAACCAAAAGCACTCAACCCGCAACCTCTAGTGAGCTCATAGCCATAGTTTCCATACAAAAATGTACTCTATCCTTTATTCAACAAATACAAATGTCTTCCACCCAACAAGGTACAACTAGTTAGTAGCCTTTATAAGCACTAGCCTTATCCAGACTTCAACGCGCTAGTCCCTAAGAACATCAAAGCTTGTCTTTGTACGTAGAGAAGCAATTAGCCGTTCACAAGCTAGATTCCAATCCCATTTAAGAAAGACACAATAGAGTGTGCGGTTGCCATACTCACACACGTGGTAGTGATGCAAAGATCCCACCAAGCTTCCAAGGAAGAAGACCGTAGCGTGCTGGCAAAATCAAATCGTGTGGTTGAGGCTAGGTTTGCATACTGCTACTTTGCAAGCTTGTGCTCAAGGCCTGCTGCAATCCGGTTCACTATACCTGGCCAGGTTGCGATCTTTAAAAATATCTCAAGTTTACAAACCTATGAAAATCTACAATATGGAGATATCGGCCTACAATCCAATTCATACCTTGGTAGGTTGTTGCGAGCTTTAGAAATCTCTCAAGACTGCAAACCCAGGACATCAGCAATATGGAGATATTGATATGCCTAGCCAGGTTGTGAGCTTCAGGATTGACAACAGGTGTTGACCTGGTCTTTGAGATACTGCAACACCAACAACATCTAAGCAGGAACCCATGGACATCAGCCTGCAAACCCATAGACATATCGATTTGCATTCTCGTTCATACCTAGCAGCTAGGTTGCGAGCTTCAAAACTGAGTCAAGGTGTCAAGCTACTCTTTGAGATAATGTTGCAACAGCAAAATCTTGAGCTTCAGAAATGTCTTGAGCCTGCAAACCCACAATATCAAGTATCGGCCTCCTGCAATCCGGTTGCGGGCTTCAAAAATCTCCCTAAAGCAAAATCTCTGAACCTCTGTGTGTAACTGTCATGCCAAACAGGGTCATAGGATCAAAGAAAGGTCGCTAGGGCCCATTCCTCATTGCAGCTTCCTCCTCCTGTCTACATGGCACAATTGACGGCGGCGTGCCGTTAGATTTGAATCTTTTTGTCAAATTCAACATTTGAAGTTTGCTGGTGATGTCATGGCGTGAATTGCCATGATTTTGGACTTATCTGATCTAACAATTGTTTTTTTGTGTTTCTTTTTGGTGGCCTCATGAAGTCCCGCCCCGGAATCCCATCCTCATCTTTTTTGAGTCAGCTCTCAAGCTCGCTCTTAAGTTCGAGCCAACCTAGCCCAAGTAATACTCAATGCTTAAGTGTCTCCTCCAAATACATATGTTCATAGTCTTGTAATGTAGTTAAGGCGTGCGTAAACTCTTGCAAAGGGATTGACTCTCTTTTTCTAGTGTCTTCGTGAACAAACATGCGCTTGCCACTCTACAAGACAACAACTTTCTCTAGATTCCTCATGATCGAACATGCATCTGGCACTCTACAAGACGAGAGCTTGGGTGCTCAATATTTAACTTTAGCTAGCCTAAGACCGAGGCTACATGGATTTCTCAAGTCTCCCTTTCAAGTCAAGGCTATCCTTTTGTGTGAACATAGTGATCATGTGGTACGAGTTTTTGTCTAGGAACCTTTGAACAATTGCAATGGACTACTTGCTTCTAGAACTAGAGCATGCCCTTGCAACTCTAGAGAAACTAGAGGTTGGGTGGCCAAGCTTGAGTTTGAGTCAGCCTAGCTCAAGTAGGACTACAGGTTTACGAAATTTTCTCAAAATAACCTCGATTCAAGGCCCCCGTCTGTGTCAAAGCACTTGTCATCTGGTAATAGTATTCTTCTTGTAGGTTATACGTTGTTGCAATGGACTAGCTAGCTTGCTTCTAGAACTCAAGCTTAGTATGATCAGAGCATCAAACTCTATCGAGTTTGATTTTCTCTTATGTTGTAGGTATGCTTGCGAGTCTCAATAACAAAACCACCTTCCAAAATTGTATGAACAAACACTCAACTTTTAACTCTTCTTAATTTTCTAACAATTCCACACAAACTCCAAGTCTAAGTTTCATATGTTTGATATCTTTGTTTACAAATAGGTTCTAGATCACTAACAAGACCACCTAGTTAGTACTCTAAGAAGGATACCAACTTATCACTTCCTTTCAATCAGCCCCGACATTTTGCGTTTTCTCTTCCCCTTTGTTTCTTCATTAGAATTTGAAACACCTCCATTATCCTAGAGAAAAGTCATGTAGTGTGCTACTTGATCAACTCATTTGTTGCTACATGAAGTAGCTTCAAGTTTGGTTGGTCTATCATCCACAATGTACGTATTGTGTGCATCACAAAGAATTACTACCTTATGTGTCTTCTTCTATTGTAGAATGTAATCTTGACCCCTTAGCATACTTCATGATCTGGAGTTATATTCTTGTTTGACATGGCAAGATTCAAGGGGATTCATGTTCAAATATGTCCCAAAATTATGCATTTTTCCCAAAATTACTAAATAGGCATTAGTAGAGAAAGTTTTGGATTTTGCAATGTAGTTTGTGGGATTTGGAATGACTCTGAAAGATGACGCGGCTACATGGTTCAACTCAATGGAAAGATATTATTTTGAGACTCTAGACGAGCTGTTTGGGGAAGAATTCTCACAGAAAGGCATAGCCCACAACACGGTCTTGCAAATTCACAGACTCAAACAAAAAGAGGGTGAATCAGTACGCAAAGAGGCATTACAACTCAAGAGATATGTCAAGTTTTGTCCGAAAGCAGAACTTCCTACGTGCAAGCACGATTAATGCTAATCTTTATCGAAAGAATGAGACATGGTCTTCAAAAGGATTTGCATATGATAAGGAGCTTGACGCTAAACGAATTGAGCAAAGAGGCTCTTTATCTAGTGGATAATTGTGAGGAATATAAAGAAAACAATTGTAAGAGTCAAGAGGATGACACATCCTCTTAGCACAATGATTCACAGCTGAGTGAGTCCATTGCAAAACCAGTGGCACCTATGATCTATCGATCAAGAAAATTTTATCAACGAAATGGTCAAGAGGTTGGCTCCTCTTGTAAATTTTGATTTGAGGGAGCTTAAGTGGTGCAAAATTGAGAGAAAATGGACAAATCATATGAGAAAAGAGTGCTACTATAGCATGGAATATGCTAGGGAGAGGTATGTACAACCTATTCAAGTAGCACCTCCTCTATCTAGATACACTATGGAGAATGCACCAGGACTAGTAGGAGTTGCAAGACCACAGGTTGTCTTAGGACAAAAACCTCTAGTTCGAGGTGCTAGAATGCCTATAGACATGAGATATATGCAGATGATGGAAGCACCTCATAAACAAGCACTAGTACCAGCTATAATCTATTATAACAACCAAAGAGGGTACTGCCCTTCAAAGCAACAGAAGATGAGAGAAACACATGGAATGGTGAGACCGGTACAACCTCCACTTCCTGTGTTTTGACTTGAAGAAAGAAGGTATGAGATGGACAAAAGGACATTGCGATTCATTGTGGAAAGAGTCTTAACTAGGTCAAAGCCTGTTTAGGTCAGAGCCTATCTACAACCAAGGGGAATTACAAGAAGAATCTCTTCAACTAGAGATAAATTTTCACAAAAGCCGTGGCAACCACTTGATCAAACAATGTCTTCAGACAAAGATCACACAAGTAAATGCCTATTTTCTAGACAGCGGTGTCATTCAACTGATCCTCGACTGTCCAAAAAACCCAAAACGACTTAAAAAGATCACGCCAACTATCTTAGGAATTGTTCACTTAACCAGTAGCTCAAAAAATGAAAACGGCATACCAGTTCAGGTAGTTACAAGAGCACAAGCTCAAAAGGGAGCTGAGGAGAACCCAGAGACAGAGAAAAAAAAATGACGCGAATCCGAAGATGGGTGAACCAAAGACAAATGCACCTAGGCAAACAACCAAGAGCAAACGAAATAGTTGGAAAGCTAGGAAGGCTAGGATGAAAGCACGTAGGGAACAAGAGCAAAAATGCATGGCTAAGGAGCTTACCCAAGCTGAAGAGAAGATAAGACAACATGAAGAAATGGTTGCACCTTCTCTTAAGCAGGAGTCTCAACCTCCAGAAGAACCATCGATGGATGGGAAACCAAGAAGTGCTAGTTCAGGAGGATCAGTATTGGTAGCAAAGGTTAATGAGCCATTAGCGCCCTCCTAGAAGCCTATGAAACACGGCTCAAGACTAACCAAACCCAAGAACAAAGGTGGATGACATATCCATATGCAAAACTAGAAAATGACATGCTTGAAATGTGCAAGAAAATGATTCAAACAACCCAAGCTTTACTATAACCACAAGTTGAAAAACCTAAGGGTGTGATCCATGTCCCACCTACACCAATAATTCCACCAAATGAGGAACAAAAAGAGATAGATTTTAGTTACAAGCACGGACAAAAGCTCAAGGAACCCGCATCAAAACCAAGGATAGTGTTGAATACCACGAATAACTCTTCCGAAGGATTTCACATAGCTATACCTAAAAACTGTAAAGAAATAGATGGTGTTGATAAATTGTGGAAGCAAGTCAGAGAGGCCAATGAATCAAGTGAGATAAGTAGACGAGTAAACCAGACGAGTGATGGAAGAGGAGTGTCTCTTCCACCAATAGAGGAAATTGAAGTTGGATCTCAAATGAATCTAGAAGTGGAATCATATGGGGGAGACAAAGGATCTGTATAGTCTACGGATAGTCAACCCCATTTGCTAAGAACACTACCGTCCTATATGGGAGAGTACAAGGCCAAGTCAGATGTTATTCCAATCCCATCACAGCAATTGTCTCCCAACAAGGTCATAGATTCAAAAGGGATAATAGACATTTTGTCGACACTAGTCACTTGTATGATAATGTTAGCCAAGTTTCTCAGAATACAACCAAACATGTGGGCTACCATGGGAAAATGCCTAGAGAAATTTGGTGTAAGAAAATCAATGACTCAAATTGAGGAAGGGATTAAAGAGCTAGAAATGCCTCAGATAAGCACTAGGCCAGTGCCTTTAAACAAGGTCGGGGAGTACTATGAGGGAGAAGATGGTAACACCACTCTTCCTGTGGAATTTCAAGGTGTAAAAACCATGGCAATCCTTGACAACGGAGCTGCGGAGTTGGTGTTGCCATCACAATAAAAGAGGTCTAGAAAAAATGGGGAAAATAAATAGTGAGGGCTAGGACGAAACTGCAGCTTGCAGACGGACACATGGAAAGGCCCAGAGAACTACTAGAAAAAGCAGTTGTTACTTCTTGTGGAATTGAATATGAGCAAACCTTTGCTATTCTTGAATTTGGCAAGAAGAACAACTATGATATCATTCTAGGAAGACCATTCATGAGACAACTGAAAATGGTCCAAGATTGGGGATATGCCTATATCTACCGAGACATATGGAAACCACGACAAGGATAAACTTAAAGGACCATAGTTATAGGGATGTGACAAGAACACATATGGAGGAGTTCGATTCTGCTACTATAGAAGGATCAAAATTTCCACCATGGTTGGGTAAGCCTAAAGAACTGTGGATGTGTGGAGCCTCACAATGTGGAAGTTCAAAGTGAGAGGAATACATCCTAGAAAGGACAATTGAAGATATGGATTATATCCCAAAACCCTTTCATGAGGAAGCTTTAGATCCATTCTAATGGAATACATCTTGGCTACTCTCAATTTGTGCACTATTGAAGACGATCCAACAACAAAGTTTTGTGATGAAATTGTCTATGATGTTGTTCCTTATTTTGTAGTGAGTGTAATCCAAGAAAACAAAGACGAAGAAGAAGGCGAGTTCTATGAATCTATAGAACACTTGGAGCTTCAAGAAGATGCTGACAACAAAAATCCAAACAAGCCAAGAAGTGACGTCAACAACACTTTAACAAATGCACGGTTTCATGATTGTCCATATCAAAGACCCAGGAAACACCGTCACCGCTACAAAAATAAAGTGTATCCAAAGTGAATTCCAAAATCCTCGATGGAAATGCAACTGCAACAAGCATCCTCATATGTGGCCCCTATACATGAAGAAAAAACTCAACCAAGAAGAACACAGCCATGTCAACGAGCTAACAACACGTTAATCAAGTGGATACAAAATTTATCCCAGAAACAACAATCCAAAAGTAAACAAATAGTAACTTTCCATAACCAACCAAACCATAAAGGGAAAGTGCTAGAATGCAACCTTGCTGAGGATAGTAGCGACAATGATGATTCTTCTGACAGTCCCTACCAGGTACTCAGATTACTCGGGGGGTTCACTATGTGTAAAACTACCATATCACGTGCGTTCAAGACATGTTTGTAAAACCCCTTATCTGTAAATTTTTAAAGGAATATAACATACCCTTTTCTTTTAAAATCTGTAAGTTTTTTTCAAATTTGAAAAAATAATGCCCTTCTGTATATACATTTCTGTAAGTTTCAAGAACTTTAAATACCCTTTTGTTGAACTCACGTGATAGGTTACATTTTTATTACATTAAATACCCTTTTGTTGAACTCACGTGATAGGTTACATTTTTATTAGGTGACCTACCCGGGTCAGATTATCACCATCACTAGCAGCTTTTATAACAAGACAAGAGGGCCAAAAGCAAAGAACAACAATTCAGAACCAAAAAGTTTGACAAATCTGGATACCAAAGAGCCAGATTGGCCAAAAGCAAGTATGGATCAAGAAGAAAAATATATGTGATAAAAAATCACAAGACCCAACACCAAAAGAAGGACAATCAAAGCCTACAAGAACATCTAAGAAAATCACAAAGTTGCAAGCTTTTGCAACTCAGATTTGGGTTTCAAAGAAGCCTACAAGAACAATCAAAGCCTACAAGAACATCTAAGAAAATCACAAAGTTGCAAGCTTTTGCAACTCAGATTTGGGTTTCAAAGAAGTCGACTCAAGCACAAAGAAGTCAGGAGTTCATTTGGATTTTAAAATAGTTAAATTGTCACCTTCCAAAGTTTGAATCTCGTTGCCAACCAAGAGTACAAGAGCTGAAGCAAAGACTGCTGAAGACTCACACAAAGACAAGGTGGATTCCAAAGAAGTCTCACTACAAGAGGTTGTGTGCACTTGTGATGCTGTTAGCGATGGAAATACATTGGGTTTTTATACTCCCCGGCATCACTAAGACCGTCGCTAACAGCGTCAATATGAGAACGTCGCTAGGAGCGTCACTATAACCGTCACTATATGCATCGCTATAGCCGTCGATATATAGCAACGGCTATAGCGACGATCATAGCAATGCTTACAAGCCACCTATAGCGACGTTCATAGCGACACTGCAGAGCCTTATATAGCGACGCCCGAGAGATTTTTTTTTGGGTGGCAGGGCATTGAATGCCCTATCATCCATCAAACATTCAATGCCCTGCCACCCATCAACCATATTGAATGTTTCAATAATAGAGTAAACCTAAATGAATCCAAGATAAGCCCAGATTCACCTTGAAAGAAAGTGCAAGCTTAGATATAGACCCAAAATAGTCACCCAAAAGACAATATAACCATTAACTCCATGATCCATAGTATTGTTTGCAGAATAAAGATACAAAACTGACAAAAGTAAATTGATGAAAGTAAATCAGTGACAATTGTACACATCATAGGCAAAATCACTTGATTGTTAAACTTTGCAAATGTAATGGTTACAACATCATTGTCATTATTGAGAAAATATACATGGTTTTCCAATAGTTACAAAAAGACGTATAAACGTCATCTCATGATATATATGCTGTGACAAAAGGAAAATGATGCTATCTAGCTACGGCTAGAATGACGTCATCTAATAAGACGTCTCATCACGTCCAAGCGGCATATCTGTCGGATTCTGCAAAAAAAAAAAAAGACAGCTTTCTGTAAGTATAAACATATAATTTACAAATCAATACAACAAATAGAAAAGAGTAAACCCTAATACTAACCATGCCACCGCGAGAACTCAGAATGTCCATCAGGGCGTTTAAGCCATTCCTGCCTGCGTACTTGCACTCATAAGATGTGGGGTCGCGTCCTGTCATTGACCACTGTCAAAACATACAAAGAATCCATTATGTTAGAACTTAAAAACCCCTAAAACCTAAACTACCAAACCTAAAGAGCAATGGGAAAACATTTACAAAATC
The DNA here is from genome assembly GCF_014529385.1 of Adiantum capillus-veneris. NCBI lineage: Eukaryota > Viridiplantae > Streptophyta > Polypodiopsida > Polypodiales > Pteridaceae > Adiantum > Adiantum capillus-veneris. Next base: position 60,402,500 of record NC_140951.1, on the reverse strand, counting down.
GGCCTCAAATGATGCCCACCACCGCTCCCCAAGTGGTGCGAGCTCCCTGCCTCTACTCGCGCTTTGGCTGCCTCCTTCTTTTGCTTCCACTTATCAGGATTCTCGCACAATGCTACTTTCTTTGCATTCTTTCAATCTTCTTTGGCCAGCCAATCTGGTCTATTCCACCCATGATTTGTTGCTTTTTGCACTTCAGAATGCTTGTGCTTGCAATATTCATGCATTTGAACCTTCATCAGGTCTTCATTGAAGCGGTCATCCTGTGTTGAAACGGGAAACTCATCATGCAGCATGTTGATGAATCTGTCTTTTAAATCGATTGGTACTTCACTCCAGATGTTTAGTATGTAGTGTCTAAACACCTGGGAGCAAATACTGTGTATACGCGAGATCACCTTCTTGCCTTCATCATCCAAGATGATTCCCCCACTTAAGTCGACGGAGTAAGGCAAGCCCTCTTGCCGGTGATGCGCGCGTGAACCTGGGTGTCCCGACAGGGGTCTCTAGCAGCGTGTCGATGGGGATACGGACGTTAGGTGTCTCCACTCGAGTCTAGGCCTCGAAGCGAGGAGTGTCGAGACTGGGGTGACTCCTGGAGGAGTAGGTAGTGGTGTGTAGCTGCTAGGAACGGCCGTCAGCGTGCAAAACCTGGCGTAGATGGCGATGCCGTGGCTGGTGTGAAGGCGGGCAAAGAAGGGGAGGATAAAGAGCTTCGTCGAACACGAGGCGGTGTCGAGGCATCGACGACGGCATCCCCACAACAAACGCCACCGCCACCACTAGAGCGTAGGCGCCTAGACAAGTGTGAAGATCGTCTCATCGACACCGAAGCTTCAGAGCGTGCTGAATGCTCCAAAGCAGAGGGAAATGCTAAAGGAGTAGGAACGCGTGATGGTGCTCCAGAGCGATGACGATCTATGTACCACTGCCTCTGCTAGTTGACAAAGAAGAAAGAAACTCATCATCATCCATACCTGCATTAAACACACGAATATTTAATCTTAATATTGAATGAATGGAGAAGAAAACATGGACAAGTAGAGAGAGAGAGAGAGAGAGAGAGAGAGAGAGAGAGAGAGAGAGAGAGAGAGAGAGAGAGAGAGGACTCATAAAGGGGGAGAGATTCCTATGTAGAGAAATTTTGTTGAATTTCTGTGAATTTGTAAAAAGCACTGCGCTTCGGATGCAATGGAGACTAAAGTTGCAATCGCGAAGTGATCCGTCTCTGCTCATAGATGTTGCTCGCCCCACCACTAAATCTAGTTGATCGGGTGAAAGAGACACTAAGACGTCTCTTTCACCCGATCAACTAGATCTAGTGGTGGGACGAGCAACATCTATGAGCAGAGATAGATCACTTCCTTTGCGATTGCAGCTTCAGTCTCTATCGCACTCAGAGCGCAGTGCTTGTCGTCCCTGCTTGTGAGAACATACCTAGGGCATAAGTACCTAGAGTGGACGCAAAGACTATTAAATACAATGACGCAATGATGCATATAGACAGGAATGGACAAAAAGCCATGTAAATACAATAGATATTATAAAATAGAGCAAAATTGTTCAAATATAATATATTTGGTTTTAAGAGTTCTCTCTCTCATCCTCGCATAGCTCAACATAACTTCCTATATCTATATAGAGCTCTCCGCTTAGACAGATACCCTCCGTTTCATTTTGTAGATCCTCTGCATGCACCCCATAGAGAGTAGCAACTTGATGCTCGTCTAGCACCACCTTAGCGGCTTTTGACTGAGCATCTTCTCATATCTCCTCCATTGATGCCATTGTGATTGGCACATGGTAGCCTTCATACGTCCGTCCACTACGAGGGGCTACCTCTATGACGTACCACCAGATGGATGCAGACTTTGTAGAATGAAATATCACCTGCCAGAGCCACATAACTTACATGAGAGCTTCCAAGCACATAACTTATAAAATTGGATGTTAACTATTTACATACTTAATTGTTCACAATGCTCGAGTAGTATGAAAGTGTCTCTTAGGTCAGTCCATTTCTTAGCTGAATCCACCTCAAGAAAACCAGACTCTCCTCTACGCACAGTAGTGTTGCGACCCTCCGTGATTATCTTGAACCATTGCACATCGAACAAGTCGACAAAAAATCCTCTATAATCGATCCTCAAAATCTCTTGTAGCGTGCCGAAGTAAGTGAGTTCCGCCACCACAGGATCTGCATCAGAGGATCGTCCTCAACTAGACTCTTCAAATTTTGCCATGATTCCACAATCTTGAGTAAAACGCTTTTTGTCGATCCGTTCCACCCTAAAATGTCGACCTTTACACCATGCTGCTGTGTATGACTTATACTACAACCAACAAAGATTATGAGTGGCCGTTCAAACATCTAGAAAGTCACTAGTCGTACATTGCAAACTTACCTTGGTCGCGCAACCTCGAGAGTACTCCCACTCCTCCTTAGTCACTTCTTCACTTCACTGTTGTGCGCTTTTCAATTGGTTGTGAAACCATCTTAAGCTCATGAATTTTGGTAGGCTCTCCAGACCCGCCGGATAGTGCATCGGTGATCGTCTTCCCCGTCTCCACTCGATTCGTGCCCTTTGTCGCTCTTGCTTTGCATCCTCATCTTATGAAATCCACATTTGCATCACTGGATTGTGAAGCATGCAAAATCGATTGATTTTAGCCTCTAGATCTTCCATCATCTTCTTCTCAACACCGAGATTTCACATGACAATCCCAGATATGCGCTCATCATCTATGGTTCGCCATAGCGTGTCCCAGGCTTTATCAAATCCATCTAGCCACTCTCCAATGTAAACTAGGGACTCTAATACCAGCCAACCTTCTGCCATGCCACCCTCCAGACATGCCTTCTGATGCACATATCCCTTGAGCGTTTTCATGAAACGTTCTAAAAAGAACATCCATATGGAATGTATTGTGCCAGCTATTTCCACCTCATCAACTATGTGAACAAGAAGATGCATCTGAATGGTTAGCATGGTAGTAGGAAAGAGTTTCTCAAACATGCACACAACCTCCGTAATGTTTAGTTTGAAGAATGGTATGGAGTTTACATTGATCTCCTTTTGTGAGATCCATTGCACCAACTTCGCAAGTTTGTAGATTGTGTTACGGATGTCAAGAGACAAACATCCCTCAATGGCCACAGGTAGAATAAACTACAAAACACGTGCAACAATGATATTAAAGTCATGTGACTTCAAACCGGTAAGTTTTCCTTCTTTAGTTAAACACGTTTAGAGCGAGTGCATTACGCCAGTGGGGGTCCGCACAGATCAAATGGTCTCTTTTACTTTTCATTCTTGGGCTCCTATGAAAATCCATGGTGATTTAGGGAGTCTTATCAATCCATTGGATGTTGTCTGTGGCCAATATTGCTCCATATGATCCACATTTCTAAGGTTAACCCTGAATCCCAGAGTATCTTTCTTGCCAGCCAGATGGTCCCATAGCAGATTACCCACATTCTTGAATATGTCCATTGTATCGAGCAAGTGATTGATCATGAGTCGGGGCCAATATGGTAGCTCGTACCATAGAGAGAGTCTCTTCATCCCTGGGGGCAAACCGTCATCACAAATCTCCTTCTGCTCTAACCATGCTTGTGCAGATATCCTTGGTGGCTCTCTTCCCAAAAAGCCATCGTGTAACACATGATTCTCTGGAAGATACGCTTAATGACCTTCGTAGATTTGCTTCTTCAATGAGGATGCTCGACGTGCATTCAGTCTAGGTCCACATGTGACACATGCTCTGTATCCGCTTGTTTGAAGCCCTGCATGTATACGGGTGAAAGCATGTTAACCTGTCGCGCCTTTTATGCTAGTTAGCAGTTTCAAGTTAGCACATCTTCAAAAAGTTGGGCGTCCGGTAAATTTTTTACAAATAATATCAAAATTTGTCGGAGGTTGTACATTTGGATTCCTTGTTTCAAGTGCTTTCTATTGATATATCATATGTCATAGATCTTGGAGATGTAGCTCAAGTTATTGTACTAGTTAGCATATGTCAAAATTGTGCTAGATAGCATTGTCCGGGACATGAAAACGCATGACAGGTTAACATGCTTTCACCCATACACATGATAATAGATAAGCTTGAGAAAAACCAAGATTACAGTGTTTGAGTTTGAGTGTAAATCACGTGAGCATTCTGTTAGTCCGGGATAGTCATGCATGGTCCACATTATAATTCCTATGATCAAAGCATTCCGTCAACCTGTGTGTCGGCTCATATCCACCACTTCTATGCGAATCCACAATTGTTGTAGCTCTTCCAATAGTGGACGAAGATACACATCCATATTCTTCACTTTATACTGCCTCGACAGAATCAAGCTTAGCCATATGTGCCCCTTCTTCGTAGTCAACCACGGGGGAATGTCGTAGTTGACGATGGCAATGGGCCATACACTGTAAGATGTTGATATTTGACCAAATGGATTTACGCCATCCATAGCCAGGCCTAGGCGCAAATTTTGAGCTTCCCTGGCAAAATCCAACAATGTTTCGTCTATATGTTTCCAGGCTGTGCAATCTTCAGGAATCCGTAGCACACTATCCGAAGATTTATTCTCCCCATGCCATGATGCTAGGGCAGCCATGGACTTATACTCGAAGAAATGCTTGATGCGAGGAAGCATAAGAAAATATCACAAAACCTTTTGTGGAATTTTTGTTTCGTGGAGATCTACTTGATATCTCTCGGAATCATTTTAGACACTTCTCCATGTCTATGTATTCCCCTCTGAAAAGAATGCAGTCGTTAGGACAAGCGTGGATCAAATTGTAATCCATCCCCAAGTTTCGCAAGATCTTTTTTGCTTCCTCTCTGGAATCTGGCATCACATTATCAGTTGGCGGTATGTGCTTTTTGAGCAATCTACACAACAAAAAAATGCGGTACAATTGTGTAGTAATCTATCAGATCATTATACATCTAGAGTTTCTTATTAAAGTAAACACATTGTAATAGATGACCTAAAAAGCGCTGTGACGCTAGTGTCACTCCATCCAAACTTTGTTTGCATGTTGAGAAGAAATAGGAGAGCCTTCAATCTGGACACACGTGCTCCATCATACAATGACGTATCGGCTTCACTTTTCATATCATCATCGATAAGCCTTTCTAAATCTGTGATCGTCTCGATCATTTTATCGATCTCGGGCTCAAACATTGCCTTGTTGGGAATGTGGTTTGCATGATCATCCCCCGAGCTGTCAGAGGCTACATCTTGTGGCCTCACATATGCTGCTTGACCAAAGCGCCTGCGAACACGTCTATTGGGTTGCAAGATTGCTGCCTGTTGGCCAGCGTCAGAGTGCGACGAATTATAATTGGCAACAACTCGATCTATAATAGATGGATTGAACTCGCCAAATTTACAAATGTGCTGCAAAGAAATGCATCTTGTCTGTTGCACAGCATGCTTGCATTGATTACAAGGACATAAGATCCTCGTTGAGAGATAGGTGTTTCGGTTGGACGGCCCCACATCCTCGTCACTACTCATAATGAGGGTAAACACTTATAACCTGGACATAAATTCAATCTTCTATTGCCATCCTTCGTCTTTTATCTCTCTCTCTCTCTCTCTCTCTTTCTTTCTCTCTCTCTCTCTCTCTCTCTCTCTCTCTCTCTCTCTCTTTGTTCACATTGTAAACTACCTCACATTCTCTAGTCATGTCTTATCCTCACACACCTCGGTCTAGAGGTACACGGAGATCAGAACCACCGGGTTATAATCTTGTTTTTATTGGTTAATGCCTATATTTGTGGGTACGAGAAATCTACACACCCACGTCTACATGATAGTGCATGTAGTGGATAGAACCCCTTTGCCTCCTCTCTAGCTGTAGCATTTCACAACATCTTAACATCTTTTCACAGTAGATATTTGTTCGAGGGATTACTTAACACATTACATGTTGGCCTCCAATCTGAGTATCATGCCGTTGAAAGCTTTCCAACTTAAGGTCGCATCCGTAGAGAGGAAGAGAGGGATCACCGTTCGTCTAACTCTAATTTTTTTACAGTAATCCCGAAGGTAGACTCTAATATAAAAACTCAATCCAAAATCTAATCTTAAATCTAACCTAATTGAACATGTGGTGATTCGTGGCTAATTGAATATGGTTAGTGTGTGAGTTGATAGGTTAATTTTAAATCTTGTCTTAATCTTAAATCTAAATTTAATCTAGTTAATTTTAAATCTTGTCTTAATCTTAAATCTAAATCTAATTTAACATTAAACTCAACATAAACCTAAGTTTAATCCAATCTTAAATCCTAAACCTAAATGTAATCTAACTTAAGTCTAATATAACTAGCTAATCTTTAATACTTTCCTAATTTTAAATCTAACCTAATTTTAATTTAATGTAAATCTAAATCTAACCTAATCTTAAACTCAACATAAAAATAAATAATAAATCTTAATCTAATCTCTCTCTCTCTTTGTTTTCTCCCCTTACCTCTCTCTTTCGTCTTCTCCCCCCCCTCTCTCTCTCTTTGGTTTTTTATTCACTCTCTCTTTCTGTTTGTTTCTCTTCTCTCTCTCTCTCTCTCTTCCTCTCTCAATGTGTGTGTAAGCATTCTTTCTTTATGCATGTGTGTATGTGTGTGTTATTTGTTTATGCATGTGCTCTCTCTCCCTCTCTCTCTCTCTCTCTCTCTCTCTTTCTCTCTCTTTCTTTCTCTCAAAAACACAATGTGTGTGTGTGTGTGTGCGCGTCAGAGAGAGAGAGAGAGAGAGAGAGAGAGAGAGAGAGAGAGAGAGAGAGAGAGAGAGGGGACAGAGAGAGAAAGAGGGGAAGGGAACTTTTCCTCCACCTGTGCTGCATAGCCAAGCAAACATGTTTGTCTTGCATACTAACATCCAAATCTTCTAAAATTGGCTCCAAAACCAACTCTTCATACCCAAGAGTATGATCTGCTAGAGCTTCAACCTATTCTTCAAACACCTCATCACTAACAAGGTTGGCGGCACCTTCTTCTCTGCATGGAGCCTCACTCTTATAGGCTGCACCTGTATCTTTTTCCATAGAGTCATCTACCGGAGCTATCTCTCCACAGCTACACACAAACTCCGAAACTTCAAAGTACACCTCTATATGCTCCCCAAGGCAAGGTTGCGCCACCCCCTGCATAGACGAATCAACTTGACATACCTCTGCTTTTGCTTCTAGCTTCTGCAAGTCATCCTCAAAAAACTTCTCTTCAAACAACTCGGATTCACAATGAAACCATACTTCTTCCTCCAATAGGCACTCACCATCACGAGACACAAGAGAAGGCTACTCAACTAGCCGATTCACACAAGGCATTTCCACACTTGCACTATGCTTCTCTTTGACCTTCAATGGACTAGAAGACGGGGATTCTGTGAGTCCCACATGCTATCTGTGTCCAAAGCACTACTAGAACTTTGAGAGCTTCCGGACTCCTTTTCTAAATTTGCCAATTCTTGTATGTCTACTATCCTTCTTGCTTCTGGTTTAGGAACCAACACTTCTTCTTCAAGTCCTTTTATCACCTCATCCTCTTGAGCAAGCAAACTAGGTGGCACTCTGAATATGCCCCTCTGTATCTTTTAAGACCTGGTTGGCACTTGTTCTACCTCCTCTAGCTTGGCATCAGCTTCACGTGCTTTGATCACATTCATATCAAGCAAAAAAGGAGCTTTTACCTCTTGATGCTCATCCAATCGTTTGAGCTTAGGTCCACTGGCTGCCATGACTCTAGATTGTAGCAATCCCACCTCTATTTTGTTCTTCATATTTTGACTCTTTTCTCTGGTGACTCTGACAGCTTCGTCATAAGTCCTTGGATCTTCATAGTCCACTCTCTCACGAACATAGGGATGCAAGCAAGATAGAAACCTTTCCAGCTTAAAATATCCCGCATTGGTTGCTTGGGTAGCAGCCGCAAAATCCCCCCAATAAGCTTCAAATCTATCAAGGCATTGAAATTTTCACTTACGTCCTACTACAAGCCTTTGATCGTTGCATCTGCTTTCGAAGCCGACACCACCTTTCGATACCTTTGTAAAAATTTCTTGCGAAATCCGATCCAATTCTGCTTGTGTGCATCTTCTAAGCCATCAAACCAAGCTTTTGCTTTACCTCGCAGCACCAAAGGTAGAGTTTGGAGCTTTGCTTCATCACCCGGCATCCATAGTACTGTCATCATAAATAGCTCAAAATCGGCAATCCAATTGTCTGCATCTTCATCTCGTTTGAACACTGGACCAAACTCCTGCTTCATCTTGATTCACGACAACTTGGTCAAGAAGCAATTAGTGGATCCTTTGTGGGGGCACCACAAGATGGAAAGGGGGAAATGAGAAAACCACCAGCACACAATCTGAATGCCTCTCTATAGCCCAGTGATTTCACAACACCCCTATCCCCTTGAAAACATACACCTAGACTCCGATTTGCAAACAACTGTTGTCCGTGCCCGATCCCGACCATCCCCGACTACACACACTCGATCACAAAGCAAAACATGGCTACTGCTTCTAACTCCTCAGAGCAACATATAACCGCATATAGGTGATCAAAGATATGCTAACATGTACAAATGCTTTCATGACCATTGGCATACACGAGTTTTCTTACAAGTTTACATCTTTATGATGCACGTTGCATCCACATAGAGAGAACCCCTAGCTACACCCAACATCCCTCAGAAGCACGCATATACCGATAACTTTAGGTAAGAGAGCGGGAGAGAAAATACGATATATATTGATCACTCAAATAACGAGCATATGGGGGCTCCAGCTATTTCAATTAGCAAAAATATGTACAATGATGGACCTCTGTGAGAAAACTCCCTCCTTGGTGAAGCATCCCACGAGTTTATAGGGCTAAAGGAGTGGGATAGCATAGCCGGCTCCCCTCCTCCTTCTTACGCAAGTGGCGGCCACACCCTTCCCCGTCTTGGCGGCTTGTACCTCCCTCCAATCGTGGTCCTTGTTTATAACCAGGGCCTCGGTGGCCTCCTTTAATCTCTGCATATAGCGCATTAAAAAAAACCCGATGGGCTGCAGCCCTCCTAACTTGTACTCGGCCAGCCTCATGTACCTCACCTCCTGTTCACGGCATGTCAGCCTGCTCAGTACCGCCTTCCTGTCTCTCTTTGGCCACTAGCGATATCGCTAGTGGTCACCCCCCCTGTAACTGGCCTGGCTTGCGTACAACTGCAACACTGGCCCCCTTTTTTACTGCCCCTCTCGCATGCAAAAACGACACCCCAAAAGCAGTGCCCTTAATTAGCTTTCCCCACCACCTGGCAGCTTCGACTCTGCCAATATAGAATTGCACCACCTCCTCACCAACTGCAGCTCGTTTTTCTTTTTTTTTAATAAAATTCTGTTAACTTCAAGCTTAACTTTAAAAAAATTTCCTTAGCCCCACTTCACACGCCAAAAATTGTCGAGGCGATAAAGCTCCATAAAAATCATCTTTAGTGTGTATAGACAAGTGTCGGCAATCTTCAACCCGCATCCGATTGGGCCGCTTCTAATCACTGGGCTTCATGCATTGAGAGAGCTTCAAAATCACCAAAAAGTGCACTTGGAGCACTCCTAAACTTGCTCGACCAGTAGTGCTAAAATTTGTCCTTGACCTTTCTAGAATCCATATTTAGTATACACACCCTGGAAAGTAGAGCAAATTGCAGATATCTCGATCAAAATTCCATATCATAAATCTCATAACATCTGTATCCAGCACCCCTTGTCCCGCTCACAACCTTATGATATAAGTATTTTGTCTTGTCATCTGTGATAGCAAAAAACAACTGCAATTTCTACTAGAGCGTGCTTCATTCTCGTGTACCTGTCTCCTAGATGCATCAAACACTTGCTCAATGTCCCTGCCATTTGCCTGCAAACTACCATGCCTGGGCTTCTTGCACTTCCATAGGTCGACACAGATTGGGTGCACCATCACTGATTTCTTCAGCTGTTGGTAGCTTTTTTGACTATTGTTGAGCTTTTACTCGCCATTGATACCTTGGCTTGTCTTGGTAAGAATGGTGAGGTTTTCTGTGGCTTAACTCTCCATTGCTTGATTGGTTTTGCAGTTTGTGGAGAAGAAAAGTGTTCCTTTTCCTTCCAAACCCATTTCATGTTAGGTTTCCTTCTCGAAGAAGTGTGTCTCTGTGTTTTGACTCTCAAAACCGTCTTTGGTTTCGTCAATGATGTGTTGGGTACCCAGATTTGAATTGGCTTGTCCTTAAGATGTGCTTTTGATACCCAAATTTTCCTGACTCCTTGCATGCTACCTGTAGCATTTGCCTGTCAATAGGATGGAGAAGATCGATTACTTCGTGGTTTGGTCAGCTGATTGCTTCCTTTCCATTCTTCCTTGCTTGGTGCAATTGGAACAATGAGTTGCCCGCCTTTAGATGATAGCTTGAGCTGATTTGTATCCCAATCTAGTATTGCTTTGTATGTCCGTATCCATCAGATTCCTAGAATCATTATCTCATTCATGTGTTCATCTGGTAAGCATACAAATTAATGAGGACATGAACATCCATGTAATATCACGTTCAAGCTGACTATTCCCAATGTTGGTGTTGGGTTCTGCTGCATCCTTTGATAGTCACTATTCTTGCTTTCAATGCCTGAGTTGTTGCTTTCTTGTACATGGAATAACTAACTGCATTTACTCTAGCTCCTCTATCGACCAAAGCATTTGTGCTATGATTGTTGAGCTGTACTTTGATGCGGGGTCCATTCCATCTAGATTTTCATCATCTGTTGACACTGCATCTTTCGGCAATTCCCATTGTCGGTCATCTATTTCCAGTGTGTTGATGGGAATAGTTATTTGTTGAATCTTGAGAGCAGCTTTCCTTTTGAGCACCCAAAGCCGAGATTCTTCTTGGGCTTCATCAATAACCTGCTGTCGTTTTATTTTCCTTTGCTTGGCCGCATGCATTGTTTCTAGCAATCCATTGGTTAGCGACAAATTGTACTTCTTTAAACGATGCCCGCTAATCCAATTAGCCATTCGTTCACCATCTAGGGTGGACAACTTAACTGCTCCACTTGGAGATACATCTTCAATGATAAACGGCCCATTTCCCTTTTTCTTAAACTTGGGAATGTGTTTCTTAAGGGAAAAGACTAGAACTAAGTCCCCTTTTTTGAAGATTTTTGTAATTATATGGGAATCAAAAAACTGTTTTTGTTCTTTTTTTGTACATAGATGTGAGCTACAACAGTTAGCCTTTGCTCTAACTCTTCAAGTCTTTCTGACAATTCATGTCTAGTTCAATCAAGATCCTTTGCTACCCTTGGTGTCGGCAATAGAAATTCTACTGGCAGTATGGCATCAAGGCCATAAACAAGGTTAAAGGGTGTAGCATTTAAAGTTGTTTTGAATGAAACTCGATAAGCCCATAGAGCTGCATGGAGATTCATCTCCCAGTCTGTTCTTCCTGAACTAACCACTTTAGTCAATACCGAGCTGCTAAGAATATTATTTGTATGCTCAACTTGTCCTTTTGCTTGTGGATGATATGGAGTTGATTTTTTATGGATGACCATAAATTCATTAAGCAAATACTCGATTACCTCATTGAGGAAATGAGTTCCCCTATCACTGACAATTTCTATTGGAAATCCATATCTTGTGAATACGTACTCATATAAGAATGTAGCAGTGGTTCTGGCATCATTCTTTTGAGTTGCTTTAGCCTTGGCCCACAGTCAAATAGTCCGTAGCCACAATGATATATTGAGTTTGGGTTCTATAAGCAGGTGGCTATATTGGCACAAAAAAGTCTATACCTTATTTTGCAAAAGCTCTAGCTCGCATCGTTGGTCTTAAGGGCATGCTATCTAATCTTGTTGGCATTTTTGCTCGTTGACAAGCATCACAACTTCGAACATATTCTTTGGCATCTGCAAAAAGTGTTGGCCGCCATATGCCTGCCACCATCAAGATTGCTCTTGCGGTGGTCTCACTAGAAAAGTGACCTCCAGCTAATCCAGCATGTGCTTGTTTTATGATCGAAATATATTCATCTTCATTTGCATAAAGACGCAAATGTTGATCCTTACCTCTTTGATACAATTGATTTCCAATAAGAGCATATTTTCTTGCTTCAGTTTCAATTGCTCTTTGACGACGTTTACTCATATCCTCTAGAAATGTTCGGCTCGATAAGTACTTGTAACTAGATACTTACTCCACTTAGGAACAGGTGACATTTGAAACAATGTTACATGAGGTATGGGTGTTTGTTTTTGACATTGAGGACAATCCTTTATATAAGAGCGAACATCACTCCTCATGGTTGGCCAAAATACTCCAAGTCTCAAGATCCTTTGCATAGTTTGGTCTTCCACAAAGTGAAGTCCCACTATGGTAACATGTGCTTGACTTAGATATTGGTTTTTCTCTTCAAGATTAATGCCCAAGAGAAATAATCCATCTCGGTTTCTTTTGTATAGCCTACTAGCTAGTAATTGATACATAGCCAATTGCTCAGTTAATCCTATTGTAATAAGAAGTAGTATTTGTAAATCCACTTGAGCTATGGTCATCAATGACACCATATTTTTAGACCATCGAGGTATCATTTCCACAGAGAAAAAATAGGCATGTGATAGAACATCATCTACCCCTTTAGGTGATTCCCTTGAAACAATCCTTGAAAAATGATCTGCTCTTTGATGAGTGGTGCCCTTTTAAACAACCACAGTGAAATCAAATTCAAGAAGAATGATGAACCATCTCACTATTCTTCCTGTGCAGCATGGCTTGTTGACCAAGTACAATAAGGCTTGGTGGTCCACAATGAACACAATTTTTTTGCTAATAGGTAATGTCTATACTTTTTTACGACATAGATCATTCCTAGTCCTTCCCTTTCGGTGGTGGTGTGATTTTTTCTGCCATGTTCAACTATCGGCTAGCAGAAGAAATAGGAAAATCAATTTTCCAGTCTCCTGGTTGAGCTAGGATACACCCTATGGAAAAATTGGAAGCATCTACATGTATGTGGAATATCTTATTCCAATCTGGTGCTTTCAATATTGGAGCTGAAGTGAGAGCTTGCTTAAGCTTCATGAAGGATTCTTCACATGCTTCAGTCCACTCAAAGTGTGTAATCAAGCTATACAAGGGTTTTGCAATTATAGCGTACATGTAAATGAACCACCTGTGATATCCACAATGTCCCATGAAGGCTTGAACCCCCTTGACTGTTGTTGGTCTAGGCAGATCAACAATAACATGAATTTTATCGATATTAGTAGCTATGCCATTTTTAGACACTATATGTCCAAGAATGTTTCCTTGTCTACCCATGAATGTGCATTTTTTATGATTTAAGCAAATCCTATAAAGTCTACATTTTTTGAATAACTTTTTGAGGTGTTCAAAATCATCAGCCTGGATTGATGAATGTACATATAGATCATCCATGTATACTTCTAAGAATTTTCTTAGATATTCTTTAAAAGCATGACTCATCAATCCTTGAAATGTGGCAGGAGCATTAGTTAACCCAAAGGGCATAATCCGATAGGCAAAAATACCCCATTTCGTCGCAAAAGCAGTTTTATGTTGATCTTTTGGGTCAATCAAAATTTGATTGTATCCCAAAAATCCATCTAAGAAGCTATAAGCTTCTTTCCCTGCAACTTGTTCTAACACATGCTTAGTGATTGGAAGAGGAAAGTTGTCTCTAATGGTAGCTGCATTCACCTTCTTGAGGTTGACACACACTCGTAATTTTCCATTCTTCTTGGGTACTACCACAATTGGAGACACCCAATCTGTGTGTTCAATTTCATAAATGAATTCGGCTTCCTTTAGTTTTTCAATATCTTCTTTGATCTTCCTAGCAAATGTCTCATTATATGTGTATGGCCTTTGTCTACTTGGTTTTGCATCATCTCTCATGGGTATGGTATGTTGACAGATATCTAGATCAACACCCTTGAGATGCTTGTAAGACCAAGCGAAGATATCTCGGTATTCTTTTAGCAAGCTTAGTAAAAGCTCTTCTTCTTCTTTTGTTAGGTCATTTGCAATGTAGGCAAGACTAGGGTCTTCTCCTGGTTCAGCCAAATCTATCTTTTTCACGTTTTCAGGCCCTTCATAGGACTCGCCTTGTTTTTGTAGTTCTCTAACAGGTTGTTCTACAATGATTTTTCGGTCTTGGAGAGTATACTTTTTGTAATGGGATGGAACATTCATTACATCTTTACCATCCTCTTCTGTGGTTTCCATTTCGGTTGTATATATCTCCTTTAGAGCTTTTTTCAACTCTTGATATTTCTTTTTCCGCTCAACTCGTGTCATGGTTGGCTCCTTGTCCTGTTTGTTTGGCTTTGCTTGAGTATGTTTCCTTGTTTTTCTCAATGTTTTTGCCATTTTTGGATTTTTGTTTGAAGGATATCTGCCATTGATTTTCCCCTTGACACAACCATGTGCATCTATCTGCATCAGGAACTGTATTCTACTGGAGATTGATGGCATAGGTCTTGTTTTCACATTTCTGGTGTCTCTTTTTTGTGTATACCATTTTTGTCTTCTCGTTTCTGGTTAGGAAATTAAAAAAACTTTTCCTCCCCTCCTTTCAGGAGTAGCTTAGCTCTCACATGTTCTTTTTCTGACCCCGAATCCTCTGAGGTGGCTGAGTGTTCTTCTAACTCATCTGTTGCATCGTAGTAGAGGTCTGAAAAGACTTGTTGAGCTTTCATCAAGTCCTTGGGTTCTTCAATTTGACCTTCAATGTGGAGGGTTGAAATCATTTGGATGGGAATTATGACGTAACCATCCTCATTGCAAAATTGAGTAGGCATAGATGTATTCACACATACATCCATTGTCGCTAAAATTTGAGTCCACTCAAATGGCTCTAATAAATTCTCTAGAAAGGGTTCAGGTACATAGGCTTCATCTGTGCAATCCCTTTCTAAAATACATTCTCCTCTTTTTAAACTTCTGCTTTTTGAAGCTCCACGCATCCAAATAGGAGTGTCTTTGTTTAACCAAGATGGAAGCTTAGTTTCAGCCGAAGAGACTGAATCAAACTCTTGTATGAGCGTTTTCATGACATCTCATGATAAGTTTCATCTTTTAGATTGACTCTTGTTATGGATCCCACTTGCTTCAAGTACAGATAATTGTTTCCCCAATCTTGGATAAGTTGTACCTGTCGCATAAAAGGTCTTCCTAATATGATTTCATAATTGAATTTTTCCCCAAAGTCTACTATGGCAAAAGTGTGTTGATATTCAATCCCACACGAATTAACTATCACTTTTTCTAGCAGTCCTAAGGGTCTTTCAGTATGTTCATCAGCCAATTGCAATTTCATTTGAGTTTGTCTAATGGTTGGCTGTCCCCAAGATTCCCATATTGCTTTTGTGGCTATGGCTATGCCTGCTTCACTATCCAGTATTGCCATGGTTTCAATGTCATTATATTTCACTGGAAGGGTGGTGTTTCCTTCTTCCCCTTTGTAATATTCTCCAACTTTGTTCATTGGAACAGATCAAATCTCTTTGTTGTCCATTTCGTGTTTTAATTTTCCCAATTTTTTTGAGATTGCCCCGTTATCCCCACCTTCTCTATGGTTTTTTGTAGATCATTCCATAAGTATGGTCTAATTTTTAATAGTTCCCTCAAAGTAAAAGTGCATTGGATGGGTGTAGACATGATTGAATGAATATTGTCTACTTCCAGGGTCTGTTGTGCTCTTTTTACTTGAGTGGTCTTACACACTATGGATACATCTTCGTTATCTCCCAAGTAAAAGGGTAATGTTTTCAAGGTCAATGGTTTAGACATTCCTGAAGCTTCAAATCTGCAATCCCCATACAAGGATTCTACATCCATGTCCATATCAGGAGGTAGGTTGTCTAACCAAACTTCCTCTATAGGATTTGACTTTAGAGTTAGGCTCCCATCATTGATCTCTTGAACTTTATCCCATAAGTGTCCTGGCCAGTCTTCTTCTACGTCTAAGGAATCTTCGCTGTCCAATACAATAAGTTCTGGCTCTTTTGGTTTCAAGTGGGATTCTACCACCACTTTGGATTTTTCTTGATTGTCTTACCACAAGCTCCTTAGGTTTTGCCATACTTTCGAGCTTGCGTTTCTGTTTTTCCAGCAACTCCTTTGTGATTCTTACCAAATTTTGATAAGCTTCAAGCTTAGCTGCTTCCATGTCTGGAGAAGGATAGTTTTTCCATTTGTTTTTCATGTTTTGGCCTGCTTTAAGTCCTGCTTGGTAGGCCTCCAAGACTGCATTAATAGGCTCAAAAATTTTATCAACCAAAATTGATCCTCCAGATTTTACGGTTGTTTCTTTGATTTTGCTTCCAGGTTCTTTCATCTATTCCACGTTCTTTTCTTGGAATAGCTAATTTACTTTCTCCTCGATTTCATCTCGTTGTTTCTGTTTTCTCATCTCATACCTTTTGCTTCTGCTTCTTTTGGTCTTTTGAGAGGCAATTTTTGTATTCTCTGAATCATCAAAGGAGTTATGCTTCTTTTTCTTAGCATGGGCTCTAGTGATTACCTTGATTGGACCAATCGGCTCACTCTCAGATGAGCTACTAGGTATCACTTGGACTACATTTACTATTGTTTTACCCTTGTAAGGGTTTTTAGGACAATCTTCTAGGAAGTGTCCTCCCTTCTTGCAAAATTGTATGCAATAAGATTCAATCGGCTTGAGGTTTTTGTCAGGCTCTGGGCATTCATTTTTCCAATGATCATATGCACCACAATTATGACAGTTTTCCATTCTTGGCTTTACCATGGGTCTTACCATAGGAGGTCTAACACCTTGATTAGCCATATAATACATTGGTGAAAGCTCTGGTGGAGCATAAGTCATAGGTTCTTTCATTGATGGTGGATGTGAATTATATCAATCTCCTTCTACCATTACTGCATATGGACTAGGCTCAGCATAGGGTGTAACAGGCACTAGTGCTTGTTTATCTATGACTCCTTTTGAATGCATGTACTTTACAGGTACTGCATTATGTCCTAGATACGGAGGTTGTTGACCCAACACGGGTTGAGGCCTTTCCATACCTATCGGTGGTCTTTGAGTTGGTGCCATGTTAAGATGGTATCTGTACATGGGTTGTCCTTGTGGCCTTATGGGCATGCATTGAACAATCCCATCATACTTTGGTCGGAAATAACACTCATTGATCTCATGGTTGGTCCATTTACCCTCGATTGCACACCATTTATGCAGTCTAATTGGTTGTCCTTGTTGAGGTATCCCTTGTTTGGGTCCCTTCATAGGTGCTTTTTGCATCTTATTTATCATGTCATTCATCCTTTTGAGCATGTATTCTATGGCTGAAAGTGGTGCTGCATTAGCTGTTCCCACTTGTGCTGGTTTAGTGGATGTTGTTTTCTCACTTTGGTTATCCTTAGGGACATCTTCTTCGTTGAAAATATCACAATTTTCTCCTAAGTCAATAGCATTTGACACACACTCTTCTAGGGTTGTATGCTTCTTGCTATAGAGTATAGCATGAAGTTCTTTGTTTAGTAGTCCCTCTAGAAACAATGATACTAATCGTTCTTCTGTAGGTATATCTAGCCATGGGCATCTGGCAATGTATTGTTTCGTTCGAGTTGCACAATCCCTAACAGACTCACCATGTTTCTATGTAAGGCTGTAGATTTGAGCTATCATATTGTGTTTGATCCCCGTTTTGGAACAAGCAGCTACAAATCCTTGAGCTAATGTGTTTAAGTCCATGATTAACCTTGGTGGAATGTTTTGGAACCAAATTAATGCTTTTCCTTCTAATGTCATTCCAAACCCCTCGAATTGAGTATGGAAATCGAATATGTGTTCCACTCTTAGCACTTGCTTAAAGCTTGCTAAGTGGTCGTATGGATCCCCAGATCCACTGTATTTTTTGACCCATTTCTAAAAATCAGCTGGTCTGACGTGTCTATTTGGTTCAACTCCCGGTCTCCTGACAATTGGTCCTGTTCCGAGTCCTTCAAACCAGTCTGTGGAAAATAGTGACTCATGTAGCCCTGGACTGGCCTTAGTGTCACCCGGTTTTTTGCGTGATGAGGTGGTTTCTGGTTTCTTAACATTACTCTCAGATGATCTCTCACGGTGTTCATCTCTTGGAATTGTTTCTGGTCCTTGTCCCAATATCCAATTCCTTATGGAATACCCTTGGTATTTGGTTTGTTCTACCTCGTCAGGAGTCATCATAACAAAGTTATTGTTATAACAATCCCTAAACAGGTAGGTTGGTAGGTCTGCTAATCCCTTATCCTTGGTCTTAAAGATATAGATGATCTTCATGGCCGTCAGTTGTCCTGATTTGGCATGCGGAGTCCACAGAAGATCTTTGACATTTCTATCCTCCCAACAATAGACTCCGATCCTAGGATTATCAATACTAAGCTATTCAAGGGCTTCAAATCAACTTGATCGTATCCCTCAAATTCTAAAGTTGGTGGTCCTTCCTTTTGCATCCATATCTGGAATTATGGTGTCTACTTCTAAACCCCATTTGTCTATCATGTCAGGGTCTTTGGCTTGTAAATACTGAGTTCCGTTTTGATCCATGTACATTTTCCCTTGTTTGTTTGCCCTAATCTCTCCTTCGAACTCAATATCATGGTCATCAATGCAAATGGCATACTCTTCGTTAGGATCTAGGTAAACCTGAGCTCCATGGCAATTAGTCTTATAAAAAGAGAGTATATGCTTATAGCGCATTGTCGTTTCGGTTTCTGAGTGAGTCGAATAGGAAGACATTTCAGATGTTGAATAAAAAAAAGTGTCTAAGACTTCTTCAGGGATAGTGTGGAAGGAATTGCCTTGATTCACGCTTTCTTAAGTGGATACTCTACTGGAGGTTTCTCCAAGTATGCCCTAGTACACGACCAGATCTAAGGTTCATAAAGACTTATGACGCTCTGGATAGAGTACGTACCTTTGGATTGAAATTGACTTGTTGTCAATTTCTTTCACTTGACTGGATTGCACTTTCTGTCTGAGCTATTGATTCCTTGTTTGCAACCTAATTCCTGTACAAATTTGATCAAGTTAGCTATTCTACCACAAAGACAGCACATATAGTTTTTGCTAGCTATTATGATTGGTCTATGTGTATCACTGCAAATTGCACTAATTGAGTCAACCGTTGCAATTTTTAAACTCGACTTTGGTAAAAATCAAAGGACTAATCTGCAACTCAAAAACTGAGTGAAAATGTACCGATTTGGATCCGATTGAACCCAAACTTTCTCGGTGGCCTTATATTATGTTGGTCTAACATTATTCAAGCTCAAAAGTCAAAATTGATGTCTCTGTGTTGCAATAGTAAATAATCATGACTATTTACTTTTGTTAGTTTTTTGCACTCTTTGGCTTGATTTGCCAAGTGTACAACCTGTTTAGGTCCTTGGACAAGTTCCAACAAGTTTGGACAAAATCTGTTCAAGTTTATCAATTGTTTCGTGTCCGTTGACTTTGATTTCAAGAATCTGGCTTAAGTCTCACTTTTGTGATCCAAATTTCACAAAAATTGATTTATGTGGTCTACTTGATGTGCTTGACCTTGTGGTTTGTCCAAATGTGCAAGAATACCAAATTTTGAAGCAGATGTAAATAATCGTGATTATTTACTCTGGCTAATTTTTGCAAGTTTTTGCCCCAATCTTGACACAGATCTGTTAAGCACTTCAACTCAAGGTCTCTAGCCAAGTTTCATCAAGTTTGGACTATTTTTGGTCAAATAGTCATGAGTTTTCTGTCCGCAGACTGACTTTGCGAATTTGGTCACGATTTTCAATCCAATGATCCAAATCTTACCAAATTTGGTTGGTGGGCTTATTACAACATGGTAAAACCAGTGGTATGCTAACTTGGTCAAAAAAGTTGAAAAATGGGATAGATGTAAATAATCGTGATTATTTACAATTAGCAACTTTTTGCATCTTTTTGATCAACTGAGCATGTACACATGCCTATCACATCAATACAAGCCTATGAATCAAATTTCATTGAGTTTGGACAATTTTTTCCCCAATTTACACTCAAGTTTTAGAAAGCCAGTACAAACTTTAGCTTTTACCCAGTTTTTTGTCAGTTTGGTGATCCAAATCTTTTGTGCCTTTACAAAAGTTGTTTATACACATGCAATGAGTCACTGGTATCAACCTTAGTCAAATTTGAGCTGAAAGTAGATAATCGCGATTATTTACTTTATGTCCAAAGTCAACAATTTTTTGCACTTTTTCCATGGACAGTCAATTCATGAGTTATTTTAAGCCTATGAATCAAGTCAAAACTTAATTTGGCCTAGATTGTCAAGAAAAAGCAAATAATTTGAGTTTTTACCAACTCTTGAAATTCTTACCTCAAAGTGTCTTTGAGCTTACCCACTGGTTCATACAACTTTTAAGCTTACTCTCCAGTCGGATTGAGTGGTTTGGAGTCTTTTCGTGCTATTTCTAGCCGTAGATCTGAAATTCTGCAACTTCAAATACAACTCATAAAAGTTACAAAATACTGTGATGTGTTTACGTCAATGCGTAGAGCTCTTACCTGTGGTTGCAATGCAACAAACGTGACTGCAATGTGACAATCGGGGAGGGAGTAGGAAGCGCGAGAAGGAGAGAAGTGAGCACCGTTAGCTCACACTGTGTATTTCATTATCCAAAACTTACAAAAATTGGCTTTATACCTTAGCTAAGGTTTTTGGTGGTCAAAATTAATAATTAGGAGCTCTAACTAAAGATAGGTAATGACAGGTTGATACAATCTGGAAGCTTGTAGCCCCGGCTCATCAATTACAAGGTTTATCCAAAAAATAGGAGTTATAATATTCCCAATTTATCAAAAATAATAAGTGTTTTACAATGAGAGATCCAAAAATTGGTATTCGTGGTATCCGTGTTAGCTTGCTGCTAACAGTTTCCTTCTGTTTGTGTGTATGTGCGTAAGGTGGTGTAGTTGAGAGCAGTGAGATCCTAGGTTGTGGTTTAGTTGGCCTTCTAGAGTGTTGTATGTGTAGGATGGTCTCAGCCTAACAAGCTAAAGATATTTCCTCTGTGTGCCTATCGTGTCATCTGTGTTCTCGATTGACATTATGTTGATCTAGGTTGTGTTGCATGCACTTTCTGGGTGGTGTGATTCGCTCCCGCAACAATGGAAGTGGGATTGTGATAGCTATGGTGAAGCATGCTCGTGCCCAAGTGGTGATTGGGGATTATGAGTTATTAAGCTAATGCAAGTAGAAATTAGATAATACTAATCACACAAATGCATACTAATGATCCTAGCTAGCTTACCAGTGCTCTGATACCACTTGATGGGAATGGGATCGTGCTAGATTTGGTGGACGAAAGAGAAACATTGTGCACACAAGTGAGTGTGTATTGGCTAGATTATCACTCAAGAAAATTTGGTTCCAAGATAAATTAGCTTGGACCCATAAACACGATCTTGAGTTGTTGCTAAGCCATCACAAGCTCACTATAAACAAGAGAGATGTAATACAAAATAGACTTGTGTTTATTCATTCATGAAATGAGCTTTAAGTATCTCTATAGCCTTGCACCATTGCATGTGGGATAATGCCTTCTCTTCACTCCTTAAATCATATTCTAGGACAAAGCTCACACTTTACACCCAAGGAATGGGGGGAGAGAGAGACAGAGAGAGGAGGAGGGGGGGGGGGGGGGGGAGGGAGGGAGGGAGGGGTGGTTCCTATGAGGGGAGGGGGATAGGAAGAGAGGGAGAGATAGGGAGTTCGCATGGGGGGTGGGGGGGTAGAGAGAGAGAGAGAGAGAGAGAGAGAGAGAGAGAGAGAGAGAGAGAGAGAGAGCGGGAAATTTTACTAAGAATAATACGTGTTTAAAAAATTATTAAATAATACTAATAACTACTAAGATCAATATAAAATGCTCTTAACTCTTCTAAACACAATTAAACACTTTCACTCTCATCTTTTCAATCTCTTGCTTATCTTTTCAACTCTACTATCATGTCATGCACTATAGTCTTTCCTTCTTTCAAAAATGCTTTTTCCTTTACCAATGGGAAGATTATCTTTGGGTTAAATATCTACAAGATCATGTTGCACCACAAAAATTTACTACTTTGCACTTAATTGTCATGGTTGGAAGTGAAGAGTTGATAGTACCAATGGAGAGAACAAGCAATCACTTGGGAGAGGAGTTTTATGTTCTGGACGAATCTCTCTCTACAAAGTTCGTGGTGCTAGTTGAGGATGACCCAGTTTCAAATTCAAGTGGCATGGCTGCTTCCTTTGTGGATATTTCCTGCATATACCTTACTAGTCCAAGCAAGGAACAACTCTTTGGAGAGCAAGCATTGCAAAACTCTACCGAGGTAAGGAGTACAAATAGTATTTTGTCATTTTTTAATGCAATGACAAAGCCCAACACCTTGAAGAAGCTTCTTTCAAAGATAGTGGAAATCAAACAAGTGTCAAATGTTACCATATACATGTGGTAGTGATGTGTGTGAACACATTTAGGACCATCGGGCATTTTTTCCCTCTTTAGGAGGTTTTTTTCCTTGTGCATTGGATATACACCCATCATTCTAGGGCTATCTATCTTTTCCATTTCACACTAAGTAATACACTCTCGATTGTGTGCTTTGAGCTTCCTTCATCTTCTCCAAGCTGTGTGTATTTTCTTGCAACCTTAATTCCAACAATTGGTATAAGAGCAGGTTGCATCCTCTCGGGCTTAGTCACCAGCAGCTCCAACACACGCTTGTTCACTTTCTTCAATTCAGTGAGCTTTGGTGAGTGTTTGCAGATTGACAAAAGATTTGGGCAAGCTCAAAGAGCTTAGTTTGCTCAAATTTTTGATTCGGGCTCATTTTGGCCTTCGTTTCCACTACAAATAGTACTATGCATCCTATTTTCTCATTTTGTGCAATTTTTTTGTCAGTGCCGTTCTTTGCATAGCAGGTCTCTTACAATCTTCTACAATTGTGTTGTATAACACATATTGTTCCTGCTTCATTTCTCCTCTATTCGGGAAGTTTTCACATCAAGTGCAGCATTTACCATGGTTGACAACAACACAAGTGTGTTCAAGATGTTTCCTGCTGAGGATATATTGGATGGGGACAATTCCCCTTTGTGGGCTTATATGATGCAACATATTCTTGTGTCAAAGGGCATCTGGAATAGTGTGTAGGGTATTGATGTACATCCTGGTTCTGAGGATGTAGGCGATGTTGAGGATGTTGTAGGTCTTGCTGCAAGGATTGCTGATGTTAGAGTTGTTTTTCCACATATGAGAAAGCTCATTGGGATGTAAAAGATGCACAGGCTCATGCATTGAATGCATTTTTTGTGAAGCGCACTATTACTCCCCACATTTGTTCAACAAAATCTGCCAAACAAGCTTGGGATATTCTGGCTAGTCTTTATGTAAGTCTCAATGTGGCTAAAATTGCATTGCTGCGTAAAGATCTGGAATCGAAGATATGATGCATAAGGAAGATGATATGGACACTTTCCTTGTTGGTGTCAAGGATATCAATGAGCAACTTATTTTTGCAGGTGAAGTCCTTTCAAACATTTCTCTTATGCAGACTGTTCTTGATGCCTTTCTATATTCTTACCAGACTTTTGCTAATACTTGGAGACCTATGACCCAAGGAAATCCTGAAGTTGTTAAGTCTGATGCATTATGCACATTGTTGTTGCAAGAGTTGCTTTCTAGAAAAAACCAAGACTAGAAAACATGCAGTTGAACATGCCTTTATTGTTGCTCAAAGAAAGGTGGTAATAGTAATGCATCCACTTCTCATGGTTCTTCTGCGAGTGGAAAATCACATGTTCCTAATGCTTCTACTGGCAGCAATTCATTTGGAAATTCTGGTGATAAGGGAAAAAAGAAGACGCGTTGCCATTATTGTAAAGCTCATGATCACTTGATCAAGCAGTGTCCTAAGTTGAAGGCCAGAGAGGCAAGGAAGAAAGATGGTGGTTCCACTGCAAATGATGGGTCCACTACAAATTCAACTAATGTTGAGTCTTTTGTGATGCTGATGTTGATGCAGAATGGGATTTAAAAGCAGAGTGTACTGCTGTCCATGATGCATGCATGTCAGTTTTGTTGTAGATTCACATGTGTGGTATTTTGATAGTGGTGCTACAAAGCACATAACCTCACATTGTGATTTGTTCACCTCTCTTGAGTTTGTTCCTCATGGAAATTCAATTACTTGTGCCAACAATGCCTTTTATCCGGTTTAGGGAGTTGAGAATAGTGTGCTTACTATTGCAAATGGCAGTTCTTTCACACTTGTTGATGCACTTTATGTACCTAGGATCAAGAAGAATCTTTTGTCTATATTGGAACTTGCTAGACTTGGTCTTATGTTGATGTTTTAGATCATATTGTTTTACATGATATTGAGGAACTTCTACCTTTTGATGAAGCACAGAATTCAAAAAATTGGACGACTTCCATGCAATCAGAATATGATGCACTGATAGAAAATGACACATAGACTTTATGTGATTTACCTCCTGGCAAAAAGGCCATTGGTACACAGTGGGTTTACAAGTTGAAATGCAAGACAAATTGTGAGATTGATTGCTATAAGGCTTGACTTGTTGCAAAGGGTTATGCACAACAAAAAGCCATAGTTTATGAAGAGACTTTTGCTTCCACTTGTCGTATGACTACTGTGCATTTTCTATGTGCATTGGCAGCTCATTTTGGTTGGGATGTACATCAATCGGACATTGTTACTGCTTTTGATAGGAAGTTAGGCTATGGAGGTTGCCATCTTGCAGGCATGGTGTGCAGCGGACGAGGAAGAGAGAGAGAGAATGAGCTTTACACAACAGAAGAAGAAATCACACGCTTTTCTCTCTTAGTGTATATTTGATTAAAGTCTATTACATAATATATGACCACAAACTTGCCATGCAACACTAAACTTGGACTGACTCTTACCTGCATGCTATAAGGGATTGTGCCCACCATGGGTATGGATGATCGAACCGGGCTTGCAAACCCAACAGCTTTCTTGAATGGTGACATTTTTGAGAAAGTTTATGTAACGCAGCCTTGTGATCTTTTAAGAAAGGACAAGAAAATAAGGTGTGCAAATGTAACAAAGGTTTGTATGGGTTGAAGCAATCTCCTTGTGCTTGGTATGAGAAGGCTGACACTCATTTGTTCAACAAGGCTTTCGCAACAGTCCAACAGAAAGCACATTGTATGTAAATCATGAGGGTGATGCAATTAGAAAATTTCGGAGGTCATTTGGAGGGCCTTGTAAGAAATTGTATTTCTCTCTCTAGAAACTTTTTTTAAAATGCACTTGCACCTTGTGAGTATGTCCAAAAGGATAACCAGACACTCTAAAAAGTAGATTTATATTCCCAATCGTCCTTGAAAACGGTCACTTTTTTATTTAATGCGAGCGTCTTTTTCAGGAGGTAGGTGCGGCGCATTCAATGCAGCTTACATCATCACTGAAAGTTGAAAAGCCATAAACCGTCAAATAGTGATAGATTTTGAGGCTTTTGACACCACCAATGCGTTCGGAACGCCAAAATACCCTAAAAACGAATGTCTACTTGTCTCATTCCGACATCCGGAGAGTCAAAAAATGTCAAAAACCCCCCAAAAATGGGCTTTTTACTTAAGGCGCGTGAGGAAGCATTCTAAAATTCTAGAATGCCCCTCTGCGCGCCGTTAGTACAAAGCTCTTTTTAGTGATTTTTGGACAATTACCTTTCAAGAAAGCCCCGTTTTAGAGGTTTGACATTTTCCTCTCAAAAAGCTCCCTAAAAGAGGAAAAAAGGGGCTTTTTACTAACGGCGCGCGAGGAGGCATTCCAAAATTTTGGAATGCCCCCTCGCGCGCCGTTAGTAAAATCTTCTTTTAGGGGTTTTTGACATTCTTTGCCTCTTTGGATGTCGGAGCGAGGCAATTGGACAGTCATTTCTAGGATATTTGGGCGTTTCGGACGCATTGATAGTATCAAAAGTTTCAAAATCTTCCACCACTTGATAGTTTTGTAACTTTTTGAGTTCTAGTGATGACGTAAGCCATATCAAATACACCGCATCTACCTTCTGAAAAAGGTGCTCGCATTAAATGAAAGAGAGTGATCGTTTTCAAGGACCACTAGATTATTAAATGAGGAGAGGGACACCTTTTATATTTTCGTTAATATCAATCTATTTTTCTACGTAACGTAGGCTCTTCTCTCATTGGAAGAGCTTATTTTCCTCTCTCTTCCAAAAGGCCCTCCAAAAGACCTCCGAAATCTCCTAATTAGTACTTCTTAGTGTGGTTCTTTATGTAGATGATTTGTTGATCACTAGACCAAATGAGAGACATATTTCTGAATTTAAGGCTGATTTGAATGCTACTTTCAAGATGAAAGATTTGGGATTGTCGCATCATTACTTGGGTATACAGTTTAAGCAGTGTGATGGTGGTATTGCCTTGTGTTAGAAAAGTTACGTAGAGAGACTACTATGTAAATTTGGACCTGAGGATTGCAAAACTATGGCCACTCCCATGGAAAGAGGGTTGAAATTGAGTCTTCATGATGTTGGTAATCCTACAAATTTCACTGTTAACCAATTGTTGTTGGATGCCTCATTTATTATGCAACACGAGGCCAATATTGAGTTTGTTGTCTCACGGGTCAACAGATTCATTCATAGCCCAGGGTCTAAGCATTGGCAGGCTGTGAAAAGGATTTTCTGCTACTACTTGACTAGCACTTTACATTTTGGTTTGTTTTATCCCAAGGGGGGATCATTGCCGCCAAACTTACATGCTTTGTCGAACTCAGATTTGGCTCGTTGTTTTGACACACGAGTGTGCACAAGTAGTTTTTGTTTCATGCTTGGCAGCTCATGATATCATGGCTGAGCAAGAAGCAGCCTATTGTGGCCACTTTCAATTGTGAGGCTGAGTATAGGAGGGCAATCTTCATAGCTACGATTGAGTGTGTATGGTTCAGATGCCTTATGACTGATTTGGGTGTTGGATAGGACAATGCCAACTCTATCTACATTGGCAGTCAGAGTGCATTGGTAGTTACAAGGAGCCCAGTTTTTCATGCTCGCACAAAGCACATTGAGGTGCATTACCACTATGTCAGGGAGAGGCTCTTAGCAGGAGAGATCAGCTTGGCTTATGTGCCAACACAGGAAAACCTTGCAGATATTTTCACAAAGGCATGTCTTATGAAAGTTTAAATCTTTCCGCAAAGCTTTGGGCTTAGTCCTCTTTGTGGACTGATCATGTCCTCAGGGCATGGCACTTCCCTTTACTCTATGTGCCACCTTTCATTCACCGCATCACTCCAAAGGGGATTTGTAACCATATACATGTGGTAGTGATGTGGGTGAACACACTTAGGACCTACGGGGCATTTTTTCCCTCTTTACGAGTTTTTCCCCCCGTGCATTGGATAAACACCCATCATTCTAGGACTATCTATCTTTTCCATTGTACATTAAGTAATACACTCTTGGTTGTGTGCCTTGAGCTTCCTTCATCTTCTCCAAGCTATGTGTGTTTTCCTGCAACCCTAATTCCATAAAAAATACCAAAGGTGTACAATGGTAACATGGTGTTTGAGTTTTCACCGACCTTAAATATAGGTTTTGAAGGTCCATGTTTGCAACCAAAAATGAACCAAAAAAGGAGAGCTTTGGTATGGACTCCTTGCTGTGGCTAAAAAGAGGTTGCACAAATGATTTTGTTCACAGAACCGGGTTTCTCGGGCAAGGAGTGGTGGTTTGTGTTCAAGATGTCTACAATTGGTCTTGCATCTGGATTGGATTTGGTTAATCAAATGTGACAAAGTGGACCTGGAGATCTTCGGCATGCTTGGGTGCAATTTGATTGCACTCACCAAGTGGAAGATTGGGTGACCATGGCATGCCACATTTATGATCCAAGGTTTGTTGTCTTAGGAACATATATCTAAAGTTTGGCATATCTTAAGAAACAACCAACAACATGTTTACAACATGCAAGATCTCCTCACTATTGCAACTTGTGAGATGAAAGAGGAATACATGGAAGCAAGAATACTTTTCTTAAAGTACATAAATGAAGTTATGTAGGGTCATGGATGTGAGAGAGCAGATTCCCATGGATTCTTGGCGGATGAAGCTCAAGTCAACTGGAATGCAGTTTGCATCGTGTTGAATGGTGTGACAAAGACAATGTTCTACAACATTGAGAGCAATCTTTCTTTTTTCATTGGAAACAAAGCATGGTGGCATACATCACAAAGTACATTGTCTCTTTATCTCAACAAACTCACAAAGACATGTGTAAAAAGTGGCGTTTAGCCCCCTCTAAAGAGGCAGTTGTAGTGGAGCCTCGTCTCCTTTGACAATGATGATGAAATGGAAATTGCATGGATAAAAAAATCCTTGCAATGGACTCTTGGTTGAGCTGGTGGGAGTTGTGCGTATTGCACATTGAGGGAGCATCATGACAGCAATAGCGAGAGGTGCTAATGTGGCAAACACTCCAAGAACCAGCTTGGCCGAGAGCAAGCATGGTAGCTGGTTTGTAGGTGAAGGGTTCAAAAAAATATCTCATTGTATGACGCATGTACTTCATATATGGAACATGAAATACTACAAAGTGTGAATGTGCAGATGTGGTGCGTGTGCGGAGAGTGAGAAGGAGAGAGAGGGAGATAGAGAGCAGGACACAGGATGTGGGGTGGAGCTCCCAAATCTCACTGTGTGAGCACCATGTGAGAATGTGAGTGAGAGCTCCTTATTCTTTGTATGTATAAAGAATAAGGAGATAAATGTGGGCAGCCGGACACTGGCCGGCGGACACGGGCAAAGCACGGTGAGGCACACCGCCTTTACTTAACATTCTCCCACTAAAGGATGTGTGCCGATAAGTGGCGAGAAGACTAGCCTACAACTAGTATATACAAGAGGTGAGAGAAGACGACTCTCAACCTATGCCCACTGGCTCACTCTGTAACCGCTCTAGTGTAGATGCAAAATGCATACCACTAGGACTAGAGCTACGATGACACTCATGATGCAGGTATCGAGTGACGACCTACATGGCTCCACAATACACAATGCCAGTGTCAGTCATCGCACGACTGACAACTCCCACTGCAAATGCACCAACCGCATAAGCAAGATCAGGTCTCGAAACCAAAAGGTCAGACATGAGAGACCTGAAAGCCGACGAAACATGCACTATGTGTGCCAACCTATCCCTGCCAGCAACCTTAGTGCCATATGCATCCTCATCAGGAACCTCCTGACTATGCATCACTATGTCAGCATCATCTGGCAAAGGCATATCTACTGAGAATGACTGCAAAACCGAAAAATCAGCACCAGTGCAATTGCACACAGCTGTCTAAAGGACACTGTCGCCCTCAAACATATCAGACGCATCATAGAACAATGTATCGGTCTCTGGCTCAACTGATGTCACCTCAACTGATGACTGACAAAGCTGTGCATTCCCAGAGATACCATTTTCTGTGTGAACGTCACCACAATACAAATGCACAACCTGCTCTCCATGCAGCACATCTGCAAAAGAGACACGTCTCGTCTCTCGCTCCAAACATGGCTGCAAATACACAGAGACTACACCGCCTCGTGTGTCAAAAATATGCAAAGGGTATACCAGACCACTCCTAGCACCTCTGACTATCACTAGTGATCCCCTATGCATCTGCAATGACCGCTCTCCAAGCAGTACACGATGTCCACTACTCTACAACTGACGCACTGAAATGAGACTCTGACTGAGTCCTGGTACATAACGTACATCTTGTAGCGTAAGCAATGCACCACTAGGCAAGGACATGCATAAATCTCCAACACCCTCTATGTCATATGCTGAACCATTAGCAAACTGCACACAACCAAGTCTCCCACTAGAGAAAGAGCAAAACAAATCATGACGTGGTGTCACGTGAAAAATGGCATGCTCGTCTAGTAGAAAACGCATAGACAATGTGCTATCCCAAGACACAAAGTAGTCTGAAGGCAAGCTAAATTCAAAAGTGACATGCCCGTCACATGCATACACTCTAGCATGTGTCCTCATAGTAGCACCATGCATTTGCCTCATACGCCTGAAGCAAAGACGCCTAATATGCCCATCGTGGCCGAAGTGCCAACGTGTCAGTCGCGATCGTGAACGAGAACAACCTCTAACCTGAAGCGTCTCCATGCCAAAACTATGGCAAACAATGCTCGAGATCACAAGACTCTCCCACCCGAGAGCAAACCATTGTCTCAAGCAAAGTAGGATACACAACTCCTCACTCTTGCGAGAGTCGATACAAAAACACAAAGCTGTGTCCAAACTGACAAAACCTGTCAAAGTGAGAGTAAACACTCGATCACAAACTATGGTGAGAATCTGGGAAAAATCCGGCAGAGTCTCCCCTGAAAACTGAGCAAAAACTCAAGTACAATCTCTACCATAAACCATAACACTACTCAATGCCAATGAGTAGAAATGACAAAATGGCTGCACATTTTCACATACAATGGCAATCCGTACTCAACGTACATCAACGGGGTGACCGCGCATAAGCAAGCACCAAAAGATTTGCGATCTGAAAACTTGATCAATGCGAAAACAATGCTCTCAAGAGAGCTCACCGGCACTTGAAAGTGCTCGCCAAAATGCATATATAATGGGCATCAACTATGCACCATAACCATATGCAAACCCATTCACAAAGACCATGAATCCAAGCACAAAATCATTGCCAAAGTATCCTGTGAAAACCAGTGAAAGAAGCTCCACCTGTGTGGTCCAAAAAACTGCGTCTCTCAAGAGACCGCTTCGGTGGTGTGTAAACGCCTCCGTACTTCGTTGCCCAAATCTACCAAAAAACCCTCAAACGACAAGCTCTATACATGCTGGAATTGCATCTTCGGCTCAGAATTGATGCACCTAACTTCAAGCACCCGTCGTGCTTCCAAAAGTGCATCAAACTCTCACACTATGCGAAAACAAAAAACCTGCAATTTCTGTATACAGTTAGTCTGAGCTGAATATCAGCAAAACGGTGAGGAATTTGCAAAACATTTCTTCTACAAAGTTGTAGACCACGTCCAAACGCATGGGCCTACGGAACAAAATCCTTAGATCTGCATTCTACAAGGAGAAAAATGAATCTGAAAACAGTGCTGTTGCGCACACAGTTTTTAGGGCAACACCTTCACTTACACACAATCTTCCACACTCCTTTCTGAGCTTCCACAAGAGCATACATCACTCTCAATTGATCTCACAAGCTCCCATTGCATTCTCACAAAGCTTCCAAGTTTTCTTAATCTCTCCACCGCCGAGAGCAAGCTAGCTATCGCCTTGAAGCTCTCAAAGCCGTCGTGCTCTCCGTGGTCACCATAGCTCTGATACCAATTGTGAGTGCGCGGATGCGGTGCGTGTGCGGAGAGTGAGAAGGAGAGAGATGGAGACAGAGAGCAAGACACAGGATGTGGGGTGGAGCTCCCAAATCTCACTGTGTAAGCACCATGTGAGAATGTGAGTGAGAGCTCCTTATTCTTTGTATGTATAAAGAATAAGGAGATAAATGTGGGCAGCCGGACACTGGCCGACGGACACGGGCAAAGCACGGTGAGGCACACCGCCTTTACCTAACACAAAGCACGAAGGTAGTTTCTTACTCTCAAGGTAAACATATTTGAAAGGGTCCTTCACTAGAGAGACTCAAGGAAAGAGTTTCCTCTAGTCCAACACAAGTGATAAGATTAGTAAATGAAGCTACATCAAGAGCACCCATGTATAAGGCTCGCACCCCTCTTGAAGGAGACAAATAAACTATCCAGCGAAAGCGAAGGCAATCGATTGTGACCGATGTTGAGGATGAATCGACACATAGGCAAAAACACAATACCGCACAACACACGGAAGGCCAAGGAAGATCATTTCATGGAAGATTTAGGGGTAGCAGATGGGAGTGAGAATTCCAAAGAGAAGACAAAGTTTGTGTTTTGGAACAAAAGGTCAATGAATCTATGTGGGCAGTTAGAAGAACCCCTCTAGGCAGTCCTATGACATGCAGTGGTACCCCTAGCAGTCGAAAAATATGTGGACAAAATATAGTGGCATGTAGTAAAGGGACTCCTGCACCATCCTTTGAGGGGTATAGAAAACATCCAAATGGGCTACTTAAACAATGGTTTTGGTTCTGTCCCATACATGTTATTCATTGCTTTGTGGTAGATCATAATATAGAACCAAGTCCAGCTCCTCCTCTAACAATTTCATTGGTTGATCTAGGAACAAATCTCACTAATGAAGAAGTTGAGGTACTACTTGAAGGAGGATTTCAAGTTGAAACAATTGGAAAAGATCGAGAGAAGTGCAACAATAATGCGAAATCCTCCCAGGGATGGAGAAAAACTTAGAGTAAAGCCCTATGGTTGTACAATTTTGTGACACGTTTTCCACCATGTATTGTAGCTAGCAAAGTTGAAATGGATTGGGTAGGAATAGGGCCTTGGCAAAGTTGTTTTGGATTATCTTGGTTTATAAATCATTTTGTCTCTCTTTTTGTTAGCATTAATCTTGATGTAAATTGATTTAGGTGTATACTTCTCTTTGTGTGTGTGTGTGTGTGTGTGTGTGTGCGCGCGCGCACGCACGCACGTGTGCATGTGCGTGTGTGTGTGTGTGTGTGTGCATGTGCGGGCGTGTGTGTATGTGTGTGTGTGTGTGTGTGAGAGAGAGAGAGAGAGAGAGAGAGAACAATAGGGTATGAGGCTATTGAGTTGTCACTTCAATAAGAAAGTAATGAGTATTAAACCTACTCTACTTGGAAAAAATCAGAAAGAGAGAGAGAGAGAGAGAGAGAGAGAGAAAGAGAGAGAGGTTGAGGTCAACAAAGGATCAACAGGATCAAGAGATAAGAGAGAAAAGGAGAGGCCAAGGCTAGTAGAGGGTCAAGGGAGAGAAAAAAAGGAGCAAAAGTGATGGTGACGATAATATGGATCGAGGTGTGTTTGCCAAGGAAAAAAAAAAATGTGTGTGTGTGTGTAAGAGAGAGAGAGAGAGAGAGAGAGAGAGAGAGAGAGAGAGAGAGAGAGAGAGAGAGAGAGAGGAGAAAGAGGCCAATGGAGGATCAAGAGAGAGAATAAAGTTGAGAAGAGAGGAAAAGAATCTTTTTAGAATCTGCTTGTCGAATTCCAAAAAAGCGCTTGCCAGAAAATGCTCACCAAAAAATTTTCCCCTTAACATCGCATTCAATTTCACAAGAGTTGCTCTACTCTCTCATGTCAGCTTTCCAACCATGAGGACCCCAAAGGCCAAGGGAGCTACTACCAATACAGTGTCATCTTTAACATGCAAAGAGAAAGCAAAGGCCGAGGAGGGAATGCCCTCCCTCGGTAGAAGCAACAATAAAGGTGCTTCCATTCCATCCCCTCAACAAATAGAGCCAGCACAAAACCAGTCCCAACACA
Source organism: Adiantum capillus-veneris (assembly GCF_014529385.1). NCBI lineage: Eukaryota > Viridiplantae > Streptophyta > Polypodiopsida > Polypodiales > Pteridaceae > Adiantum > Adiantum capillus-veneris. The sequence continues at coordinate 60,368,968 of NC_140951.1, read as the reverse complement.
AGGGCTAGTGCAAAATAGTGCAAGGTTGCTGATATTGACTCCAAATGGACCTCACTCCGCTTTGACAATGATGAATCAAAATCTGCCAACAAGTCAAGACGTGCTACATGGAATGAGTTGAACACTTTTGATAGCTATTCCAAGTTGATCAATTAGAGTTAGTTTAGACTTAGGCAAGACTTCAGATCAGACAGAATTGGAATGGAAAATAAGACTGGAACTGAAAAATAGACTGAATTGGAAATAAGAGTGAACAGTGGAATTAAAATGTATTTAGAGTAAACCAATACAACAAATTGAGTTAAATCTGATTAGAGTTTAATTATGATTACAAGATACAAGATCTTATAGAGCTCTAAGATACAAGCACTAGCTCCCAAAAGAGATACAAGGGATCAATAGCCAACAATCACCTGTAAACTAAGTAATGGGCCCTATTTATAGTCTTTCAATTGGACCTCTAATTGATTGTACACTATCCTAGCTACCATAGTAAATGCCTTTGGGAATGATTATACCAACTTCCTTTGACTAACAATCATTCCTACCGTCTACATTCCTTCCCTCTTTTCTTTGAATTTAGCTATAAACCAAAATTATCAATAGTTGATGATGAGTGAGGTAGCATCAGTCTAGTAGACCCACTTCTATTTATTTGGAGCCTTCTCTTTGGCAGTCAATAAAGGACTCTCACTGGTGCACTGTGTTCACTTGTGGCACTGGAACCAATCCTATCTTTTTGAATTAGCCTATAAATTTCTTCTTGTTCCAGTTGCTCTCTATGCTCAATTGTCATTTCCATTTCATAGGGTGTCAGGGGCTTCCATGTCTTTGCATTAGCATCATACAAAGTGTTTTGGCCTTTGATTAGTCAAGCCTTAGCCAGTTTATGGAAAAAGGATGTTGTATGTATCCATCATGTTGGTAATAACTTTGATAATATAGTACAAACTTTATAGCTCATCCGTCCCCTCAATCACAAGCACCATGTCATCAATTTCTTCAACATCTAAACATTCTGGATCAATATCTTCCTGGTTCCATTCCATTTCATCATTAGAGTTGAGCTCATTTGCAATTGCTTTGTCTGTTTGAAAGCGCCCAAAGATTTCTTATGTGGCACGTGTGGCTAAATTTGCTGACTTATGCATAAGTCGCATGTTACAAAAGACATACACCAAGTCTGCATCTTGTTTAGGGCTTGATCAATTTTGTTTTTTATTATGCATGAAAGGAAACGAAGACCAATTTCTTTCATAGCTACCACTTGAGGCGGCAATAGACAATACTCTCACAGTCACATGTTGAAGTTCCACTTTTTCTCCACCGTACTCTTTCCACCAAACTGATGCTCTCATTGTCTTGATAGCATCTATATGCCAAGTATCCCCAAACATTCCTTCTCTGCTAGTATATGCCATCTTCTGTGTGTATGCCACCTGTCCATCCACATTGCCTAATAGTTGCACACACACTTTATTGAAATCACTGATCACTTCATTGTTTGAAGATTACTCGTGCATCTAGATCTTGGGATCCAAGACAAAACCTACTCCATGTATAGGAGTATGCAACTGCTCCCACCGTCTTTTGACAAATGACATCATCATGGCTTTCTCTTTCCTGCATAAGAAGTACAGTCTTTTAACTTGCAAGTGGCTTCATGTATGTACCAATAAACCTATCCAAAGATAGAGGTTTTTTCCTATCAGATGAGTAAAGGGTTCTGTGACAGTAACAATTTTTTCTACATTTCTCCAAAAATAGGAGAGTTTACAAGCTAATAGCATCTGGAAACAGCAGGTTCATACTTGGGATATTTATCAGCCAAATGTCCCATCTTCTATCTGCTAATGTTTCAACAAGGGCTGCTTTTACTTGTTGCAGTGTAGAGAGAACATAATATGTTGTCGCAAAACGGGTCACACAAAAAAATTGTAAATTTTTGGTTGGGAACTTTGTTCTAAACAAAGCGTAAGAAAATGAATCCTCTCTTACAAACTTCACGAAGTGGTTTGCATCTAGAAGAGTTTTGAAAATAGACGGAACTTTTCCAAAGTCCTTTAAGAGAAAATTCAAAGTGTGAGTAGCACATGGAACCCATGTAATCTCTGGATACTTTGCTTCAATTGCTTTTCTAGGTGCTTTGTAGTTAGATGCATTATCTATTACAATGGCAGTCACATTTTTAGGTCCCCCTGCTCTTCTGATCAAACGCTCATATACACCAGTAAGATATCCACTAGTTTTCTCTTTTATGGATGTATCAATCGTTTCAAGAAAGATGGAACCTCTTGGAAAAATCAACATCACATTAATCAATGGTTTCTTTTGACAATTTGTCCAACCATCTAGAGCAATTGTGCATCCATATTGTGGCACATAATCAAGAGTTGTGCGCTTTAAAATGTTGTCTGATGTAGTTTTCACTTTATCTAACTATTCTATACGCATCTTATTATAATCAAGAACCACAAAACCCTTCTTCACTGTGCTCATTAAAGCACCTTTGAAGATAGCATTTCAAATGACATTAAAAATAATTCCACATGCAACAAATGCTTGCGTCCACTTTAGATGGAGTTCAAGCAGCCATTGTTTCCCAAATGCCTAATGCAAAGTAGGATCATTTGGTGCAGGTTCTCCTACAGTCCATGCTTCACTTTGCCTTATGTTAGCAGAGCTTCCGGTAGGATTAGTGTTACAATCCCTAGCAAAGGATGAATGACACCCTCCTTGACCTGAAGCAAGGGTCAAGTGAGGTTTTTGATCATTCTCATCTCGATGATAGATGGAGCCATCATTTTTGGACCTCCCTTTTCTTTGCCATCAAGATGTGCTCTCTTTGCCCTGAGTGCCCACTTGGGAAAGTTTTCTTCAATACCTCTTGGGGGGTATTTGCAAGCTAAAACATTTCCATGAATCTTGAACACATGTTCTTTTATCCTATGAGCATTTTTGCTAAAATTATGGCCGCAGGTCTTACACCTCAACTTTGATGTAGTCTTTCCACTGACCAATTCATCTAAGTAGTTCCACATGTATCATTTCACCATCTTCTTAAGATTTGCAAACTCAAACAGAACTAATTACTAAATACACATCTAAAATTGAACTTTAATACCATTTACATTACTTTATTCGTCAACGTTTTCAACCTCTTTAAATTATAAATACCAATTTTTTTTTTTCAAGTGTGAGCTTTCACTTTACACCTGAATCATGATAAATAAATCGCTGAATCTATATCAATAACTTCCAAGTGCAAGTAAACTCTACACAAAGCAAGATATCTTTAAAAAACCTATCTGAAATACCTCCAAGTGTGTGAGTGTAACTCTACACATGGCAAGAAATCAAAATTTACTACTTCTCTAAATCTCTTCTAGGTGTGAGAATACCTCTAGACAAAGAGAGATATTTTTATTTGATCTACCTAAATTATTTGTAGTGTGAGTATTACTCTGCACATAACAAACAATCATTAGATAAATCTAACCTAAGTTACTTCCAGGTGTGAACATAGTTCAACACACAACAAGTAACTCTTAACTTTAACTATCTAACTTTAACTATCTAACTAAAGTTACTTCTAAGTGTGAACATAGTTCAACACAAAGAAAATAACTGCTAACTTTAACTATCTAAATCACCTCCAAGTGCGAGTTTTCTCTACACAAGGCAAGTCATCATTAACTATCTTACTTAATTTACCTCCCAGTGTAAGATATACTTCACACAGAGCAGATAACTCAAAACTCCAAAGCCCTTTTTTTTAATTCAAAGCTCTAATTTTTTACTAAAAAACTTATATGACTAAATTTAAACTGACCTTTTTTTTATTTTTCTTGATGTTGTAAAGCTCACCTATAGATGAGATAAGGGAAGAGAGATCAATAGAATGAGCAAAACAGTCCATTTTCACGGTATATAAAGAGTTTTATTTTGATCGTAATAGTATTTCGATAGAAATTCTAAGAAATTATATGATACGATGGTTTTGTTGAAGTGGCACAGTCTAATACGATCAAATAAAGATAGGTGTCGTATAATATGTCCATTTAAAGCATATTATACATACATCGTATAACATACAATGCAACTTAGAATTCTGCTATTCTCAAAGTTCATAAGCCATTTCCGTTACATTGATATCAAAGCATTTGGTTTCTCTTTTCTTGCTTAAGAAGAGAGGTCCTTAAGTAGCCTATTAATGGTTGATTTTGTTAATTATATTTGGGTAAGTGGGATTGGGATCTATTATTGGTTTTGTTGAGCCCACTATGTGGGATATGGTGCACACCCCGGAAGCTTTGGTCTTAATAATGGGATCTTTTTAGACTTTCCTACGGCTTTAGCATTATTGAGCCATAAGAAGTCTGAAAGGAGCTATCCCTTGGCCATTCTGCTATGTTAGACCTACTCCACTACTCTCTATAATTAACCAATTCAATTTGTGGGTGTATATACTTAACTGCTTATTTTCAAAGGCTAATAGGAGTAGAACTAAGGTTTTGAATTGCTAAAGGATACACTAAGTAAACACATAAGTATATTTAGCATGGCTGACAATAACCAAGAGAGTAGAATGAACATTGATAACTTTGATTGTGCACATGAAGGTGCTAATGATGATGCCCCCATGTTTATCAATTATCTTGTTACTAGGTTGCATCAAGCTATGGGCAACCCTACTTTGCAAGTCGAAGCTACCCAACAACTTCGTGCTTGTGGGATTTCCCTTCCTCTCCAAGAGGAGAGAGAGTTTAGGAGGTCTCTTGATGAGACTCCCAAAAGAAGGCTCTCTCCCATAAGAGAGGAGGAATCCAAAGAACGAAATAGAAGCAAATCCCTAAGTTCCTCTAAAGATGTAGCTCCATGAAGACGGCGGTCTAGACTATCACCAACTCTTCCCAAGAGGAAACGATCAACACACAGTTATTCTCCTTGTCTCCAAAAGGGAAGAGAGGAAACAAAGAAAGAATATGTCAAGAAAGAGGTCACCCTCTTCTCCTTCTTCTTCACCTTCATCCTCTTCCGACAAAAGCTATGGCTATTCTCCTAGAGAATACAAGAGGGAAGGACATCCCAAATCATACCCTGCATGGCGAAGATCACAAAAGCTCAAGAAGTCTAAAGAGGGAGGAAAGAGTATCTCTTTTCTCACCTATGATGGTATCTTTGGTGCCACCAACAAAGTATTGGCCTTCATCCAACAAGTTTTGATGTGGCCTTTGGAGACAAGGGCTTCACGGAGTCCCCCAAGCTACACCACATAGCTATGCACTTCCAGAAATCTACTCATCAATGGTGGGCTAGCCTTCATAGCAACGGCGAGGCCCCAAAGACATGGAAAACTCTACGATTTTCCATCATGAAACAATTCCTTGCAACCGATGCAAAGGGAAAAGTGCTTATTGAATGGCGGAGCTTGAAGCTTCTCTTCAACGAGTCTATCCATAGATATGTAGACAAGTTTTGGGATTTACATCTCAAAGCTACAATCTTGCAAAGGGTAGACTTCTCCGAACAAAAGCAACAATTTTGTGCTGTATTACCTGAAGAAATGGCCGAGTATGTCAACTCACAATGGCCTAGCACTATCAGCGAAGCCATCCATCACACTATGGTTTCTTCAAGGATCAATTTCCAACAAGGGGGGGCGAGAAGAAATTTCAAGCCCATGGAAAACAATAATCGAAATGAAGCTAAAGGGAAGAGCAATGCTCAAAACTCTTCCCAAGGCAACACGAACACCAACAACAATAAGGAAAAGAAGAAAAGAGCTTACAAAGGTAAAAACAAGCTCTCATCCGAAGAGTTAGAGGCCTTTCATAAAGACCATAACTTTTTTAAGTGTGGGGAGCAAGGACATGGTTATCGTTCTTGCCCCAAAAGAAATATACGCAATGACACTCCTAGAGCTTCCATGGTTGAACCTCCAAAAGAGGATACTCATTGCAAAGGCTCATTACTCTCCTATGCTTGGGGAAAGGTAAGGGAACATGATGCCTTCATCTTGCTTGACCCTAGCTCTAATCACAACTTCATATCAATGGAGTTGGCCACCAAGTTGGGAATTCAAACTTTTGAGACGGGAGATACTGTAACTGCTGACATATCCTTCAAGGGATAGCAAGCCTCCATTACTCCCTTGACTGGGAATTTGAGGCTTCATGTCCAAAGCTACGTCGACAAAGAAGATTTTTTTTTATCTCTCCTCTTCAACATGAGGATGTTATCCTAGGGCCACCATGGTTCAACCGCATGGCTGCCAACATGAAGTTCCCTAAAACGAGAATCTATTTCACCTACTAGAAAAAGAGCATGTACGTAGATGCTAATGATTTGGAGAACACCATATCCCTGGTAAATATGTTTGCTTTTGATAAGTCAATGAAAATCTCTATTTTTGCGTATATGATTTTTGTTAGAGAATCTATAAATGATTATAATGTTTTCACAAGTAGCAATAAAGGGAATCAAGAGGAATTAGAGTTTTCTAATTTTCTAAATGGATTCCAAGATGCTTCCATTGATGAAATCCCTAGTGAGCTACCTTCAAAATGAAGGGATGATGACCATGCAATAGAGCTTCTACTAGGAAGCTCACCGCCTAATAAACCTCCTTATTGAGTTTCACAAGCTCAATAAGAGGAGATGATAAGGCAAGTACATGAATCGGTGGAAAAAGAGATGTTGAGGCCTAGCTCTTCTCCATTCTATTCACCAGTATTTTAGTGCAAAAAAAAGATGGCACATATCACATGTGTGTCGACTATAGAGCACTAAATAGGATCACTATAAAAAATATATATTTCTTGTCCCGCGGATAGAAGATCTATTTGATAAGTTACAAGTTTTGGCCTAGCAAATGCTCCAGCCACATTCAAACTCACGATATACAAAAATCTTCAGGTCACTCAAATTCTCTTGAGGAGTACAAGTGACACCTCCAGGTAATCTTTCAAGTTGTGAGAGAGAAAAAACTTTTCATTAATTAAAAGACAAGTTAATTTTTCCTACAAGAGATTCAATATTTAGGTCACATTATCTCTCGAGATGGTATCCATATGGATATATCAAAGTTGGAGGTAATAAAAGCATGTTCTAATCCAAGGAATCTAGATGAGCTAAGAAGCTTTATCGATATGTGTGCATATTTTAGATGCTTCATAGAAACAATTTCTCAAATAGCAAGACCATTACATGACTTAACAAAGAAGAACGTTAAGTATTCATGGACTGCTAAGGAGAAAAATGCTTTTGACAAGCTCAAAGAGAAGCTTACCTCTCAACCAGTCCTCATGGTTCTGGGTCTCTCAAAACCATTTGAGGTCCAATGTGATGCTTGTGGTGATTGCCTTGGAGCAATATTGCTTCAAGAAGGGCATGCCATAGCATATGAGATCCGAAGGCTCAATTGTGATGAACGGGTTTTGGGCATATACGAAAAAGAGCTTTTAGTTGTTCTACACGCCCTAGACACATGGAAGCACTATCTCTTGGGGGATCCATTCATCCTACGAATGGATCACAAAGCCTCAAGAACTTCATGACGCAAACCAAGATCTCCGACAAACAAATGACGTGGGCAAATTTTCTTTCGTAATTTAAATTTCATATTGCTCACATTGTTGACAAGCACAACCAGGAGGTCGATGCACTTTCACGACGGCCAAGGGTAAATGTGGTGTCTATAGCAACTCACAATTATCTATCTTTTATGATAGATGAGTATGCTACTGATCGAGACTTTAAGTATGTAACTACAACCTTTGCATTAGGGAAGAAACACAAAGAACCATTCACCTTGGAGGATGGTTATCTTCCAAACGGCAATAGGCTATGTGTTACTCACCCTTACAATAAGGAAGTCATGTATGAATCCCATGCTTCTCATTATGCGGGGCAAAGAAGGATTCCATAATCTACTTTTCTAGGAGTAGAAATATATTTCTGTTGGTCTACCATGAAAAGTAAACATACAAGAGTATGTTTCAAAATGCGTGGTATACCAAAAATTGAAATTTGATCGAGGGAAGCAGCTTGGATTGTTTCAGTCGACAGGCTTAGCAAAAAAAACACACTCTATGCCTGTCAAAAAGACTATTAAGGCACATCAAATGGCAACCCTCTTTAGATCTCAAATTTTCAAGTATCATGGCTTGCCAACATCCATAGTGTCGGACAAAGATCCTAGAATGACCAGTAATTTCTAGAAGGGTCTCTTTGAGAATCTAGGAAGTAGATTAAATTTCTCTTTGGCTAATCTAACGATTCTTGAATCTACTAAAAGCCTATGTCATGGAAGTAGATCAATGTTCTCAATGCGAGAAGTACCTACCTCTTATAGAGTATGCGTACAATGACATTGTACATACTTCTATGGGGAAAGTACCTTTCGAGGTTAAAAAGGGAAGATCCAAAAGTCCCTCACTACTTAAAGTACATGGGAAAATCTTCGCTGCTGATGGATATAGCTAAGACTCACAAAAATATTTTCCAAAGATTAAAAAGGTTATATCCATCAAAGCAAAAGCAGAAAGGGTTGCTACAAATAAGCACGGAAGAGCCTTAGCCTTTAAGGAGAATGATTGGGTCTTGCTAAAGTTTCTTAAGGCTCGTCTAAGGCATACTATGGGCAAGAATCCTATGGGCCACCAAGAGTATTATGCTAAACTAGCAAAAAGATACTATGGTCCTTTTTAAATTATTAAGCCAATCAATGAGATCGCTTATCAATTAAAGTTGCCCAACCATTGGCTCATTCACAATGTTAACCATGTGAGCCTACTCAAGCCTTACAAAGGAGAGCCACAAAAAGAACCAATAATTGAGGACCCGCCAGAGATCAAAGATCAAGAAGAGGTATTGCAGCCCGAATCGATTCTTTGACAGAAAGACAAGGTACTAAGAAAGGGTAAGATTATCCAACGATATCTTGTTAAGTTACGAATTATCATTTTAAAGATGCTAGATGGATGCAAGGAACCTAGCTTAAGGATAATATGAACCTTGTCAATGCTTACAATGCTAAACTAGAGTAAGCAAATGAAAATGCATTTTAAATGAACAATGTTTTTGTCTTATAAGACTCATTCTCTTTCTTTTTGATAATCCCTCTCTTTACACTTATCCCAAATCAGATCTATTGTTCTCAACTGAAACATTGGCGCCCTATTACGATGATGTCGGTGGCCTACAAAATTATTGCTAAAGCAATAGCCCTCAGAATTTCCCCCTTACTAAACAAGATCATCTCTCCCCATCAACATGGATTCATCAAAGGAAGGTCCATCTATGATAACATCTTGGTAGCAATGGTAGGCATCGAATACGCAACTGTCACAAAGCAAGAGTGCATTCTGTCGCAGCTGCACCTGGATAAGGCTTATGACAAAATAACATGGTTATATATAGAAGCCATCATGAAAGCTATGGGCTTTGGGCCTTGCCTATGTCGTCTGGTACGTGTGGATGCCCCTTGGCCCCCCTGATTTTTTCCATAGGATCACATCCTTTAATCACGACATTTGAAGCTAGTGCAGAACGAGGGGAGTTGCAAGGCCCGGCTTTACCCGAAAATAGCCAAATCCTAGCAAAACTTTTTGCAGACAATTGTCTCCTCTTCCTGAAGGCGTGCCCACAGGTCATAAGGAAAGATCTAGAGATTGTATAAATATTCTCGGTAGCTTCGGGGTCCAAGTGCAATATTGAGAAGTCAAGGCTGATCTCCCTATCGGAAAATGACTCAATTGACCCTTCTGACTGGTCAGGGGAGATTGTCACAAAAGGGAATATCTTTAGACATCTGGGAGCACCCTTGGAGGTGGACGTAACTCACAAGCAAAGATTTGAGTGGGTGCTTGAAAAAATCAAAACAAAAATGAGTAGGTGGGAGTATGCTCTTCTACCATTCCAAAGTCGGATAAAGTGATAAATGCCTTCATGATTCTTTATGTGGCCTTCACTAGCCCACTTCTCAAGATGGCTAAGTGTCACTGGAAAGAGTTCTTAAAACTAGTAAAAAGGTTTTTATGGAAAAAAAACACGAAATCCACCAGGCCTTGGCAATGGGCCTGGTGGGAATCAATTGCTCGGCCATTGAATCAAGGAGGCCTCGGAATTCTCAAGCCAGTGGCCCATGTGGACCATGCAGAAGCTTGTTGCGCCAAATTTGTCGTCTCCTTGGCTAAACAGGATCAAGTTTGGGCTGTCATGATCAAAGATATGATGGAAGCAGCTACACTTGGCTCGAAAGGAGGTAAATGGAGAGGGGTGGAGTTCCATGACAAACTATTAGCCCCGGCATGGTCTACCCTTAGACTGGGGGGCAGCTCAGGAGAATTGGTAAGAAAATGCAATAGGGCAGCAGGAGTCTTAAAGTGGGGGGAAGAAACCGGGTACTTCAAGAACTCCATTTTGCATTGGTCCCCCTGGCTGTCCAAAGTTGTAGATTCGCCACAAATTTCCTATTGGATAGAGGCAGCCAGGAAAGTGAATAACAAGGGTCTAAATCGACTTGGGCACTTCTGGAACAATGACAACAAGAGTTGGAAAACCATTGTCCACAAAGTGATGAAAGAGCTTGACAATATAGTGATGCCGATTTGTGACTCGGAGTTGGACTGGAATGCAAGGAAATGGCCCGGAAGCAGTCTCCTATGGAAACCCCATCCTAAAAACATTTATCATACAATGATGCATAAGAAGGATTGGTCTAGCCCCCTTAACAAGATATGGAAAAAACAATGGCCGGAGGAAAGGTGCGAGCAAGTAATAGAGAACATCTGGAAGCCTAAGGTTCCGCAGCACATGAAGGTATTTTTATGGAAAGTAATCTGGGGTGCTCTACTGACGGGGGTGAAGATTCAAGAGAGAGGGATTGGGTTAGATCGATGCTTGGGGTGCAGGCTCGCTAGTGAAGATCTAGCCCACCTCTTTATGGATTGCCCAACTATCAAAGGCCTAGCAGGGAAAGTATGCAAGTGGGTCCAAAGAACATGGAAAATTGGTTTCTTCAAGACCGATCTACTCCTTGGAGGGAAGAATTCAAGTAGTCCTGCCCCCCTTATCGGCACTCAAATTGTCCGGTACTTCTTCTTTCATAATGTATGGCAGACAAGGAACCGCCGTGTATTTGAAGGAGGTTTCGAGGTGGCAAGCTTCGCATAAATTATACAAGAAAGCAAAGTGCTAATATGGACACTTGGAAGCAAGCAACACTCGAAGGATTGGGCTAGGATTACTTGTGCCTTTTTGTCAGCAGTTGGCATGCCTACGACGGGGGAAAATACTAGCCATCAGTAATTAAAAGATATCAGAAGAACATGGCAATGGACTTTGCTGCCCTGATAGCCGTTGTGATTTTGGTCCCTATATGATGTCATGGCTCAACACGAGCATGGCAAGACCTTGTAATTTTTTAGGTTGATCACTCATTCTCTTTCTTTTACTGTGCACAAAATTTAAGAAGTATGCATGCTTAGGATCATGTTTGTGGTGACGACGTCTCTCAAACACCAAGTAGAACTTGTCACTCTACTTTGGAAGTATGATATGGACTAAAGAGCAAACATGCTTGCGGCAACTAATTCTCCCGAGCACCAAATGGATTAGTCATCCATTTTGGAATGATGTCATATGGTAAAAAGGGATCCTCTACCCACTAAGATCATGGACTGATGACTAGGTTTTATCTTCTCTACCTCATAATCCAGGACAACTATGATTTCAAGTTTAACAATGAAGAAAAACCAAGCGAAATTAACTTTCTCTCACCTAATCATCATGGGTAGTGAAGTATGCTTATATGCCACGTGATGATTAGGGAGTGAAATTTATTAATAATGTAAGAGATTCAGTGTAACAAATTAAGCTACTAATGATGATCAAATGGAGAGGTTAATAGGGCTAGGTGTGGAACTGTCGACTCTGATACCACTTGTTAGAATTGAGGAGCCGAGGCATGCTCTACCCTAAGCACCATAAGTGAGCTAGGCTTTGGTAGATGAAGCTTTACACTCACCATGATGCTAGGGTTAGAGTTAAAGAGATGGAGATTAGGGTTAGACTATGTCAATAGCAAGACCACAGAGAGAGAGTATCGACACAATGATGATAGCTCAAAATGAAATGATTCATCAGAAAATAGCCTCTCATTGGGTAGATAGAGAGGTTACATCCTCTTGCTATTGGACCATGTCATCATTTATCTTTCTTAAGTGGTAGAACAGATTCCCATATGGTGCTACAAGTTGGGCTTGCCCTAACAACCAATACAATATAATAATAAAATTTCTATGTACAATCACAAATTCATTTTCCAATTTTACATCTCTTATGCCAATTTTAAGTCGTTCTTTATATGATATATTTGGAGCATACATTAGAAAATGTTGGACATGTAAGGTTTTGAAGCTAAGAGCTAATTGGTTGGCATTAAAGGGGACAAAGGCAAGTCCTCTCTCTCTCTCTCTCTCTCTCTCTCTCTCTCTCTCTCTCTCTCTCTCTCTCCCCCTTTTTAGCTTTCAATGGGAAAGATGTTTCATGGCTAATAAGTACTCATAATGCCATATCATCAGCTTGTGGATCAAGGGGCCCCAAAAAATAACGTTTTGAATTTTTTTCAGAATGGCATATTTTCCCTCTGAAAGTGACTCCCAATATAAACTTATATGGAAATATCATTTTTTTTCACTCTCTTTTCTCATCAATCATTGTCCTTATTTTCAACAAAAAAAAGTAGCTACCTAGAGTTTCCCTTGGAAAAGTCATTCCCCAACTTCATCCACATGAGAGTTCCGTGCAAAACTTTTCCTAATCATCCTTAGTCCATATCACATCAGCTATCTAGCTTGAGCTACTCCATGATGCATGCTCCAATGGCTTTAACACTTTTGTAGGAAAAGGCTATGCACTACCTAATCTCTCCACACACACGTGTTGATTAAAAATAAACTAGCTCAAAGATATTTTTGTCGCATTGCCATACAAGATTTCTTGCTTCGTCCACACACTTGTCCATCCTCACTACAATGAAGCTAAATGTTAGCACTAGTCTACACTAGCATCACATTCTCCTCAATTTATAATTTTGCACCTCCATATCCCTTAGGAGTATGCACTAAAGCAAAGAAATGATCAAGGGACAATGGGTTCATTTAAAGATCATCAAGACACCAATAGTAGAATACTATTCCCTTGAAATAAGATGGGATAATATCTACATCAATCAAGTGATGGTATTGTGCAAAAAAAAAAGTTAGCTCTTTCAATGATAGAAGAGGTATACGAATGCCATGTTACTCTATTTGCTTCCATGTGTTGAATGCCATGGCACTCTATTTGCTTCCATGTGTTGAATGTAGCAAGTGCCAATGCAGGAGTCCATCTGCTTTGCATGAAGTGGGTCTTAGATGGAGGGAAGATCTTGAGATCAATATGGTGGCCCAAGCGATCTCTATCGGTTTTGGAACATAATCCCTTTGGAGCCACAAGCCTACAAAAGATAATGACAATGATCTTATTGTGCTTTGATTGCCACAATCTTGGTAATTATTTTAGTGTTTGCAGTTTCAAAATTCTATATGGAACAAGTTCATTTCTCTTCTGCTTTCAAATACATATTCTTTAGAAGCTTGAATATGGCTCTTTGATAGCTGACAAGTGCCTTTGAGCTACCTGTGATGGACTTTGTTGTGAGCTATCGATGGGCCATTGACTGTGTAACCTCTTGCCTAAATACCTTGTTCTACAAAAAAATATATATATAGGGTAACTTATTGTTTATTTCTCATCCATAAGACAATGCTAATTGTTGTATAAGTTTTGTTGTCTTAAAACAAAGTTTAGTAAATCACAAAAGTGGAATTGATAGGGTTAAGGTAATCCTCATTGTTGTTTTAGCATAGGTGTTTTAAAATCTCATCAAAATGAATTCTAGCTAGAGTATTCATTATTTATACTTGTACGGCCGGCCGCCTTCGGTGACCTCTCTCTCTCCCCTGAAGGAGTACGAGCAGAAGTGCGATGCGAGAGAGAGTGCGAGAAGAAGAGCACGACAATATGGTGAACTCACTCTACTGTAATGTGTAGAGCATAGTGAGTTCTTATTAGGTTTTTACAAACGAATATGTGTACATACACGGCGGCCCGCCCACTTACCTGGGCGACCACATTGGGCTTTATACCCCAACAACCTCCCACTTAAAGTCCAATGTGGTACTTTAAGTGTGAGAGAAGCTACTATACAAGCTAATATACAAGAGATGTAGAGAAGTGATGTACTACCCTACACCTAACTGCTTGCGAAAATGCGCAAAGCTCTTTGAGGGAAGTCCTTTTGTAAGTAGATCAACAGGATTTTTTGTGGTGTGAAATTTGACAAGCTGAAGTTGCTTATCTTCGAGCATTTCACTGATGAAATGATACTTCACATCCACATGCTTTGTCTTTGAGTGATAAACTCGATTGCGAGCCAATTGTATAGCACTTTGACTATCACAATATAACACAGGCATCTCTTCTTTGATTCCCAAATCTGTTACTAGTCGATTAAGCCAAATTGATTCTTTGCATGCCTCTGATGCTGCAACATATTCAGCCTCTGTAGTAGACTGAGTAACACAATCTTGTAATTTAGAACGCCATGATACTGCTCCACCAGCCAATGTAAAGACATACCCTGACGTAGACCTTCGGTTGTCTAAGTCACCTGCATAATCTGAGTCTGTAAAACCCTTTACACTTAGCTCCTGACTCCCATAGCATATACGCATACTCTTTGTAGCTTTCAGGTATCTCAATATTCCTTTCACTGCCTCCCAATGTTTCTTGCCTGGGTTTGACATGTATCGACTTACTACTCCCACTGCAAATGCAATGTCTGGGCGAGTAGCAATCATTGCATACATCAAACTACCCACTGCAGACGCATATGGAATCTTATCCATTTCAGCATGTTCTTCCTCAAACATAGGACAATCTTGTTTGCTAAGTTTCACATATGGTGGCAATAGAACACTCAATGCCTTTCCCTTCTCCATATTGAAACGTTGCAAAACCTTGTCAATATACTCTATTTGAGATAACCAAATCAACTTCTTTGATCTGTCTCTCTCAATGCGCATACCAAGTATATGACTTGCCTCACCCATGTCTTTCATGTCAAACGATTTTTCCATCTTTGACTTCAAGGCTGAAATTTCTTCCAAGTGCTTGCCAGCAATCAACATGTCATCCACATACAAAATAAGGATCAGCCAACTGCCATCCTTAGCCTTCTTTGTATATAGACAGTGATCAAACTCACTACGTTTGTAGCCTTGAGAAAGCATAAACTTGTGGAATTTATGGTACCATGCCCTCGGTGATTGTTTTAAGCCATAAAGACTCTTTAACAACTGGCATACCTAATCTTCCTTGCCTTTCTCAACAAACCCTTCTGGCTACTGCATGTAAATTTCCACATCTAAATCACCATGCAAGAACACTGTCTTGACATCCATTTGGTGCAACACCAAATCTAATATGGCAACAAATGCAAGAAAGCATCTCAATGTAGTCATCTTGACCACCGGAGAGAAGACTTCATCAAAGTCAATGCCTTGTTCTTGCTTAAATCCCTTGGCAACAAGCCTTGCTTTGTACTTTGGATGACTATCATGAGCGGTGATCTTATACCTGTAAACCCATTTACAGGGTAGAGCCTTTTTGCCCCATGGTAATTTAACTAGCTTCCATGTCTGGTTTTTATGCAGAGCTGTCATCTCTGACTGCATGGCCAATTGCCAATTCCCGGAGTCCTTCATTTGCACTGCTTCCTTGTAACATGAAGGCTCATTGCAATCAGTTAACATGACATAGTTCATAGATGGAACAAACCTATCAGGAGGTCGCGTGATACGTCCAGATCTATGCACAATAGGTGGCTCAGGCTCAGCCACAACCTGTGGTTCCACTCTATCCTGTCCTTGCTCCTCTTGAGCCCTGGCATTTTGTCTTGCACGTGTAGGTCCATCTTCTTGGAAGACAACTCTTCTAATCTCCTCAACCCTCTCTGGTTTAGAATGATATTTGGATTCATTAAAGTGAACATCATTGCTGCGCACAACCTGTGGTTCCACTCTATCCTGCCCTTGCTCCTCTTGAGCCCTGGCATTTTGTCTTGCACGTGTAGGTCCATCTTCTTGGAAGACAACTCTTCTAATCTCCTCAACCCTCTCTGGTTTAGAATGATATTTGGATTCATTAAAGTGAACATCATTGCTGCGCACAACCTTTCTGGATTTGGGATCCCAAAGTCTGTATCCCATCTCACCAGAATTACCATAGCCTAGAAAGATGCACTTTCTACTCTTTGGCTCAAGTTTGTTCCTAAATTCCTTTGGAACGTGAGTATATGCCTCACAGCCAAAGACTCTGAGATGCTTGTATGAGGGCATTTTTCCTGACCATACCATCTCTGGCATTGAATCCTTCTGCAAAACCTTGCTAGGAGATCTATTTACAAGATGAACAGCTGTTGATACAGCTTCAGCCCAAAACCCATTTGGCAACTGTGCATTAGACAACATACTTCTGACCTTCTCTTGTATGGTCCTATTCATCCTCTCAGCAACACCATTTTGAGGAGGATTGTAAGGAGCAGTAAGTTCACGTTTTATACCTTTTGACTCACAAAAGTCCTGAAAGGCCTTTGAAACATACTCTCCACCATTGTCAGTGCGTAAGCATTTAAGCTTCTTGCCACTCTGATTCTCCACAGGTGTCACAAACGTTTTGAAAACACTAAACGCTTCATCCTTGTGCTTGAGAAAGTAAACCCATACTTTCCTCGAGTAATCATCTATAAATGTCATAAAGTAAGAAGCTCCCCCTAGAGATAGTTAGGCATAGGTCCACACAAATCACTATGAACAAGTGCCAACTGTGTATCTCTTCTACTGCTTCTATGCTTATGTGGCTGTTGTGTTTGCTTACCATACAGACAATGTTCACAGAATTCAAAATCATTAAATGAAAAGCCAGGCAAATAACCAGAACGAGACAAGATTTCCATTCCCTTCTTGGACATATGTCCTAACCGGCTATGCCACAAAGAAACGTTCGGCTGCTCGGTTACATTGATTACATTTTTAGAGACATTTGATACATAAATCATGTAAAGTCTTCCAGACTTTACTCCATGTGCTACTGTCATAGAACCCTTGGATATCTTCCACATGTTCTGTCCAAAAGTGGTGACGTAGCCAGCATCATCAAGTAAACCTGTGCTGATCAAGCTCTTTGTAATTGCGGGAACATCTCTCACATTCTTCAACGTGAAAGAAGAGCCATTCTGAAACTTCAATTGAACATCTCCAACACCTAAGATCTCACATGTCTGCCCATTGCCTAGCCGAACATGATCTTTAGTGGTCACATAAGAAGTAAACCACTCCTTGTTTGGAGACACATGAAGTGATGCCCCTGAGTCTATAATCCAGTCACTCAGTGCATTTCCATCAGATGCTGTAAGAAGAGCTGAGTCCATTGTATTCTTCAAGAAGTAGATGTCTCCTGACACTAGACTGTCATCCTCTGCAACAGTGTTTGTCACATTTATTTCTTAAATCTTCACTGAGGACTTGTTCTTCTCACCATGGTCTTCAGATTTCTCTTTGCCTTTTTCTGATTTCCATTCTCTGCAGTCTCTTTTCATGTGACCCTTCTTGCCACAATGGTAGCATTCTATGTCACTCTTGCCTTTAGCACTACGAGACTTGCTACGAGACTGATTCCTCTTTCCACCTTTGTACTTTTCTTTGGTCCTTCCCCTGACAACTAAGGCTGTTCCTTTGCCTTTGTCCATTGTCTTTCTATTGGTTTCTTCAATAAGCAGACTTCCTTCTACACCTGCTATGTTCAAACCATTTGGAGGTGCAGAATTACTCAAAGCTGTGCGAAAAGTGTCCCAACTTTCCGGCAATGTGATCAACAAGAACATAGCTTTAACAGGTTCATCAAACTTGACACCTTGAGCTGACAACTGACTATAGATTGTGTTGAATTCATTCAGATGATTGGACATAGGTGTCCCTTCTTTCATCTTCAAGTCAACAAGCTTCTTAAGCCAGTATACCTGTGAAGTTGCACTCTGCTTCTCATAAAGATCACTCAGCTTTAACCATGCTTGATAAGCCGACATCTCGTCTGCTACATTGAAGTAAACGCTTTCTGCCAAAGTCAGCATAATGGTAGAAAGTGCCAATTCATCCATTTTAGCTCCATTCATCTTCGTCCATATCTTCTGGTTTTATCCCCTTGAGCTTTATAGGTTTTATCTGCTTCTTTTGTACCAACACGTGCCAAATCTGCTTCTTCCATAATGGGAAATTGGTTCCATCCAGCTTCTTGATATTGTAAAGAGCAGTGTCCTATGATCCAGCCATAGCTACGCTTCACAGTAGTTTATTTTCCTGGGAAAAATTCAGCAGAGTTTCCCCTGTAAACTGATCTCTGAACCAATATCAACTTGTCAAATGAACGAAGAAAGCTTCAGATTCTGCAGAAATTTTGGCAGAGTCTCCTTTGTAAAATGGCTCCGGTGTACTAAAAAACAAACCAAAAACAGCTCAAAAAACACTGCCTCTCTGACACTGTAAGCTGCGGGTAAACCTGTCCTGCACCTGTACTGTCTCTCACTGTCCTGTCACTGTCCTATAAGCATAGACTGCGACAATGCCTCAACGACAGTAAAGCAAAGATGGAATCCCAACACTCTAACTCATAGTCAATACATCCTAGCTGCCTATCTAAGGGTGCTTGAGGGATCTCTCCAAGACCTGTATCACCGAAAGGATCTCAACATTCGAGAATCCCCCAGCTCAATAAAACCTCACTCGACCCTCAACAAAGGCTGCAGTAAATCTGACAGTACATAGACTTCCCACAAAGTCATACATCCACAAATTTCCCACTGTATGCTGTAACCGCTGCGGCGGTTGTTTGCTGCGTGACTCACAGCCAACAAACCCTCAACAGACATACATCATCTCTGACAATACATCCCATGTGGAAGTACCTGCAATGTCAGGATAAAATCTGGAATATCAAGCAGCAAACACAAGCTACCTGATGAACTAGTGGATGTCGCCTACAGTTTGTGTGTAGATGCGCCCGTGTCGTATGTGACACGCCTCCAAGAACTGTGAGCCGTCGTTCGATGTGTAGACAGCCACAAATCAACACTCTGGGAGTGTCGATATCCTCAGCACCTGCAGTCGTAGGCCGAAAACCCCAAATTTGCAGAGTCGGATCTGCACCCGTCGAGACCACATAGTCGAAAATGGCCTGCGCAGACCTTTGTCGAAGCCGAACGGTGGCCGAGATGACCTCAAAATAAAATTCTGACAACACCGAGCCCTTCGGACTCGCCCACGAGATTTTGGGGCCGTGTCTTCGCTTGTCGAATTTCACTCCAATCTGAGTTGGTGACTCTAGCCTCCTGCAGTGCTGCCCCGAGCCTCGATCTGAGCTCTGATACCAGTTGAAGGAGTATGAGCGGAAGTGCGACGCGAGAGAGAGTGCGAGAAGAAGAGCACGACGATATGGTGAACTCACTCTACTGTAATGTGTAGAGCATAGTGAGTTCTTATTAGGTATTTACAAAAGAATATGTGTACATACCTGGCGGCCCGTCCACTTACCTGGGCGACCACATTGGGCTTTATATCCCAGCATCCCCCCCTCTCTCTCTCTCTCTCTCTCTTTATCGCGTACAAAGGGGCTTGTTTTTGTTTTGGACTTTAGCCTTCAAGTCGCAGATTACGACACGTGTAAAGGGCTCCCTCTTCCGCCATATTATGTTAGTAGATGGGCAATCACATATACGTATTCTAGTAGATGACATCCATATGTGTGCTAAGGTCATAAGATAGAGATGAGTCCATTGATAGGCTTGTGGCATTAAAGGAGGCATTGACAGAGGCATTCATGCTCACTGCTTCGCTAGAGTTGAGAAGTGCATATGTAAAATTTGCTGGCAGGAGGAGGGGGTAGAACCCCACCATGCAGAAGTCTTCAAACCATGCCACGATTATGGCCTAGTTGAAGCATAAATAACAACCAAAATTTGGGGTTTAGTGTAGTTTTAACCAGTTAAAATTGCAAAGTCTCGCCTATATTTCAACCTTGCTTTGAAGAAAACCCCCCAAAATCTTACAAGTTGTAGTAAAAGTATTGTCAAATGCTTCAAAAATTTGGCCTAAAAGTTTTGGGTGTGACTTTATTATCTTCGATTAGGGAAAATGTCTAAGGGCCCCAAATACGGAGGGAGCCCCTCGGCACTATATAACATGGGATCTTAATGAGGCCCAGGAAGTGGGATCGATGGCGGAGCGTGTTGCGGGGGAATCTCGAGGCAAAAGAATGACCTTAAAAATGTAAACGCCATGGATAGCAAATCGAGATTTGAACCCACCACCTTACGGATGAAAGCTTGATGAGCTAGGCACGCAAGCGTGTCTGGGTTGTTGAAACCCATGTGAGTGCTTTTGATCATAAAGCTACTTTATGTCTCCCCCCGTGATTACTTTTCTTGCCCTTGTTTACTTTTCAACATGCAACGTCCGCGCGTACGTTTGCTTTTGTGCCGGCGCTTCCCCACCTTTGATCCCACGAACTTCCCTTCATTTACGACCCCGTGTTAGGTAGTGTTGAGGGATCCCCGAGCGAACCTCTCTCTCTCTCTCTCTCTCTCTCTCTCTCTCTCTCTCTCTCTCTCTCTCTCTCTCTCTCTCTCTCTCTCTCTCTCTCTCTCTCGCGCGTCGCTTTGGCAACACAGTCGTGTAGCCCATCGGCATCAAAGGCTGCATTGGCACAAAATTGATGTGGTACTTGATACCATGAGGTACAACAACGCCGAAGGAACCATCAACAATGCCATCCATTGCAAGAAGGGCCCCAATTTTGCAGCTTCGATCGAGAAGATCCTCATCAAGTAGGTCCTCTTCCTATTGTACTGCAGACGGCCAACACTTCCCAGCCTTGCTCACTAGCATCATGAAGGTCCTCATGCAGTGAAAAGTGTTGTAGCATGGGCGGCCTCAGCTCAATATCCTTGCACATCGCCATCATCCTTGCCACCTTCGTGGGATATCTTTTGCACAATGTTAGTAACTTTGCTCCTAATGGTATGCTAAAGTACGATGATGTTACTAGTGCACCTTTGTCAGAGGAGATGCGTCGAAAGACCATGACTAGCTCGCATCATGGCGAAGCTCATTATGTGCAAAGGGATGATAAGCAACGTAAGGGCCATTCTTCGCAACGTGAGTCCAAAAAAGAGGGTAATAGAGATGCATCAAAGGATAGATCAAAGTCTCGTGGTCGCTGCAATGTTCAATGCCATTATTGTGATAAGTTTGGTCACATAAAGAAGGATTGTTATGCTTGGAAGCGTGACGAAGAGAAGGGCAAAGGTAAAGGCAAAGATTATGGTGATAAAGAGGAGAAACCAAAGAGTTCGGTTAAGATTGAAGAATTGAACATGTTCATGATGACAGTGATGCGCAAGACATTAATATGTTGGCTGAAAACAATTATGTCTTTTATGATGCACAAGAAACTCTATCTTTACATAGTGCTATGCCAGTTGAACTCCTTGTCAGTGGTGAATTATCCCATACATGGATTCTTGATTCGGGTGCTTCGTTGCATGTCACACCTCATAGGCATTGGTTTACTACATACGAGGAAACCATTGGCTCTGTTACACTTGGTGACAGTTACTCTTGTGACATTGTTGGCGTAGGTGATATTGCCATGGTTATGGCAAATGGGGTGAAGTTTAACATCCATAATGTGCGTCATGTTCCAGTTTTGACACGCAATCTGATTTCGGTTGGATGTCTTGATGACTTGGGTTACAAAGTCAGTTTTCATCAGCAATCTTGGTGTATTGTGAAGGGTCGTCTTATTATAGCCCATGGTTCTAAAGTTGGTTCACTTTATCCTCTTTATGTATCTGATAAAAACAATGTTCTTTTTGTAACCGAGCCTGTCAACTGTTGCTTTGTGGCATAGCCGGTTAGGACATATGTCAAAGAAGGGAATGGAAACACTCTCTCGTTTGGGCTACTTACCGTCTTTGTCATTTTCCGATTTCCCTTTTGTGAGCACTTTCAATATGGAAAGCAAACACGGATACATCGTACACATTCTTTGACAAAGAAAGAAAACCCTTAGAGCTTGTGCACAGTGATTTATGTGGGCCTATGCCTTCTAAATCCCATGGTGGTGCGTCCTATTATGTTACATTCATTGACGATGCAACACGACATGTTTGGGTCTATGCAATGAAGTCTAAAGATGAGACCTTTTCTTCCTTCAAGAAGTTCTTATCGAGTGTTGAAACTCAGTCTGAACATAAGTTGAAAGCTTTGCACTCAGACAATGGTGGAGAATATGTCTCCAAAGAGTTTACCGACTTCTGTTCAAGTAGGGAAATTAAGCGTGAGTTTACATCTCCTTATACCCCTGCACAAAAATGGTGTTGCAGAATGAATGGATAGGACCATCCAAGAGCGGATTATGTCTATGCTATCACACGCTAATTTACCGCAAGCATTTTGGGCTGAAGCTTTATACACAGCCGTGTACTTGATCAATAGATCACCACATGCTTCATTACAGTTTCGTGTACCTTTGGAGTTATGGTTAGGACATAAATTGTTTTGTGAAAAACTCCGCACATTTGGATGTGAAGCTTATGCACATGTACCCAAGGAGTTGCGTGCTAAGCTAGATCCTAAATCCAAGAAATGCATCTTCATTGGCTATGGTCTAGATGGTCAATTTGGCTATCGTTTATGGGATCTAGAAAGTTGATCAGTGATCCATAGCAGTGATGTTGTCTTTAATGAAACTAAGATGCATAGATAGCCAGTGAAAGAGGTTGAATTCCGGAAAGTGACATTTTTTGATGTATCACCTCCTGTCCAGACAGCTCCCGAGCCCATTACTACACAGGCTAGTACGAGTTCTGATCAGCCAACGGAGATCTCAAAGAGTCTCACATCCGCCAGAACATTTTATTCCAGGCCTGGATTTTGTTTTGCTTACAGACAGTGGTGAGCCTTCTTGTTACAAAGAGGCTATGCTAGCCAATGATAAGGTTCAGTGGGAACATGCTATGAAGAGGGAGATGTCCAGTATTGCAAAGAACAAAACATGGGAACTTGTTCCATTGCCAAAAGGTAGGAAAGCATTGCCTTGTAAATGGGTTTACAAGAAGAAGATTGACAATTACAAAGCTCGTTTAATGGCCAGCATCATGAAAACCTTATTACTTGTCGTATCCTTTTCATAAGTGTTGCATAACTTTTGCCATAAAGCATAGACAGATTCACATTCTAGCACTGAAAAGTACACTGATTCAACAACGTGCAGTCTAATCGTAGACTTGCATAGCTCATCAAGCTCCTCCCACTGAAACTGAGTCAAATTCATCTCTTCAGTTCTTGTCGCATAAATAATAGGCAATTTCTGTTTCTTTTGGACAAGCACATCTTGCATTTCGTTCTTCCAAAGCTGAAAATTAGTGCCATCAAACTTCTTTATGTCATAAATGTCACAGTCTTTGCTAGTAGACATGGTGACAAAACTACCAAAAGATTGTGGGAAAATTTCGGCAGAGTCTCCTTTGTATTTGGGACTATGTCAACCAAAATACGAGAGAAAATGACCAAGTATGTCACTCACAAAGTATAAAAGAGAGAAATGCCTCTCAAAAGCACAATGTATAGAGACCAACTGAGGCGCATAAATTGTCAAACTGACCATAGACGCCAACTCGACATCAAAAGCACCTATATCACTCTATACATGTCCTATAGCGAGGCCTCGTAAGGGATGCTCCAGCTACCTGTATCACCGAAGGTATCTCCACATTTGAGAATACCCCAGCTCAATGAAAACCTCACGCTATCGACCCTCAACAACGTAGGTTATGCAACAAAAACGTATAGCCAAGTCTCAGAAATGGCTATCTTCCGGACCAAGTCTCAGAAATGGTCGGGATTGCCGTACTAGCCAAAAGATGGCTCCACAAAAGCGTACAATGGCAGTATCCACAAAGATGTACAAGTTTGTCAAGACGCTCAAACATGCATCAAAAGCATGTGCCTGCAACTAAACATCCCTGCGGGGAGTCAATCCGCTCTCAAAAGAGCTCAAACACTGTCAAAAGTGTCAACGTATGCATGTATGCATAAACAACTGCTCCCATTAGAAACATAATATCGCAAGCACTGAAACCTGTAGCCTGTGAGTCGATGCCAATGTCATAAGCCCGAAGCCAAAAGGGAGGTCGAGAAGCACAAAGAAAGCTAACCAAGCGGCTCTATGTACCTGTACTTGTACCTATACCTATACCTGTGCCTGTAGTCGAAGAAGACAATGCTGTCAAGCTCCCACTCTATGTGTGTGTATGAGGCCACTCTGAAAGAGTCTACACACTCCCGAATGAGCCGTGGGCTCTCGTAGGTGGAAGAGACTACAACAATGGTACCTGTAAACTGGCTATGGAAGCACTGCAGCACAAACTACCACAAGAGAGCTGAAAATTCCAGCTCCTGAACCGTAGCTCGAATGGGGTTTCTGATGGCTCGAATGGCTCCGAAAGGGAGGTAAAATCCGAGGACACCTGGTGGAAACACTCTCAGGAAGCTGAACTTGCCAATGGCGAAATCGGAATGCTGTTTGCACTCTTGAAAGTGTGCGCGCGCGGAAACGATTTCGGGAATGAAACCGCTCTGATACCAGATGATGGGGAGGAGCTGGAAGCACAACGGAAGAGGAATACACACGCACACACTCACACACACACACCACCATAGCCACACACAGGTTGAAAGGGGAGAGCCAACGTACTGTGTGCCCCATTTCTTTCTTCTTTTATCTTATGCACTAAGGCACAATACACATTGTACTTAGTGTTAGTGGCTCACACAAGTGTATAGCTGTACACTTAGGGTTAGTGGCAGTTAGTGATGGGCGGTCGGCCACATGGCCATTAAACCTAACACATGGTCGCCATTTACTTGTTTGTTTGTTTTTTTTTCTTTTTCTTTTTTGTGGTCCGGGGGGTGGCTCAAAACTATCTAACATGGGGTGTTAAATGAAGCTATGGCCATGGGATCCTCGATGAAGGACTGCGAGTAAGAATCACTAGAGCCGCAGTGTCGTCATATTTTTGAGAAGTAAACAAGGAAAATTTTTGTAAACTAGGACAGGGACAGTGAACGTCCGAGTTTATTTATCAATTTTATGTTTGCCTTTGAAAGCACGTGACGTGTGCAAGTGACCTGGTTACGCTAGCAACCTCCTAAGGTTGAGGTTCATGGTTCAAGACACCTCATCGCAATCTTGGGTGTATTTTTTTCAATCGCCCATCCTCCTCGAGATTTCCATCGATGACCCACACCATAGATCCCACCACTCAGACCCCTATTTAGATAGTGCTGAACGAGAGGGGGGGGGGAGCGAAGAGGTGTTGGGTTAGAGAGAGTTAGGGCTAGCCAAAAAAAATTTCCCTAACAAGAGAAAATAAGGTTGCACTTCGGTTAGATCAAAATCTGACGCATTTGCTGATGTTTACAATAAAACTAATAAAAATTTGGTGGTTTCTTCAAGTCAAAACTTGAAATATAGCCAAGACTTTGCAATTCTAGTTGGTTAAGAATACATAAACCTTGGTCAAAATATTGTATTGCTTAGTGATCATGCATACCGGGTTGCTTGAAAATGTGGTTGCAGTGTGTATATGCTTAAATAGAAAGCATCACTAAACAAGTTGAAGACTTCACGATGGCCTCAAGAAGGAAATATTTTTTGCTGTAATAAATTGAATAATTATTAGAACACATCTAACATGTTAATGGAGAAAAGAGAGAGAGAGAGAGAGAGAGAGAGAGAGATATGCATGTGCACACACACACACACACACACTTTTATAATGACAAGTGAAAGGGTCACAACGGCTTTCAAAACAATAAGAAAGTGATAAAATAGTTAGGTTGAATTAAACTGGTATCAGTGTTTGGGAAAGGATTGCCTCAGCTTAGTCTTCAGCCGATTGAAAATTGAAACTAGCTAACTGCAAACCATGGTAAATGGGAGAAAAACCGATGAAATGTATGAGAAAATCGTCCAAAATTTTTACAAATCTCAAAAATTTTGCTAGTATTTTTTATTTTCTTCTTTGTGAAGAAGAAACTCGATCAGCAGCCGCTTAATAAAAAAGACTTTCTCGATCGTTAACACTGACTGGAATCAAGCTATAAAATGCAAGAAATGTAAAGCCATGTGAAGTTGTGAAATGAAAGGTGAAATAGAAACAACTAATTAATATACATGTGTGTATAGAATTTATTAGAATTATGCAAAGTGAAGCTTCACTTTAGTATTCTAAAACAATGGAATGCAAAAAAACATGTATGTGTGTATAAAATTTACTAAAATTTATGAAAGAAAAGCTTCACTTTAGCATTTTAAAATAATAGAATTCAAGAAAAGTAAAGACATGTCAAGATGTGAAATAAAAGGTAAAGTCTCCATCATGTCACGATGTGAAATGAAAGGAGTCTCCCTGACCCAACACAACACTAAGGGTTTCTTTTAGAAAGCCAAAAATGGTAAAACTAGTATAGTGAGGCTTCATTACAAATAAGGTTGTTTCTGGTATATGTGTGTGTGTGTGTGTGAGAAATAGCATTTAACATTGCATACCAACAATTCAAAAAAAAATTCTTCATAGTTTATTAAACAAGCCATGATGTGAAGTTTGCACAATCAACTTTTAGTATTAAATGGTGAGAATTTTCTTTGAAATGATTTGAATTGTCGACTAGCAAACTTAATGTGATTGTGACCATTGGACCGGTGCATAGAGCAATTGGACGTTTTTCTGCCACTCGCCTATAGCCTTCTTGGCCGAAAGTATTTTGATCTTGAAAGAGCCTTTTGGACTAAGAGAAAGTTAAAGACTTGCCAATGAGAGGACTCTGGTGATATCACTTCACTTAAGAAATGGTAAGGAGACCTCTACTTTGATTCTTTAATAGGTTTTTGTTCTTAGAGAAGAGAAGAGGGGAGGGAGGGGTCATGACACAGACCCTTTGAGGAAAAAGGACCCATACCGTACACATCCCTCTTTGAAAAAGCAAATCCATGTACAAAAACAGGACAAAAAGTTATTAAAAAATCAAAACTCAGTGACATTTCATCCTCTCCAAACTATCTTAACATCAAAAAAACATATTATTATCTTCAAAAGTCATTTTCATCTCTCCTTTACACTACTTTCCATCCTCTCACTTCCTCTCTCTCTCTCTCTCTCTCTCTCTCTCTCTCTCTCTAATTCTCTCTTTAGAACTCTATAGCTGCAGAGCAAAGATGTTTAGCTCCACCACTCATAGAAAAGCCAAGAGATAAAAGAGTTTCTACAACACAATGCCAAAGTTTATGAGGGTTGCTGGGTACCAACGGATTTCAAGAAGGGTGCTTGGTGTTTTTGCAACTTTATGCATTGGGACCACATCAAGTGTGATGTCGAGATGTCTTGGACTTTCATTGGAACGGGAAGCTTGTAGATTTCAAGCACAAGAAAGAGGATATAATTACCATTGTGCAACATGTATATACCCTTGCCGATGTTCGAGTACATCCCTATAGAAGGACCTTCAAGATAGTGGGTGGGACACTCCTTGCAAATGCGAAAGTAATTTCCATATTTAGTTTCACTTAAGTGGATGCTCTTTTATACCCTTTTTCAATAGTTTAACTTACCACTCTCTTTGTAAATGACTTCACTATAGCACAATCTTGTCTTACTAGTGTTTTGACCTTTTTGGCATGTGGAAGGCCATAGGGTTCATTGTGCAAGGTTGTTGCAACACTGAAGCCGTTGGATTCTTTGGCTGGACGAGCACCGCATGGCAAAGGTTTTTGTAAAATAACTTTGTTGTCCCTTTTGTTTCCTTACATCACCTTTTTTTAGAGACAAGTGTTCCTAAGGGATTCAAAAGTCTTGTGAGAAAGCTAAAACTTTGGATTGGATTCTTTGGTTGGATGAGCGTCATGTGACAAAGGTCTTTGTAAAATAACTTTGTTGTCCCTTTTGTTTCCTTAGATCACCTTTTTTTGATAGACAAGTGTCCCTAAGGGATTCAAAAGTCTTGTGAATAGAAAGCTAAAAATATGGAATAGAAAGCTATTCTCCAAAGTAGCATTTACTTTGTCCGCATGTTTGAAAATGACTTTAGAGATCAAAACATTAAACAAAATATTCATAGGAGTTTGATCTTATATGCAATCTTCGAGAAAGTCTTTTTGTCTAAGCAGCAAGGTCCTCCTTATACAAATACAAAATGGAAATATTATTAGAAATTTTTAAATTTGCAAAATATTCGGACTATTTTCTAGTATATTTTATCGGATTTTTTCTCATTTTCCATCCTTTGCAAGTTGCTAATCTTGATTTTCAATCGGCTTAAGCCTAAGCTCAGACACACCTTTCTCAGATACTGAGGTATTAATAAACGATTCTCTCATTTGAGGATTTTTTAAAAAAAGCACTTCACTAAATTGTTTAATTATTTTCTATGCTTATTTGAAAGCATTAAGATATTCTTTTGTTTTGGATTTCAATCTATCTTTTTATTTTACTTCCTTTTTGTTTTATTTTGTTTCAAAATACTGATGTGCAATGTACACCATTTACCTTATTATTGGGGCCCCTTCATAATGTATAAGCCATTTGCGAGTAGGGGGTACTAATTAAAAGAAAATAAAGAAATGGTCTGATTGAAACTTACCTTAAATGTTATTTAAATTTTATAATATTAAATGGATCTTTTTATTTCACTTCCATATGGACAATACAACTCTACATTAAAATAATACAACTGTAATATTGATTAAGACCTACTTTCAATAAATCTTTCCTCCCCCCCACCTTCAACAGACCATCGTGAGTCCTCACCTTGTTTAACAATTTTGTCAATCTTTATTAAAAGGATCAATTTCTAATTTCTTTATTAACTTTTATCTTTTTGGTGTTTTTTTTTTGGGGGAGGTTTTTTTTTTTTTGGGGGGGGGGGGGGGGGATAGAGAGAGAGATACTCCTTGCCAAAAACATTTTTTCTAAACAAAGAAACTAAGCTCAAACTCCGATTGTTATATCAAAATTAATGCATTTGCCGATATTTACACTAGAACTTGTAAAATTTTGGTGGTTTCTTAAAGGCAAGCTTGAAATATAGGCAAGACTTTGCAATTCTAGCCATTTATAAATATACTAAAGTTGGGTTAAAAAATTGTATTGCTTAGTGATCGTGAATACCAAGTTTCTTGAAAATGTGTATGGAGTGTGGGTATGTTCGGATAGAAAGCATCACTAAGAAATATTTGGACCTTGGAATTTGGACCTTGGAAGAGCCCTCTAGACTAAGGGAAGGTTAAAGATTGGCCAATGATGAGAGGACGGTGGTGATATCACTTTTCACTTATGAAATGGTAAGGAGACCTCTACTTTGATCCTTTAATCATGTTTTTGTTCCCCAAGAAGAAACATGCCAAAAAACTAATTTTTTTTCAAAATACTCAAAAATGACATCAAGAAAACTATCTTAACATTAAGAAAACGGCATTTTCCTTTTGGAAATCCTTTAAAAAAAAAAAAAAAAAAACTCACAATTGCGAGTGAATTATATTAATCAACCCAAATAGTTACAGGGTCTTGTCATGCTCGTGTTGAGCCATGACATCATCCAGGGCCCCAAATTACATCGGCTAACAGGGCAACCACCCCAACCAACTTATCCTTGATACATAAGGTCCATTATCATGTTCTTTTGAGAACTTTTAATAGCCAAGATTTTTCCTTGTCCTAGGCATGTCCTCTGCTGATAGCAAGGCCCAAGTAGTCCTAGACTAATCTTTCGATTGTTGCTTGCGCCCGAGCGTCCATATTAGCACTTTGCTTTCTTGTATAATTTTTGTGAAGCTTGCCACCTCAAGACCTCCTTCAAACACACGCCGGTTCCTTGTCTGCCATACATTATGTAGGAAGAAGTACCTGACGATTTGAGTGCTGATGAGGATGGCAAGACCACTTGAATTCTTCCCTCCAAGGAATAGATCAGTCTTGTAAAACCCAATTTTCCATGTTCTTTGGACCCACTTGCATATTTTCCCTGCGAGGCCTTTGATAGTTGGGCAATCCATGAAGAGGTGGGCCAGATCTTCAATAGCCAACCTGCACCCCAAGCATCGATCTGACCCAATCCCTCTTTCCTGAACCTTCACCCCCGTCGGTAGAGCACCCCAAATTACCTTCCATAAGAATACCTTCATGTGATGCAGAATCTTTGGCTTCCAAATGTTCTCCATTACTTGCTCCCACCTTTCCGACCATTGTTTTTTCCATATCTTGTTAAGGGGGCTAGCCCAATTCTTCATATGCATCATTGTATGGTAGATGTCTTTAGGATGGGGTTTCCATAAGAGACTGCTTCCCAAGCCATTTCCAGGCATTCCAGACAAACTCCGAATCATAGATAGGCATCACTATAGCAAGACCTCCAAGCTATTCAGTTGGTACCGAGTAACCAGAAGGTCAATGGTTTTCCAACTCTTGTTGTCGCTGTCCCAGAAGTGCCCCAGTCGACTCAGACCCTTTTCCCTCTGGAAATCCTTTCCCTCTCTCCTTTCCATGCTCTCACTCTCTCTGTATACTTATCTCTTTAGAGCTTCAAGGTCTCTATAGCTATGGAGCAAAAATGTTTCGTTTCACTACTTATAGAAGAGCCAACAAGAGATGGAGTTTTCACTCCACAATACAAAGGATCATGAGGTTGTTGGGTACCAATGATTTTCCAGAAGGGTGCTTGGTGTTTTATGCAGCTCGGCAGCACATCGAGCGTGATGTCACAATGTCTTGGACTATCATTGGAAGGGTAGATCTTGTAGATTTCAAGCACAAGAAAGAGGGTATGATTACCATTGTGCAACATGTATATACTTTGCCGACATCCGAGTACATCCCTATAGAGGGACCTTCAAGAGAGTGGGTGGGACACTCCTTGTAAGTGCGTAAAATGGATTCCATCTTTAGTTTCACATCTGGATACTCGTTTAGACTATCGTCCTCTTTGCAAATGACTTCATTGTAGCATAATCTTGTCTTACTAAGGTTTTGACCTTTTTTTAATGAGTTAGCCAACCTTTATTAAGAAGGACAATCGATTTTTTATTTCTTTATAACCCTTTTGGCCTTTTTTGTTTTTGGTGGGTTTTGTTTTGTTTTTTTGTGTGGGAAGAGGGGGGGGGGGGGGGGGGGGGGTTGTTTTGTTGTGGGGGGTGGGGGTGGTTTGTGTGGGGGGTTTGTTTAATTTGACCTAACAAAAGAAAATAAGGTCACACTCCAGTTGTTAGATCAAAATTTGAAGCATTTCCCGGTATTGACACTAAAATTTGAGCATTTGAATTTTTGGTGGTTTTTTAAAGGCAAGCTTGCAATATGGCCAAGGCTTTGCAAGTATGTCCCTACAATCCTTTTTTCCCGTTTCTTCTTAATTGTAGCGAGTTAAGAATACACCATACCTTGGTTAAAAAATTGTATTTCTTAGTGATCGTGAATACCAAGTTGCTTAAAATGTGTTTGGAGTGTGTGTATGGTTAAATAGAAAGCATCACTAAGATATATTTGGACCTACTTTTCACTTTTACGAAATGGTAAGGAGACCTCTACTTTGACCCTTTAATTATGTTTTCATTCCTAGAAAAGGGGGGCGGGGGGACGAGTGGGGGGCCCGGGGGACGAGTGGGTGGGTGGTTCATGACAAAGACGGACCCTTTGAAGGAAAAGGATCCACCCATCCCTCTTTAAAAAAGCAAATCCATGTACAAAAATAGGCCAAAACATTCAAAAAAGCCAAAAAACACTCAAAAGTGGCATTTCAATTCTCGCAAACTTCTCCCCAAACTACCTTAACATGAAAAAGACATTTTCTCCCTCTAGAAATCATTTCCCTCTCTTCTTTACACTATTTTCCATCCTATCACGCTCTCTCTATAATTCTCTCTTCAAAAACCCAAGGTCTCTATAGCTGCAGAGCGAAGATGTCTAGTTCCACCACTCATAGAAGAGTCAACAAAAGAAAAAAGAGTTTCTACTCCACAATATCGAGGATCATGAAGGTTGTTGGGTACGAATAGCTTTCAAGAAGGGTGCTTGGTGTTTACGTAGTCGTATGCATTGTGACCACATCGAGTGCGATGTCGCCATGTTTTGGACAATAATTGGAAGGGAAAGCTTGTAGATTTCAAGCACAAGAAAGAGGGTATGGTTACAGTTGTGCAACTTGTATATACCCTTACCGATATCTGAGTACATCCATATAGAGGGACCTTGAAGAGAGTAGTTGGGAAACTCCTTGCAAGAGCCTATAATGGATTCCATCTTTAGTTTCACTTAAGTGGATGCTCTTTGATGCCCATTTTGCAATAGTTTAGACTACCACTCTTTGCAAATGACTTCATTCTAGCACAATCTTGTTCTACTAATTTTTTACCTTTTTTAGTGATTTAGTCAATGTTTATTGAGGATAAATTTTGGATTTCTTTTTAATCTTTTTGCTAAACCAATGAAGTTTCTTCGCAATATGTTGTTTTTTCTTTGCTTGACGATTGTTTAAAAAAGAAAGGTTTAGTTTGGTTATAGTTAATTTAATGAGGCTTGTTGCTTATTGGAATAACGAAGGTATAAATTAGGGCTTTGCCACGATAGTTTGACATGTGCCATGAAGCCTAAATCTACTAGAAACAATGCAAAGGAGGAATATGCATCCTTTTGCATTTCCCTCAGGAGAATTTATTTATATAGAGTGGAGCACTAACTCAAAGTAAGAACTTGAGTTCGGTTTTGTGGGACTCAAAGAAATTTCTCATTATTGGTGCAATCTTGGGTCTTTCCAAGAAAGATGAAGCTTATGGAATGTTGACAAGTTTGAGCCTTTCACTTTTGTACACATGGTAGATGTTAAGGACTTGGTTTGGGAGTTTATATTAGGGCTAGAATTTTCTCCATCTTGACAACCATTAGAAAGGATTTGGTTTGGGACTTTGCTTATAGCTAGGGAAAGGATCTTAGGAGAGGTATGGATTTACAAACAGCAAGTGCTATTAACTTGCTAATTCAATATTATGGATTAGGGGTTGATAACCCTTTCTTTGGGGTGAGCGTGCAATTAAGGAGGAGGTTAGGCTTTTATAGATTTGAATGGCTCACATAACCATAACAGATCAAGTATACAAATGGTAAAGTACTAGAGTGTGTTGATTTATTATTGTTTGTAAAAGGTAGGGTAGGCTCCCAATGAATCGGAGCTTAAAAGGTGGGGTATATAGTTGGCATAATTGTATGTAGTCTCCATAAGTCAAAAAAACATGAGGTCCCTAGATTTGGGGCGTAGGTTACAACAAACAAGATCATAATAGGGTAGTTGACCAAGTGTTCTGATCATTTAGAAATTAGGTTAAAGCTAAGGCTATGCAAGCATGTTATATTTTGGCTTATAAAAAATAGATTATAAGGTGAGATGTGATAATTAGGTGAAGGGTTGAAGGATGAGGGTGATTCAATGTTTATTGGTATAGGGTGGGATGGCACATGGTTGGGATGAAAGCTACAAAGAAGAGTCTAGGGGGAGTGTAGGGTTAGCTCCGTACCTTTGCGCTCTCTCTCTCTCTCCCCTTCCTCCTCTCAAATAGTCACAATCCATGGTGTTGTGTTGTATCCTTTGCCATTCCCTAGAGAAACCATCTCACAAATTGATTCAATTTTTCAGAAGTTCATGCGTCCATTACTAGGTAGGTGGAACCCATTGGTAGCCTACATATAGGATGAGCCTATATTGGAGGGTTTGTAGCCTATTCACCATACTCTAGCCTATGGGTAGGACACTTGTCCCAGAGATTCATTTTTATTCCCAATCTGAAGTGCAAACTTCAAAGTATGGTACAAAAACAAGCCAATTTTTTTATTAAAAAATTCAAAATACTCAAAAGTGACATTGCATGCTCTCAAACTATCTTAACATCAAAAAATCCTTTTTTTTGCCTCTAGAAATCCTTTCCCTCTCTCCTTTACACTAATTTCCATCCTATCACTCTCTCTCTATAATTCTCTCTTCAAAACCCCAAGATCTCTATAGCTGCAAAGCAAAGATGTTTAGTTCCACCACTCATAGAAGACCCAACTTGGTGTTTACATAGTTGTATGCATTATGACCACATCGAATGCAATGTTGCTATGTTTTGAACAATAATTGGAAGGAAAAGCTTGTAGATTTCAAGCACAAGAAAGAGGGTATGGTTACCATTGTGAAACTTGTATATACCCTTACCGATATCCAAGTACATTCGTACAGAGGGGCCTTCAAGAGAGTGGTTGGGACACTCCTTGCAAGAGCCTACAATGGATTTCATCTTTAGTTTCACTTAAGTGGATGCTTTTTGATGCCCATTTTGTAATAGTTTAGACTACCACTGTTTGCAAATGACCTCATTCTAGCACAATCTTGTTTTACTAATAAATGACCTATTTTAACGATTTAGTCAATGTTTCTTTGCAATATGTTGCTTTTTCTTTGCTTGATGCTTTTTATAAAAAAAAGGTTTAGTTTGGTTATGGTTAACTTAATGGGACTTGTGCTTATTAACGGAGGTATAAATTAGGGCTTTGCCATGACAGATGTGTGAAGCTTCAATAGATAGTTTGATGTGTGCCCTGAGGCCTAAATCTACTAGAAACAATGCAAAGGAGGAATATGCATCCTTTTGCATTTACCTCGGGTGAATTTATTTATATAGAGTGGAGCACTAACTCAAAGTAAGAACTTGGGTTTAGTTTTGTGGGACTCATAGAAATTTCTCATTATTGGTGCAATCTTGGGTCTTTCCAAGAAAGATGAATGAAAGATAAGCTTATGGAATGTTGACAAGTTTGAGCCTTTTGCTAGGTTTAATGGCCATGTGGCCGACCGCCCATTACTACGTGCTAACCTTAAGTGTATAGCTATACACTTGTGTGAGTCACTAACACTAAGTACAATGTGTATTGTGCTTTAAGTGTTTAAGATAAGAAGAAAGGGGGCAGACAGTACGTGTTGGCTCTTCTCCTCCAACTTCTGTGTGTGGCTATGGTGGTGTGTATGTGTATGTGTGCGCGCCTTTCTTCTTCCGCTTCCGCTGTGCTCCCGGCTCCTCCCCTTCATCTGGTATCACAGCCATCTCATTCTCGAAATCGTTTCCGCACGCGCGCACTTTCAAGAGTGCAAACAGGGTTTCCGATTTCGGCATCGACAAATTCAGCTTTTCGAGAGCGTTTCCATCACCTATAGTTTTACCCCCCTTTCGGAGCCATCCGAGCCATCAGAAACTCCATTCGAGCTACGGTTCAAGAGTTGAATTTTTCAGCCCTCTTTTCGTAGTTTGTGCTGCAGAGCTTCCATAGCCAGTTATTACAGGTATCATTGTTGCAGTCTCTTCCATCTACGAGATCCCACGGCTCATTTGGAAGTGTGTAGCCTCTTTCAGAGTGGCCTCATACATACACATAGAGTGGGAGTTTGACGGCATTGTCTTCTTCGATTATTAAAGATACAGGTACAGGTACATAGAGTGGCTTGGTTAGCTTTCTCTATGCTTCTCGGCTTCGGCTACGACATCGACATCGACTCAGGCTATAGGTTTCAGTGCTTGCGATACTCTCGTTCCAGTGGGAGCAGTTGTTTATGTGTACATACATATGCTGACGCTTTTGACAATGTTTGAGCTCTTTTTAGAGCAGTTTGACTCCCCGCAAGGATGTTATACACATGATTTTGACGTCTGTTTGAGCGTTGTGACAAACTTGTACGTCTTTGTGAATATTGCCATTGTATGCTTTTGTGGAGCCATCTTTTGGTTAGTACGGCAGTCCCGACCATTTCTGAGACTTGGCTATACGTTTTGTTGCATAACTTACGTTGTTGAGGATTGATAGAGTGAGGTTTTCATTGACCTGGGGTATTCTCAAATATGGTGATACAGGTAGCTGGAGCATCCCTTACGAGGCATCGCCATAAAATATGTATAGAGTGGTAAAGTGCTTTTGATGTTAAGTTCGCGGTCTACGATCAGTTTGACAGTTTATGCGTCTTAATTGGTGTGTATATAGTGTGTTTTTGAGAGGTATTGTCCTCTTTTATGCTTTGTGAGTGACATACTTGGTCATTTTGTTTCGTATTTTGGTTGACATAGTCCCAAATACAAAAGAGACTCTGCCGAAATTTTTCCAAAATCTTTTAGTAGTTTTGTCACTATGTCTACTAGCAAAGACCGTGACATTTACAACATAAAGAAGTTTGATGGCACTAATATTCAGCTTTGAAAGAACCAAATGCATGATGTGCTTGTCTAAAAGAAGCAAAAGTTGTCTATTACCTATGCGGCTAGAACTGAAGATATGCACATGACTCAATATCAGTGGGAGGAGCTTGATGAGCTATGCACGTCCACAATTAAACTGCACCATGGTGAGTCGGTGTACTTTTCAGTGTTAGAATGAGAAACTGCTTATGGTTTATGGCAGAAATTATGCAACACTTACGAAAAGGATACGGCTAGCAATAAGGTTTTCTTGATGCGAAAACTTTTCAACCTTCGTATGAAGGAGTCAGCCAGCATTGCCAGACATATCAATGATTTTGATTCTCTTTTTGTCCAGATTCGTGCACAGCACATGACCATTGATGATGAGATGAAAGCAATCTTTTTGCTTTGTTCATTGCCACCCTCCTCAAATATCTTCTGCACAGTTGTTAGTAACTCTGCTTCTAATGGTACGCTAAAGTACGATGATGTTACTAGTGCTCTTTTGTCAGAGGAGACCATGACTAGCTCGCATTATGACGAAGCTCATTATATGCAAAGGGATGATAAGCAACATAAGAGCCGTTCTTTGCAACGTGAGTCCAAGAAAAAGGACAATAGAGATGCATCAAAGGATATATCAAAGTCTCGTGGTTGCCGCAATGTTCAATGCCATTATTGTGATAAGTTTGGTCACATAAAGAAGGATTGTTATGCTTGGAAGCGTGACAAAGAGAAGGGCAAAGGTAAAGGCAAAGATCATGATGATAAAGAGAAGAAACTAAAGAGTTTGGTTAAGATTGAAGAACTAAACATAGTTCAGAATGACAGTGATACGCAAGACGTTAATATATTGACTAAAAATAATGATATCTTTTATGACGCACAAGAAACTCTATCTTTGCAGAGTTCTATGCCAACTGAACTCCTTGTTAGTGGTGAAGTATCCCATACATGGATTTTGATTTGGGTACTTCGTTGCATGTCACACCTCATAAGCATTGGTTTACTACATACGAGGAAACCATTGGCTCTATTATACTTGGTGACAGTTACTCTTGTGACATTGTTGGCGTAGGTGATATTGCCATGATTATGGCAAATGGGGTGAAGTTTATCATCCATAATGTGCGTCATGTTCCAGCTTCGACACGCAACCTGATTTTGGTTGGACGTCTTGATAACTTGGGTTACAAAGTCACTTTTCATCAGCAGTCTTTGCATGTTGCAAAGGTCATCTTATTATAGCCCATGGTTCTAAAATTGGTTCACTTTATCCTCTTTACGTATTTGATAAAAACAGTATTCTTTTTGTAAACCGAGCTGCTAATCGTTGCTTTCTAGCATAGCCGGTTAGGACATATGTCAGAGAAGCGAATGGAGACAGTCTCTCATTTAGGCTACTTACCGTCTTTGTCGTTTTTTGATTTTCTCTTTTGTGAGCATTGTCAATATGGAAAGCAAACACGAACACATCGTACACATTCTTTTAACAAAGAAAGAAAACCCTTAGAGCTTGTGCACAATGATTTATGTGGGTCTATGCCTTCTAAATCCCATGATGGTGCGTCCTATTATGTTACATTCATTGACGATGCAACACGACATGTTTGGGTTTATACCATGAAGTCTAAAGATGAGACATTTTTTTGCTTCAAGAAGTTCTTATCTAGTGTTGAAACTTAGTCTGAACATAAGTTGAAAGCTTTGCGCTCAGACAATGGTGGAGAACATGTCTCCAAAGAGTTTACAGACTTCTGTTCAAGTAAGGGAATTAAGCGTGAGTTTACAGCTCCTCATACCCATGTACAAAATGGTGTTGAGGAACGAATGAATAAGACCATATAAGAGCGGATTATGTGTATGCTATCACATGTTAATTTACCGCAAGCGTTTTGTGCTGAAACATTATACACAACCGTGTACTTGATCAATAGATCACCACATGCTTCATTACAATTTCGTGTACCTTTGGAGTTATGGTCATGACATAAATTGTCTTATGAAAAACTCCGCACATTTGGATGTGAAGCTTATGCACATGTACCCAAGGAGTTGCGTGCTTAGCTATATCTTAAGTCCAAGAAATGCATCTTCATTGGCTATGGTGTAGATGATCAATTTGGCTATTATTTATGGAATCTGAAAAGTCGATCAGTGATTCGTAGCAGTGATGTTGTCTTTAATGAAACTAAGTGCATAGACAGCCAGTGAAAGAGGTTGAATTTTGGAAAGTGACATTTTTTGATGTATCATCTCCTATCCAGACAGCTCCCGAGCCACCTACTACACATGCTAGTACGAGTTCTGATCAGCCGCGGAGATCTCAAAGAGTCTCACATCCGTCAGAACGTGTTGTTCCAGGCATGGATTTCATTTTGCTGACAGATAGTGGTGAGCCTTCTTGTTACAAAGAGGCTATGCTAGCCAATGATAAGGTTCAGTGAAAAATGCTATGAATAGGGAGATGTCCAGTATTGCAAAGAACAAAACATGGAAACTTGTTCCATTGCCAAAAGGTAGGAAAACATTGCTTAGCAAATGGGTTTACAAGAAGAAGATTGAAAATTAAAAAGCTCGTTTAGTGGCCAAAGGTTTCAAGCAAGAATATGGTGTCGATTTTCAAAAAATCTTTTCTCCAGCGGTTAAGATGACCACACTGAGAATGTTGCTTGCTTTGGTTGTCACTAAAAATATGGAGCTTGATCAAATGGATATCATTACATCTATCTTACGTGGTGATCTTGAAGAAGAGATTTATATGCAGCAACCTGAAGGATTTGTGCTAAAGAGAAAGGAACATTTGGACTGTAAGCTTCTGAAAAGTATCTATGGCTTGAAGTAATCATCGAGACAATGGTATCAAAAGTTTGATGCATTTATGCGTTCCCTACGCTATAAACAGAGTAATGAGGATCCATGTCTTTACATGAAAAAATAACCCAATGAACAACTTATTATGCTCATCCTTTATGTAGATGACATGCTTATTGTTGGTCATTCCAAGACGGACATTGCTGAGTTGAAAACCAAGATATTTGACATGAAAGATTTGGTGGTCAGTCACATTTTGGGTATGCGCATTATTCGTGACTGTAAGAAGAGGCTGTTGTACCTTTCTTAAAAAGAGTATGTGCACAAGGTTCTTGATCGTTTCAACATGCAGAAGAGGAAGGCTTTGAGTACTCCATTGTCTACATATTTGAAACTTAGCAAAAATGACTCCCAAATCTGTTGAGAAAAAAACTGCAATGTCTAAGGTTCCTTATGCTTCAACTTGTGATATTCTCATGTATACCATGGTGGCTACAAAACCTGACATTGCACATGCAGTGGGAGTTGTCAGCAGATTTATGTCTAACCCTGGTAAAAAGCATTGGGATGGTGTCAAGCCGATTCTCAGATACTTGAGTGGCACAGATAGACAGTTATGCTATGGTCGTGGAGCGTTATCCATTCAAGGATTTGTAGATAGTGATTATGTAGGCTGTGTTGACAGTCGTAAATCAACAACAAATTGGATTCACACATTTGTTGGTTCTGCTATTTCTTGGAGATCCGTTCTTCAAGACTGTACAGCCATTTCTACCACAGAGGCAAAGTATGTTGCATTGAGTGAGGCATGCAAAGAAGCTATTTGGCTTGATCGCCTAGTGAAAGATCTTGGATTGAAGCAATGTAGACCAGTTCTTCATTGTGACGGTCACAGTGCTATTGCCTTGGCTAACAATCCAGTGTTTCATTCTAGAACGAAACACATTGATGTGTGTTATCACTTCAGACGTGAATGCATGGCAAACAAGAGCCTTGATTTAGTAAAGATTCCTATGTCAGAGAACATAGCAGATGCACTCACTAAAAGCCTCTCCAACCATCAGTTTCAACATTCTCGCGAGTTGATGGGCATTGGGTGAAGAGTGGTTCTCTTCCATTCTTACGATCTCCCATATTGACCATCAAGTGGAAAAATGTTAGGTTTAATGGCCATGTGGCCGACCGCCCATCACTAACTGCTACTAACCCTAAGAGTACAGCTATACACTTGTGTGTGAGCCACTAACACTAAGTACAATATGTATTGTGCCTTAGTGTATTAGATAGTGAAGAAAGAAAAGGGACACACAGTACATGTTGGCTCTCTCTCTTCAACCCGTGTGTGTGGCTATGGTGGTGTGTGTATGTGAGTGAGTGTACGTTTCTTCTTCCGCTTCCGCTATACACCCGACTCCTCCCCTTCACCTTTCACATTTATACACATGGTAGATGTTAAGGACTTGGTTTGGGAGATTAAATTATGGCTAGAAAACCGATCTTGACAACCATTAGAAAGATTTTGGTTTGGGACTTCGCTTGTAGCTAGGGAAAGGAACTTAGGAGAGGTATGGATTTACAAACAAGTGCTATTAACTTGCTAATTATAGATTAGGGGTTGATAACCCTTTCTTTGGGGTGTTAACGTGTTTATAGCATAGCACAATAATTGCAAAGAAATAGGAGAGCATGCAATTGGGAAGGAGGTTAGGCTTTTATGGTTTGAATGGCTCACATAACCATAACATATCAAGTCGATAAGTACTAGAGTGAGTTGGCTTATTATTGTTTGAAAAAAGTAGGGTAGGCTCCCAATGAATTGGAGCTTAAGAGGTGGGGTATATAGTTTGGTATAATTGTATGTAGTCTCAATAAGTCAAAAAAACATGAGGTCCCTAAATTTGGGGCGTAGGTTACAACAAACAAGACTTTTAGAGCTTAAGATTTCTCATAATAGGGTAGTGACCAACTCTTCTTACCATTTAGACATTAGGTTAAAGCTAAGGCTATGCAAGCATAGTTAAGTTTTGGTTTTTTAAAAAAAGAATATAAGGTGAGGAGGTGATAATTATGTGAAGGGTTGAAGGATGAGGGTGGCTTAATGTTTTATGATACAGGGTGGGATGGCACATGATTGGGATGAACGCTACAAAAAGAAGGGTCTACGGGGAGCGTAAGGTTAGCTTTGTGCCTTTGCTCTCTCTCTCTCTCTCTCTCTCTCTCTCTCTCTCTCTCTCCCCCCCCCCCCTCTATCTCAACTAGTCATATTCCATGGTGTTGTGTTGTATCCTTAACCATTCCCTAGAGAAACCATCTAACAAATTGATTCAATTTTTCAAAAGTTCAGCTGTTTAGGAGATGGTATACCCATTACTAGGTAGGAGAAACCATCTAACAAATTGATTCAATTTTTCAAAAGTTCAGCTGTTTAAGAGATGGTATACCCATTACTAGGTAGGTGGAACCCATTAGTAGCCTACATATAGGATGAGCCTATATATAGGAGGGTTTGGAGCCTATTCATCATACTCTAGCCTATGGGCAGGACACTTGTCATGGAGATATTTATTTTTATTCCCAATCTGAAGTGCAAACGTCAAAGTCGTCAAAGAGGTCTTCTTTGTTGGTAGCTTAGTACCATGGAGTATGTATTACCAAGGTGCAACATATTAACCAACACTTTGGAATACAACTCCCAATACTGAAGTCATTTACAATAATATATAACAAACATGTCACATGTGGGGGCTTAACACCCAGTAGTTAGATCAAGTACTCATGTAACAACAATACAATATGGATCATGCAGTAGCTAAAATACAGCCATGCGGTTTACACATCAAATGCCTAAGCTTTTGATTTCATGAGGCATGAAGTCTTCAGTTGTTCGGAAGCATTTGTCCGGTGAATAATAGCATAGGTTTGTCACCTGACTTGTGTATAAGCATGCAAACCTCTCCACCTGCAAGATTGTGAACCCCAGGTTGTTTCATTAGAACACTGCATTCATAACTATGCTTGCCAATTTGTCAAAAAAACCGCCATCGAAATGCCCAAATTCACCTGGTTTGCGAAGCGTGAGCTTTGATAGCCTGTCTGCATGAGCTGGCCCCATGTTTTATGAAACTGTTTGAATATGCGCAAAAACAAGCCCATGTGAAACCCCAGACATCACCATAGAGACCCCCTATGAAACTATTTCAAAATGAAGGGTTCTTCAAAAGAAAACAATCTGAGCCAATACACAAACAAGTTAAATTGAGATTTCATGTCACAACCTGAACTTTCAAAGAATATAAAAAGGTGCTGTTTTCGTCCCACAAATTACGTCTTTTAAAACTAAAAAAGGTGTGGAGGAAGAGCCGTACTTTACACTTTCAAGTTCTTTCTTGTAGGTTAATAGCATCATTGTAGCCTCTTTTGAAGCTTTTCTTTTATGTATGTAGTTTAGTTTTCATAATTTTGTAATGTATTGCGTACCTTACATACCTTATTTGAGAGTGATGAACAATACACATACCTAATGTATGGTGCCTAGCGTAGCTAGGTACTTTTGTACACAGAGAACACTTGGAGAAAGAGAAAAGGGGCGTGTGGAGGGGACCCCCCCCCCCCCCCCCCCCCCCGGGGGGGGGTTTGAGCGCGGGGGGGGGGGGGGGGGGGCGCGCGGTGGAGAGCGGTGCTTCCACATGGTGGGTTATCAAAACTCACTCTCCATTTAGAGGTGAATTTTGGGAATGTGCAAAAGTTTGCATAGTTTGAACTTTGAAGAAGTAAGGCTTTGTCCACAGTCTATAATAGATAAATGATAGCAACGTAACTATCTTTGTCTACTTATCTTCCTTGAAGGGTTAGGGGTGCAGTGCTATGCCCCTGGAGTGAGCTCAGAGCAGCGTACCCTACATGGGGCTAGGGGCTCGAGCAAGGTGGCCCACCCACCATGGCGGGCCGCAGCACGGGTGGATGGAACAAAGGGTTGGAATGTGTTGAAACCTCGAGCCAGCCTTTGAAGGCAGAGCGAAGGCAAGCTTTTCAAATCAGACCTTGGAAGTTGAAGGTTGGGTGCGTCCAAGGTGCAAGTCCAGTTGGAACAGCGTTTGGACCCTAACAGCCGAGGCATTGACCCAGCACATCTTCTAGGAAGGTGGACATCTAGACAAGAGCTCTTTGTGGGATACTGCCAAAATTTGAGAGGCAGTGATAAAGCCACTCTCATGCACAACTGGCAGTCAAGATCTCCTTTGGAAGATATGGGGAGTGGTTAAAGCACCCCACTAGTGGAACTCCAATGCATCAAGCACATATATAGGGATCGTTGCCACCATAACTATCAGGCTCCATTTTTAAAAAATAAGAGGGCCCCCCCACATACGCCTCTAGCGCAGGGCTTTGGGGAGGGTCCACTAATTAAGGCACCATTTAGATCGGACCACGATGCTCGGGTTAAGCCCAGACAAAGGAGCACACATTTGCTCTAAATAGTAATCCTCACTCTTGGCATAAGCCTCATATTCATTTGAGGCGGTGACTGATTGGAGATATGAGACTTTCGCACTACTCACTCTCACTCACTAGTTGGCTATGTCAATTGTCGCTCAATTGAGGCGGTGAATGATGGGAGATTTGAGACTTTCCACTGCTCACTATTGCTCATTAATTGGCTGTGGAGAGTGATGGGATATGAAACTTTTCCACTGCTCACTATCGCTCATTGACTGGCTGTGGCAGATTTGAATTTACAGAGATGAATAGTTGTGAG
This sequence comes from Adiantum capillus-veneris, assembly GCF_014529385.1. Taxonomy (NCBI): domain Eukaryota; kingdom Viridiplantae; phylum Streptophyta; class Polypodiopsida; order Polypodiales; family Pteridaceae; genus Adiantum; species Adiantum capillus-veneris. The sequence continues at coordinate 60,324,936 of NC_140951.1, read as the reverse complement.
TTGGCACCTTAGTGCGACCTAGAAGGGTAGCCGGAAATTTCAAATAAGGGCATTTGTCAATGTGCTGTCAGCTCATACATGGCCACGTGACCAGTGGCCACGTGTGACATGAGCCTAAGGAGAGGTGTTGTTGGTCATTGGCCCAAGTCAACATTCAATGTCACCTTTTGGCCGCTTATATGGTAATTGTGGTCCAAATGTTATGCTTGCATTGAGGAAAATAAATGATATTACCTCATGGGTTGATACCTCTTTCTAGGTGTTCTCAGCTCTTATGTTCCGTTGCATGAATGAATAGGTTTGGGAAATGAGGACACCCGCTCAAAACTGTGCTTATGTTGTTGTTTGCTGACACATTTTGTGGCTTGTGAACAGGTAGTAAGTATAACCCTCTTTTCGGAATGAGAAATCCTAGAATTAGAGCACTGGGTGTTAGGGCAAGCCCAACTTGTGGAACCATATGGGAATGCCCTCTAGCCACCTAAGAAAGACAAATGATGTCATGGTCCAATAGCAAGAGGGTGCAACCTCTTTAGCCAATGATTGTAAAGCACTAAGCCTATATTAGACGCTAGTTTCTAATGAAGCATTGCACTTTGAGCTACTATCATTGTGTCTATACTCTCTCCCTTTATGCACTTGCAATTGTTGTAACCTGCTGACCCTAATCTTCATCTCTCCAACCCTAACCCTAACACCATGGTTAAGCTAAGGTTTCATCCACCATAGCCTAATGCTAACCATTGGCAATTAGGGAGTACGCTTCCACATCAACTAACCCAACATTGGGCAACCTAAAAGACACTTAGACCATTAATAAATGTGTGTTCATACACATTTTTTAATTTTTAAGTAAACATAAAGGACTTAAATTAAAGCCCTTTGACCAATTTGAGAATATTTTTTTGTTTTCCAAGAAAAGATCCTTCTATTAGTTATTGGGCTACAAATTGCCCAGCAAAAGGGGGGACTACATCAGCATGAGGGGAGACTCTCCCGATGAAAAAATGAGGTATGTACAATGACGGCGAAATTAGGATATGGGAGGAGGAAACCACCACACAGGTGGCCGGTGATGCCATCTAGGAGCCCCATGGACTATGGTGTAGAAAGGCCCTGGACGCCAAAGTCGTAGGAATGCCTTGCGGCACTTCCGCATACGATTGGATCTACCTTGCAGCCTGTCTATCTGATCTCAAAGTGAGTGGAACAACTCCAGCTGTTAGTCCCTTGCCGAATTCAATGCATACATGACATGACGTAGTGAGCGGACATCAGGCTCACCTCCCAGCCATAGAGCCAATAAGGGCTCACCCCCGAGCCTGGAAGCTGCAACCAAGTGGGCTAGCCTATGCCACGAGGGCCGGTGTCCCACACTACCCAGCCCACACCAATACGGGTGTGCAGGTAGAGTTGCCAAGGGCCAAGAGTCCAAGTGAGATGATCACACAAGATGTCTCTCAAATAAGACTCGAGTCCTATTTATAGGAATTCATAACCAAAGGGCCATAGTCACACTGGTCGGACATAACTGCAGGTGCCCATCCTGATGTCTGGGGACGTAACCTTATTTTTAATTGTTGTTCTCAACAATATCCTCGGTTATAAAACTGGGGAAGCAATTCCTTAGCGATCAAACTGACTCCCAAGTAGCTTGGAACTCAGGAGGCGATGGTTCCACTTGATCCAATATTCGGGGTACGAAGACTTGCGAAGGTCGGGCTAATCACAAAGATATTTCAAAGAATGGTGGTCCGCCCATACCACAAAGCGGACACCAAAGAGGTAATTAGTGCCAAACCCTTTAGGCATGAATGACGCCAACAATTCCTTCTCCTGTGTGAAATAACGTGTTTGCACGTCAGTGAGCTTACAACTTTTAAATGCAACACGCCGCTCATCTTGGTAGAGGACAACGCTAGAAGCATAATCACAGGCATCCGTTTCCACCACAAAGGGTTTATATGGATCCACAATCTACAATATTGGTGCAGTGGTAACAAGTCGCTTCAATGTTTGGAAGCATTAATCGAGCTCATCGGTCCATCAATCAGGCAGACTAACACTACGCTTGTTGCTTTTTGACGCCCTTTAACAAACGAGTAAGGGGCTCGACAATACGAGTGTAATCCTTAATAAATTTTCGAAAAAGCCAATAAAACCCAGAAAAGAGGCGTTTTGATATGCTACCGAAATCTGCTTGCGGGGGATGGACGCTTTGAAGAAGCAAAGTCACAAAATCTTGAAAAGCCTCGCTACTGCTGCACGCTCCCCCCCCCCCCCCCCCCCCCGCGTTGCTGCGCCATCGCTGCCCCTCCTCCCCCCCCCTCGCCCTCCCGCTTCCTCCAGCCCCCGCACTGCCCCCCCTCCCCTTCGAGTTGCCTCCTGCCACCCCGCGCCGCCCCCCCCTCGCCCTCACGCTGCCTCCCTCACCCTCGCGCTGCCTAGCCCCCCCCCCCCCCCCCCCCCCCCCCCCCCCCCCCTTGTGCGCTGCTGCCCCCCGCGGTCGTCCTCACTGTTCCCGAAGGTCTTCTACACCTGGCTCTGCAACATTTCTTCTTCGGACGAGTGCTCGGCGTACTCGGTTGCAGACTTCCTTCACCGTCCGCTTCTTCGACTCAGTAGTAGACACAGATGGAGGCTCCAGCTCCACCACAGAGGGACTCGCCTGAAGCCCCCTCGCCCCACCCCGCTGAGCCCACCATTCGACTTGCTCTCTCGCCGACAGAGCAAGCGAGCCTTGCCGCAGAGGTAGAGCGCTTGCAGGCGACTTCTGTCATCTGCAAGGTTCTCGGCACCCGTCCTAGCAGAGGAGAGCTGCGAGACCTTCTCCAGGCCCGCCTTCTCGCAGAGGTGGGCAAGATCTTGGATGTCCAGATTCTCGGACGGGGGTACTACCAGATTGAGTTTGAGACTTCCGAGATGGCCTCCAAGGTCATAGCTATGAGTCCACTGGCCATTCGAGCATCACGCGCCCACTTTCGACAGTGGCGACATGGTTTTGACCCGACTTCGGATGTGCTCATAGAGGAGGCAGACATCCCCATCTCAGTTTGCTTTCCGGGTTTACGGAGGGAGTACCTTCCACTTCTCTCCAGGATTGGCTCCGCCATCGGGACTGTCCTAGAGACACCTCATACGACAGCATCAGTAGCTGCCAAGGCGGCTCGCATCCCTTCAGTTCGAGTTCTGGTCAGAGATACCCACACGCACCCGAAGGTCATCCTTCTGCCTCGGGTGAGTGGGGGTTGGTTTAGACAGAGTGTGGAGTACTCGGGTCTCCCGAACCAGTGCTTCATTTGCAGACAGATGGGCCACCTAGCGAAGGCCTGTCCACGGAGGAGGCCACGACCTGCACCTCAGCCTCAGCCCCAGCCTGCCAAGGCTGGGCCGCAGCCACAGCCAGCGGCACAGCGCACAGATTCAGAGCCATCCTTCGAGCCTGGGGCTCCAGCGGAGGAGGGGTGGCAGCAGGCCCGTGGCCGTCGACGCCAGGGGCCACAGCGACAGCCTGGCACTCAGAGTGGCCCTCAGGTGCCTACTCAGCAACAGTGGGTTCCCACGGGGAACCGCTTTGGTCCTCTTGAGCAGGAGGAGCCCCCTACGCCAACCTCCACCTCAGCTTCACCCTCGCCAGCCGCCCCACCTTCAGATTTCCCCTCCTCCTCCACATCCCCTCCCCCGCCCTCTGCTCCCGCCTACTCCCCTCCTCGCCCTCCTGTCTCTGTCGCCCCACCCCGCTTCTCTTCTCCTCCGCCCCCCCCAGCTCCTCCCCCTCCTCCTGCTCCAGTACCACAGTCGACTCAGGAGACTGCTCCCTCGCCGGCGGCTAGGAGATCTCTTGGCAGCGCCTTTGCCATGAGTCGCCTAGCGAGAGAGGACCAGCCCTTCTTGCGGCCCCCTCTGCAGATTCAGACATCTTCCCTTGTAGCTATCCCTCGTGGTCTGACGAGCATTGACCTCCAACGCCGCTGGGATTTCTTCGACTACGGGTTCACTTGCTTCCTCGGCGATTCCGCAGCAGACCACGAGGTAGCCTGCTTCAGGGTCCACGCTTTGTTCCTCGCCGCTAGGGGAACAGAGGCCTTGGACTCAGCAGTTGGTTTCTCCTTCCCCCTCTGTGGGAGGACCGAGACAGAGTGGTCCCTAGACTCAGTGGTGGGATGGTTGCATACACAGGTTCTCCAGTTCTCTCACCACATGGGAGAACTTGGAGTTACAGATTTGCTGCAGACTTTGTGGCCACTGGCCAAGTTTGCGGTGACACCCCCAGACTCAGTAGGATGTAGGCACATTGTGGTGTACTTTTTTGCTGATACGCAGTGTTTGCCTTGCTATGTATACATTCATGAGGACTCCTGGACAGAGGAGGTTGCTTTACGCACGGCTCGCTCTGCTTGGGCTTGGGCCAGGCACTCACTGCAGTCTCGCCTATCTAGAGGACGCTCGGATGCGGATTACTCCCCATCCAAGCCAGCCTCGAAGATAGCCCGTCTTGCTGCTGCGGCAACATCTGTTCTCTCTCGCTCCTCATGAGGATCGTCTCGTGGAACGTGCAGGGACTAGGTGGGCCCCAGTTTCAGCAACAGCGGGGCCGATTGCGTCAGGAGCTTCAGCGTTGCCTTGTGGGAGGAGAGATTGATCTCCTTATGCTTCAGGAGCACCATTTGTCTGAGAGCCGCATTTGGCGATGTGGTCAGATTTTGCGTGGACGGTATGATACCTTTTGGTCAGCTGCTTTTGGACCTGGAGGCATCCAGGGTGGGGTATGTATGACTATTGCGGACTCATTGCAGCAGGCCATTGTGGGCAGAGGGATTATTGTGCCAGGCAGGGCTCAGTGGATTACTATGCAGCTTCAGGGTGGCCTTGTGGGCTTCCTGAACATCTATGCGCCCAATGTGGCGAGTGCTCGTGCAGAGTTTTGGTCACAGATTGTCGAGTCTTTGCCACAGGTTGACCATTGGTGTGTAGGAGGGGACTTCAACATGTTGGAGGACCCTTCTGACAGGATCGGAGGCAGCCATGCTACTGTGCATGGAGTCGAGTTAGCAACTTGGGAGAGGTTGTGTATGACTTTAAGGGTCTCGGATACATGGCAGCATTCTGGCTTTGTGAGGCCTCCAGAGAGTCTTTCCTTCTCTAGATCGGACCGCAGAGTGGGAGGAGTGAATCTATCGCGGATAGATCGCTTCTACACTAGTGACCACTTCAATGACTTGGGGGGCTCAGTGGGCATCCTGGCAGGGACATCCTTCTCGGACCATGCACCAGTGATCCTCACAGTGGCAGACAAGCAGAGGAGTGGGAGCACGATGCTTCGCATCCCAGAGCGGGTCTTGTTGGACTCAGCACTCAGAGAGAGGGTAGCGGCTCTCTAGACAGAGGGCATGGACAGCCAGGCTCTACCTTTAGACAGAGTGGCCTTAGGCCTAGCTCAGCTTAGCCACTTTTTTCTACAGGAGTCTCTGGCTCGACGGGCTGCAGCGAGAGAGGAGGAGCAGCGTCTCAGACGAGGCATTGCTTCACTACAGAGGATGCAGGAGCAGCATCCAGACAGTCCATGGTTGGAGGAGCAACAGGCTCGACAGGAGCTTGCTTACACAGAGAAGAGACGCCATGAGTTTGCCTTTCACCGACAGGCATCTCAGTGGACTCAGGTGGGTGACAGAGTGACACGTGCTTTTTTTGAGACAGTGGGACCTCGGCACTCGCATGCCAAGGTCAATCAGTTGAGGAGACCAGATGGGTCAATTGTTTGTGAGCCCGAGGATATGCGTGCAGTTGCTACTGACTTCTACCGTGAGTTACTGTCGGCTGAGCCCCAATCAGAGAGACAGGATGCATGCAGGGAGCAGGTTTGGGCACAGATGCCTTGTCTTGTGACTGAGGAGATGCGCCAGAGGCTAGAGATACCTCTTCAGCCTGAGGAGTTGCACACGGCTCTTAGGGCCCTTCCTCATGGTAGCTGTCCAGGTGAGGATGGGCTGACTCCCAGTTTCTTCTTGGAGTATTGGGACCTGCTTGGCCCAGATCTGTGTAGTGCCTTTAAGTACATTCTGCTCACAGGAGTGATGCCGGATAGCATGAGTGAGGGCCTGATTTACCTCATTCCAAAGGAGGGTGGCTCCTTGGATGAGATTCGAAAGTGGCGCCCCATTACCATCCTAAACTCAGCCTACAAAATTCTTGCCAAGGCTTTGAGTTTGAGGATTCAGCCACTTTTGGAGATCCTTATACATGGGACTCAGACAGGTTTTGTCAAGGAACGCAGTATCCTTGACAACATCTTCACCTTCTGGGAGGCTTCTGCCCTGGCACGACTCCGTGGGGAGGACCTTGTGATTCTTCTTCTCGATTTTGAGAAGGCATACGACAGAGTTGACTAGGACTTTCTAGAGGGCACGCTACGCAGGATGGGCTTCTCAGATGCTTGGATTAGAGGGGTGTCAACTTTGTACAGACAGGCTCATAGTCAGGTGCTTTTGGCAGGCGGTAGAGGTGAGCGCTTCATGCTCACACGATCGGTCAGACAAGGTTGTCCTCTTGCCCCCTTTCTCTTTCTGTTCTATGCGGAGGCGATGAGCAGATTTTTGGTGTCACAGCAGGTTGGTCTGAGGGGCTTAGCACTCCCTATACGGGGAGATGAGCTTCTGGACGCTGAGTTTGCCGACGACTCGGCCTTGTACTTAGAGGGCCAGGAGGCCAATTTACACAGATGTGAGCAGGCTTTGGAGACCTTCTGCTGTGCATCGGGCGCATTGATCAACTGGAGAAAGACAGTGGCTTTCTCGGTTGGCAGTGCTCCTGTGCTAGATTGGATGCCAGGAGAGGGTTTCAGGTGGATTCCTCCAGGGACTGCAGTTCGGTACTTGGGTTGTCGGGTTGGTTTGGACTTGTCCCCCGAGCAGCAGATTGCTCCTCTTCTCCTGTCCATCAGGAGAAAGCTATTACATTGGAGCTCAGCACGACTCTCGCTGGCTGGTAGAGTAGTAGTTGCCAACCAGGTGTTGTTGGCGACTATGTGGTACATCACTTCTTGCTGGATCTTCTCGAGTTCTTGTATCAGCCAGGTAGAGAGGCTGATCAGGAACTTCCTTTGGTCAGGTCGCGACACTCAGATTGCCCGAGCCAAGGTGGCTTGGTCGGTCATCACACTTCCTTGTTCTCAAGGAGGGATTGGGATCATTGATCCAGCAAAGCACAGCAGAGCCCTTCTTGGGAAGTTCGTCGTCAGAGGACTTCTTCCAGGCGAGGAGCCCTGGAAGGAGTTCTTGCTACAGAGGCTTCGTGCCAGGGTGCCTCAGTCAGGAGGCCCTTGGCAACCTTCGACCAGATGGATCTTTACAGAGCTACGCCGAGTTGGTTTGAGCGGGAGACTGGAGGACCGATTTGCTGTGAGTTTGCTTCGATCTTGGGAGCTCTTACGGTGTGGCCTAGAGCAGAGACCGCCGACGTGCACGGAGGAGCGCCTACGGCAGCCCCTCGTCTAGAACCCCATGGTTAGCACTCAGAGAGGCCACTTGGTTGGGAATCGGCCTCATGTTTCTTGGGGTCCCATGGCAGCTGGTCCAGCGCCCTCTCTCGGTGACTGGCTAGAGTTCACAGGTTTGTCGGAGGAGGTGCAGGCTGTCCAGCTACAGGGCATGAGAGGGGTGCAGAGCATGTGTCAGGACATCTCAGAGTCAGTTCCAGCTGAGTGGCTCACGCCTCTCGAGCCAGTAGCACCCCGGTGGATGGGAGCCTTCACACGACTGGAGGTTCTCATTTCAGTCAGGGCTTGCTCAGAGACTGTCCCAGCCCTGTTCTTCGAGCTTCAGGGTGGGGGACGCTTACAGCGAGTTGCAGTAGAGGCCCCGCAGGTAGCAGAGTGCTGTTTCCAGAGGATCCGAGTTGTGGGCATTTGTGGGAGGACTTGCGTCTTAGACCCTGACCCAACAGCTCTTGAGACAGGACACTGGAGGCTATGGGCTTGGGAGTGCTGTCCACTGGCATGAGTACAGTGGGATCCTGGTGAGTAGCTATGGAGGGACCCCTTCTCTTCTGCAGACCGCCCAAGATTCCCCTTCTTTCAGTACACTGTTCGGCTTGGACGTCATATACTTGCAGCACAGAGAGAGGCCCGCCCCGCTGTAGCACGTCATTGGCAGGAGGAGGGCCTCATAGTCGAGTTCTTGGCAGCTTTTTGGCAGAGGCTGTGGGACTCCAGACAGCCGAGGCGAGTCACCTTGTTTCAGTGGCTGGTCGCACATAGAGCCACAGCAGTAGGGAGCTGGCTTGTGCATAGTGGTCTCTCGGCCACATGTGCAGCTTGTGACCATTTGGTGGAGAGTCAGCGTCACTGTCTTTGGGACTGTCCCTCGGCCCAGCAGGTGTGGCTACGAGTTCTTTGGCTGATGCCTGCTCTCTCCACGGCTCGACAGTACACTTGGGGGGCAGCGGCTTGGTCCACCCTCACGGGCCCGGCACTTCAGTTTGAGCTATCTTCCACCAGCAGGATGATAGTGATACAGGGGGGGCGACCTACACCTCAGCCTGCTACAGAGCTTACTCCACTGGAGTGGTGCAGTGAGAGAGAGGAGTGTTGGGAGCTCATCAGTGGCCTGACACTTTGGTTCATTTGGCGGGCCCGTTGTTTCCGCATCTTTGAGGCTCGCCCTGTGCCACCAGCAGAGACTATTCGTGACTTTTGGCTAGAGCTGATCCATACTCTCAGAGGACAGCTTGAGGGACTACAGGGCAGCTCCGACCGCATGCGGAAGCGCCGCGAGGCTTTCCTTCGACTCTGGCGCCCTGGGCCTTTCTACACCATAGTCCAGGGGGTGCTCAGATGGCACTACTGTCCACCTGTGTGGCTTTTCCCTCCTCCCATCTCTTGATTTAGCCCCATTGTATATATGCTATTTTTTCATTGGGAGACTCTCCCCATCATGCTTGTTGTAGCCCTCTATTGCAGAGGTGGTTGTATCCCTATGGGTAGTTTTCATTAACTAATAGAAGGATTTTTTTCTCAAAAAAAAAAAAAACCCAGAAAAGATTTTACTTGCCTAATCGTGCGAAGAATGGGCCAATCCAGCACAGCACGTATCTTCTCGAGGTCAATGCGAATGCCATCAGCCAAGATGACATGACTCAGATACAGCAATTTGGTGCGGAAAAACTCACACTTGCTTTGCTTCGCCTACAATTTTTCTCGCCTCAAAACACACAAGACGAGACGAGGTGTTGCAGATGCTCCTCAAGTGTTTCACTATAAATTAAGATGTCGTCTCGAGGAACACAACCACCCATTTTCCGAAATACGGACGAAGGAGATCATTCATCATTTGCTGGAAAGTGGCAACCCAAAGGGTAAAACCAAAAACTGGTAATGTCCATACGGTGTACGAAACACGGTTTTCGTGACATCACACGAATGTATCCGTCAAGGAAGGATCCGAATGTACGTACGGCTCCGTACAGTACCCTACGTTCGTACGGTACGGTACGGATGGGTAGTGTACGTTTTTTTTTACTTTAAAAAAAAACCCTACACGTGAGGCCTTTTTGTTTTCACTTGGCTGGGTATAGTCTGGGCACCTTATTTTACTGGTGATTGTCTGCAACAGTAACCTACAACCTGCAAAGTCTCTGCAAAGTCCATCTGCAGAGCCTTTTTGCGCGTGTTTATCGGTAAGAAAGCAAACCTTCTGTCTCTCCCTCGCACATTTCTTTGTGATTCTCTCACGATAGCACATGCCTTTTAGTCACAATGTCGTGTTCCTACTGCATGTGTAGTCGACCATGCCTCGCAAAGCCAACCCAGTCTGGAGCGCACACACCAATGTCATTGCGGTGGTGAATACAAGAGGGCAAGCAGGATCAGGAACACACACTTCGACTTGTAAATATTGTGGAAAGCAGAAGACAAGTACGGTGACGCGTGTGTTGAGGCACCTTACTGGCATCGGCAGTACAGGCCAATGCGGAGGATGCAAGCTTGTTCCGCGAGAGATCAAGGATGCTTTGATTCTAGAGCACTTTCCGGGAGGGGGTCTTCCCTCGTCCAAGGGTAAGAAAGCAAATGAGGCAACACAGGATGCCTTGCAGGATGCATTGTTTGCAGATTTTCCAGATGCACCTACTCAACAGGAAAAGGACGTTAACAGGAAAAGGGTTCGTTGTTCTCAGGATGTAGATGAGGATACAGATCAAGAGACACGCATGTACACGCAGTCTACTTTGCCTTCACGTGTCCACGCACAATCCTGGGTAAAAGAGAGGCAAAAAATTGCAGAAACAGAGATTGCTCACACTCTCATAGAGTGCAACATTGCATTTAATGTCTTGCGGACAGAGCAACGGAAGCGAATGGTCCGAGCCATTGCACAAGTTGGCGCCACAGATTCCTAGAGTGGCTTGGATCATCAGAGGATGCGCACAAAAATGTTAGATGAGCAGCGAGAGATCATTGACAGAGCCTTGGTCCCAGTGAAAGCTGGGTGGCAGCAGTTTGGTTGTACTATCATCTCTGATGGGTGGAGTGATATTCGGAGACGCAACATTATCAACATCCTTGTTTCCTCTTGCCTTGGTACATACTTCCTACGTGCTATGGATGCAGGCAAGGCTGGTGAGCGTATTTCGGCAGAGTTTATTTTTGTGCACGTTCGGCAAGCCATCAAGAAGGTCGGGAAGGATAATGTCGTACAGGTACTCTATCATTCTCGAGAGTCGAATCTCTTGCGCTTTTTAGTTTGTCGAATCTCTTGCTCTTTTTAGAAGCCATAGTACGACGTATAATGGTCATTGGCTTTGCAGGTTGTTACGGACAATGCGTCCAACTGCAAGGCCATGGGGGAGATGGTTGAGGCGGAGTTCCCTCGCATAGTTTGGACTCCATGTGCTGCACATTGCCTCGACTTACTCATGAAGGATATTGGCAAGTTGACTTGGGTACAACCTATTGTCTTTGATGCGTCGAAGATGACTACTTTCTTCCGCAAGAAACATCAAGCACTTGCCATATTCAGGAGTCACGGCACACTAGACATGGTGCGTCCCTCAAAGACTAGGTTTGCATACATGTACCTAGTACTTCAGAGGCTTTACAGGTTGAGGGATCCACTGTTGCAGACAGTTGTGGACCCTAAGTGGCGCTTGATGCACCATGCGTAGACGGTGCCTACCAAGTACATCAGAGGAAAGTGCTTGATGAGAGCTTTTGGGTAGAGGTACACTCTTTGGCAGTGGCTCTCCAGCCTCTCTATGATCTCTTGCGTGTGACAGACATGGAGGGGTCGACTCTTGGCCTTGTGTATCATCTATTCATGCAGATGAGGCAGCACATAGCTACATGTACCCCCGTGACATCAGAGCGGTAAGTCCTTAGTCAATGCTTGATCCTTGGAAAGTTGGATGTTGTATTTGTTTTAAGTCTTGACTATGCAGTCTTGTGAATTGCAGGCGGGATGACATCCTCGCTATTGTGGAGAGTAGATGGACGTATCTAAGTCATCCTATTCATGGGATGGCTGCTATACTCCATCCTCTCTACAAGACTTCAGAGCTTTTTGCAGAGAGCCGTTTGCTCAACTTGCGATCGGAGTACCTAGACAGGATGTTCACTCAGGATGAGCAACTGGACCTTGACAACGAGATGAGCAGCTACATGAACAATCTGGGACCGTCTTTCTTGAGGAGTGTGTCTTTGAGGCAGGAAGCTACCAAGCTTCCCCTCACTTGGTGGCAGAACTATGGCAGAGCCCGGCTTCCAGATTTGTGCAATCTTGCACTACGTATTCTCTCACAGGTATTCTAATTTCTCGCATAAACCAAGCAGTGTTTACTACACTCAGGGTGTTTCGTGGTTCTCATTTATTCCTTTATCTTGTGTGTATGTCATATCATACGTCTATAGGATTGCTCAGCTGGTGCTTGTGAGCCCAATTGGAGCGCCTACTCTCTGATACACACGAAGATTCGAAACCGCTTGAGCACTATGCAATTGGAGAAGTTGGTCTATTGTCGAGCGAACATGAAGCTCGTGCGTAGCTTTCATGCTTTGGGGTCACCCAAGCAGGTAAGTCTTAATAATAGATCATTGCTACATGAGTCTTGGATATGAGAGACTCGATGTTAAAAATTAATACTTGGCTACTTGAACTTTTGAGCAGGTAGATCCGACTCACGTGAAGATGGTTCCAGATCCTACTGCACAGGAGATAGATTGTCGGATCAGAGATGAGCAGAAGGAGATTCTTCGAGAGCTTCATAGAGAGCTTGAGAGTGTGGATCGGCGGGTCACTAGATCACGCGCACGAGCCCTGGCCATCTCTCTTCGCCAGGAGGTTGCACATCCAGAGAGAGCACGACAGGAGAGCATTCGCAGAGGCAAGCTGCCTGTGCGCAGTAGTCATGGTCGACCGAATGAGGCAGTGCGTCTCATTCTGACAGAGAAGGAGGATGACCCATTTGAGTTGATAGAGGCAGGTGCTTTAGGAGATCCCACCATTGTTGAGCCAGAGGTTGATTAGGAGGGCAATGTCTTGACAGAAGGAGACATGGCCTCCTCATCTTCAGAGTCCGATAGGGATGTTTGAGTATCTTGATTGCCATGTAGTATGTAGTATGTACTTTGCGGCTGCTAGCATCTTAGCATGCTTCTTAGTTTCCTTTTTTATTGAGTCAGGACTCGTGCTTTGTTCCACCTTTGTTTATTGTGGATGAATTATCATTGGATGTACCTTTTGTTTGATGAGAATATGGTTTACCATTTATGAAGTATGTCATGCCAGTACTTTAAACTTTTCGAGTCTCGTCTGTTGTGTAGTGTGTAATCATGCAATGTGTAAATACTAAATCAAGATCACTATGAAGCTCTTTGTAGTTTGTTTTACTTATGAATATACTATCAAGTACAGACTGTATTGTAGGTTGTTGGCTTTCAAAAAAAAAACCATACGAATTTTACGTACCTAACAACTCAATCCATTCGGTACTACGTACAGGACATACCGAATACGTACCGTACCTTTCCACCTTGGTATCCGTATCTGATGGTACCCAGAATCGATCTTGGTGAAATAACGAGCACCCGAGAGTCGATCCATAAGGTCATCCATGCGAGGTAACGGATATTTATTCTTGACGGCGATGACCTTATTGAGACCTCTGTAATCTACGCAGAAGCGCATTCCTCCGTCCTTCCTTTTAGCGAGAAGAACTGGAGCGCCCCACGGAGGCTTACTAGGTTCAATAAAACCTTTTGGCAAGATAGGCTTGAAGCTACTTAGCTATCTCGTCTTCCTCTTTCGGGCTGAACCTATAAGGTTGCCGAGAGACGAGATGGCTACCGAGAAGAAGCTCTATCTTATGATCGAGATCAGGGCCATGAGATGGTGGAAGCCCATCTGGTAAATCTGGCGGGAAAACGTCCGCAAATTCGGCCAAAACAGAATCCAAATAACGCTTAGCAGTTACATCATGATCCAACAAAGACTCAGGAACTTCCAATGCAATAACATCACCTTTTGAAAAAAAAAAAAATACATTGAAACGGGAAATTAACAAAATCTTTAACCCAACAAACTGCAAGTTGCACACAAGAATCATGAGACAACGCATTGAATTCATTAGCTGAAAGCAGATTACATTATAATCCGCGGTCAGGGAAGAAGGAGATCCCTCGACCACATGGTACACACCATCAAGTTCAAAGAAAATTGTATGCAATGCATAATCGATAGACAGAGAAGATGTCTTATCGTAAAACCATGGCATGCATAAAATAACATCTACATGCTCAAGGCCCATGATACGGAAGTCCAAGACTCCATGGTAATGCTGGATTCGGAGGTCGAGTCGTGGCACAACCTCGTTCTGGTAAGCCGGCTGTAATCCAAACACATAAAGCATCTGCAGTATAACCTGCGGATTTTCCAAAGATTTTGTCTTGTGGACGAAGTCCTTCAATTCCTGTGAGTAAGCGTCCAAGGTTTTCTTACCCATTTCCAACTTGAATAGCTTCTTGAAGCACTCGATCTTATCGACTTACACAAAGGGCGCGAAAGACCGTCTGGAGGTCTGTCCAGGTGGTTGGCTTAGGTCGTAACCCAGTCCACCACGCATATGCCTTGCCTTGGAGCACTAATGCGCTGGGCATCAATAAAATACAAACCAAAGTAGGCTGTCTATTTTGCCAGCCATCAGTCGATGGTGGTCTCCTCCCAGTCCTTCTTTTCCCCTTTGAAGGGGTCGGGATAGAACTGAAGAGGCAAAGTGCTCATGGCCGTAGGCGAAAACAGGACCTGCATGGCACGTAACTCCCCAAGTTGCCTCTACATCTTTGCTAGCTGCTGCTGCAGTATAGCGACAAGAGATGCGTCGGAGGCACAAAGAAGGGGGAGAAGAACCCTCGGGACAAAGCCCGTGCGTGTGTGTGGAATTGGGAGGAGAAAGAGGCACCTCCTCCATGGGTTGAAACTTGATGCGTGCTAGCGGCGCCATTCTCGTGCGGAGAAGCGTCATGTGACGCCATGGCGAGTGACATGTAGCAAAAAGTGAAGCAGGGAGGAAAGATAGAGTGTTTTGCGCACGAGAGGGTTAACGGAAACTAGTAGGTGTCCCTACCTCACTCGTCGGCGCGATGGAGTGGAGAGTTCAAGTAAAGAAGGCGAGGGTGGTGGCAAACGGCTTCAAGAGAGAGACGGAGTAGCTTCGAAAATTGATCAGTATATTGAGGTGACTAGCCGTTGTATAAATGGACGTTCTCTTCAAAGGGCCATGTTCACACTATTTTTAAAACCAGGTGGTCACTTCAAGACTTTAGGCGGTGACTCAATAAAAAAAAAGTGGTCACAAAAAAGGCTTAGCGTGAAATGAACGCCTTAGAGCACCGCCCTGTGCGTAGCCGACTTCACGCCGCCTTCCCTCATAACCGTCTAGAGAAAACCTCCCCAGCATTGTCCTTTGGTTGCCGCCCTGGACCTGCCGCCTCCTCTGTGCACTGCCGTGGGCTTGCCGCTCTCTCTGCTTACTGTGCCAGAGCAGCACTGTCAGTTCGCCTGTAGCCTTCTGCTAGGCAGTGGCCTGCGCGCTAGCAGCTTCACACCATACTGCGCTTACCACTCACGGCAGATCAACAGCAGCATATGGGGTGCGAGGTCCCATAGAAGGATCAAAGCAGTCCTCACAACTCCATTATCACTGCTTGTACAGAACAACAACACAACACACAATGTCCATTACATACAGAAGATTTATTCGGTGTGTCCAAAGTGGCTCCCGAAGCATAAGAGTAATAAAAAAAATGCTCCCTTTCCAGCATCCCTGCAAAGCATACTCCGAAATGAATAAATTCCTCTCACCAAATGCATACGGAGGGGCTGCCATGTCCTCAGAGTGGCAGCTCTTGAGGACACCCTCATGCAATGATCGGTACCAAAGAGGCAAGACAAAGACATACCCAACATCCATGTGACTGCCACTTGCAAATCAACATTCCACACAAGAGAATCCGTGAAAAAGACACACCAGATTCTCACCAACCGGCTGGCATGTGCCCCCCTTGCCCTCCTCTCTCGCCAGTAGCGTCCCATACCACCCTATGCAAGAGTTGAGAGAGCCTCTCAAGCTGGGCCATCACGGCCCCATGAGCTCTAGTGGTTTTGTGCATGTCACCATGACGTGCATAAGAGTAGGAAGAAGGCTCTAATACCAATGTTAGTCCCTTGCCGGATACAATTTTGCACACATGACATGACACAAGCCAAACTCGCACCTAGACACACGTAGTGAGCGGACATCAGGATCACCTCCCAGCCATAGAGCCAATACGGGCTCACCCCCAAGCCTGGAAGCCTGCATCCAAGCGGGCTAGCCTCTGCTACAAGGGTCGGTGTCCATACCACCAATACGAGTGTGCGGGCAGAGTTGCCAAGGGTCAAGAGTCGCAAGTGTGGTGATCACACAAGATGCCTCACAAATGAGACAAGTCCTTTTTTTAGGACTTCATAACCAAAGGGCTATATTCACACTGGCCGGACATAACTGCAGGCGCCCATCCTAATGTCTAGGGACGTGACACCAGCCATATAACTCGTATAGTCTCCACCGTTGGGATGGGGCGGCCTCGAAGATGGGAAGCAACGGCCTCTCCATATGAACCAGAGAGTCAGGCTACAGATAAGCTCGCAACAATCCTGGGGCGTAAGCTGTGTGACAGGTTGAAGTGTGGGTCGGTCCTCCTATATCACAATCATCCTATTGGCTGAGAATAGCTCAAAACGAAGTGCTGGGCCCCTGAGGGTGGACCAAGCAGTGGCACCCCAAGTGTACTGACTAGCTGAAAACAAGGCTGGCATCAGCCGTAGAATCTGAAGCCAAGTCTGTTGCACCATGGGGCAATCCCATTGACAATGCCTTTGTGACTCAAGTGGATGATCACACGGACACAGCGCACCGGATGGCCACTATAGACCAACCAACTCCCCACTCCGGTAGCTCGATGGACGACAAGCCACTAGAACATGGTGACTCTCCTCGGTTGTCTGCTGTCCCACAAGCGCTCCCAAAAGTCTGTCAGGAACTCAGCTGTGAGACCATCCTCCCGCCAGTGACCTGCTGCCAACAGGGCGGGCCTCTCTCTGAGCAGCCAGTATGTAATCGTGCTGTGTACTCGAAAAAAGGGATCCCTAGGTGATTAGCTGAAGCAAAAGGGTCCCGCCAAAACCACTCCCCAAGGTCCCATTTCACTCGTGATAGAGGGCGACCCTCCCAAGCACAAAGCCTCCAATGTCCAATCTCAAGATCTGTTGGGTCGAGATCAAGCACACAAATCCTCCCTCTGATGCCCACAACTCCAATCCGTTGAAAGCAACACTCTGCTACCTCCGGTACCTCAGTAGCGACTCTATGCACGTGACACTCTCGTTGAACCTCAAAGAACATGCAAAGGCCTGAGTCGGAGCAGGCCCAAACTGCGATGAGGACCTCAAGGCAAGTAAAGGCCCCCATCCAGCTGGGAGCCACCGGCTCGAAAGGTGTGTGTCACTTTGCCTGCCAGGTTGGCTTGGACTTGTCACTAGAGCAGCAGATTGCCCCCATCCTCATAGCCATTAGGAGGAAGCTGTTACATTAGAGCTCGGCTAGGCTGAATACCCCTCCTTGGGGATCAGACCCTCGCTCATGCTATCAAGCATCTCCCCAGTGTGCAAAATGTGCTGGTATGCACTACATAAGTCTTGTCCAAGCACCTCCCAATACTCCAAGAAAAAACTGAGAGTGAAACCATCCTCTCTTGGGCAACTACCACGAGGGAGTGCTCTAAGAGCCTCCTAAAGCTCCTCTGGCAGGAGAGGGCTCTCAAGCATCTGTTGCATCTCCTCGGTGACAAGGCAAGGCATCTGTGTCCACACCTGTTCTCTACATGCATCCCTGCACTCTGATTGCGGCTCAGTTGAAACTTGAAAGCAACTCTCGGTAAAATCCAATAGCTATTGCCTGTATGTCCTCAGGCTCTGTCACTACCGTCCCATCATGTCTCCTCAACTCGCAAACATTGGTTTGTGCATGGCGGAGACACCACCATCACAAACAACTCACGAGTAACTCTGTCGCCCTTCTAGGTCCACTAAGATGCATGTCGGTGTTAGGAAAACTGATGGCACTGCTCCTCAATGGTGATCAACTCCTATCAAGCCTCTGCATTCGGTCCTCCATCTAGGGACTACCTGGGTGCCGATCCTGCGTCCTCTATAATGCATCCTCTATAAAGAGGCAATGCCTCGACATAGTTGCTTTTCCTCCTCTCGAGCTACAGCCAATCGTGTTGTCAACTCTTGAGGGAAGAAACAACTGAGCTCCCTAAGGCCATAAGCCACTCTACCAGCAACATCCCCCTATGTATCCAGACTCTCGGTCTACAGCGTAACCACCTGCTCTCTCAGCTTTGTATCTAGCAAAATCCTCTCAAGGATGTCTAACATAACACTGTGTCACGAGACTGACAAACACTAACCTTATTTGTTAGTTTCCTTCCCTTGATTTTTATTTGATTTTTGGGACTCTCTTTTTGAAGTCACAAATGGTCGGACATGGTATGGCTAGTTTGAAACGGTTGATGGCCGAGAGTCTCCCCGCAGCTGTGAAGGCCAGGTTGCCACGAGATGGTTGGGCCGATCGACACTGAAATCCAAGTAGTAAAAGGGTGGCTAGGCTCAATTAATGTCATTTAGGTGGGGCACGACTTTAAGTTGGTGGGCACTAGGAAATTAAACCAAAAGGAGTAAAGTGGAGACATGGCAATAGGAAAGCAACCTCCAGGCCAATACACACTTCCAAAAAGCTCATCCCAAGAGGGCCTACAACTGAGAGAGGGGCTAACATTGACTCATAAGTGAACACAGTGTGTATGTGTGAGTAGTGGGTGCAGGTAATCCGAACTTCATGGAAAGCTTGCCTTCTCCCTTGTCTCATGTAGTGCCATGGTTTTCTCTCGGATAGACGTGTTTGCTTCGCTCAAAACGATGTAAAACAGAAAATTACAGCCTGCTGTGTTTATTTGCAAGTTCAGGGTTTCGCACCTAAACTGCAAGGCAACGCCAAGGGAGCCTCGGGAAAGCCTTGGGGTGCTTATAAAGGGCTTTGGGCACCTGACGATGACCAAAACAGGAAATTACAGCATGCTGAAATTGACCTGCAGCTCACAAGAAAGCTTCTAAAGTGCAAGGGAATCCGTCCTAGACGTGTACTTTTGACCTAGAGGGTTTTTGGCGTAGTTATGCTCCTGAGGTTGGGTAAAAAACCTGCAATTACAGCCCTTGACAGGTTTGGACAGCTTGGTGAGAGTTAGGTGAAAGTGTTCTATTCGTTTATTTGCAGTTAAAATAAAGAAATACCGGAAGGGGAGCCAATCTTTGGGGCCTACAGGGTGTGAACTACTTGGGAGCGGTCTAGCTACCAAGTCATGGATGGTCTTTAAGTGGTGAATTCCAGTTACACGTTTATTTGTGAAGTTACTTTCTGTCCTACCGTACAGATAAAGCTAATTGACGTATAGATCGGGTGAAAGCCAAAGTTTACCACCCTTTAGTAAGGGTACAGACCGGTCTCATGGTTCACTCCTCTGCTTGTCGGCCAGAGTAAGGATCGGTAGTCCTCGCCAAAATGCACACTGAACGACCGCAGTCACAAAAGTGATCACTAGCATAGAAGCGATCTATCCCGGATAGACTTACTTTGCCTACTCTATGGTCAGATCAGGAAAAAGAGAGGCTCTCTTAGGGCCGTGAAAAGCCAGCATGTTGCCATACATCCGAGAACCTCAAGGTCATACATAGCCGTTCCCAAGCAGCCAACTCAGTCCCATGTACAGTAACATGACTGCCCCCAATCATGTCTGAGGGGTCCTCAAGCTTGTTGAAATACCCCCCAATGCACCACTGCTTTGCATGAGGTAGGGACTCCACCAAGTGTGACCAAAACTCAGCCCGTGCACTCGCATGGTTGGATGCCTAAATGTTCAGAAAACCCACAAGGCAGCTATGCATCTACATAGTGATCCACTGGGCCGTGCCTGGCACAATGATGCCTCTGCCCACAATGACCTACTGCCATGAATTTGCGATAGTCATCATACACCTCCCTGAATGCCACCAGGCTCAAAAGTAGATGACCAAAAGGTCTCATAGCGACCACGCAAAATCTGTCCACAGCGTCTGATACGGCTCCCACACAAGTGATGCTCCTGGACCATAAGCATATCAATCGCTTCACCCACAAGGCATCTCTAAAGCTCCTATCTGAGTCGACCTCTTTGACGTAGAAACTGGGTCCACCTACCCTGCACATTCCATGAGACCATCCTCATGGGGTCAGTGAGAGGGAGCCGATGCTACAATCACAGCCAATCTCGCAATCTTCAAGGCAGACTTGAATGGGGAGTAATGCACATCCAAGCGACCTCGAGAAAGCCGTGTTTGGAGTGTCTGTTGGACCCATACCCAAGCAGTACATGCAGTCCGTAGAGCTACCTCCTCTGTCCAAGAGTCCACATAAACATATACATAGCAGGAGTTGTAGGGTGCACTTAAGTGTCTGCAAAAGAGTGTACCACAATGTATCTAGATCCTACTGTATGAGGTGGTGTCACAAAGGACTTGACCAACGGCCACAAAGTTTGTATCAAGTTTGTCACCCCCAAGTCTCCCATGTGGTGAGAGAACTGGAGAGCCTAAACATGGAGCCAGTCCAACACTATCTCCATAGTCCACCCAATCTGATACCTACCACACAATGGGAAGGAGAAACCAACCGATGTGTCCAGAGCCTTTGCCCCTCTGGCTGCTAGAAACAGTACATGGACTTTGAAGCAAGCCATCTCAAGGTCAGAAGAAGAGTCGCTGAGAAAATGTGTAAAGTCGTGGTCAACGAAGTCCCAGCAGCGACAAATGTCAAAACTGGTCAGCCCACCAGGGATTGCTGCAAAGGGCGACGCCTACACCAACACGGACGTCCGCAGGTATGGCTGCTCCTCTCGCGCAAAGCGGCTCGTGGCAAATGCACTACCAAAAGACTGCCGAGCTGCCGAGGAGTGACCAATCCCTTGGGCCAACAGTGGGGTATGGGAGGGAACAAGCGACGAAGCGGGGGGGATGGGAGAGGCGAGGAGAGAGGGGGGGGGGGGGGGGGGGGGGGGGGGGGGGGTGTTATATCGATGGCGAAGTTGTGATGGAGGGGGTATTTGCCGGCTCATCCTGCTGTAAAGGGTCCAAAAGGTTTCTTGTGGGAATCCACTGCTGCTGGTCTGGTGCAAGCCGACCACCAGGGGTTGCCGAAGTTGAGATGGAGGGGGTATCCGCCGGCTCATCCTACTGTAAAGGGTCCAAACGGTTTCTTGTGGGAACCCACTGCTACTGGTCTGGTGCAAGCCAACCACGAGGGGCGCCAAACTGACGTGTTGGTCCTTGGTGACCTCCTTTGCCTGGGCACCTGTCTCAGACGAGACCCCTACCTATGCTCCCTGTTGCTCTGCTTGCTCAGCTTGGTCAACCTTAGTAGGCTGAGTCTATGGCGCGGGTCGGGGCCTCCTTCGTGGACAGGCCTTGGCAACATGGCCCATCTGTCTGCAAATGAAGCACTGGTTCGAGCGGCTCAAATACTCCACTCTCTGTTTGATCCAAGCACCACTCACCCGAGGCAGCAGAACCACTTTCGGGAGTGTATGTGTGTCTAACAAAAACCTGCACAGTGGGTAACCCTGCGGCCTTGGCCACAACTGAAGTGGAGGTGCGCGGGGTCCAAACAGTTTCCTGTGGGAGCCCACTGCTGTTGGTCTGGTGCAAGCCGACCACCTAGGGTGCCAAATTGACGTGTTGGTCCCTGGCCACCTCCTTTGCCTGGGCACCTGTCTCAGACGAGGCACCTGCCTATGCTCCCTGTTTCTCTGCTTGCTGAGCTTGGTCAACCTTAGTAGGCAGGGTCTATGGCGCGGGTCGGGGCCTCCTTTGTGGACAGGCTGTGGCAAGATGGCCCATCTGTCTGCAAATGAAGCATTGGTTCGAGCGGCTCAAATACTCCACACCCTCTCTTGATCCAAGCACCACTCACCGAGGCAGCAGAACCACTTTCGGGAGTGTATGTGTGTGTGTAACAAGAGCCCGTATAGTGGGTAACCCTGCGGCCTTGGCCACAACTGAAGCGGAGGTGCGCGGGGTCTCTAAGACTGTCCCAAACATGGAGCCATCCTGGAGAGTAAGGGAAGATACTCCAGCCTCAGTCCCGGAAAGTAAAAGATCTGCCTCCTCCTCAAGCACATTTGTAGTCAGGTCGAAGCCGTGGTGCCACTGTCTGAAGTAAGCTCGAGCCGCCCGAATGCCTAGCGGGCTCATCGAGATCACTTTGGCTGCCATTTCTAGAGACTCGAACTCTATCTGGTGGTAGTCTCTCCCGAGAATCTGCACGTCGATGATCTTGCCCACTTCCGTGAGGAGTCGGGCCTGTAGCAAGTCTCGAACCTCGCTTCTATTGGGTCGTGTGCCAACAGTGTGCCAACAATCTTGCAAATGACCAAGGTGGCTTGAAGTTGTTCCACCTCGGTCATCAAGCTTGCTTGCTCTTCTAGCGAAAGAGCAAGTCGAAGGGTCGGCTCAGTGGTGTCGGACAAGGGGGCTTCTGTGGAGTCCCTCCGAGGTGGTTTTGTGTCTGCTGCTGGAAAGAGGAGGGTGAAGACGATGATGAAGGCCACCAAAATGTTGAAGGCAGCCCACAGGTAACTGGCGAGGGAGGAGGGAGTTTCGGGGGCCAGAGGCTGCGAGGTTTACACGGCAAGACGGGAAGTGGGCTGAGAAGGCTAAGGCTGGACGTGGGTTGGTGTGGGCTGGGGCTGAGGTGCGGGCTGGGGTAGGCGATAATGGGCTGAGGCTAGGCCCCATCTGGGGCGCAAGCGAGGAGCTGCACAAGGCGGGGGGCGGGGCGGGGGGGAGTGCAAGCAGCAGTAAGCTGATCTGCCGTACTCCCCAATTTGAGAATTTTGACAAGTGGAAAGTCTAAGAAGACTTACCTATAAGAGAATTTGCGAGTTTGAGCGTCTAGGGAAATTTTGGAGGCTGAAAATTCTGTTTTTCCAACATTTTTCTGCACTTTCAAGCTTTCAAATATTTACCTTAAGGGAGCCTCTTTTCATCATTCTACGCCACTTATGTAAATATAGGGATTGCAATTTCAGTCATCTCTCTTCGATGGAAATTATGTGGAAGCTCTCTCCTCAACCTATGTCGACAATGGAAGAGATTCATTGCGAAGAATCGCCTCAGAATTGAAGATTTCAACCATTCAATGACTTTCATCACAAAGGCTTTGTTCAATCTACTCAGTGTAGGCATTCTCTTATCCCACGTGCTTGCGAAGATTGTGGCTTTTTTTTTTGGAAGACGATTGCAAGAAAATGGAGGAGAATGTGGGCAATTTAGAGAGTAGAGAGAAGGAACAAGTAGCTTGGAGAATCGACATCGACATTCACTTGTTTGCAATGCTGAATTTTTCACTTGCGTCGGTATGGAAGTCTAGCATTATATTGCCCTTGATACTACGTATAATTCTCCCATAAACAAAGATAAGTTTTTGAGGGAGGGGTCGGACGTTCCAGCTCATTGTGTACCTTGTTTCATTTCAGTTTTGTCTTAGTATACATGCTTTTGTCCTCTTAGCGTGCAGCCCAGTAACATTCGTATAAGAGCGTAGCATTCTTTAACTCTATCGTGAAAGACGATCCTTGCAAACACTATGGACAAGCTAAGAAGACAAGCTCCTTATATACCTTCATAAGTTGAATACTTGTTTCAAGCTTTAGTCAAGTAAGGTGCGTCAATTTATTTTGCTTATGCCTTTTCTAAAAACATTTTTAAGTGAATAATGGTTTGTTTTATCTGGTTTTGTTTTGTAGCAAATAAAGTGTTTTAGTTTTTTTTTTTTTTTTGGTTTATGTTGTTTTCTTGTGTCCCTTGCTTTTGTGGTTTTGTGAGTGATGTGGTATGCCTGACTGGAAAGAAAGGGCCGAGAGGACAAGAGAAACTAAACCCAGAAGAACCCAGAACGTGTAGAAGGGGTTAGAGTTTTTAAAAATTTAACTCTACCCAATTTACAGAACACCGGCCGAAGGGGCCTAAAACCTTACGGATTTCCGCGATTTGCACTGGCTCAGTTGCTAGTTTTTGGGTCAGAGCTTTTAGATGTGAGTGCTTTTGGATGTGGAGCTTTTGGGGCTCTGCTTTTGGCATTCCTTGTAAGTTTATGAGGACCCTTGGGGCCACTCCTCCGTAGAGCATCTCGATGCAAAGTCTCGGAGAGAGTTGGACCCTCGGGCGTCGTACTTTTTGCAATGCAAAGAGTAATGATAAAGAAATATTGAAAGGGATGTTAGTTTTTGGGGCCAACACATCTTGGCTCGGAACTCCGCCATGATGTGCCGACTCTCTCTCTCTCTCTCTCTCTCTCTCTCTCTCTCTCTCTCTCTCTCTCTCTCTCTCTCTCTCTCTCTCTCTCTCGAATTTCACAGAGATTTTTACAAGGAATTTACAAGAAAATTGGAAATTGCAGAACTCACAGAAATTGCAAAATTGACAATGTATGCCATGTACACTTAGTGTGGAAACACATGTATGCATAATGCGGTGAATGTAGTTTGGTCTCTCCTCTCTCTTAGAAAGTGAAACAAATAAGGCAAGAAAAAGATGGCGGCGCACTACATGGTCACAAGCAAGAGGATGACAGTCATTGAAAGGGAGTTGAAAGAATGCAGGGCTCACATGGATGAGTGGAAGAAAGAGAAGAACTTAATTCTTGAATGGAAAAAGAGGGAGGAACAGGCAAGGGAACTAGAGCGCAAGGAGTTCCAGGATGAAATTCAAGCTCTAAAAGGTAACATCTCAACCCTTCGGAAGGAACTCGACGAAACCAAAGAGGGAGGACGCCTTGAAGATGGAGAAATTCAATCATCAATGATAGATGAGCTGAATAGTATACGAGCACAAGTCAAAGAAATAAAGGAGGAAGGAGAAAAGAAGACCTCATGGGTGGAGGTTCTATCCAAAACGCAAAAGAAGATGGAAGAGGCTGAAAAGTGGATTGAAGTTGTCAAGAAGGGAAAGGGCAAGGACAAGGACACTCCGACTACACCCGACATCATCAAAAAGACACTAGAAGAGGAACAACGAAGAAGAGTGACCGGCCTAAAAGATTCAGATAAGGTGGACCAAGAGGTGATGAGCCTCATGTCAATGATGGGGGTGGAGAAGCCGTCGCACACACAAGCTTGGAGAGTGGGCAAGAAGAGTGAAGGTAATGGGGAGAGTTCAAAAGAACGGGCTCTCATTTTGCGCTTTCCCTCCATGGAAGAAAAGAAAGACTTTTTAAAGAAGAGGCCAACCCTCAAGAAAACAGGTATCTTTTTAGGAGATGATCTTACGCTCTCACAGCTTGCACATATGAGAGGTCATGCCGGAGATTATAGCAGCAAGGGAGAAGGGAAAGTTAGCCTTCTACAGAAATGGACTAGTGATTACAGAGCACCGCTCTACATGACGGTGCAAGACCTATGGGACCACTCTCAAGATGGCGGTTTGGAACTGTAATGGTTCGTATAGACTTGATGCGGGGGCCTTCGAGGACAGCTTCAGAGACAGAGACATTGTTTTCTACTCAGAGACTCATCAAGCTCCAGGACAATTGATGCCGCATATATCAGGATACAAATGGGAGACAACTTGCCGGACATGCACCAGATCTGCGCATGGGACTAGAGGATCAGGAGATGTAGCAGTTCTTTTCAGAGAGGAGCTCCAACCACTACTGCACATAGTTCGGAGAGATGATCAGGCCAGATACTTGTGGGTGAGGCTGAGGGCAGAGACTAGACGTTTCTTGTACATCGCCATATGCTATTTTCCTCCCAGAACTTCAGTATATGCTTCACCCAAAGGACAGTCTCCTTACTCAGTACTTGATGATGATATCTGGGAGTTCTCCAAGGATGGAGACGTCATACTTTTGGGAGATTTCAATGCCCGTACAGGCAGCTCACAGAAGGTTTTCTATGACACCTCAGAGGAGATGCTCAGAGAGCTAGAGCCAGAGGAGATGGGGCTTGAGAGATGCTCACACGACAGAGAGCATACGGAGTATGGGAGACACCTGAGGGAGATGAAGACTACTCACAGTTTAGCCATACTGAATGGCTTACCGACTTTCCCATCTTCTACAGGTTTTACTTGTTTTCCACAAAGGCATGGGTCCAGTACTGTAGACTATATTCTGACACATCTGAGCTTTATCTCTCACATTCAGGATTTCACAGTGGGGCCCAGGCCTGTTGGGATTGCAGTAGATCATGCACTTTTGACATTATCAGTCTCCTTTGAGTACAATACATCTCAGGCCTCACGGGGTGGTAGACATCCACGCTATACTTTTACACCAGAGACTGACTCGGTCTATGCAGAGGAGATACGTAGGCTTTTATGCACATCAAAGCCAGTATACACAGTGGAGGAGATCACATCTATGCTGACAGTGACATTGCATGGGGCAGCGACAGAGGCATACCCACACACTCAGCCTGGTCAGAGACGTCGTTCTGGGCACATGCCTCAGAACAGCTGGTATGATGAGGAGTGTCGACAGAGGAGAGCTCAGATACTGCGGGAGCTTGCATTGGGAGTGATCACCTATAGACAGTCTCGTATTGCTACACGACGACTAGTGCGACGGAAGAAGCAAGCTTTCTTGGTCCAGATGGAGCAAGATTTATATCAGCTCTTCCTTAGTAGAGATTCAGGAGAGGCTTGGCGTCTATTCCATGAGCAGTCTCCCCCACCACTGATTACTTCTACAGAGATATGGGGGCAGTATGGAGCATCCTTATACACTGTACCTGGACAGACACCACTACCAGATCCACCACAACCATGTCCGGCTGCGAGCACCTTCTTTACCACTAAGATGGTAAAGGAGGCCATTGACAGGATGAAGACCAGACGGACACAGGATCGTGAGGGTTTGGTAGCAGAGCACATTATACATGCTGGGGATTTGTTGGCAAAGATGCTTGCACGGTTATTCAACCGTGTCATGTGTGAGGGCTTTCCTGAGTCTTGGAGATTATCTACTATTGTACCTATCTTCAAGAGAGGAGACCCCACAGTGCCAGGGAATTACCATACTATCATGGTAGGACACACATTGGCACGGTTGTATGCATCCATCCTTGAACATAGGCTGAGCAGTTGGGCAGAGATTATGGGCATACGGGCACCTAGGCAGGCTGGTTTCAGGAGGGGTTTCTCCACACTAGATCATGTCTTTACACTCAGAGCTATGATTGAGGAGGGTCGAGCACATGGTAGACGGATTTATTGCAGCTTTGTAGACTTCCGCAAAGCTTTTGACACAGTACCGAGGGCCAGATTGATGCGCCGACTTATGGAATTGGGGGTACCCGCAGAGCTGATATGGGGGATTATGGCATTGTACAGTTCAGTGATGGGTCATGTACGCACATCAGAGGGGATATCTGACATAGTTCACTCCACTATCGGAGTGAATCAGGGAACTTTATTTGGTATGTATGTTGATGAGGTCTCTGATTATATTGACAGAGGAGGAGATAGAGGTGCTCAACTTGCAGGGACATGGATCCCTCTGTTATTGTATGCTGACGATATCGTGTTGATATTAGACTCACCAGAGGGTATGCAGAGACATTTGGATGCATTGCATAGTTTTGCAGCGGATAGTGGATTGTCTGTCAACCTTGGTAAAACCAAGGTCATGGTATTTAATACCACGCCACAATGGGTTAGGAGCCGCAGCACCTACATTCACATATGGGCAGGACAGTATGGAGTACACTGATGCATACACATATCTTGGGGTGGTCTTTAGTGGACCGAAGTTCACACTGAAAGGGGCAGCAGACACTAGATTGACTCGTGCCTATGCAGCCCTAGGTGGTTTGGAGAGGATTTGTTTGCAGGTTCAGTTCCAAGAACCTCGAACAAAGCTCTAGCTCTTCGACACTTTGCTCGCTCCAGTTATGCACTACGGGGTTCAGGTTTGGGGACCATCTGTTGACAGTGCTGGATGAAGTAATATGGAGAGACCCTTGATACTTATGATTTCTAGGCTGATTAGAGCCAAGGCCTCAGTTCCACATGACATCATACGAGCGGAGCTGGCTGCCCCACCTATGGAGGTTGAGGCACTCACCAAATCAGTATCATTTGTACACAGCTTATGGGACACCACCAGGGACACGTATGCTAGGCTTGCTCTTGAGTCATCCAGACAGCCGGCATTGCAGGGAGATACATCATGTTGGTATGCACAGATGAGCTCATGGTTTCAGAGGCATGGTTTCAGCATGGACAGGCTGCCCCCTTTCCAGTATTCTCTTGAGTATTCTCTTGATGCACCATCTTTGGCTCTTACACGGAAGGAGAGTGCTAGACTCATTCGGCAGGATCTTATCCAGCTTGATAACAAGAGGACATGGATAGAGCCATCACGGGAGTTGGGTACGAAGAGGGCTTTCTATAGAGAGCATCTTCTCCAACTCACGACAGATGGATTTGTCACACGGCCCAGCTACATGGACACGCATCTATCTCATGGGTTACGATGTGCCATAGGCCAGATTCTCACATCTTCACACCATCTTGGGATTGAGACAGGTAGATTCAGAGGCGTACCAGCAGACAGTAGGATTTGTAAGTTATGCCATGCAGAGCCAGAGACACAGTTTCACTACATATGTCACTGCACAGTCTACTATGAGATACGGGGACACTTTCATTGTTTATTCAGAGATGGTTTTGACTCGTTAGATAGAGTCATGAGATATCACGATCAAAGGTGTCTCGGATTATTTCTACTTGAGATACAGAGACATAGAGACGCTCTATTGAGAGGGCAAAGACAGAGACAGTCCCAAAGACGCATCTCAGATTTCTTCAGTCTGAGTACCACACAAGCAGAGGGGACACCACCATCACAGAGCTCGGTTCCCACCCATACACACACCAGCATTGACCGAGCTATAGAGTTGGGGAGATCGAGACGACCGCGACTGAGGAGGGGAGCCACGCAGCACTGGCGGAGATTGCGGCAAAGGATCCACAGGATTCAAGCACGACACCCAGAGTGTCGACCAGGATAGGCTCCATGCTATTGCTTTATTATACCATGGTGACACTTATCCCCATGTTGTACCTTTTTGGCATGATACCATTGCTCAGCCTACCAGCCACCCATAAGAGTTGGTAGCACTCCTATCTCAGTTCTTTGTTTGTAGTTTTCTTTGTTTGTACCCAGACTTGGTACTAGACTCATCATTGTAATCAGTTGGTCTCATAGGTCATTTTGGCCTTTTGTAGACGTTAATATATCATTTCATTTCATTTCATCTCTCTCTCTCTCTCTCTCTCTCTCTCTCTCTCTCTCTCTCTCTCTCTCTCTCTCTCTCTCTCTCTCTCTCTCTCTCTCTCTCTCTCTCTCTCTCTCTCTCTATCTCTCTCTCTCTCATACACTGAGATCAGAGGCAGGTATGAGGCCTTATTCAGAGGACAGCCCACTCTCTGAGAGATCATGGACTCTCGAGATCAGAGATAGCTCGGACGTTTCTTACTAGAGATACAGAGCCATCGGGACACACTACTACAGCCACACACAGCTACACAGACAGAGGGGAGACAGTCGCAGCTCACAGACTTCTTTCAGAGGATTGACGCCCCTCCCTCACCAGACACTCAGAGGGGAGTGACACTCCCACAGGCGGAGGTGAGCCGAGCTAGACGACGACCACGAGTCACAGGCTACAGGGGCGCGAGCTCCCACCACCAACAGATCAAGGAGATCCGAGCCCGGGAGCGCCGTGCCACTGAGGAGCGAGTGGCTCGGATGAGGGCCGACCCGACAGCTTTCATCCGGGTAGCCTTGGCACCAGACCCGACAGCTTTCATCCGGGTAGCCTTGGCACCAGACCCGCCCATGTACCACATCTTACATCCCCCCATTAGTACAGGATGGAGCTAGATAGCTTGATGCATTCTCACGATTGTACTACCTTGAGCATATAGACATGCATATACCCCTAGAGATAGAGCTCCATCCCTCCTCAGATACTCCACTACCTACATTCAGTTCAGTTTTGTATCAGTTTTGTTTCATTTGTCTTTCCGATAGACGGATGACATACACACCATGTACATTTGATTTGTCTCATAGGCCGATTTCGGCCTGACATAGACGTTAAAAATCTTTCTTTCTCTCTCTCTCTCTCTCTCTCTCTCTCTCTCTCTCTCTCTCTCTCTCTCTCTCTCTCTCTCGCCCAGATGGAACGTGATTTGTATCAGCTCTTTTTGAGCCGAGTTTCAGGTGAGGCCTGGCGTCTCTTCCATGAGCACTCACCTCCTCTAGTGATTACCTCTCCCGAGATTTGGGGTCAATATGCAGCATCATTATATACAGTACCTAGGCAACCACCATTACCAGACCCTCTAGAGCCATGTCCAGCCACTAGTACCTTCTTTACCACTGAGATGGTGAAGAACGCCATTGACAGGATGAGGACTAGGAGAGCATATGATCATGATGGTTTGGTGGCAGAGCACTTGATACATGCTAGAGATTTACTGTCAGAGGTTCTTGCGCGGTTGTTTAACCGTGTCATGTGTGAGGGACTACCCGAGTCCTGGAGATTATCTACTATTGTACCTCTTTTCAAGGCAGGGGACCCCACGGTACCAGGGAACTACCGTACTATTATGATAGGGCACACATTGGCACGGCTGTATGCATCCATTCTTGAACAGCAACTGAGTAAATGGGCAGAAAATGAGGGCATACGAGCAGCAGGGCAGGCTGAATTCAGGAGGGATTTCTCCACTTTGGACCATATTCTTACACTCAGAGCCATTATTGAGGAGGGTCGGGCACATGGGAGACGGATGTATTGTTGCTTTGTGGACTTCCGCAAGGCATTTGACACAGTGTCGAGGGCCAGATTGATGCACAGGCTACTGAAGTTGGGAGTACCCACAGAGATCATATGGGGGGATCATGGCTTTATACGGCTCAGTGACTGGCCAGGTACGCACTCCTGAGGGGATTTCTGACATTGTTCATTCCACTATTGGAGTGAAACAGGGGTGTCCTTTGTCCCCTACACTTTTTGGTATGTATGTAGATGAGGTCTCTGACTACATTGACAGGGAGGGTGACAGAGGCGCTCAGCTGGCAGGGACATGGATCCCTTTATTATTATATGCTGATGATATTGTGTTAATGTCAGAGTCGCCAGAGGGCATGCAAAGACATTTGGATGCATTGCACAACTTTGCAGAGGATAGTGGACTGTCTGTGGACCTTGGTAAAACCAAGGTTATGGTGTTTAACACCACACCACAGTGGGTCAAGAGATCGGCACCTACACTCGTATATGACCAGGACACCGTGGAGTACACAGATGAATATACATATCTGGGGGTGGTATTCACGGGACCGAGGTTTACCCTGAGGAGAGCAGTAGAGACTAGACTATCCAGAGCCTATGCGGCATTAGGAGGGCTAGAGAGGATGTGTTCGCAGGTTCAGTTTCAAGAACCACGAACAAAACTATGGCTCTTTGACACTTTGGTTGCTTCAGCTATGCTTTATGGGGTCCAAGTTTGGGGACCATTTGTGAATCATGACAGTTGGAGGAACATGGAGAGACCCTTGGTATTTATGATATCCCGGATGATTAGAGCCAAGGCCTCTGTACCACTTGCGATTATTCGAGCGGAGGTAGCCGCCCCTCCTATAGAGATTGAGGCTCTTACCAGATCATTGTCCTTTATGCACAGTCTATGGGATACACATAGAGGTAGATATACTAGACTGGCTCTTGAGTCCTCTAGACAGTTAGCGATGCAGGGAGATGCATCATGTTGGTATGCACAGATGACCTCATGGTTTCAGAGGCATGGTCTGAGCATGGATAGATTGCCTCCCTTTCAGTATTCCCTGGATGCACCCTCCTTGCCAGTCACACGGACGGAGATCACTACACTCATTCGTCAGGATCTTATACAGTTGGACACCAGGAAGACATGGGTAGAGCCGATACAGGAGTTGGGCACGAAGATGGCTTTCTACAAAGAGCACCTTCTCCAACTTTCAGGGGATGGGTTTGTGACTCGTCCGAACTACATGGACACTCATTTATCTCATGGTCTGCGATGTGCTATTGGTCAGATTCGCACATCCTCACACCAGCTGGAGATTGAGACGGGTAGATTTAGAGGGATACCACCAGAGTCTAGGATATGTCAACTATGCAGCAGAGAGCCAGAGACAGAGCTACACTACATATGCCACTGCACTATGTATTATGAGATACGAGGGCGCTTCCATTGCTTATTCAGGGAGGGTTTTGGACCCCTAGATAGAGTCATGAGGTATCAGGACCAGAGATGCCTTGGCTTATATCTACTTGAGCTACACCGACATGGAGACAGTCTGTTGGGGAGACATGGAGTACGACACTCGCAGAGACAGATCACAGATTTCTTTGGATCGAGGGAGCCAAGAGACCAACCACCAGCACAGGGTTGTACCTGCATTCATACCAGAGGCACCCTCATTGACAGGGCGATTGAGCTCGGGAGATCAAGACGACCACGACCGAGACACAGGAGCACACTACATCGACGGAGACTCCAGCAGAGGATTAGAGGCATTCTAGCACAACACCCAGATTGTCACTGAGGGCCTATTCTACATTTTCACATTTCACATTTCACACTTCATTTCAGTTTTCATTTTTACTTTCAGTACTTTTTGTACTTGTACTTCAGACATTGTATTAGATTCACCACTTTGTATCTCATGGTCTCATAGGTCATTTTGGCCTTTTGAAGACGTTAATATATCATTTCATTTCATTTCATTTTCTCTCCCACCCCCCTCCAAATTCAATGATTTTGAAGTATTTGTTCGTGTGTTGCTTTTGATTTCTCGCTTCGAGTGTCCAAGCCTGCAACAGTGGTATCAAAGCTCGAACGATTCTTCTTCTACGAAGGATCCGATCCTTTTTGTAGCACAAAAGGGTTGTCAGAGAGAATCTGACAGAAACGACACTCCTCAATTTGTTAGTTTGCAGGGAGACAAAGAAAGGCCGAGTCCTGGCGTGGAAACAGAAGAAACCAATGGAGACTTTGGCAAATTTTTGGCGGAGAACCTCGACAGAACGGAGTACAAACGTTGATTGCAGGTTGACACGTGTGTGAAAAGATTAATCAAGTACTCCAAAGACCCGAAATATGAGGATCACCTAATGAATTATCCGATTAATGCGATTCGCTCGAGATGACGAGAGGCCGCCAATTCTCCTCTGAGACAATAATGGAGTCTGGTGATTGAGCACATAGAGTCAATGTTTACAAAAGAAAGTTTCTATCCTTTGGTGGTTTTACAGGCGTAATCGAGGGTGATTACAGTTCTTTCAAGAGAGGGGAATGTCACAAACAGAGTAGACCAACATTTCTCTGCAGTTCCTATCAAGTAAGATGCCGCCCTTCGCACCTTGGAGTGTTCCATGAACCGACCTCCAGAGAAGGCGACGTCAAACTGTTGTATAAACTCGAGGGCTTGATGGGTGTCTTGGTAACCCGAAAACGTCTCAAAACTAACGGCCTGACCCCCTTCCTTGAACTCCTTGGTCTTCTTGGTCATCTATTCACTACCCAAAGAGGACGAGCTCTCCTCCTCTGAATTGCTAAATGGCCTCTAATGCCTTCTAGACTTTTTCAAAAATCTGCTTTTTTTGCTTTTTCTCCGTTTCTTCCGCCTTTTCTCATCCTCACTAGAACTAGAGGACGACGAGCTGTCGAGACTCTTTGAAGACGAAGAAAAATCTGATTCATCCTCGAAACGAGCACGCTTCTTGGATCTGCTTGCCACCTCGAGAATCTACTTCCGGCCCAAATAATCGGGGAAATCCACCAACTTCCTCTTCTTCCGAGAGTGCTTCAAGTCCTTCATTATTTGGTTCTTCTTTTCAAGAGCTCTGTCAGCTCTTTCTTTGAGTACAATTTTCGCTTTTCTACACTCGCCTGTCCTTTTTTGCACTCGTCTGTCCTTTGAGCTTTCTTCTCATCCTGAGGAGAGGAAAATCATTGGCCGTTGCTCTTTTCAATCACACAAAAAGGACCATAATACGTAGGAGCAAGTTTATGATACATTCCTTCTTTCTGAGAGCCTTTTCTTTTGCCTTTAAAAGTCAGATTTCATTATTTGGCTTCCTTGTCAGTCTAGCTTTCTCAAATTTCACCAATACCCAATCATTTTCTTTTACATCCATTTGTCTTCTATGCTTATCAACAGCTTTCTTCTGCTTTTCTTGTGGCCTTGCAATGGTTGTCCTCACTTGAGGAGAAGCAATATGTGAGTCTCTTACATATTCATCAGCTATTAACGATTTCATCCTTAGTGAGTAGAATAGGTGGTAAAATCACGTTGCCATACACAATTTTAAAAGGAGTCTTTCCTGTGGATGCATGCAATGTATTCTTATAAGCAAAGTCCACGAGCGGTAGATACTTTTCTCATGACCTCTTTTAATCCCAACATAGCATTTCAAAAGCTCCAAGACAGTTGAATTTGTAGCCTCACTTTGTCCATCCGTTTGAGGATGATAAACGGATGAAAATTGAAGTTTTGTTCCCATGTAATCAAACAATACTTCCACTTTAGTGCTTGGATCTCTATCTCCCCTCCCACAATAGGCTTCGGCATTCCATGATGTTTGAACACCTATGTAAGAAATATTTTAGCCATGGGCTGCTTTGATAGTTTTCTTAACCGGCAAAAAGTAGGCTTGTTTGCTAAATTTGTCGACAATCTTCCAAATAGCATCGTCTTGTTGTAGCCTTAGCAAATCCATTATGAAGTCCGTTGCAATGCTTTCTCATGGCTACGAGGGAATAGGTAGAGGTTGAAGTAAACCACATGTTTTATGCCTGTCAAACTTGACCTTTTGACAAGGAATACATTTACGTATATATGCTTCAATATCATGCTACATACTTGGCGAAAAGAAATATCAACTCTTGTCATATGTGTTGTAGGCATTATTCCTCTATGCCCAACAAAAGGAGGAGCATAGCACTCATCCATAACTTCATGCCTCAACTCCACTATAATACATAAGCGATTTCTTTCATTAAATATCCATCTTTGATGACATAAAAAGCATGTGAACGATCAGTCATCAAATCAGCTCATATAGCTACGAAATTAGCATTTGTATCATACTTTTATGGCTTTCTTATTTGCTTTACCTATTCATTGGCGAATACATATTTCTTTTCATGTAAGTCTTCTTCGCAAGTATGTTGGACCGAAACCACAAATCCAATCAATGAGGATCCTCCACAAGTGGATGAGCATAATGAAGAGATTTTGCAACCTAAGCAAATTGTGTTTCATAAAGAACGTAGGGGCAATAGATGGAAAGATTATGAGGTGGTATCTTATTAAGTTCAAGAACTATCTTTGCATCGATGCAAAGTGGGTTGATAAAAAGTTCTTTAAAGATACCCACAATTGCTTCACGAATATTTGGATGCTTTTCAGTTGTGGACAATTGTTTAGAAGCAGGGTGGAATGTCACCTTTTGGCCGCTTTCTAGGTGTTCTCAGATCTTATGTTCCATTGGGTCTTGAACTTTGTGTTCATGTGCAAAACGGTGGACTTGGCTTTCCACTGTGACGTGTTCACATGAACCTGGAAATACCTTGTGTGCGAACTTTTCACAGGGTCTGGTACCATCGTGTACTTGTGGGGGAACGTCTTCTAGTCATAGGCTCATGAACGGCGACCATCCATACTGATGTTGCATTGCGTATCATATTTATGTGCTTACGTGCTTAATTTTTGCATGTCACCTTCTTGCATGAATGCCGTGAATAGTTTCAGAAAGTGGGGACGTCAGCCTGAAACTGTGTGTATAGTGTTTCCTTGCACATTGTGTGAAAACGGAAGGTAAGTATAACCCGCTTTTTGGGATGAAAAATCCTAGGATTAAAGCCTTGGGAAACCTAAGTCGCTTAGAACATTCATAAATGTGTGTTCACACGCATTTTTAATTTTCAAGTGGACATAAAGGACTTGAATTGAAGCCCTTTGACCAATTTGAGAATTTTGACAAGTGGCACGTTTTTAAAAAGACTTATAAGAGAAATTGCAAGTCTGAGCTTCTAGGGCACGAGCACTTTCGGAGGACTAAAAACTCTATTTTTGCGGCATTTTTCTACACTTTGAAGCTTTCCATAGCCATATCTACCTTCAGGGAGCCTCTTTTGATCATCCTACGCCACTTATCTACATATACGGAGCTGTTTTATCAAACCAATCCATTATATCGTTGAATTCCCTTTTTTTAAGCAAAATTGTTTCAATTTCAGTCATCCCTCCTTGATGGAGCTTATGTGGAGTCTCTCTCCTCAACCTAAGTCGACAATGGAAGAGTTTGATCGCAAGGAATCACATCCGAATTGAAGATTTCAGTCGTTCAACGACTTCCTTCGCGAAGGCTTTGTTCAATCTACTCTAGTGTAGGCATTCTCTTGTCCTACGTGCTTGCAAAGATTGTGGCTTCGTGTTTGGAAGACAATTGCAAGCAAATTGAGGAGAATGTTGGCACTTGAGAGAGTACAGAGAAGGAACAAGCCGCTTGGAGAATTGGCAATGACATTCACTTGTTTGCAATGCTGAATTTTGTATGGGAGTCTTGCATTGTATTGCCCATGATACTATGTACAATTCTCCCATAAATAAAGAGAAGTTTTGAGAGAGGGGCCGGCCGTTCCGCCTCATTGTGTACCTTGTTTCATTTCATCTTTGTCTTTGTATTATACAAGTGTTTGTCCTCTTAGTGTACAACCTGGCGACCTTCAAATTGTCCTTCCATCAGTGTCTTGAAAGAGCTGGCTCAAATTTCAGGACACAATTTTGGAAAGGGGTAGTAGCTTAGGCAAACATTGATGGTTGTGAACCTTGAGCCAATAGACATTTCAGACAAATTGGATGCTTGCTCTCGACATAAGAGTGTTTATCACTAAACACATCTCCAATGGGATCAAGGTGAGAAATTCCAGCTAGGTTTCTTAGACTGAGCGAGGACAGGACATTCCATTCTTCAGGTGGAAGTGTGGAGACAGTGATCACCCTTCCAGCTGAGTGTTGGCACTGCCAGGGCTTTCTACACGACTTCTTTTGGGGGTCTAGGCCATGTTGCAAGCTAGCAGACACCCACGGAGTGTGCATAGATTACCATGACTACTTTTGTACAAAGATGTTGGGTTGGGTGTGCCTCACCTACAAGGGCAGTCACTTGCCCTTGTTGTGGTATGAGAGAAGAGTCCTGGAGAAACTTCATTTGAACTGTCGAGCAGCCCACTACAGATGATGCTTTACCCTTTGAGAGATTCAGAAATACCCTGCATGTTGGTTGCAGTCGTTGCCCCACACCTGGCTACGATTTTGAGTATGAACAGGCAGAAAGAATATGAACGACCCCACTACCAGCATAGTTTCACAGTAATTCACTACTTGGTAAGATCCTTGCTTTGTTACGGAAACAATAAACGTAGGAAGCAGATGGAAAGACTGTTTAAACCTCTTTCAAAGAGTGCTGCTGCACTTGATGGATTCTTCGAGTTTCGAGATTGTTTGTACCAGACATTTGTCTTCTCCTACCATTACAGAACACACTCACTTCATTTTTTGAACTCCTCTACTTTCAATTGTTTGTACCAGCCATTTGTCTTTTTCCTATGACTACACAACACAACACAAAAGGAGATTCTACGAAGTAGAATCCAGATTGAAAGATTGTTTACCTCTTTCAAAATGTGCTGCTTCACTTCTTAAACTCTTCTAATTTCCAATTGTTTGTACCAGCCATTTGTCTTTTCCCAACACTAAACGATTCACAACCGCTTCACTCTCTAAAGCCCCCTAGTTTCGATTGTTTGTAGCAGCCCTTTTTTCTTCCTACAACTACACAACACAACACAAAAGGAGATTCTACGAAGCAGATTGAAAGATTTTTTACATCTCTCTTTCAAAGTTTGCTGCTTGAAATTTGATTCTTTGTAACAGCCAATTTCCTTTTCCTACTACTACACAAAACAATCACGATCCAAATGATTGCAAGTTCAAGTTCCTTATAAAACCCATTCACCACATTCTGTAAACATTGCCCTGAGTTCTCTCGAGCGGTCATCCTTAAAAATTGAGTGACATTGTGTAGACTAGCTTGTCTGAAATCCGCCCCATTTGATAATAGCACACAGTACTCAGGTTGGAACCCATGGTGGGAAAGGCACCAGAACATCTGTAATGAAAATACTTGACCTGCATGCAGAGTTTCTGATAGAGCAGCATTGTATCCTAGTCGACACCTTGTATCTCAGTTCCAATGAGAAAACACCATAAAGAATTGGAGCTTCTGTTAGAGTAAGCCGATCAAAGCATACCACTGCTTTTGGCCGTTGCAACAAAAGCTCAACAGACATTCTGTATTTAAAGTTTCCTATGGCTACAGGTCCTATATAACTATGAAACAAAAGCATTCGATACCAAGTAGAGAAACTCTAGAGCAAAAGAGCCACGATAGGAGCTAATCATGCTGGGAAAAAAATTCTCAATTGTATTACTTTCTTTTCTATTAAAAGAAAACAAGTGTATTATTTTCAAAAGCTTACTAATCTCATCAAATGGGACAACAGGTATTTTCTGCTCTACCACCTCAAAATTTGAATAGGTCTTGATATACAGCATTTTGAAACAATACCTTCTCATGGCATTCTTTAAGAGTCTGTCTGTGCAAGTCTCGTACATGATCTCTCTGCTTCTGCTCTCCACAAAAAGTAGCAAGTTTAGCAGGTTTCTCAAAACAATATAACATAAGAAAAATGGTAGCAGTTAAAAGCTTACTTCTAGATTTTCACGTTCTGTGATCAATGACTTCTCATCGTCAGAGGCGCCATTCTTGGATCTACTAAAAATCAAGCCAACAAAAATTCTAGTGAGTTGCATAGAATACAAGATGTTTGATGCCATGTTTGTGGGTAGTAATTATTCTAGATTACTGAAATGGTGCATTGACACAAATACTAGCATACAGAAATAGTAAATTAACTAGCAAAGACATAATACTCTTAAGTATTCTGAAGATCTTGTAAATTGTAGAAACACTGCCCAAGGGAGGTCTATCAAAAGAGCTTGCATAGAAGTCTTCAAAAACAGGATAAGTTGATGAAGAACACGAAGAGACAATGAAACCGGCCCGTAGGGCGGTAGACTTTAGCCTTCACTTGATCTTTAAACTGTTAAACATTACTTGTTGAACTTTTCGACACAAAGGAACTTCACGTATAAACCTGTGATTGGAATTCAACACTTCAAAACAAAACACGGCTTGGCAGCTAGAGCGCTCCCAAGCAGACAGCGACACCCTATTGGCCCCAAAGACTGGCGCCCCTTTCGGTATTTCTTTATTCTTATTACACTTGAGAAAAGCCTGTTAACTTCTACAAGCTGTCCCACTTTTATCGGGCTGAAAGTTTCCTACTCTAGCTCGATTTCGACAGCATAACCATAGTAGATGTCTCCACGGACAAAATCCCAAGTAAACAGTGACTTTCCACGCACTTTAGAGCACTTTACAAAACCTGGCAAGAAATTACAGCACACTAAAATCTCTGTTTTAAGCCTCCAATTTGCACCAAAACACATGTTCGGTGATTCCCTAGCTTCCCCGAAGCTCGTGAGACTTGTAGGCATTAATATTGGCCAAAACCCTAAACTTGCAAAAAAAATTACAGCAAGCTGTAATTCTCTGTTTTGCGCTCCAATTCCTGTTCGGATCACTCCTTTGAATAGCCCTCAAGCTCCCACACTTGAAGGGTCACTTGCCCTTTGAATTAAACGAGATTCCTCGTGGGAAATCTCTCTAAATTGTCCTGTACAAGCACCCATGGCTTTCCCAAGGCTCCCCTGCACGTTACCTTACACTTTAGGTGAGAAACCCTAAACTTGTAGAAAAACACAGCAGACTGTAATTCTCTGTTTTGCATCATTTTCAGTGGAACAAACACATCTACATGTGTCTCAGAAGCTCCTGCACGTAATGGGACAGTTCCTCTGTAAATTGGACAAGTTTTCACGCGAGAAAACTCTTCGTTTTTGCATTCCTTCGCAGTGGAACTGTTCGTACCTATAGGGGATTAGCAATTAGCTAATCCGGTTCTTGCACAAAAAGCTCTTGCCTTGGCTAACGCAAACAAAACCCCCAGTATCGTACATGGTCATCTACGAAGCCCAACTAGGGCATTACCATATGTGCAAAGGGGAGAGAGAGATGCGCGAGAGCAAATCATCGCGCTGCATGAGACAAAGGAGAAGGCAAGCTTTCCATTAAAGCTATGATCACCTACACCCGCTACACACACACATTGTGTTCACAATCTTCAAAAATCATCCCCCAGCCTCAAATTGGGCGTCCCCTCTTGGATGAGACCTTCTGGCGTGAGTTTTGACTTGCAGGTTGCTTCTCCTGCCATGTGTCCCGTTTGCTCCTTTTGGTTTAATTCCTAGTACCCACCAACGTATAAAGTCCTGTCGAGGGGCCTAAATGACTTTAACAGAGCCTGGCCACTTCTTTACTAGCCAGATTCCAGTATCGATCCGCCCAACCATCTCGTGGTTGCCTAGCCTCGACTCCTGCGGGTGAAACTCTCGACCAACGTCCGTTTCACAATGACCATGCAATGTACAGGCATTTGTGATTCTAACAAGAGGGTCCCAAAAAATAAATAAAAATCAAGGGAAAAAGACCACTAAATATATATAGTGGTTGTCACAATCCCATGACATAACCCCCTCTTAAAATCGCAAACGTCCTTGATTGCATGCCATATATACATGCCATAGATAATTTAGTGTGGTAAGCACCCTTTTATCATCGCCTGTATCTACAAGAAAGACTGTCAAACATGTGTAGTACAATGGGTTAATGAGACCTTCATACTTTTGTCAAACAATGTACACTGCTATTGCAGTGAATCATTATGTACATATGAAGTACTAGCTCTATCATCACCCCTCTTTTGAGCTCGTGTCAAGCCCTTTGACCTTTGCTCTACTGAAGTGATTTGAGTTGGAGAATACATGGGTTGTAAACCAAAAGCTTCAAGGTAAAACTACAATAC
Source organism: Adiantum capillus-veneris (assembly GCF_014529385.1). Classification (NCBI taxonomy): domain Eukaryota; kingdom Viridiplantae; phylum Streptophyta; class Polypodiopsida; order Polypodiales; family Pteridaceae; genus Adiantum; species Adiantum capillus-veneris. The sequence continues at coordinate 60,284,146 of NC_140951.1, read as the reverse complement.
ATTTGGTAACTCTATTAGTTCACTTTCTTCCATGCACTTTGCATCTATTGGTGGATAGCTTTTGAACTTCGCCAAATAACGTCTTGCAACTTTTCCCTTAACTTTTCTATCTTTTGGCCTGTCCTTTAGAAGACTCCGCTGAGTCTTTAGCCTCCTCTGCATTTCCTGACCCTTGGGAAGCTTCAAGAGTCGCTTTTGCAAAGGATCTCTTTGCTGAATTTTTCTTTTGCTAACCCCCTTTGACATTTCCTTGAAACCCACTGTCCTCTCCCTTCAACAAGGCATGACCAATGTTGGCAACTTCCATAAGTTGAGGAAGGGTGGTCACTCTATTCTTTGTAGAGTAGTCTGGAAGCCCTTTAGACAGCCCACAACAATACTTCTCAATCTGCTCTGTCAGTGGCATAGACCTGTAGGAGGTTACTGAGAGCAACGCTTTACAGAATCTCCGATCATACTCCTCTAGGCTCTTGCAAGTAGCCGCAGTGAGTTGGTGCCAATCCGTCATGACAGCACATTCAAATTCATTTGACAACCACGCAGATGCAAACATTTGCTTGAAGTATACCCATGTGGCGGGTGCCTGTCCTTGCATCAACAATGTCGTCCACCATGAACGCGCATTTCCTTTCAAGAAAGTGGCAGCTTTCTTGGCCTTGGAGGCCTCTGTATAATTCCCCCCTACATAAGCTGTATCAAACTGCTAGAGGAAAGTAAGAGCCTTCGTCTTGTCCTCAAAGCTGCTGAAAGTATCAAACTTCACAGCTGCACCACCTTCTTTGTATGCTTTTGGCTTTTCAAGTGCTTCCAATCATAGGGAAGCGTTTGCAACAGGGGTACAGTGGTAGGGATCTTCCGTACCCCTTGGTCGTTAACATTTTGCTTCCCTGGAGCCATATTTACCTGTTGGTTAGAAAAAAACAGCCATACCAAAAGAGGCCTGCGGCACCCCAAACTGGCCTTGATTGCACTGAAACCCTTGCTGTAAGCTGATATTACCATACATGGGGTTTGGCATCATGCCCTGCATACCCCTAAAGACTGTTCTTGGCATGTACTGTTGGTTTCCAGGCGCATAACCAGCCATGCTTTGAAACACAGATCCACCCCCAAAATACCCAGGATGTATCGTGGATGGTAGAAAAACCTAACGCATAGCCTAGAAATTAGTTCCCTATCCATTTAAACCAACATTTGGACTCCGAAAGGTGGCGGGTTGAACTGGTATAGCCTGTGGAACTGGCGTCCCAACCACCTATTTGAGGTCAGAAAGAGGTTTCCTTGGAGCCCCAACTGACTTCGCAACATGCGAGGGCTCCCTGCCTTGCTAGGACGCATAAGGGACCTCAGCTTAAGCCTCAAAAGGCTTTACTACATGAGACACTTGCCTTGTCTTCTGTGGCACTGGTGGCGCTTGCAGAAGTTCTATAAACCTAGGGTTCTGCACCAACCGAGAAAACACATTCACAACAGCAACCAAATCTGTCCTGAACGCATCCTCTTCTAGTTGCCCAATCATAAACCCTTGACCTTGTGCAGAATTCAAATCAACAAAGATACAGACACAGGTGGAGACACGGGTGGCCGTGAACTCTCGCCATGCTCGAACGCTGGAGGTACAACCTGTGTGTACTGCGAAGAGGAACCCTCTTCCCTAGTGTCATTTGTCCTGTCAACCATAGTGTGATTCCAAGTTCTTGTGCTTTGTGTCTTCGCGGCAAACCAACCAAGGCTCACTCTTTAAGGAAAAAGTGATTCTATCCCAAGTGACGGAACCATGAAACCGGCTCGTAGGACGGTAGACTTTAGCTTTCACCTAATCTTTAAATTGTTAGACATTGAACTTTTCCACACAAAGTAACTTCACGTATAAACCTGTGATTGGAATTCAACAATTCAAAACAAAACACAGCTTGGCAACTAGAGCACTCCCGAGTAGACAGTGAAACCCTGTTGGCCCCAAAGATTGGTGCCATAGTTACAAGGGACGGAAGAGACGACCGCTAGAGACGGGGGACGCCCGTATTTGGGATGGGGACAGGGGGGATGGGCTGGAACAGACAGCAGCCGGGCTGCCACCTAGGGACGCAGCCTGAACGTCCTGGGACGGCAAGGGATGGCCGGTCAACAGTCAAGAATTTTCAAAATTTTAAAAAAAAAGACCGTTTCTAACAATCAGTGTCTCTCAAACAGCCATACTTCTAAACCTTGAAGCTTTCAAGCCTCAAGGGGCTACACCCACATGGCTATAAAAGCCACCCTTTGGGTCCTCATTTCTCAAGCTCTCCACCTCAAGCCAATTGCTCTACTGTCTATCCTCTCCTCTCGATCGTCACCTCTACGGTCTACCCTCTCCGGAGGGGATGCACCGTCATTTGGATGCTTTTTACATATTTGCCCACGATAGTGGATTGTCTGTTAACCTAGGGAAAACCAAGGTTATGGTGTTTAACACCACACCACAGTGGGTCAGGAGGTCAACACCTACTTTTTACATATGGCCAGGAGATGGTGGACTATACAGATGCATACACCTATCTGAGGGTAGTCTTAAGTGGACCGGCATTTTCATTGAGGAGAGCAGTGTTGGAATTAGGGTTGTAGGAAAACAAACACAGCTTGGAGAAGACGAAGGAACCTCAAGGCACACAACAGAGTGTATTACTTAGTCTGCGATGGAAAAGATAGATAGCCCTAGAATGAATGGGCGTATATACAATGCACGGGGGAAAAAACCTCCTAGTGAGGGAAAAAATGCCCCGGCGGTTCTAAGTGTGTTCACACACATCACTACCACATGTATATGGTAACAAATCCCCCTTGGAGTGATGCGGTGAACGAGAGCTGGCACATGAGTAAAGGGAAGTGCCATGCCCTGAGGACATGATCAATCCACAAAGGGGAGTAAGCCCAAAGCTTTGCGGAAAGCTTCGAACTTCTCACGAGACAATGCCTTTGTGAAAAGATCTGCAAGGTTGTCCTATGTTGGCACATAACCCAAGATGATCTCTCCTGTTGAGAGCCTCTCTCTGACATAGTGGTAATGCACCTCAATGTGCTTTGTGCGAGCATGAAAAACTAGGTTCCTCGCAATTACCAATGCGCTCTGACTGTCAATGTAGATAGTGTTGGCAGTGTCCTTTCTAACACCCAAATCAGCCATAAGGCATCTGAGCCATACACACTCAACCATAGCTGTGAAGACTGCCCTGTACTCAGCCTCACAACTCGAAGTGGCCACAGTAGGTTTCTTCTTGCTCAACCATGATATACATGAATTGCCAAGCATGAAACAAAAACCACTTGTAGACCTTCGCATGTCAAAACAACCAGTCCAATCTGAGCATGTAAGTCTGGCGGCAATGATCCCCCCTTGGGATAAAACAAGCCACGGTATAGAGAGCAACTCAAGTAGCGGAAAATGCTCTTGACAGCCTCCCAATGCTTAGACCCTGGGCTATACATAAATTTGCTGACATGTAGGACTGCAAACTAAATATCCGCCCTCGTGTTGCATACATAAATGAGGCATCCACCAGCAGTTTGGTAAAGAGTGACATCTGTAGGATCACGAGCATCATGAAGACTCAATTTCAAACCTGTTTTCATGGGAGTGGCAATAGGTTTGCAATCCTCAAGTCCAAACTTACATTGTAATGTCTCTATGTAACTTTTCTGACACAAGGCAATACCACCATCACATTGCTTAAGCTGTATACCCAAGTAATGATGCAACAACCCCAAATCTTTCATCTTGAAAGTAGCATTCAAATCAGCCTTAAATTCAGTAGTATGTGCCTCATTGGGACCAGTGATTAGCAAATCATCCACGTAAAGAACAACAATGAGAAGTACATCGCCCTCACGCTCAACATACAATGTGCTTTCTGTTGGACTGTTATGAAAGCCTCGTTTGACCAAATGAGTGTCAGCTTTCTCATACCAAGTACGAGGAGATTTCTTCAACCCATACAAAGCCTTCTTACATCTGCACACTTTGTCCTCTTGTCCTTTCTTAACAAAACCGCGAGGCTGCATTACATAGACTTCCTAAAAAATGTCATCATTCAAGAAAGCAGTAACAATATCGGATTGATGTACATCCCAACCAAAATGAGCTGCCAATGCACATAGAAAACGAACAGTAGTCATATGACAAGTGGGCGCAAAAGTTTCTTCATAATCTATGCCTTTCTGCTGCGCATAGCCTTTTGCCACAAGTTGAGCCTTATAGCGATCAACATCACCATCCGGCTTGCGTTTCAACTTGTAAACCCACTTCTTACCACTGGCCTTTTTGCCAGGAGGCAAATCACACCAAGTCCATGTGTCATTTAAGTGCATCATATTCTGATTGCATAGCAACCCTCCAATTTTCTGAATTTTGTGCTCCATCAAAAGACAGAGGTTCCTCAACATCATGTAAGCTAGACACAGCCAAAGCATAACAATCTGATGCATAAGATGCATGGCGAGAGCTTTTTTTTTTCCAAGAAAAAGATCCTTCTATTAGTTAATGAAAATTGCCCGTAGGGCTACAACCACCTCTGCAAGAGAGGACTACAACAAACATGATGGGGAGACTCCCAATGAAAGAACAACATATATACAATGAGGCTAAATCAAGAGATGGGAGGAGGGAAGAGCCACACAGGTGGTCGGTAGTGCCATCTGAGCACACCCTGGACACTGGTGAAGAAAGGCCCAGGGCTCCAGAGTCGAAGGAAAGCCTCGCGGCCCCCCCGCTTGCGGTCGGAGCTGCCCTGTAGTCCCTCTAGCTGTCCTCTGAGAGTATGGATCAGCTCTAGCCAAAAGTCACGAACAGTCTCTGCTCGTGGCACAGAGCGTGTCTCAAAAATGCGGAAACAGTCTCTGCTGGTGGCAGAGCGCGTGCCTCCACCGGGGTGCTACTGGCTCGAGAGGCATGAACCACTCAGCTGGAACTGACTCTGAGATGTCCTGACACATGCTCTGCACCCCTCTCATGCCCTGCAGCTGGTAACCCTGTACCTCCTCTGTCAAACCTCTGAACTCTAGCCACTCACCTAGAGAGCGCGCTGGACCTGCTGCCATGGGACCCCAGGAAACATGCGGTCGACTACCAACCAAATGGCCTCTCTGAGTGCTAACCATGGGGTTCCAGACGAGGGGCTGCCGTAGGCGCTCCTCCATGCACATCGGTTGTCGCTGCTCCAGGCCACGCCGTAAGAGCTCCCAAGAACGAAGCAAACTCACAGCGAAGCGGTCCTCCAGTCTCCTGCTCAAACCAACTCGGCGCATCTCTATAAAGATCCATCTGGTCGAAGGTTGCAAGGGCCTCCTGACTGAGACACCCTGGCACGAAGCCTCTACAACAAGAACTCCTTCCAGGGCTCCTCACCTGGAAGAAGTCCTCTGACTATGAACTTCCCTAGAAGGGCTCTGCTCTGCTGTGCTGGATCAATGATCCCAAGCCCTCCCTGAGAACAAGGAAGTGTGATGACCGACCAAGCCACCTTGGCTCGGGCCATCTGAGTGTCACGTCCTGACCAAAGGAAGTTCCTGATCAGCCTCTCTACCTGGCTGATACAAGAACTCGAGAAGATCCAGCAGGAAGCGATGTATCACATAGTCGCCAACAGCACCTGGTTGGCAACTACTACTCTACTAGCCAGCGACAGACGTGCTGAGCTCCAGTGTAACAGCTTTCTCCTGATGGACAGGAGAAGAGGAGCAATCTGCTGCTCGGGAGACAAGTCCAAACCAACCTGGCAACCCAAGTATCGAACTGCAGTCCCTGGGAGAATCCACCTGAAACCCTCTCTTGGCATCCAATCTCGCATAGGAGCACTACCAACCGAGAAAGCCCGTGTCTTTCTCCAATGGATCAGTGCGCCCGATGCACTACAGAAGGTCTCCAGAGCCTGCTCACATCTGTGAAGATTGGCCTCCTGGCCATCTAAGTACAAGGTTGAGTCATCGGCAAACTCAGCGTCCAGTAGCTCCTCTCCCCAAATAGGGAGTGCTAAACCCCTCAGACCAACCTACTGTGACACCAAAAATCTGCTCATCGCCTCCGCATAGAACAGAAAGAGAAAGGGGGCCAGAGGACAGCCCTGTCTGACCGAGCGTGTGAGCATGAAGCGCTCACCTCTCCCCCCTGCCAAAAGCACCTGACTGTGAGCCTGTCTGTACAAAGCTGACACCCCTCTAATCCAAGCATCTCAGAAGCCCATCCTGCGAAGAGTGCCATCTAGAAAGTCACAGTCAACTCGGTCGTAGGCCTTCCCAAAATCGAGAAGAAGAATCACAAGGTCCTCACCACGGAGCCGTGCCAAAGCAGAAGCCTCCCAAAAAGTAAAGATGTTGTCAAGGATACTGCGTTCCTTGACAAAACCTGTCTGAGTCCCATGTATAAGGCTCTCTAAAAGTGGCTGAATCCTCATACTCAGAGCCTTGGCAAGAATTTTGTAGGCTGAGTTGAGGATGGTGATGGGGCGCCACTGTCGAATCTCATCCAAGGAGCCACCCTCCTTGGGAATGAGCTAGATCAGGCCCTCACTAGTGTTGTCCGGCATCACTCCTGTGTGCAAAATGTACTGAAAAGCACTACAAAGATCTCGACCAAGCAGGTCCTAGTACTCCAAGAAGAAGCTAGGCGTCAACCCATCCTCTCCTGGACAGCTACCACGAGGGAGGGCCCTAGGAGCTGTGTGCAGCTCCTCAAGTTGAAGTGGCATCTCCAGCCTCTGGCGCATCTCCTCTGTCACAAGACAAGGCATCTGTGCCCAAACCTGCTCTCTGCATGCATCCTACCGCTCTAACTGAGGCTCAGCCGACAGTAACTCACGGTAAAAGTCAGTAGCGATTGCACGCATATCCTCGGGCTCACAAGAAACTGACCCATCAGGCCTCCTCAACTGACTGACCTTGGCATGCGAGTGCCAAGGCCCCACTGTCTCAAAAAAAGCACCAGCCACTCTGTCACCCACCTGAGTCCACTGAGATGCCTGTCGGTGGAAGGTAAACTCATGATGCCTCTCCTCTGTGCTAGCAAGCTCCTGTCGAGCCTGCTGTAACTGCTCCTCCAACCATGGACTGTCTGGGTGCTGCTCTTGCAGCCTCTGTAGTGAAGCAATGCCCCGTCTGAGACGCTGCTCCGCCTCTCTCGCTGCAGCCCGCCGGCGAGCTAGAGACTCCTGAAGAAAAAAGTGTCTAAGCTGAGCTAGGCTTGAGGCCACTCTCTCTGCTGGTGAATCCTGTTTGTCCATGCCCTCTGTCCAGAGAGCCTCTACCCTCTCTCTGAGTGCTGAGTCCGACAAGACCCTCTCTGGGATGCGGAGCATCGTGCTCCCACTCCTCTACCTGTCTGCCACTGTGAGGATCACTGGTGCATGGTCTGAGAAGGAAGTCCCTGCCAGGATGCCAAGGGAACCCCCCATGTCCACCGAAGTGGTCACTAGTGTAGAAGCGATCTATGCACAATAGATTCACTCCTCCCACTCTGCGGTCCGATCTAGAGAAGGTAAGACTGTCTGGGGGGCTCACAAAACCGGAGTGCTGCCATGTATCCGAGACCCTCAAAGTCATACAAAACCTCTCCCAAGTTGCCAACTCGACTCCATTCACAGTAGCATGGCTGCCACCAATCCTATCAGAAGGGTCCTCCAACATGTTGAAATCCCCTCCTATACACCAATGATCGGCCTGTGGCAAAGACTCAACAATCTGTGATCAAAGCTCTACACGAGCACTCGCCACATTGGGCGCATAGATGTTTAGGAAGCCCACCAGGCCACCCTGAACCTGCATGGTAATCCACTGAGCCCTGCCTGACACAATAATCACTCTGCACACAATGGCCTGCTACAGTGAGTCCGCAATAGTCATACATACCCCTCCCTGGATGCCTCCAGGTCTAAAAGCAGCTCACCAAAAAGTATCATAATGTCCACGCAAAATCTGACCACAACGCCGAATGCGGCTCTCACACAGATGGTGCTCCTGAAGCACGAGGAGATCAATCTCTCCTCCCACAAGGCAACGCTGAAGCTCCTGACGCAATCGGCCCCATTGTCGCTGAAACTGGGGCCACCTAGTCCCTGCACGTTCCATGAGAGGATCCTCATGGGGAGCGAGAGAGAACAGATGCTGCTGCAACAGCAAGATGGGCTATCTTCGAGGCAGGCTTGGATGGGGAGTAATCCGCATCCGAGCGTCCTCTAGATAGGCGTGACTGCAGTGAGTGCCTAGCCCAAGCCCAAGCAAAGCGAGCCGTACGCAACGCAACCTCCTCTGACCAGGAGTTCTCATGAATGTATACATAGCAAGGCAAACACTGCGTATCAGCAAAGAAGTACACCACAATGTGCCTACATCCTACTGAGTCTGGGGGTGTCACCGCAAACTTGGCCAATGGCCACAAAGTCTGCAGCAAATCTGTGACTCCAAGTTCTCCCATGTGGTGAGAGAACTCTAAGACCTGTGTATGTAGCCATCCCACCACTGAGTCAAGGGACCACTCTGTATCGGCCCTACCACAGAGGGGGAAGGAGAAACCAACTGCTGAGTCTAGGGCTCCTCTGTCCCCCTAGCAGCGAGGAACAAAACATGGACCCTGAAACAGGCTGCCTCATGGTCTGCTGCGGAATCGCCGAGAAAACGAGTGAACCCGTAGTCGAAGAAGTCCCAGCGGCGTCTGATGTCAATGCTCGTCAGACCACGAGGGATGGCTGCAAGGGAGGATGTCTGAATCTGCAGAGGGGGCCGCAAGAAGGGCTAACCCTCTCGCGCTAGGCGACTCGTGGCAAAGGCGCTTCCAAGAGATCTCCTAGCCGCCGGAGAGGGACAGTCTCCTGAGCCGACTGAGGAGCTGGAGCAGGAGGGGGGGGAGAGTGGCGGAGAAGAGGGGCGGGATGGGGCGACAGAGGTAGAGGGGCGAGGGGGAGAGGCGACGGGAGCAGAAGGCGGGGAGGATGAGGCAAAGGGGGGAAACTCTAAGGGGGGGAGCGGCTGTCGAGGGAGAAGCGGAGATGGAGGCTGGCGTAGGGATCTCCTCCTGCTAGAGAGGACCAAAACGGTTCCCCGTGGGAACCCACTGCTGCTGAGTAGGCACCTGAGGGCCACTCTGAGTGCCAGGCTGACGCTGTGGCCCTTGGCGTCGGCGGCCACGGGCCTGCTGCCACCCCTCCTCCACTGGAGCCCCAGACTCGAAGGGTGGCTCTGCATCTGTACGCTGTGTTGTTGGCTGTGGCTGCGGGCCAACCTTGGCAGGCTAGGGCTGAGGCTGTGGTGCAGGTCGTGGCCTCCTCCGTGGACAGGCCTTCGCTAGATGGCCCATCTGTCGGCAAATGAAGCACTGGTTCGGGAGGCCCAAGTACTCCACACTCTGTCGAAACCAACCCCCACTAACCCGAGGTAAAAGGATAACCTTCGGGAGATTGTGGGTATCTCTGACCAGAACTCGAATTGAGGGAATGCCAGCCGCCTTTGCAGCTACTGATGCTGCCGTGCGAGGTGTCTCTAGGACAGTCCCAATGGCGGAACCGATCCTGGAAAGAAGTGGTAGGTACTCTCTCCGTAAACCCGGAAAGCAGACTCAAATGGGGATGTCTGCCTCCTCTACTAGAACATCCGAAGCTGGGTCAAAACCATGTCGCCACTGTCGAAAGTGGGCACGTGAGGCTCGGATGGCCAGTGGACTCATAGCTATGACCTTGGACGCCATCTCGGAGGACTCAAACTCGATCTGATAGTACCCCCGTCCGAGAATCTGGACATCCAAAATCTTTCCCACCTCTGCGAGAAGGCGGGCCTGGAGAAGGTCTCGCAGCTCTCCTCTGCTAGGTCGGGTGCCGAGAATCTTGCAGATGACCGAGGTCGCCTGCAATCGCTCTACCTCGGCGGCAAGGCTCGCTTGCTCTGTAGGCAAGAGAGCAAGTCGAATGGTGGGCTCAACAGGGTCGAGCGAGGGGGCTTCTGGCGAGTCCCTCTGTGGCGAAGCTGGAGCCTCCATCTGTGTCTACTGCTGTGGCGTAAGAAGAGGACGACGACGGGAGGATGCTGCAAAAGGGCGTGTCAACACAGCTCCAAGGAGTTGAAACAAATGCCGAAGGTGCCGAATTTGCAGGGAGTAACCGAGGCGGATGGCCCAAATTGACGGGCGAACGGGCCGAGTCAAGGGGGGGGAGGGGGGTGAGATAAAACGGGCTGAGGAAAGCGGGCACTAAAAAGAGGTAACCAAGTGTCATACATGTCCTATAAGCTTGCAGTACTGTCTCTAGTACATGACAATGGCTTAACAGAATCTTCCACAAACACGAAATCTCGTGAAACCAGAATATGCTTTGTCTGTGGATGATACAACCTATAACCTTTGCTTTCAGCACTATAACCAACAAAAATACATTTGACTGCCTTATCATCCAATTTTCTGCGTTGTGTTTGTGGCACCAACGCATATGCCAAACAGCCAAAAACACACATGTTCTCAATAGAAGGCTTTCTATCATACCATGCTTCATATGGAGTAATAGACTGCAAAGCTTTCGTAGGACACCTATTTAGTACATAGGTGGCACACATGATGGCCTCAGCTAAAAAGAATGCGGCAAAGCTTTTGACCATACATCGTGTCATTTCCTTAAGTGATCTGTTTTTCCTTTCAGCAACACCATTTTGCTGAGGCATATAAGGCACTGTACATTGGTGTTTTATCCCACGACTAGCCAAAAATGAGAAGACATATACTCACCCCCTCGATCGGAACGGAGGGTACCCATAGTACATTTCGAGACGTTTTCAGCCATAGCCAGAAATTGTTTGAAGCATATAAAATACTTCGGACTTTACTCTAAGCGGAAATACCCATGCATGCCTGGAGTAATCATCAACGAAAGTCACGAAGTAAAGGTAATTGCCCAAGGATGGAGTTTGCATGGGCCTACAAACATCACTATGCACAAGCTGCAACCTGCATGTGGCCCTAACTAAACCATCCTTTGGAAACTTAGAAAGTTGTATCTTACCCAAAATACATCCTTCACAAACATGTTTGACACGTGCTTCAAGAGGCGGCAAAGAAGCAACCATATCAGATTTTTGCAAACGCAGCAAACTGGCAAAATTCAGATGACCAAAACGTGCATGCCAAAGTTTTGAATCTGAAATAGCCTTTGAATCCACAACTGCATTTGCAAATCCTGCCCACACTTGTCATACAAAGTGAGCTTATATAGCCAATGGCATGAAATGCCAGATGCAACAATGTCATCACCGAAACTGAGATCATGTATTGTACATCTTTCATCCACAAAGTTTACTACAAGACCAAGTCTAGCAAGTGCAGATACAGACAAAAGATTCTTCTTGATCCAAGGTACATAAAGTGCATCAACAAGTGTGAAAGAACTGCCATTGCAGCAGTAAGCACAACCTTTCCAGCTCCCTGAACCGGATAAGAGGCATTGTTGGCACAAGTGACTGAATTCCCATGAGGGACAGACTCGAGAGAGATGAACAAATCACGATGTGAGGTAATGTGCTTTGTAGCACCACTGTCAAAATACCACACATGTGAATCTGCGGCAACTGACATGCATGTATCATGGACAGCAAGATTATAGGTACACTCTGCACTAAAAGCCCATTCTACATCAACATCAGCATCACAGTCTCCTTTCACAGAAAACTCGACAAAAGCTGCATTTGAAGTGGAACCAGCATTTGTAGTGGAACCACCCTCTTTCTTCTTAGCCTCTTTGGCCTTCAATTTAGGACACTGCTTGATCAAGTGATCATTAGCTTTACAATAATGGCAACGCATCTTCTTTTTGCCCTTATCACCAGAATTTTCGAACGAATTGTTGCCAGCAGAAGCATTAGGAACAGGTGATTTTCCACTCGCAAAAGAACCATACGAAGTGGTTGCATTGTTGTTACCACCCTTTCTTTGAGCAGCAATAAAAGCCTGTTCAACTACACACTGTCTAGTCCTGTTTTTTCTGGAAAGTGACTCTTGCAACAGCAATGTGCACAATGCATCAAACTTGACAACTTCAAAATTTCCTTCGGTCATAAGTCTCCAAAGTACTAGCAAAAGTTTGGTAAGAGTCTGGCAACATCAAGAACAGTCTGCACAAGGGAACTCTCTGAAATGACTTCACCTACTAAAATAAGTTGCTCATTGATATCCTTGACATCAGCAAGGAAAGGGTCCATATTATCTTCCTCATGCATAATCTTCGACTCCGGCTCTTTACCCAGCAATGCAATTTTTGCCTCATTGCGGCTTGCATAAAGACCAGCCAAAATATCCCAAGCCTATTTTTGCAGTTCAAGAACCTCGAACAAAGCTATCGCTTTTTGACACTCTATTGGCTTCAGCTATGCTGTATGGGGTTCAGATTTAGGGGCCCTCAATGGACCACTAGGGCAGATTTGGTAGCACTGATGGATGGAGATGTATGGAGAGGCCTCTAGTCTCTATGATCTCTCGGATGATTCGGGCTAAGGCCTCAGTGGCACATGAGATTATTCGAGCTAAGTTAGTTGCCTCTCCTCTCGTAGTTGAGGCCCTTACTCCTTCATGCATAATTTATGAGACCTTTGTCACAAACTGTTGACGTGTCAAGTCACTGAAGAATGGAGCCACCCTTCAAATCTCGATCGAGGGGCCTAAACCCTAAGTGAAGAAGCTGAAGCAGCAGGAGAAGTTTTACCGAATTACAAAGTCTTGCCGAGTGGCCTATTTTTAAAGAAAGAAAAAGTTCCACCAACTTTTGGGACCCCGTCCGATGAGGCCCAGAGGACATAAAGGCATTAAAATAAAGTTGAACCCTCACACAAGCGTAACCAACTGATGGCGTGGCAGAGAAGTACTGAATTCTGGATTTTGCGCTGGTGTGCTGATGTGGCAGAGCTGTACAAATTTTTGAGTTTTACGCTGGCCTACTAACGTGACAAAGCTATACGGATTTTTGCGGTTTTACGCTGACTGCTGACGTGGCAGAGCTGTACGGATTTCAGCTTTTGCGCTGGCAGCTTTTGCGCCTCACTGAAACGTATGACCGAAATGCCAATTTTGTGTATATATAGTGTTATGTATAGACAAAACAAGTGTTCAGAGTGCAGTGAGTAGAGACACATGCTATGTTAACCTTAAAAGTGGTTTCGTTGTGCGCTGGAAACTTTTGGGCATCTACTATTGAGCCAGTTGCTTTTGAGTTTCAAGCTTTAGCTTTTCATGTAAACTGCTTTTCAAGACCAAGGGCCTTGCTCAATCTCTGGCATGCTTCAGTGTAAAGGTGCAGGGATTGGAGTACCAGCATTGTACACAGTTGAAGCATATAAAGAAATACTAAAAGGGGCGCAAACGTTTTGGGTCCAATACTCTCTGGGGTGGAATTCCGCCACTCCATGTCTCATGTGCTCTCTCTCTTTCAGTTTCAATTGTTATTAAAGTGCTAAAAGTTTTTTTCACTCTGTTCTTTTCTATTGGCACGTGGTGCCCGTCTTGTGACAACCTTCCCAGAGCAAGATATGCTTGGCTAGCACTTGAGTCATCCCGACAGCTAGCGCTACAAGGGGACACAGGATGTTGGTATGGGTAGATGACACCACTAGCATGCTTCAACCTATGGAGGAGACACCTCTTTCTCCTCCCAACTCCACACACACGCACGGGCTTTTTCTTGAGGGTACTCTTCCTCCATCTCCCGTTATGGATGCATCCCTTGTGGCGGTGTTACAACACAGCTCCAGGAGATGCAATGGCAACTTGTGGAGTTGCGTGCCACGCAGGTCCCGTGTTCGCCCGTAGCCATGAGCACTTTGCCTCTCCAATTCCATCCCAATCCCTTCAAAAGAGAGAAGAAGGAATGTGAAGAGACTGCTATTGACTTATGGCTGGCGAAATGGACACCCTATTTTGATCTATATCATTTCACTGATGCCCAGCGCATTAATCAGATACAACTCATGCTCCAGGGCAAGGCTTACGCGTGGTGGAATGGGTTACGGCCTAAGCCAACAACTTGGGCAGACTTCTAGACGGTCTTTCACACTCGCTTTGTGAAAGTGGATAAGATCAAGTTCTTCACGAAGCTGTTCAAGTTGGAGATGGACAAGAAGACCTTGGACGCTTACTCACATGAATTCAAGGACTTCGTCCATAAGACAAAAGCCTTGGAAGACCCGCAGGTCATATTGCAGATGGTTTATCTGTTTGAATTGCCACCGACGTACCAGAATGAGGTATTTTGGAATCTTATCACATCACTCGAGGACATCTACAAGTTTGCAAAGAACTATGACAATACTTTGGCCATATCACGGAGTGGCCCCCAGTGACATGGGAGACCTCTCACAACAGTGCCTCCCCTTTAAAGTTCAAATGCTTCGCCACAAATGCAACCGTCAATTAGTCTACTGAAGGTCCAAGGAAGAAATTTAAAGACAATGGCAAGGACAAGTTGTCCAAGATCGACGATCAGAAGAAGAATTGCTGCTACGATTGTCATCAGACCGGCCACTTCCGTGGAGACAAGGATTGCCCGAAGCAAAGAAGAAGCCAACCACCTCAGCAATGACAAAGACTTCGGTAGACACTATCGCCGAACTAGGTACTTTGTCTTGTTTTGATTCAAAGATTTTTCATGTAGATACCACAATTGTCGTGTACACAAGGCCGTTTTGGCCCGCACGGTCTTCTCCGTGTCTCAAGAGAAATCAATGGCCGAAACGTTATGGTTTTTGTTCGACAACGGCTCTACTCATAAGTTTATTTCTTCTTGTGTGGTATAAGGTCTTAAGCTTCGGACTGTTTCCACAGAACATCCATATTTGGTCCGATATGCGGAAAGTCAGATCTTAGATCAGTGCATGAGGTCATACCGTAGGTTTACCTCAACATTCAACACTATCATGAAATTTTCCGACTTCCCTATCATCTTGTTCTTGATGGCATGTATCATGTGGTCAAGGGTTTCTATCCTCCAAAACCATTGATTCTGATGTAAACCTTATTTGGACTCCGTTTTGATGTAATTCATTGATGTGTTTCCATTAGATTTACCTGATGAGCTTCAACCGTCTCGTGGGCCCGATCTTGATCATAAGATAGAGCCTTTGCCCGGTAGCCATCCCGTCCCTCAGCAACCTTATCGGTTTAGCCCGAAAGAGGAGGACGAGATAGCTAGGAAATTGCAACCCTATCTTATGAAGCAGTTTATTAAGTCTAGTAACTCTCCTTGGGGGTGCTCCAGTTCTTCTCGCCAAAAAGAAAGACGGAGGGATGCGCTTCTGCATGGATTACAAGCAAGCCACGTTTCGTACAGGGTATGGACATTATTAGTTTTTTAGTCTTACCTTTTGGATTGACCAACACTCCAGCAACTTTCCAGCACATGAATGATTTATTTCATCTATATCTGGGAAAGTGGGTTGACGTATTCCTTGACGATACCCTTATTTATAGTCGGACACTTGAGGAACATTTGCATCACCGCGTGAATCCATCTATTAGGTGGACCGATGAGCTCGATCAATGTTTTCGAACATTGAAGCAACTCGGTACATCTGCATCGATGTTGCAAATCGTGGATCCAAATAAGCCCTTTGTGGTGGTGACGGATGCCAATGATTACACCATAAGCGCGGTCCTCTATCTGGATAGCCGACCCGTTGCTTTGAGAGTCGCAAGCTTACAGATGTTCAAAAGCTGAACGACAAAAACGCACTGGGTTATTACATCCTTTGCAAATTCCCGATAGTAAATGGACAAGCATTTCTATGGATTTTGTAGTTGGATTACCCCAAACCGTGGGAACGATGCCATTTGGGTGTTAGTGACCGACTCACAAAATGGCACGTTTTATTCCTGTTCGCACCGCCGTAAAGAGTCATGACTTAGCTCAACTCTTTGTGGAGCACTTATATAAACTCTATGGTTTGCCCAAAGAAATTGACAGTGATTGTGATTCTAAATTCACTACAAATTTTTTGGCAAATGGTGTTCCAAAAAATTGGAAACCCGCTTGTGCATGTCTTCCTCAGATCATTCCTAGACTGATGGACAGACCAAAAGCACGAATCAACAATGGAGAATATGCTGCGAGCATATGTCTCTCGTCGTCAATCTGATTGGGAACGCTATATCCAACAGATTGAATTTGCTTATAACAGTACTAAGCATTCAGTTATGGCTTATAGTCCCTTTATGCTTATGTACATTTATGAGCCGAAACCACCGATCGCTCCTGGACTCCAGAGTATTAAGAGGCAATTTGTAGCCGATTTCTTGCATGACATGCAAGAAATACTACTGATTGCTAGGGCGAGCATAAGGACAGCTCAAGATCTAGCGAATGCAATTATGGTCTGCATTATCGCACCACATGCGCGTTGTAAGGCCGCCCAACCCCACCCAGGCATCCGACCTTCATCATGCGCTAGAGTAGCCCTATGCACTCAGTATGGGCTGCCGACTTCTGCTGCCCATGCAGCGTGCGAGACTTTGGAGGCTGCCGCATGCCCTTGTAGGTGCAGAGGCTCAGGGAATCCGGCCCTATTTACTCACTTGCGAGCTGCACCCAGCCTAAGTGTGTGCGTGTGTGCCGAACGTGACCAGCCAGCACATGGCAGATTTGGGTTTGCCAAAGATTTTCCCCTTCAAGCGGCGTTGCCCATGAGATCATGAGAATTAGAGGTGACTTCGCTGCTTTCATAATTTGCAAAACGTACCTCTCTCCATGCTGTGAAAGAAATTTCTCTGCATGCTATGGGAAAAAATCAGCCATTCAATGCATGAGAGACTCCAACAAATTCCTGCACAACTCTTGTTGTCCTCCATAAAGGCCCTAACAGGATTTTGTTATGGAAGATACTCAAAGCACATAACACACCATGCAACAATGTGACGAACACTAGCGTCAACCTCTTCACATACGAGAGTTCAGTGTTTAAAACAAGAACAAGTAAAAACAACTTACCATGAACTCCCACCATCAACTCTCTTGCTAGTAGCGTCCCATACCGCCCTATGCAAGAGTGTTGAGAGCCTATCACACTAGGCCATCACGGCCTCATGAGCTCTGATGGATTTTTGCACATTGCCATGTCAAATGCCCGAACAGGAAGCCGGATCACACATGACATGACACAAGCATATTCGCGCATAGACAAGCGTAGAGAGCGGACATTAGACTCACCTCCCAGCCATAAATCCAATCGGGCTCACCCCCAAGCTTGGGAGCCTGCAGCCACCAATCTGCTTAACCGCCCTAACCATAGAGCCATGTTCACACTTGGCTAGACATAGCTCAGGTGCCCATCCTCATGTCTAGGGACGTAACAATTAGATCAAATCTGCTGATGGCAAGGAACCTGCAAACGAGATCCACGTGTGGACGTCTTGCTCTACAGATAGCAATGGGCCCTGTCCAACATTATTCCCCTAGAAAAGCGTCTATGACAAAGCAAGCAAATGGATAAGGATGTAAAAACTGTGAAGCTGTAGTACTAGCACTGAAACAGTCTGTAAGCGCTCTATCTGTTGGCAGCAAGAGTCTTGTTGCTCTACTGTCCCTGAGAGATTCTCTCCGTGATGCCTAAGCTCTACATCTCTGATCCTCAAAGCAAGTGATCCGATGCAATGGTCCAAAAGGAAGTGGTACCTCCCTCAAATCTCATACAGACAGTACAAGCATATGTAGTGCTCTTCTGACCCCACCTCCTGATGGCACATCTGCCATATGCGATCCAGCATGCATTGGGAGAGATCATGAAAAGCCAGGCCCACAGAGTGATGAGGATCCTCACCTGCCGTGAAAAGCAGGAATTCAAGAACATCCTTATGAGTAAAGATGAAGCTATAGCATGGCGGCACCAAAGAAATCCTCACCCACCCATTCCCATTGAGGTTCCTAAGAGATGACCTCTCATCAATAAAAATAACCAATACACCTTTGGCATGTTTTCCTTCCTATGCACTACTTGTGCCGGTGTCAGATGCTCATCAGATAAATTATTTCCACCTTGAGGGCCCTCTGTTGTATAAGAAGCTCCTCTTCTACTCCATATCTGGCAACTTAGAATTCGAGGCAAGCACTTTTGTGGTAAACTTGCCCACCCTCCATGTATAACCAATCTCGAGTTCCTTTGCATCTTCTTTGCTAGTGTATTTTTCCACCTAGCTCGTACACGTATTGCGTGAGCCCGTCTCACAGCTTCCTCTTCAAAAGAAAGCATTAGGAACACAGTCACACAATACAACACCTTGGACACTCACTACCAGTTTGATATACCTCTTGGAGTCCATAAGCCTGTGACACATTAGGTAATTGGTTGAACTGAAAGTAAATGAGAGAAAATGATGAACTCGAACACAAGTACAGTGTCCAAATAGCTATCTACTGCACAAAGAATTTAAAGAAATGAGGATTTTGAAACAAAAAAACACCACTCATTCTTGCAAAGATTATAACAAGAGAAAACCTGATATCAAAATTCAGCCGCTGAATTCTGTCCTCAATATTATCACGCTTGTCTCGTAATAACCTCAACTCCTGCCAAAACATCAAGTCAGCCAACCATGCAAGAACAATAATAAGTAGCATGCAATATTCTAAGCTGGATATCCCACCTTTCTTGTTTGGATGGTTTGATGGAAGTGTTCTAGCTCCTCCTCTAGTTCAGGAATTACAAGCATTGTCCTCCAGCCTGCAATTCACACTCGATTAGAATCGTAATCAAGTCCACAAATACAGATAAAGCAAAGCATTCAGGAGCCATACCAGGCTGTTTTTTACTTCGGAGAATGTCTCCATAAATGTGATCACCAACATAGAGAACCTTACAAATTGGACAGGGGGAGGGGGAAAAAGTCATTAAAAAGAAACCACAGAATTGTGCAGACATGCCGGTTAAAACGGGACAAAGCTAAGCTAGTGATTGTGAACCTATTTTATAACCCACTAAATTGACCCAGAGTCTTCATACAGTTCTGATAAAGACCATTTATCAATGATTTCACGAGCGGCAGATACCAATGGTAAATGAATTTGGAAAATACAGCTCATGATAAAACAGCAGGACATTAAAAGCACATAAAGCACGTGATTGCACAATCTTAGTGAGGGAAAAAATTATTGTCATGCATGCTCGGCAAGCACATGCTGGATGAAGGCAGATAACAGCAGTTAGTGGTTCATGTCAATGCTGAATACTAAAAAAGGAAATTCCAATTGTACGCTCTAGCAGAGCTGCTGATGAAAACGTATGCAAAATTGGGTGCAACATGAATAAATGCACCTGCTTTACAAGAGCTATGAAATGGCAAGAGAACATGAAGCCTATTTAGTGAAGACTCTAGCAGAGCTGCTGATAAAAACGTATGCTTGAGTTGGTGTAGCGGGGATAATGTGTCGTGCTCTCTGTACAGTGGGTGCTCCTAAGCGCAATGTGCGTGAGATTTCACTCCAACAGAATGAAAACACAGAAGACAATGAATAACAGAGCAAACAACACCACGACTCAACAGTGGAACCTAAACAGCATGGGACATCGACTAACTCAAAGAAACCAGTACAGACTCTGGCATGGTAGCACACTCAGTTCCAGTCCAGAACTCACGAGTACAATGGGGGGTGTCGAGGCTCAACTGTACAGGGATGGTGCAGACGTGTTGTGCATGAACTCAAGACGAGTGACCATACAAAGTAGATGATTTGAGTGTCCGATGACTAGAACCAACCACACATATGTATCTCCTAAAGGGCCACCAGCCTATCTCAGGTGGTGGTGATCTAGCCACGGTGTCCATTGAACCACCATCCGTAACACTTGCCACGTGTCACTACCCAGGCGAGAGTCCGTCCAGTGTGAACTCCTGACCACTATAACTAATTGCCTCCAATGACACTATAGCCCTGCTACATGTTGCCCGCCACAAGACCACTCACCGTCCCAGTGAGAGAGAACACTGAAACTGGAAGGAAGGAAAAGCCAACCAGACCGAAGAAACTCAGGTAGGTATTTGCAGGAGATGATGAAGAAGTACGAGCAACTGCGCTTCAATGAGATAATCTTGAAATGCTCCCAGTTGCAGCTCAATATTTGAAGCTGTTGCAGGTAATGACACTAAAACTTGTGAGAATTTCCCCGTTTTCTTAAGGCAAGCTCAAAATCCAACAGAATCTTGGTTAAAATACTTTTTAGCTTGTGAAAACTTCTTGGACCAAGGAGGTGGGTAGGGGACTAGGGGGTGGTGAGAGCTCGGAAAGGAGTGGGTAGGGACGAAGGGATGGGGTGGTGAGGGGCGAGGAGAGAGGGCGGCGGTGAGAGGGGTGGGTAGGGGCGAGGCGGAGGGGATGGGGTGGTGAGGGGCGAGGGGGGGTGGGTAGGGGTGGTGAGGGGCGAGGGGGGTAGTGAGGGGTGAGAGGAAGGGAGGGGGTGGGTAGGGACAAGGAGAGGGGGGGAAGGGGCGAGGGATGAGAGGAGGGGGGTAGGTAGGGACGAGGAGAGAGGGGAGGGGGTAGGTAGGGGCGAGGGGGTGTGGGTAGGAGCGAGGGAGGGAGGGGGTGGGTAGGGACGAGGAGAGGGGGGGAAGGGGCGAGGGATGAGAGGAGGGGGGTAGGTAGGGACGAGGAGAGAGGGGAGGGGGTAGGTAGGGGCGAGGGGGTGTGGGTAGGAGCGAGGGAGGGAGGGGAGGGGGTAGTGAGGAGAGAGGAAGGGAGGGGGTAGGGGCGAGGGGGGAGGGGAGGTAGGGTGAAGGGGATGAGGGGTGGATACTAGATAGGGTTGGGAATGAGGGAAGAGAGTGGGGCAGTAGGGAGACAGAAGACACCTCTGATGGCGCGTCTTGGAGCAGAGAAACATCATCAGCAGGTGTCTCTTCAATATGGAAATCAACATCATTTTGTTGTAACCTTCCTTCATGAAGCGTGGTGAAGGGTAGTGCACCAGACTCAAAGATATTTTTGGCTTGGTCAAAGAGGCAGACACAGATGGGGTTGAGGTTGAGGCGTGTGGGAAACCCTGTAGATCCTCTACATTAGCTGTTGGCTCTGTTGGCTCAATTGGCTCATTGGGCTCTGGTATTGTAGAAAATTTGGAAGAGGGTGTATCCTCAGGCAGAGGTTGAATACAAACTCCATAACAAGGCATAGACTTAGTAGCTTCTAACCACTCCAACAGGTCTTCTTCTGATCCATCAGGTGGAGTGGGCTGCTCCAATTCAGGGTTGGACTCCATTGACAAGGAACTATGTTGCACCACTGGATCTATGCCTCCTTCAAGTCGAATGGGTTTCATTGGGAGCCATGAGTGTGTATCCACATTGCGTCATTTCGACAGTCATGCAGTGCTTTAGTGTGTCGCAGCCATGGTCTACGGATGAGCAAAGGAAATCCTCTCTCAACCTGCACGAGACGAACAACAACAAAATCCAAGCTAAAGGTGAAGTCTTGTACATGCAGAGGCACGTTGTCCACTATGCCCACAGGGTAGACTGTCCTCTGGTCGGCCAATGTAATTGTGAAGGGAGAAGGATGGGTGGGCTGCAAACCTAAAGCCAACATAGTGAACTCGGTCATCACGTTGATGCCTAATCCACCATCCACTATCACTCCTGAGAATTGCCGCCCCAAGATGGCACAGTGCGACGAGAGCTTCTATAATCGATGAGGGGAGCAGCAGGATAGGAGATCATATAGGACTCTCAAGGTTGCACTGGGAGGTGCCCGCCACAAGGACCTGCTCCAGGGTAAAGTGACTGAATAACTGCAAAAGGTGTCACTTCGAAAACTCGCATCTAGCCGCAGCATGTCATAGACCGACACTTGTTGGAAGGTGTTCTTCAAGATTGTCTCTGCTATAAGCTTTTCTTTTTCTACCAGTGGTTTCTATGGTACCTTGATCTGTTGTAGATCGGTAACTCCCTCCAAGAAGGCTTCATCAATATCAGAGAGCAGAGATTTGGATCCTTGCTTGGCACTGGGGGATGGCTTGTCAACAGCTGAAGGCGGGGTATCCACTGGTGGGAGAATGTGTGGGGGAGTTGAACTTGCTAGAATGCTAAGACAGAGAGCGGCCCTCTGGGCCCGAGTGAGGACACCTGTTGGCTCCTCTACCAACTGCAACTTGTCTTGAGGGGCAACCACATGGGCAGAAGGTGGCGGTTGAGGGATGGTACTAACTGCTATCACATTGATCTTGGGAAAGGTAAACTCATTGTGGCTTTGACTTGGGCTCGAAGACGTGGATGCATGAAGTTTGGGACAATCCTTACTGTAGTGATCCTTCGCTTCAGGGCAATGACGGCAGGGAGGGGACGCTTCCGACAGCAGGGAGGGGACCCTTCTCGCCAGGGGCATTTGCTTTGGTAATGTCCATATTCCCCGCATTTGTAGCACAAAATGGGCCACAGAGCTTTTCAGTACATCTCACACACAGGGGAGATGCCTGACAGCATGAGTGAGGGTTTGATTTACTTCATTTCCAAGGAGGGTGGTTCCTTGGATGAGATTCGGCAGTGGCGACCCATCACCATCCTTAACTCAGCCTACAAAATTCTTGCCAAGGCTTTGAGTTTGAGGATTCAGCCACTTCTAGAGAGCATTATACATGGGACTCAGACAGGTTTTGTCAAGGAGCGCAGTATCCTTGACAACAAGTTTACTTTTTGGGAGGCATCTGCCCTCGCACGCCTCCGTGGTGAGGATCTAGTGATTCTTTTTCTCGATTTTGAGAAGGCCTACGATAGAGTTGACTGGGACTTTTTGGAGGGCTCTCTTCGCAGGATGGGCTATACAGACGTGCACACAGTCAGGTGCTTTTGGCAGGAGGTAGAGGAGATCGGTTCATGCTCACACGTTCGGTCAGACAAGGCTTCCCTCTTGTCCCCTTCATCTTTTTGTTCTATGTTGAGGCGATGAGCAGATTTTTGGTTTCACAGCAGGTTGGTTTACGTGGCTTAGCACTTCCTATTCGGGGCAATGAGCTACTGGATGTTAAGTTTGCAGACGACTCAGCTTTGTACTTGGAGGGCCAAGAGGCCAACGTACACAGGTGTGAGTAGGCTCTTGAGACTTTTTGTTGTGCATCAAGCGCACTGATCAACTCGAGGAAGACGGTGGCTTTCTCGGTTGGTAGTGCTCCAACGCCTGATTGGATGCCAAGTGAGGGTTTCATATGGATCCCCCCAAGGAACTGCAGTTTGTTTTGGGCTGTCAAGTTGGCTTGGACTTGTCTCTTGAGCACCAAATTGCTCCCCTCCTCCTGTCCATCAAGAGAAAGCTGTTACATTGGAGCTCGGCACGACATTCTTTGGCAGGCAGAGTTGTAGTGGCCAACCAAGTGTTGTTGGCTATTATGTGGTACATTACATCTAGTTGGATCTTTTCGAGCTCATGCATCAGCCAAGTAGAGAGGCTGATCAAGAATTTCCTTTGGTCAGGGCGCGATACTCAGATAGCCCGGGCCAAAGTGGCTTGGCAGGTCATCACTCTACCTTGTTCTCAAGGGGGGTTGGGGATCATAGACCCTGCACAGCAGAGCAGAGCCCTTCTTGGGAAGTTTGTTGTCAGAGGGCTGCTTCGAGGGGAGGAGCCCTGGAAGAAATTTTTTCTTCAGCGGCTTAGAGCTAGAGTGCCTCAGGCAGGAGGCCCTTGGAGACCACCACTAGAGGACCGTTTTGCTGTGAGGCTTCTTCGATCCTGGGAGCAGCTGCAGAGAGGCCTGGAGCAACACCAGCCTACCTACATAGAGGAGCGCCTGAGACGGCCTCTTGTTTGGAACCCCATGCTCAGCACTCAAGAGAGGCCACTTGGTTGGTAGTAGGCCTCGTGTCTCTTGGGGTCCCATGGCAAAGAGTCCAGTACGCACTTTAGGTGACTAGCTACAATTCTTAGGTTTGTCAGAGGAGCTTCAGAGCATCCAGCTACAAGGCATGAGAGGGGTGCAGAGCATGTGCCAGGACATCACAGAGGCATGGCAAAGAGTCCAGCACGCACTTTAGGTGACTGGCTACAATTCTTAGGTTTGTCAGAGGAGCTTCAGAGCATCTAGCTACAAGGCATGAGAGGGGTGCAGAGCATGTGCCACGACATCACAGAGGCAGTACCTGCTGAGTGGCTTACACCTCTCGAGTCAGCAGCGCCCAGATGGATGGGGGCCTTCACGCGACTGGAGGTGCTCATCGTAGTTCGGGTTTGCTCAGAGATGGTACCCTCCATGTTTTTCGAGCTACAGGGTGAGGGTCAGTTACACAGAGTCTCAGTCAAGGCCCCACATGTTGCAGAGTGTTGTTTTCAGAGGATCAGAGTTGTGGACATTTGTGGGAGGCCTTGTGTCATAGATCCTGACCCCACAGCTCTTCAGACAGGCCACTGGAGGCTATGGGCTTGGGAGAGCTGTCCACTGGCACAAGTGCAGTAGGATCTTGGAGAGTGGTTTTGGAGGGACCCTTTTTCCTCGACCATCCACATGTCCCTTTCTTTCAGTACATTGTTCGACTCGGACATCACATACTGACAGCACGGAGAGAGGCTCGTCATGCTGCTGCAGCACCTGATTGGCAGAAGGAGAGTCTCACAACTGAGTTCTTGTCATCTTTTCGGGCGAGGTTGTGGGACGCCAGACAGCCACGGCAAGTCACTTTATTCCAGTGGCTGGTTGCACATAGAGCTACAGTGGTGAGGAGCTGGCTTGTACATAGTGGTCTCTCTACAGCATCTGCAGCTTATGACCATCCTGTGGAGAGTCAGCGTCACTATCTTTGGGACTGCCCTATGGCACAGCATGTTTGGCTTCGTGTCCTTTGGCTGATGCCAGCTCCTTCCACAACACAACAGTACACTTGGGGGGCAACTGCTTGGTCCACTCTCACAGGCCCAGCACTACATTCTGAGCTATCCTCCACCAGCAGGATGATAGTGTACACGGGGGTCGACCTACACTCCAACCTGCTATTACAGAGCTTACTCCATAGGAGTGGTGCAGTGAGAGAGGAGTGTTGGGAGCTCGTCTACGGCCTGACCCTCTGGTTCATCTGGTGGGCCCGCTGCTTCAGCATCTTTGAGGCTCGCCCTGTACCACCAGCAGAGACAATTCGAGATTTTTGGCTAGAGCTGATCCATACTCTCAGGGGACAGTTCGAGAGACTCCAGGGCAGCTCCGACCGCATGCGGGAGCGTAGACAGGCGTTCCTTTGACTCTAGCACCCTGGGCCTTTCTTCACCATGGTCCAGGGTGTGCTCAGATGGCACTATTGTCCACCTGTGTGGTTTTTCCCTCCTCCCATCTCCTGATTTAGCCTCATTGTACATATGCTGTTTTTTCATTGGGAGAGTCTCCCCTTATGATTGTTGTAGCCTTCTCTAATAGAGGTGGTTGTAGCCCTATGGGCAATTTCATTAACTAATAGAAGGATCTCTCTCTCAGGAAAAAAAAAAAACATAGGAGATGAAATGAAATGTTATATTAACGTCTTCAAAAAGGCCAGAGTGACCTATGAGACCAAACTGATACAAAAGTGGTGAATCTGTTACAATGTCTGAAAAGTGTGAAAGTGTGAAAATAAATGCGAAAAAACTAAATACAAAGTATTAGATAAACTTCTTAGGAGCATTCTGGGTGTCTGGCTAGAATGCTTCTAATCCTTTGTTGTAGTCTCCTCCGCTGAAATGTGCTTCTGCATCTCGGTCGTGGTCATCTCGATTTCCTAAGCTCAATCGCCCTGTCAATGAGGGTGCCTTTGGTATGAATGTGGGTACTCCTTTGTGCTCGCTGCTGGCCTCTTGCTTCTCCTTCCATTCCTGCTTCTCTCGATCCGAAGAAATCTGTGATCTGCCTCTGAGGTTGTAGTGCTCTTTGTCTTCTCATTAGATTATCCATGTGCCGATGTAGTTCCAGTAGGTACAGGCCTAAGCACCTTTGATCTTGGTATTGCATGACTGTATCTAGAGGTCCAAAGCCTTCTTTAAATAGGCAATGGAAACGCCCATGTATCTCATAGTATACGGTGCAATGGCATATGTAGTGTAATTCTGTCTCCGGCTCCATTCCGCATAACTTGAAAATTATGCTCTCAGGTGGGATTCCCCTAAATCTGCCAAATTCAATTTCCAGCTGGTGTGAGGATGTACGAATCTGACCAATAGCACATCTCAAACCATGAGACAGGTGGGTATCCATGTAGCTCAGGCGAATCACAAAACCATCTTCAGATAGCTGTAGGAAGTTTTCTTTGTAGTCGGCCATCTTCGTGCCCAATTCTTGTGTAGGGTCTACCCATGTCCTCTTAGTGTCCAACTGTATAAGATCTTGGCGGATGATTTTATTAATTTCCGTTCGTGTGATTGCCAGTGATGGAGCCTCAAGAGAGTATTGGAAGGGGGGTAATCTTTCCATATTGAACCCGTGTCTCTGAAACCACGAGGACAGTTGCGCATACCAGTATGATGTATCTCCTTTCATTGCTAATTGTCGAGAGGATTCGAGGGCCAATCTAGTATATCGGCAATTATTTGTATCCCATAAACCATGTTTAAAGGACACTGATCTGGTAAGAGCTTCAATTTCTATCGGAGGGGCAGCTAGTTCCGCTCGGGTAATCGCGTGTGGTACGGAGGCCTTGGCTCTAATCATTCGGGAAATCATAGATACCAAAGGTCTCTCCATTGACTTCCAATTATCCTAATCCACAAATGGTCCCCAAATCTGGACCCCATAAAACATAGCCGAAGCCACCACAGTATCAAAGAGCCAAAATTTTGTTCATGGTTCCTGAAACTGCACTTGTGAACACATCCTCTCCAACCCTCCCAAGGCCGCAGAGGCTCTGGACAACCTAGCATCCGCTGCTTTCTTAAGAGTAAACTTCGGTCCTGTAAATACCACACCAAGGTATGTGTATGCATTTGTGTACTCTACTGTATCCTGGCCATATGCAAATGTAGGTGCCGATCTCCTAACCCACTGCGGTGTGGTGTTAAACACCATAACTTTGGTTTTACCCAAATTTACCGACAGTCCGCTGTCCTCCGCGAATGTATGTAATGCATCTAACTGCCTCTGCATTCCATCTGGTGATTCTGCTATCAATACAATATCATCTGCATACAACAACAAAGGGATCCATGACCCTGCAAGTTGAGCACCTCTGTCACCCTCTCTATCAATGTAATCTGATACCTCATCTATATACATACCAAATAAAGTAGGAAACAGTGGGCATCCCTGCTTCACTCCAACGGTAGAATGAACAATGTCGGAATCCCCTTCTGGAGTACGTACATAACCGGTTACTGACCCGTATAAGGCCATTATCCCCCAGATAATCTCTTTGGGGACCCCTAACTCTTGCATTCTGTGCATCAATCTGGCCCTTGGTACTGTATCAAAAGCTTTCCGAAAATCCACAAAGCAACAATACATCCTTCTCCCGCTTGCTCTTCCTTCCTCAATAATGGCTCTGAGCGTAAGAATATGATCTAAAGTGGAATAACCCTTCCTGAATCCAGCTTGTCCTGTTTCCCTTATGCCCTCATTCTCTGCCCATCTACTCAATTTTTGTTCCAGAATGGATGCGTACAGTCGGGTCAATGTGTGACCCGCCATAATGGTACGGTAGTTCCCGGGTATCATAGGATCCCCTGACTTGAAAATAGGTACGATAGTAGATAATTTCCAAGATTCATGTAATCCTTCACAGATGACCCGATTAAACAGACGAGCAAGGACTTCTGAAAGTAGAGTTGTGGAGTGGATAAGCATAGACGCAACTTTTGATTGAAGGAAGAAGAGTTGAGTGCTTCTCAATTTCTAGAAGGCCAGACTTAGAAAGATGAGGAAAAGGAGAGGCTTTACCCAATACTAGTATACGATACTATGGACATTGATACATCTTGCACACAATGAACCGTGCATCCTTTGGACTGATGTTGCAAAAATTCACATTGCATTGCACACGAGTCTTCTACAACCTTTCAAGGGGCAAGTGCCATAAGAAATGGTGCTTGAGCAACAACCAGAGGTAAACAAGACACAAGAAATCAACCTAAGCAGATCTTGGCACATAAAGGAAAGTGCATGGAAATCTAGTCGCAAAATACTTGGTCAAGTGCAAGAAGTATCTTCCCTAGGATGTCAAGTGGATTGTAGAGGACGACTTGGAAGCTGCTACTCAGTTGTTAGAGCTTTATCTTGAGGGTTTTGGCTTGGCACCTACCCTTCCAAGAGTTAAGGCGGATTCAGCAGTTGAGTATAGTGGAGAGCCAATCCACTCTCTTGCCAACAAATCAACTAGGCTTGTGGATAGAGTAAACTGATTGTGTCTTTGCCTTTTTTGGGGGTGATGAGCTGATGTTACTCTGCCAAATGACTTATACATATGTACATATGAAAATAACCGTTGCAACAAGGAGGTTTACTCTTCAATTTGTAGAGTGTTATTGAGTATGTGTACGGTAGAATGTCTATTCACCAGTTTGGCGAATGATGATTCTAGTGCATTCGTGGAGGTCAACACAGCCTAAGATGTGATGATTAGATAGATTCAGGACATATCAGTGAGACATCTGAAGTCCAGTGCGGACCAAGAAGCGAGTGTGATGAATGTTATTTGAAATCCATTATGGATTGGGAAATGTGCCGATACACGCTCTATGGTGGTAATGCCATATGTGTATTGTCTTGTATGGATGGTACTAAGCATGTCTGCATGCAGTCAATGTATATTGAACTCTGGTCCTCTGTCAGTTTTGAGGTGTAAAGGGCGACTACTCTTCTTTTATGGGGGAAGGTATGTCATAGATTCATGCTGTGGCAGTAGCCCACCATACGGAACAGAAGACCCGAACAAAAGCTAGAGAGCAACGAGCGGGATTCTAATGTGGCAGCTGTATGGCCCACAAATCGCGGTGCCAATCCGGTGTGGTACAGTTGATGGCAAGGCAAAAGGCTTCTGACATGGCGCTTATTACACAAGCGGCTGACATGGCATGTTTTTGTGCATGCTTTTTGTGCAGATTTCCTATATGGGTTAAAGGCCATTTCTGCTGGAACTACTTTTGTAATTAGCAGATTGCTCTAGTAGATTTTCGAGCCAAGAGCCTAAAAGTATGAGACCAAGGACACCAGTTATACTCGGATCGTTGTGAGTGGGCTCACAAAACAGTCGTAACTGCAACCATGAGGGACATGTATTGCAATTTGCAAGGGCCAATAACTATGAGAGGGAACTCTGCCCCTCTGTGTCTCTTGACTTGAGTGTTATTTCAAGTTCAGTAAATTGTGGTGGTGTTGTCGCAGTATTTTACTGCCTTGTTGGGTGATCAGCAGTTTCCATACTCAGCATTATGTGACAAACAGATAAGAGGGAGATTCAACATTTCAAGGTAAGTGATAGCATCCAAAGGTTCACTGTTTCATAGCAGGATGGAATGGCAGGGACCACTTCCTCGACACTTCTCACCTGCATCAATCTTCAGCAAGAGGGCTGCAAATCCTTGTTGGGTGTATGCAACACCATAGCATTGTCTTATCTACTTAAAAGTAAGCACTTTTGTGTACTTGGTTGTTCTCAAACGAAACAATCTGGTCTATGTTTAATCCAATATATTCGCTATATCATTGATAAAAATGGAACGCTTCCAGTATAGATGGATTCTGCAAACACCATTCTGCCAAGAAGGAATGGAGCTGTTGAAAACACCAACCCTGCCAAGAAGCCACAGAGCTGTTGAGAATAAAAACGAGGAGAGCTCTCGTATTAATTGACAAACCAATCATCAGAGTATGATGTATCTACTTCGGCTTGACAACGGAAACCCTCACAGTCCTTGGCAAATCAATAGTCGGCAGAGAGAACAAAGCAAATCTAGTATACTTACACTACCAGACATAAGCTTGGCACTTTGCTGAAGACCTTTTTCCCAACTCCAAGTAAGAGAGATGAAAGATATGTATAGGCACACCCAAGTCTCACCACTACTCTCTTATCGTGTGGGGAGCAAGGAATTTGTGTGAGAATTAAAATCTATGGCAGAAGAACGTCCTCCTTCAATATAATAATACAGAATACAGGGACCTTTTATCCCGGAAAATCTTTTGAGTGTTCCAGAATTTAGCACCAACAGAGGAAATACCTTAAAAGCTCTCAGAATGGGCTAGGAAACCTCAAAAATCAACCATGATCGCAGAGTTTTAAGATCACGAAGTTTAAAGGTCATATGCCAGCGTTTTGAGTCATCAGAACTAGCTCAAAATAGCCTTTGGGCCTGACGCCACATAAATGGGTACTTCCAATACTAGCATCCATAGCGAAAGAGTATCCAGAGATGGCCCCTTACACTAGTTCGTTTCCCTAAGCTATGATATTTCAACTTCAAATTTCTCTTATATAGTCAGACACATTTTGTTGGCTAAGTCCTGAACTGCTTAAAATCCATTTCCAAAACATAAAACAAAATTAAAGGAGCCTATACCTTTAACAACTTATCATTCATTGAAGGGATACTCAGGACAAAGGTTTTAAAGCACTAGAAAACATAAAAGAGCAGTTATGACAAAAGACAATGCACTGACATAGTTAATCAATTTCATAGGCATTTACCTAGAAAGATCCAGAAAATTGCCTGTGAAGAAAAGGTAGAAGCTATATAATACTGACAATCACAACGCAAAGTGGCTTCCAGACCAGTAGCAGTTAAAACAACAAAAAAGATTGGAATAAGCAATAGACATACCTGTGAGCCTGATTCTATGCCTAACAAGCGGTGAAGATGTTGAACACTCCCACCCTATCAGGAAAAAAATTTGTTGAGTTTCTGATGTCAACATTGTACAGAAACCTTCATTATGTGAGAAAAGAGTCTACACAGCAACACCTGAAACACTCGGCATGGCTGCTTCAGGCCATTCCTAGCAGCTGAAAACCTTTTAAAATCAATATCACCGACCTACATTATCAAAAATGATTCCAATCAATCAACACAAGTACTTTAAGAGCCTCATTCTGATGCAAAAAGCCCACTTGTGGTCACCTGCGCTAGAGGTGTGCCATTGTCAGTATTTATAAGCATTCCAGATTTTATGTCTACTTCAAAAATCCCTGATCTGCTGCCATCTGCAAAAAAACCTGGCTTGGCACTGCAACCAGTACGTCAAAGTCTGAAGATCACAACTAAAATTAGCTGGCAGATCGTGTCTACAATTCAAAGGCAAGTACCTTCCAGTAATAACCAGATCAAAATAAGCCAGCCATTCGAAGCTTCTCGAAGTGCTCTTAGCATACTCAGATTTGCCACAAAGATAGCTCATCGCCACATTTGTGTAGTCCCAAAGGCTAGAAAGTTAAACACGAAAATATTCAGATTGCCACTCAAGGCATTGTAAGCTCACCTACATTTATGTAAGACCAGATTTCTAGCCCTTCTTAGAGAACTTCGACTCTTTAGCAGGTTTTCAGAACAGCCAGGTATACTTAAACCATTAAACATCAAAATATATTCTTCATGAAAGATAGGCTGAACTAATGTCCAAACCAGAGGATTAGCATGAGCTCCTCTCCTGTATGTGCCCCACCCTCTGTATGCCCTAATGAGCTTCACTACCCCACCCAGTCGCACCCTGTCCGTTTCCTTTGCGCCTGGGCCACCTGCCTTACTCTGCCCACCATAATGAGGCATCAATGACCCCGCAAACCCTATGGTCGCTGCCATTTTCTGCTGCATACCCTCCCTTGCTCTGTCTAAGGTAATCTTGCTGCTTCCATTACTGCCAGCATAAAGCTAGACACATGATCTTCCAGCATGGCAACTTTGTTCTTAGACAGAGTTAGGCCATCAGCCTGAGCAATCAATTTTGTGTCTCTGTAATTGAGGCTACATTTTTTCCCAACCTGGAAAAATCAGGCCAGGTTCTCTGATCTAGATGCAAAACCCTAACCTGAAACCCATCACAGATTCTAGATGATGTACCCACGGATTAGATAGTCTGTCTCAAGGTGAACAAATGAGAGGAGGGTGCACTAGTCCCTGTGTTAAAAACTGCCTACGCCCTACATTGAGAGGGAATGTGTACAAAGAGGGAGACTCTCCCAAGATAGTACCTAATACACCTTATCTACATCACAAATGGGAGGAGGAAAGAGGCAAACAAGAGGCTTATACTGCCAACAAAGCCATGCTCCACCGTAAAGAAGGGTCTTGGATGGTAGAGAGTAATAACGGCCTGGAGCCGCCTCTTTGCCGTATATGGGCTGCCTTGAATGCAATCACTGTCCTTTGAGTGTGTGTAGGAATGTGGCCTGAATGGTGTTGCCCCTCCAAAACTCAAAAGCACAGAGCTCTTCAAATAAACCAAACGGTGACGCTTCTAATGAGCTCCCCTCCTAAAGCTGGATGACTGGACAGCACAGCTTGAGTCTCCTAACCAAGTGCTGGCCAGATAGAGCTGATCAAGCTACTGCTTCGTGTGGGTCGTCTGGAAGAATAGATACCATTAGACGAAGAAACCTGAGCCATATCTATTGCGCATGAAGAATGGTCCCATAGAGAATGTCATTGAGATTGGAGGTCTGCATCCTGGACAAGCATGTGAGTGTCGTCCCCCTATGAGCAATGGGCCATGGGAAGGTAAGACTAGTAGTATCCGTCCAAGGATGATGATTGGCTAGAGAAGTGTCCAAAAATTTGAGAGAGCACCCTCCGAGATGGCTTGAAAATGTCAACCCTTTGACGATGTTGGAGGGCCCTCCCATCTATCCATCAAGACGTGACAGCCAAGACGTGCAATGAACTCATAGGAAGGTACCCCGAGGGGGTCCCCAGGAGGTGGTTTGCAGGGAAACGGGAGTGTGTGCAAGGGTCCCTTCAGAACCGCTGATTGGGTCCCACTGAAATCTTTCTACACGCCGTTCCCCAAAGGCCTACAGCCTCCAACCCTCTTTTGACCTGCTCACCGAGAGCTGGGTTCAAGATCCAATACCGAGGAGCGGCTACCAGACGTCGAATATGAAAGATGCACTAGTAACTGCAAGAACTCGAATCTGTTGAAAAATGCACTTCATAACGAGGGAGACTCGCATTGGACTCGAGAGAACGGGCCATCCTCCTTCAATCGAGAGGAACCACAGACCATCATCTGTACATGCTCTGACAGCAATCAAAACCTCGAGGTGTGTAAAAGCTCCCATTCACTTAGAAGTGTGAAGCTCAAAAGGAATGTGCCAGTCCACTGGAGTAATTGCATGTATGCCCTGGCGCATGACCAGACCATCCCGCATAGGCTCTCTCTCTCCTAGCGTACATTCTTTGGCCGGTTACCAAACTAAGCTAGTCCCCAAGCAGGACCTGCAGTAGCCAGTACCTCCATGGTTGTGTGTCACAAAGTGATGATGTGGCATGACCGTATCAAACCGGATGGAGGACAGCTTTGGCCGAGCAGAATCCGAAACAAAGGAACAGAGTCAAAGTCCGACCATTCCTGAAACATGGCAAGATTCCCAGCAGGAACCACGACGCAATCCTACCGTGTTTTGCAGGCTGCTGACGTGGCAGTACGAACACGCTACTTTCCTGGCCAGATTATTGAAAGCGTTGACTTTCAGGAGCGCCAAGCCTTTGGGGCGTCAGTTTTTGACAGCAATTTCTTTTAGGGCATGTACCTTTTAAAGTGAGCCTAGGGGGTCACTCTTACAGATTAATGCATGGTTGCAAGATTGCAGAGCAACTCCCCGACAATAATATCTGTGACATCAATAAACAAAGAAGTATTGTGCCTAACTTAGGGGCCGGTGTATCTGGGTGGAGAACTCAGTCCCACCGTGTCTCTTTTCCAGGGCTCTTTAAGTTCCAGTGTTTGCTGTTTTCAGTTCCGTCATGGGTATGTTGTTAACTCACCGCCTTGCCAATGGCTTGCTGGTTATGTAGTACCGAAGTGCCAATTTTGCAACAAATGCAAAGGACACAACAAACAGAGACCATAGCACCTATAATACACGTATTATATTTGAAGTACACGACTTCAATTTTTTTTCATGTCCAACATCTAGCATTGCTAAAAAATGTGGACGCTTTCAAATGTTAGAAAGTTTATACTAAAGAGGTATGGATAAAGCGAGTCTGAAGGAAAAGCACGGGAGTGGGGCACCGCTCTGTACGACAACCAAGTGAGGTGTCTGTGAAAATCGGGATGCCCATGAAGAATGGCTATGGTGGATTAAAATAGATTAGATGATTCATGGTTTAGTATACATAATCACACAACCAATTACGAGAACAAGATTTGATAATAAAAATGACAATGGAAGTTAATAATTATGTGATAAAAATGACAATGAAAGTGAATAATTATGTGATAATGACCACATAGTCATGTATATAATGACTAGTGATCAAAAAAGAAGCAAAGCATGGCTCCTTATATAAATATCTCCCACAAGCTGAAAGTACTCCTTTTGGTAGGTAAAAAGCACCCAAATCATCTTAAGGGTATGTAACTCCTCAATCATGGTGGCTGAGTGGTGAGCTAAATCCCACTAATTGTGGGTCTACAAATCATGGTAAGATTGACCGATACATAGAAGTGACTGAGATAATGGGGCTAAGGTGTAGTGAGCTAATGAAATGATATAACTGACAATAATCATGGAGAGTATTTTACCAACAATGTCACATACCTCTTAATGACGTGATTGTCTGCCCAAGAAACCCCAACATTCCACGCAATGGGTGTTCAGCTTTACTCCAAAACCAGGGTTGCACTCGTACCAGGTACCGAACGTTCCGTACCTCATACCAGGTTCTGTGCTCATGTACCTATTCTTTGCTCTCGTACCTGCTCGAGCTAGTGACTGTTGGGAACGACTTTGGACTGTTGACTAATCCATGCTTTGGATGCCCTTTGGGCTTCCTCTGGAGTCTCTAGCCTTTGGGCATCTGAAAAAATTAATCGCAACCTCCTAGGCACAATAAAAATGCTCGAAGAACGCGTGTCAGCTCTGGAAAGCAAGATAAACACACTTGAAAGTCATGTGACTGCCCAAGATGCGGATATTGCATTGCTCAAGAAGGAGCTTGCAGAGGTGCAATCGCAAAACACACTTGAAGGAGAGTTTCAACCTTCAGTAATTGAAGAACTCAACACGATTTAAGAGCAAGTGCGGGCAATCAAGGAGAGGGGGGGGAGCAACACAAAGAAATGACAACTTCTTGGGTAAATGTCATCGCAAAGACTCAGCAGAAAGAAGACGAGGCCGAGAAATGGATCGAGGTTGCCAAGAAAGGGAAAGGCAAGGAAACAACGTCCACACCTACAATTATGAACTTGACACTAGAAGAGGAACAAAGAAGACATGTGCGTGCCTTACATGTAAGAATTTGTGGCCTTAAAGACAAAGATAATGTGGATGAAGAGGTAAAAGAACTTATGACTATGATGGGGGTTAATAAGCTGACTCATACAAGAGCTTGGAGAGTGGGTAAAAAGAAAAATGGTAGCAATGGGGAATGCCGGATATTCGAGCGGCAAGGGAAAAAGGAAAGATCGCTTTTTATCGGGACGGAAGAGTGGTGATATTGGAGCGAAGCTCCGCATGATGGTGCGAGACCTATGGGACTACACTCAAAGTTGCTACTTGAAACTGTAATGAATCCCTGCGCCTTGATGTGCGTGCTTTTGAGGATAGTTTCAATGGGAGGGACATCATCTTCTACTCCGAGACACATTAGGCCCCTTGGCAGTCTATGCCACATGTCAACGGATACAGATGGGAGACAGCTTGCAGACTAGAGACTCGATCAGAGCACAGAGGACGAGGCTCAAGGAGAGTGGAAGTTTTATTCAGGAAGGAGTTGCAGCCAGTGGTACATATAGCTCGCAGGGATGCGTAGGCTAGGTACATGTGGGTGAGACTGAGGGCAGAGACAAGCAGATATCTCTACATTGCTATTTGCTACTTTCCTCCAAGTACATCAGTATATGGCCCACCTAGCGGACAGTCCCCCTTTTCTATTTTGGATGATGACATATTGAAGTTCTCTAGGGATGGTGGCATCATCATCCTAGGCGACTTCAATGCTAGGACTTCCCATCACGAGACGGTATTTTATGATACTTCAGAGGAGATGCTAAGGGAGATGGATACTGCAGAGGAGGGCCTATTTAGATTATCACAAGATGTGGAGCAAATTGAGTATGGACGACACTTGATAGACATAAGGACTACACATGGACTCGCCATTTTGAATGGCCTACAAAGATTTCCCGCTGCAGGAGGTTTTACATGCTTTCCACACAAACATGGAGCCAGCACAGTGGATTATGTCATGGCATAGCCGAGCTTTATCTCTAGTATCCAAGACCTCACAATTGGACCCAGACCTGTTAGTGTGGCAGCAGATCATGCCCTTGTTTCAATGACCCATCTCTTTCCAGTTTAGTGTAGCACACATGCCACGGGTAGCAGTCCCTACTCGCTACACCTTTACACGGGAGACCGCCTCTGTCTACATAGATGGGATCTACAGACACCTGTACATTTGGGAGCCATGGCGACCTCTTGAGGAGCTTACTACTATACTCAGTACTTTGCATGATGCAGCAGCAAAGGCATACCCACACACCCAGCTTGAGCATAGGGATGACATCCTGGGAGGATGCCCCAAAACAGCTGGTACAATGAGGAGTGCCGCAAAACGAGAGCCAGACTTCAGAGGGAGGTGCTTTTGGGGGACACCACTCACAGACAGTCGCAGATTGCCTTTCGACGCCTAGTGCGGCGGAAGAAGAGGGCTTTTTGGGCTTGATTAGAGCATATCAGCTATTCTTGAGTCAGGACTCAGGTGAGGCATGGCGACTCTTTCATGAGCACTCCCCCCCTCCTGCCATTACTTCTACAGAGGCCTCGGGCCAGTATGCATCATCTCTTACATAGTTCCTGGACAGCCGCTGGAGAGGGGGAATGGGGGAACACGCCCGGCACAAACACAAGGGCCTCTCTATAGCTCAGGGTATCCACAGCACCCATGTCCTCTAGGAAAACACCTTCAAAAACACACCTTACACTATGAGACCACCGCCTGCTCAATTTCCATTGTTCTCACACTCCACTAACCCACCACACAAAGTACACCTACTGCCACGGCCTGTCTCCACCCTTACACACACACACACACAGCCGCTCAATCTCACACACACAAAATACCGTCGGTCCGGGGAGGCACACACTTCCACACTGCCGACACCGAGGGGAAACATGAAAGCAGGAGAAAGAGAAGGGGGGAAGGGGAAACAACAGCAAGAGGGAGCAACGGTGGCTTGATTGCACTTCAAAAAGCATGTACACTGGCTTGTACTGTCATCACTATGGCCATTTTCAAAAAAAAGTTACAAAAGGGTTAATCTATCAAAGGACTCTGCTTTGCAAGCTTCAAACGGCACAAAAAAAAGCCCCTAATTTGACTAAAATTTGATCTTTATAGGGAGGGCTTTAATTTTGGAATTTACACTTCCATTGGCCCATTTGGCATCTTGATTTGGAATCTTTTGGAAGGGGTAGCCGCTTTGCTTTTTTCTTCTGCTCTCTCTCTCTCTCTCTCTCTCTCTCTCTCTCTCTCTCTTTGTACTTCGGGGGGGGGGGGATGCAATAGCGACATCGCTATTGCCCCTAGGTACTTTTTTATTTTTTATACTTTTCCATCATTTTTTACCCCTTTGGAGGGGCTATCTTGCCCTACACCTCTTTTTTACCTCTTGACCATCTCTGTCGGTTCACATCTGCCTTCCCTCCCTCCATTTTTCTCTCCTCTTTCACCCCTTTGGTCTGGCCTTTGGGTGGCTCGCTTACCTTTGACCTTGCTCTTAGCTTGCCCTTGTTCGTCCCATATGGCGCTCCTCGGGTCCTCTCTCTCTCTTTCTCTATGGGAATTGTCCTACGGCGGCACTCTCCCCTTGCCACCTGATCTCCCGGCCACCCCGGCCCTTTCTGGACCTTTGCGGGACGTGCCCCTTACCCTACCATTAGCGACATCGCTAATGGGGGAGCCTTTTCAAAAGACTTGGGGCCCTAAGGCCGCAGGAACGGCCCCCTCATCGGACGGCTTGCCACGTCATCACCTGGCCCAACCACCTGCTGCCGCCAACGGGCGCTATCGTGCGCCACCCATCAAGCCAAAACACCGCATTTACGCCCTGCGCCGCCAGGCACACGCTCACACAATGCCGCTCGGCATCCGCCGTAGCCCACGGAGCTTCAAGCTCCCACACTCCACCTTGTGTACCTAATGGGGCTCACGGCCCAGCTTATAAAGCGCACGCCCGTGTGGCCTTGCTGCGCATGTGGTACCATGGAGCCCGCCACGTGGCATCCCTACAGGGCTCCCCCTTTGAACTACTTTGAATCCCCCTTCAAGCTTTGGAAAATCTCCCTTTTTTTTTACCACTTTTCAAGTAAGTGTAACTTGCTGCTCCCAGGCCTGATATCCGAGCCGTAAGACCCAACCGAAAGCTCGTATTGCTGGCTTGGATCTACGTAATCCTCATTATCTCTTGACTTTCCCGGGTCCGCTCAACAAGGCCGCCAAAAAACGAGAAAATCATCTTAAACCCTTTCACTGCCAAATGCTCCCAACTTCATCTTGTTGTATCTAGCCGACCGAACATCCGATGGACGAACCGTTGATTCGTGTTAACTCCACATGGTGCACAGTATCACCAAGAACCTCGGCGAGGCCAAAAATATGCCAGATGGCATATTTTCAGATGCGGCAAGTAGACTCAAACCTAGCCCCGAAAAATCTTCACTGATCATGCCAAATGCTCCCAACTTCATCTTGTTGTATCTAGCCGACCGAACATCCGATGGACGAACCGTTGATTCGTGTTAACTCCACATGGTGCACAGTATCACCAAGAACCTCGGCGAGGCCAAAAATATGCCAGATGGCATATTTTCAGATGCGGGCAAGTAGACTCAAACCTAGCCCCCGAAAAATCTTCAACTGATCATAACATGGTAACTAGAGCTTCGATTGGCAATCCCAGAAGGCAAGCATGACCCATAACTCGAGCTCTACACATGCATCCACTCACACTTGCCTGGGCCACCTGTCCCTAGCTGCCTTGTTCGTCGGGGATCTCCTACACACTCTACCTTTGAACTGCAATATCTTGAGCACCCGGGCTCCGTTTGACGAGCCGTCTGGACCAGCTTCTAGAGCACACTGAACACTACATTCTAGATCCTTGACTTGGCATTTCATACACCTTCATCTGCCATCCCATCTAGACCATCCCGCAACTCTTTTGGCCTAAAAAACCGCATGGAGCCTACACTTCCGCTATCCTTTGGCTGCCTAGGGCTTTGGTACCTGTCCTAGCCTCCTACACCGTACTTGCCAGCTGCCTTTGCTTGGCATAGACCATCTCCTAGCTCGGACAAACTTTGGCTGCACCATCATTGCCCAACCCCCTCGTCGAACATTTATGTTCGACCAAAAGCATATGTACAGAACTTTAAAACTGACACACTAAACTGATGATTAGAAGCACTCGCAAAACCATAATTGTATCTACAAGCTATGTACAAAAGCTTCATCTCCTTTTTCCCGCACACTGCATGCTTTAGGTGGGTTGCCCACCCCCCTTGATTACAATTTGCTGCACCTCAGGCACTAAATCCCTCTCGAAATACAGTTTGAGCCGCACACCATTCACCCTATTCCTGAGAAGCTTGCCATTTGCTCTTACCAGTTGATAGGTCCCATTCGGAAAGGCTCTTTTCACTTTATACGGACCTGTCCACTTCTTTTTGCACTTTTTCTGGAAGGTGAAATCCAAGTAGCTTTCGTACTTCATGACCAGGTCTCCTTCTTCTATCTTCTTGTCTGGCAGATTCTGATTAAACTTGATAGCCCGCTTCTCTCTCTGCTTCACATAGTAGTCTGCCGCTGCCTCTCTGTCCATCTGCAAAGCCTCTAAACTAGCTATCCGATCCTGTAAAACCCCTTGTTGAGTGGCATGGACATGCCACATACCCTTCAAAGCACTTAACTGTGCATGCACCAGCAACACAGCTTCCTTACCATAGACTAGCTCGAATGGAGTGAAGTTTGTAGCTACTTTATAGGACGTTCTATACGCCCACAGACACTTCTCTAGATTTGTCTCTCACTCAACTTCCTGTTTGTATACGTACTTTGTTTAACATCTTGACGATTTGCCCATTAGCACTCTCAAATAGACCATTGCATTGGGGGTGTTAGGGTGAGGAAAACCGATGCTGAATCTTTAGCCTTTCCACTAATGCACTCATGAGCTTACTTCTAAACCCCTGACCCCTATCAGAAACTAACACCCATGGAACACCAAACGGCAACAGATGTTATCAAACACAAACTGAGCCACCACATTAGCATTAACTTCCTTCACAGCTTTGGCCTCAACCCACCTTGTAAGGTAGTCAATGGCTACCACCGCATACTTTTTACTGCTTGTAGACTTTGGGAGAGGACCTATGGCATCCAGACCCCATTTCTCGAAAGCACTTTGTGTGATGATGGTGCCCTGTGACTCCGCTACCAGTCGTCTTTCACCTATAGTTTGACACTAGTGGCAAGTCTTGCACGAGTAATGTATGTCCTTCACTATGGAAGGCCACCAAAAGCCTGCTCTAAGCACTCGAAACAGAACCTGGTCTTTGCCCTGATGTCCACTTTCTTCGTGGCATTGTTCCAGCACCATTCCTATCTCTTCTTTGTGCAGCACCCTTCTAAGCACTCGGTCACGCCCATAGTTCATGAGATCCTCACCTACCAATGTGAATTTGCAGGCCTTTTGCACCACTCTTCTCCTTTGCAACTTGGACAAACCCTCTGAACATTGCCCTGTGCTCAAAAACCCTTCAATCTCCTTTAGAGTCTCCCTACCTACATAAGTGGCTGGGGCCACATATAGACCTGCAACATGCACCTACACTTTGCTACTTGCTAACTGATCCGCTTCTTGGTTTTGCTCTCTTCTCACATGCTTGAATTGGACTTCTTCAAAAGAAGCATCTTCTTGATGGAAAAGAACCAATGCTTCAACGAAT
Source organism: Adiantum capillus-veneris (assembly GCF_014529385.1). Lineage (NCBI taxonomy): Eukaryota > Viridiplantae > Streptophyta > Polypodiopsida > Polypodiales > Pteridaceae > Adiantum > Adiantum capillus-veneris. The sequence continues at coordinate 60,243,078 of NC_140951.1, read as the reverse complement.
CGCGCTTTACTTGCCATTGGCCTAACAGTTGCTTGATGACTAACAACGCATCTCTCTTCACCACCAACCTCGAAATGCCGAACTCCATACACTGCTTTAAACCCTAATGCAGAGTGAGATACTCCGCCTCGTTATTGGTGTGGACATCCTCTAGATCATACGCCTTCGAAAATATAACTTTGTCGTGTGGGTCGTGTATCACCACACCTACTCCTGCCATCTGTACTACCCTTCGATACGCTCGCGTCGAACCACATTGTAAAAGCATCCTCCAAATCCGGCTCCTCCTTAGCTTCATCTCGCACCACCCTTGGATAGGCCAGCAAATCGACGGCCTTGCTGACAAGAATGTCTGCCAAGTGAGACCGACTCATGTGATCTACCATGAACTCGAACTCGAACTCTTGCAGCTCCAACACCCATTTCATAATCCTCCTTCCTGGCTTCAAGTGTAGCACTACCTCCGGCAATAGATTATTAGTTGTTAACACAAAAAACTTGCGCATAATCAAATGCACCTTAAACTTCCTACAAGCCAAGACCAGAGCCATCACCCATTGCTCTGCCTCAGTGTAGGCAGCCTCTCCTACCCTACTCTCAAAATATATTGGCTTCTCCCAACCTTTTGCAGTAGAACCGCTCCAATAGCAACCATGCCCACCGTCATAGACACATAAAAGTCGTCCTCTCAATTGGGAGGACACACCGCTGGCAACTGACACAAAATCCCCTTGACCCTATCAAAAGCCTCCTGAGCTTCTCCATCCCACTCATAACCATGCACCTGTTGAGCCCTCTTTTGAAGAGGATGCACATATTGCAACAACATCCAAAAGAAATGTGATAGATACTTCAGTTTATGAACAAACGAAGCCAAACCTTGAGCATCTGATGGCGACTCCATCAACACCAACGCCTTCACCTTCTCGGAATCAGCCTCTATACCGTTTTGCGACACCACATGACCCAACAGCTGCGCTCGAGGCTGTGCTAGCTTGCACTTCTTGGGGTTCAACTGGCCTCCTTCTTCATCAAGTCTTTGAAATCATAACTGCAGCTTCGATAAGTGCTCCAATCTTGAACTGTAGCAGCCTATATCATCCATGAAGACCCTGATAAATCCGCCGAGGTATGGACCAAATACCCTGTTCATCCAATCTTGGAAGGTGACATATGCATTCACCAATCCGAACGGCATCCTGCGGACGGTAAGCAAAACAACCCCATGGAGATATGAATGTGGTCTTCAGTTGGTCTTCAAGTGCAATCCCTATCTAAAAGTACCCCGAAAAGCCATCCATAATCGAGTATCTGTCGTGCCCAGCCCCCTGGTTTAGGATTTCGTCTTGAAATGGCAATGGATAGTGATTCCTCTTGGTCGCGGCATTCAGTGGCTTGTAGTCGACACACACTCTCCATTTCCCATTCTTCTTAGGGGTTATAACCACTGGTGAGACCCACTCTGACTCTTTCAGAGGGAATATGATGCCTGCATCCAGTAGCTTATTAATCTCCTGCCAAAGGGCCTCCTTTTGGATTTCCCCTAATCTTCTCAGCTTCTGTGCTTTAGGCTTATGCCCCTCCTTAAGAACAATCTTGTGCTCGACCCCCTTTGCACCACGCAAATGCTTGTACTCCGTCGCAAATAGATTGGGATAGAACTCACACAGTTGAACATAACCCTCCTTTTCAGCCTTGGTCAAATCTTCACTTATCATGCTCGAAACTTCCTCTATGCTTAAACCATGAGCTTGAGGCTGCATACCTTCTTCTTTAGGTGGGGAGTCGTCTATGGTGACTCCGAATAAGTCTGCATCTATCTTCAGCATGTCGTCCTCGCTCTCCTCTTCCTTTGTGCTAGTATAGCCTTCATCGTAGCCCATCTCTATCTCATATTCGTAGCTCGTCGTGTCGCCTTCATCTTTAACTACCATAGGACAAGAACGGCTCTCCTTGGTCTTCAAATCAAGCACAATTTGCCTTCCCCTCTCTTTGTCAGGCAAGGTGAACACTTTGCTCTCCCAATCTTGCTTAGCACCTATCGCCAAAAGCCATGGCCTACCCAAAATGATAGGATAAGCATTATCTCCTGCCTTCATCACAAAAAATTCTATCAGGCACTCTATGCCCATCACCTTGACCTTCACATCCTAAGCCACACCCAGACACCTGGCTTTAGTATGGTTGGCCATCCTCATGCGTACATTCGACTTGACTACTGCCTTGACTCCCGTCTCTTTCATGGCTGCTTCCGTAATAACACAAACCTACGCTCCACCGTCTATGTAGGCTTGGACCTGCATCCTCTTTTCTATAATCGCATCCATAAGCGGAAGAACATCAGTGGGGTTACCTACCCTCAAAGCCATCTTTCGTACTGCTTGCACATTCTCCTTAGCTCTTGGCAGCCTCGTGCTAACACTTGTGGACCACTGCCTCCTTAACTTTGGATTCAAAGCTAACAGCTGACCAAAAGCAATATGAAAATGGTTTCAAGAATTTTCAGCCATGGAGTGTTCTGGCACTTTTGTGAGTCAGTTCGCAGACCGTGCAAGCCCAAGCACTTAGTGTAGATACATATCCTCTGGTTGCACACAGCATGATCATAAGCATTCCCATCAGAATCCTTCAGGGGAATTTTCCAATGTATTTGACCTATTTTCCCTATTTTTGATATTTTTCGCTTATTAATTTAAGTGACTTTTGTTGGAAAGTAGGTAGGGCAAATTGAGTAAGTTTGTATATAAGCAAACCTAGGCTAGCACTAATTGGCAGAAGAGGCAGCAGGAGCACCTTGCTCAACAAGCAACTTCTCAGCAAGATCCCCCTTGGTGGCGTTTTCGCTCCAAGCAAGAACCCCAGCATCCTAGCATTTTCCATCAAGTTAGCATCGCCAAGATCTCCCATCCTCTGGCGTTTTCATCAGCAAGTCACCATCGCCATAGCCTCCCCAGCCAAGGTGTCATCACCATCAGCACCCCTTTGCTAGCGTTTCCATCAACAGGATTCCATTGCCAAAAGACTACGGGACCTAGCGTTTTCAGCAAGCAGCTACCGCTTTTTCCTAGTGATTTCAGCAGTATACAGCAGTAGCAAATCAGCGACCAAATCATCAAGAATTCAGCCATACCAGATCAGCCAAACCAGCGTTTTTTTGGAGTCTTTTCCCGGCTGCAAATCAGTGTTTTTATGGGCAACAAAACAGCGTTTTTCAGCAGCCACAGATTTCAGCCTCTGGCGTTTTTGAACCGCAGGACAAGAGCACTCATTTTCAGCCCTTAGATCGGTCTCGTCATCCCCATCGTCGACATCGACCTAGCCTAGACTTGCATCAGTCACATGCATGTACTTTGTACCGGTTTGTGCAATCAATAGCAGACCACTCTCGCCAACGAGAGTGGGGCCTTCGGAGGAGGGTTTTACAACGTCTCTGGTGTCGTATTCTCTTCTCTCTCTATCTCTCAGTCTCATACACTTTCTTGCACAGTGTCCATTCACTTGTTTGTGGTCATTGCACTCTCTCATTAAGAACGGAAGGCTCTCCCTTCCATAAGAACAAAAAGGAACCTTGAGCACAATTCGGAGCACTCATCTTGAGCAAAGTTCAAACATTCATTCCGCTGCACCTTACAGTTTAATAGAGCCATGCACGAGGGTTTCCCTGAGACTTGGAGTATGTCCACTAATGTGTCTATCTTCAAGTCGGGAGATCCTATGCTTCCCGGGAATTACCGAACCATCATGGTTGGTCACACTCTGGCTTAGGCTATATGCATCAATTCTTGAGCATGAGTTGAGTGATGGGCAGAGAGAGAGGGCATACGGGCAGCAGGACAGGCAAGGTTCAAGAGAGGCTTCTCCACTCTTGACCAGATTTTGACACTCTGAGCCATTATTGAGGAGGGTAGACACCATGGCAGGAGCCAGACTCATACGCAGATTGCAAGACATGGGGGTGCCCACAGAGCTGATCTGGGGGATCTTAGCTTTATACAGGACAGTGCTAGGACAGGTACACACTACTCAAGGCATGTCCGACATGGTTCACCATTGGGGTGAAGCAAGGTTGTCCCCTATCTCCGGCTCTCTTTGGGGTATATGTAGGTGAGTTTTCAGGTTATGTACAAGCAGAGGGTGATAGAGGTGCTCAGCTTGCAGGGACATGGATTTCGTTGCTATTATATGCTGATGATATTGTGCTGATCTCGGATCCTCCAGAGGGGATGCAACGTCATTTGGATGCATTGCATGTATTTGCACGGGACAGTGGATTGTCTGTGAACCTTGGTAAGACCAAGGTAATGGTGTTTAACACCACGACGCAGTGGGTAAGGAGGTCCGCCCCCACTTTTACATATGGTCGAGAGACTATGGAGTATGCAGATACATACACTTATCTTGGGCAGTTTTCAGTGGCCAAGTATTTTCCATGAGGCATGTAGCAGATACACGATTGACCAGAGCCTATGCAGCATTGGGGAGACTTGAGAGGATATGTTCACAGGTTCAGTTCCAGGAACCTCGGACAAAGCTTTGGCTCTTTGACATTTTGGTCACTTTGGGCATGCTGTATGGAGTGGAGATATGGGGCCCCTCAGTTGATCATCATAGCAAAGGTCGTAGTACATATGGATGGAGATGTATGGAGAAGCCCTTGGTGTCTATGATTTCTCGAATGATTAGGGCCAAGGCCTCAGTACCACATGACATTATTAGAACGGAGCTTGCTGCTCCTCCATTGGTAGTGGAGGCACTCACTCAATTATTTTCATTTATGCATAGCACTTGGCCTCTCCCTACACACAGATATGCTCGATTAGCACTAGAGTCTTCGCAACAGCTGGCATTGCAGGGAGATAGATCATGTTGGTATGCAAAGATGGCATCTTGATTTCAGTTACATGGCTTTAGTATGGATCGGCTACCCCCATTTCAGTACTCTTTGGATGCACCCTCCATCTCCCTCACTAGGGCAGAGATTACCAGGCTCATTAGAGAGGACTTGATTCAGCTGGATACGAAGAGGACATGGATGCAACCTACATATGAGCTAGGTACGAAGATGACTTTCTATAGAGAGCATCTTCTCCAACTCACGAAGGATGGTTTTGTGATCAGACCAGGATACATGGACACTCAACTATCCCACGCGGGATACGATGTGCTATTGGTTAGATACGCACATCCTCACATCAGCTAGAGATCGAGACAGGCAAATTTAGAGGAGTACCCGCTGAGTCCACGATTTGTCAGGTGTACCAGATAGAGCCAGAGACAGAGCTACATTACATGTCCATGACATTTGGCTGGAGCTGATCCACACACTTAAGGGCTGGTTTGAGAGACTCTAGGGAACCTCCGACCGCATGCGGGAGCGCCACGAGGCTTTCCTGCGACTTTGGCGCCTAGGGCCCTTCTTCACCATGGTTCATGGCACGCCTAGGTGGCAATACGGTCCACCAATGTGGTTGTTTCCCCCTCCCATCTCCTGATTTAGCCATCATTGTACATATCTTGTCTTTTCTTTGAGAGAGTCTCCCCACATGTTGATGTAGCCCTCTCTAGCAGGGGCAAATTGTAGCCCATATGGCAATTTTCCTTAACTAATGGAAGGATATACCTAGATGAATCCAGGATAAGCCCAGATTCACCCTTGGAGGAAAGTGCAAGGTATAGACTCATGGTAGTCACCCACAAGACAATATAACCATCAGCTCCATCATGCATAGTATTGACTAAATACCATGACATCATCGTCAATGCCCAATAGTGGGTGTAGAACTAGGTACTAACATATGCTCCCCAACACAACACACACCACACGCGCACACACATGAGCATACATCAACACAAAGTTCAGTGTACTGAGTTTCTATCATGACTCCAGAGATCAAGGGCAGACTCAGCCATAATGAAGCCTAGCACTAAAAGAAACATTAAATCGAAAAAATTAGCACAAAAATGAGGTAGTTGATAGGGCATACGCACCACACAAAAAAAAGAAAGAATTAGCACAATATCAACAAGTCGTAACTCGGATGAAAACTTCACAATGTGAAGTCTGCATGTCCGCTATACGACTAAAAAATATACCTAGATGAATCCAGGATAAGCCCAGATTCACCCTTGAAGGAAAGTGCAAGGTATAGACCCATGGTAGTCACCCACAAGACAATATAACCATCAGCTCCATCATGCATAGTATTGACTAAATACCACGACATCCCCACTGACGTCGTCAGTGCCCAATAGTGGGTGTAGAACTAGGTACTAACATATGCTCCCCAACACAACACACACACACACATGAGCATACATCAACACAAAGTTCAGCGTACTGAGTTTTTGTCATGACTCCGGAGATCAAGGGCAGACTCAGCCATAATGAAGCCTAGCACTAAAAGAAGCATTAAATCGAAAAAATTAGCACAAAAATGAGGTAGTTGATAGGGCATACGCACCACAAAAGATAGAAAGAGTTAGCACAATATCGATTGGTCGTAACTCGGACAAAAACTTCACAATGTGAAGTTTGCATGCCCGCTATACGACTAAAAAATTTACCTAGATGAATCCAGGATAAGCCCAGATTCACCCTTGAAGGAAAGTGCAAGGTATAGACCCATGGTAGTCACCCACAAGACAATATAACCATCAGCTCCATCATGCATAGTATTGACTAAATACCACGGCATCCCCACTAACGTCGTCAGTGCCCAATAGTGGGTGTAGAACTAGGTACTAACATATGCTCCCCAACACAACACACACCACACACGCACACACATGAGCATACATCAACACAAAGTTCAGCGTACTGAGTTTCTCTCATGACTCCAGAGATCAAGGGCAAACTCAACCATAATGAAGCCTAGCACTAAAAGAAGCATTAAATCAAAAAAATTAGCACAAAAATGATGGAAGGATCTTGTTCTTGCCAAAAAAAAAAAGGATACTTCAAAGTTTCACGAGTTGGTCAAGATGGCAATGGCTCCAAGATGTTACCTATGAAGCCACTGTTTCATTCTTCTAATCAGTCCAACAGCCACTTCTTCCTCACTGGGACCTCATCTATCCCTAATATCATACTGTGTCTCACAGACTAGCTTTAAATTTTTGCAGTCCAACATGTATTCCAAATCCATGGGATCTTTTTTACAAGAACTCTAAAGCAGAACCTTGACAAAAGAATTTGGACCCACCTCCTGCAATCTCCAGGCTGGAGGGCTTACTGAACTATCATGGCAATTTAAACAACATTCGAAGGACGACAATAGTTCACTTGAGATACTTGTACGGACTGCACTCCTTTGATGACAATAACAGGGACCACCCAAGTAAAAAACGTCAAGCACTGAAAGCATCAACCCTTGCCTGTTTGTCACTATGAATGTCAATCGTCCAGATTCCCTGAGCATCTTGAATAAGGGAACTAGCTGTGCATCAAAATGTATGTACCTGCATCATCATGGTGGATTGATAAAAGAGACTTTGCTTGTTCTTATTTCAGTAATTGAAGTTCTTATCTTCTGAACAATAAGCATATGCGGCTTACTAAGTTGAATTGTATTGCATTCGTATAGTATGACAGAAAAACACCTAAGCATCCCACAAAACAAGAATCAATGGCCTTACTTGCTAGGATCTTCAGCTACAGCCTGTTTAAGTGTACCGTCACGATGGCACAAATCGACTGCTGCACGTATATCCTTATACATTTGTGAGAAACTGTAACAGCAAAGATACACATTAAGGCAAGATGTGGCCAGATCTGCAACCAAAAAACGAAAAGAAGAAATTATAAAATCAAAACCAAGCTGCGAAAACCAGTAGTGATGGCCCCTTACAATCCATGAAAAGGCATGTAAGGGCTAACTAAGAAAATCGACCTTCTTCAAAACTATAATTGGCTCAAGATTTGACACTCTTTAACCATTTTGGCTGGTGTGTAATTGGTCCTCTAATCATTTATTTGTCCAACTGGAGCTTGTGAGCACGGAAAAAAAAAAAAAATCCTTCAAGATTGAGGTGCCAGAATGCACTAAGAGCAGTCAACTAGAGAGATCAGAAAAGAAGCTCAAGACTGAGTTGAAGGGCACCATCAAAACATCAGAGGCAGTGGAGGCCTTACAAACCATCAGTTCAACACTGGGGACCCCCTCTCAGAGCATGAGCCAGCTGTTGGGCAAGCTTAAACTTCTTCCCTGCCTGACATATTCTGTACTGGTGGCCTTGTGCTTAAAGATCAAAGGTTTCCCCGTAACAATGACGACTGCAACTCAACCTCGCTACTGTTAAAGAGAGTTTTTGCGATACAGAATACTTACTTAAAAGGGATAGATAATCCTCCATCAGACTTAGCCCTGAAAAAAGCAAGCACCTTAGAATTAAACAGTTTTCAATTCTAAGCTCTTCATAGAGCTTAACATCGAAGCATACTTAGCAGCCGCAGGGATTTTTTCCGGGTAATGATCTCTGAATTCCACAAGTTGTGCAAATAGATAGGCCTCTGCCAAAGAGAATAGAGTATCTATCAAAGCATAATCGGGTTCATCATAAGCTTGTTGAAAGGGACTGTTCCCATATGTTGCCAACCGTTCTTCCCTAGGTAACTCTGAAAACCCATGATAAGCCACCTTGGCATACTTGTGACGATCCATCTGAAAGAGAATTATTTCAACGTTCATAATGAGAAAAATACAAGTCAACATCATACAAAACATGTAGTGGTACACTAAAAGAAAATGACAGTTAAAACAACTCAAACGCAAATCCGGATCAACGACACCCTTATAACCCCCGAAAACGTTTTGGGCTCTGCTAACTCGGTAAGGTGGCCGGTTCGGTGGCGTCCTGCCGAGAATCAAATCAATGCTCTGATCTTCAGGATGCTGAGGAGGTAACTCTCCTGGCAAGCCTTCACAAAAACAATCCAAGCGTGCCAAAAGTCTTGTCGTTCCTTCTCAAGGTCGGACAAATTTGAGGTTTTCTCGTCAGCTAACTCATGGAAATAGATCAAGTAAACATACAGACTGGATTTCATTAAATTGGAAATGGCCGAAGCTGATACAAGTGGGATGGACTCGCCCTTCAATTTTACATCAAGAATTATATCTCTACCCTTCTCATCCTTCAAAGTTGCTTTCCTTGCCCTGTAGTCGACCACAGCACTGTTCTTGTGGAACCACGGAATTCCCAAAAGGACGTCACACCCCACAAAAGGCATGATGTAAAAGTCCTCAAGCCCAAAATACCCCTAACAATGCAATCGAAATTTGCCTATGACAAGTTTAGTGGCAACATCCCAACCTGGTGACGCTAGAACTCCCTCAGCCGGTGGTCCCATTTCCTCTGGTGTGCTTCCAAGTAGACCTCCCAATTCAATCAAGATGAAGTTGGCCTTGGCTCCTCCGTCGAAGAAGCTGAGAGCTTCTTGATCTAGGCTTCTGTTTGTGCTCCAGTCCTTCCTCCTTCGCTGACACACACATCGGTGAGACGTTGCAAGGAGCTGAGCTTGTCTAGGATATGAGTAGGGGGTAGTCGGTACCACAAAATCTGCTACCACTCCTGCTTTTGTCTTTCCTTTCTTTGCTCGCTCCTCTGCTATTTTGGAACTCTCTGGCTTGTCCTCTAACTGCTCTTTAGGTGCTTTGTTAGGGCACCTTGCAAGTATGTCACAAACTGGGGATGTGGCAGGCTTTCAAACATACACAGTGCGGCAGAAATGCCACGTGGCAGCAGTACGGACCCCCGCAAAATGAGCTGACAGGCTAACGTGGTCATCCGTATGGAATCCCAAAAATTACGGCGTGTTTTATGCTGACAGCGCTGACATGACACATGGCAGCCTACGGATTTTCCTAAAATTACGCTGGCTGATTATAGCAGCTTTTGGAACAGTTGCTTTTGAGAAATTGAAAAGCTTTTATTATTAGTGATTTTGGGGCTCTGTTTTTGGGCATCCCTTGTACCTTTAAATAAGTGGGCTAGGCCTCACTTCTCAGAGCATCTAGCGCAGAGTCTGAGAGTGAGCACCTACCTGCTCTCTTTGTACTTTGAACACAGATTAATACAAAAAGAAATACTGAAAGGGGTGCCAGTCTTTGGGGCCAATACCTCTTGGCACGGAACTACACCGGGCCGTGTCGACCTAATTGTGAATTGTGAACTATTTTGAAGTGAATCTCTACTATGTACTTGGGGTGTCCAAGTTTGTTACAGTGGTATCAGAGCGCGGCCGATTTCTCTTCTACCAGGAAATCCGATCCTTTTCTTGCAACACTTATGGATTCCAACAGAAATCAATCGACTTCTTCTGCATCTGTGAATGCGGGAGAAGATCACAGAGAAGATTCTTATGAGCAATCGGAGGAAGAGTACGGCCCACCTTGGCCTACTTAGTTTGAGATTGAAGAGATTAAACATCAACAACTGGTTGACGAGGCAACAAAGCAGATGATCAAAATTGCAAAGGATCCAAAATTTGCATAATTTTTGACTCAGCAATCCCTCGCCGAAGTACACACCCAATGTGGCAGATGGCCACAGAACCACCCATCAAACCGGCCATGAAGAAACCTCCTTCTCCGAGGATGTTTACATAGCAAGAATTACAAGAGGTGGTTCAGACACAGATCAGCCGGCTTTTGGATGCAAACAACAAATCCAAAAAGCACGATAAAAAGCATAATAAAGGAACTCACTTCCCGGGTTATTTGAGTCGTCAATCTACTTTGCATCGGTGAAAAAGCTGAAGAAGCATGTACGATTTGAAGGACTACCCAGTTCTTCTTCTTCGTCTTCTTCTTCTTCTGACAATTCTTCTAGCTCTTCTGACTCGAGCAAAGAAGATACAAAAGGCAAAAAGCGAAGCAAAAAGCAAAGCTTCGGAAAGGGCAAGAAAAAGGCAAAGAAGCCTAAATTTTGCCCAGTTTCTGACAGTCTTACAGAGGACTCATCCTCAGACAGTTCGGACTCCGACGATCACATGTTTTATGCAAAGAAGAAGCATTTCTATAAAGCCAACCAATATGACTTCCTCGAAGATAAAAGCAAGAAAGTAAGAGAATTCAAAGAAGGTGGACAGTCAATTAAGTTTGACTCTTTTTCTGGATTTCGAGATGCTCTGAGGGCTTTGGCCTTCATACAACAGTTTGACATAGCTTTCTCTGGAGGGCATTACTCAGAGCACTCCAAGATTCGGAGGGCTACATCTTTCTTCAAGGAAAATGCTCGAACATGGTGGTTCACCCTTCTATTGAGAAAGGAAGCTCCAGTTAAATGGTTGAAGTTTAAGAGGCTTTTTATTTCTTCTTGGCTGACCCGAGAGTAGGAATGAGATATACGAGCTACTTGGAATCATCTTCACATGACCAAGAGAGATTCTCTGGACGCTTATTGCGAGAGATTTTGGAGCTCTTTTCTACCAGCCTCTTCATTTAAGAAGGTCTCGTTTAAAGAACAGATCGAGCGATTTTGCTGCGGACTTCCTACAGAGATTCGAGACTACTGCGTAGAACAAAAATCAAATTCTATTCAAGAATTAATGGGTCATGCGAAATGGGGTTTTGCCATACATTCGGGCAATCTGACTTACCCCACTAATGAGATCTTGACTCAGAGAACCCAATAGACTTCTAATAATGAAAGTAGAAAGAGAAAGAGTTCCCAAGAAAAGGATTCACGACCATGGCTCACTCTTCAAGAGAGGGCCAACTACATCAAAGAGGGGAAGTGTTTCGGATGCGGGGAACATGGGCACGTCTCCAAAAAGTGCCCTAAAAAGGCACAGCAAGAGCAAAATGAAGATAGGCCAGAGAGTTCAAGAGCAGCTAAGGAACGTGGCAGAAAAGAAAAGATGAAAGCAGGAATGGTTCCAAATTGCATGGGTATTGACCCAAGCACGATTGATGAAAGCACAGAACATTGTCGAGCTTGGGGCAAAGTGAAAGATCAAGAAGCCCTGATTTTCTTTGATGGAGAAGCCAAGGCCAACTTCATTTCACCTGAATTGGCGGCGCAACTCGAGATTACACCCGATCGGATGGGACCACAAACAGAGACAGTTCTAGCGGCACTCGGACGGACGTAGCCATTACACCTGTCATTGGCAAACTTCGGTTGCATTGTCAGGGGTATTTGGGGCACGGGGACTTCTACATAATGCCCTTGGAAGGTTGTGATGTCCTCCTTGGAGTCCCTTGGTACCATAAGAACAAGACCGTGGTCGATTATCGGGCGAAGAAAGCGACATTGGCAAATGAAAAGGGCTAAAAAATTGTACTTGATGTGAAATTGAAGGGCGAGTCTGTCCCTATGTTTTGGAATTAATGAAATCCAGTCTATTTGTTTACTCGATCTATTTGAAAGAGTTAAATAATGAACACGGGACAAATATGTCTGAACTTGATAAAGAACGCCAAGAATTTCTCCACACTCATGTCGATTGCTTTTCTGAGGGCCTGCCACGCAAGTTGCCACCATCTCGTGTTGAGGATCATACTATTGATCTGATACCTGGAAGCACACCACCGAACCGGCCACCTTACCGTGTGAGCCGAGCCCAAATGAAGAGATTATGAACCAAGTGAAAGACCTCTTGGAAAAGGGTCTTATCCAGCCGAGTACTTCACCCTATTGCTCTCCGGTGTTGTTGGTTTTAAAGAAAGACAGATCTTGGAGAATGTGCATTGATTATAGAGCTCTCAATAAAATCACCATCAAGAACACATTTCCAATTCCGAGGATCAATGATATTCTTGACCGACTACAGGGATCCTCTTGTTTTAGCAGGATCAATTTGAAGAGCGGATATCATCATATCTGAATCGCGCCAAGAGATGTCTACAAGACGGCTTTTAGAATGAGCTTCGGTTTATATGAATTTTTGGTGATGCCTTTTGGCCTTACCAATGCTCCAGAGGATGGACAAGATTTTCAGAGAGTACAGATCTTTTGTTGGCACTTTCTTTGATGACATCATAGTCTTCTCCAAGGATGTGGCAGAACATAGACAACATCTGCTACAAGTCTTTCACGCATTGCAAGATCTCAAGTTGGTGATCAATGCCAAGAAGAGTGAATTTTTCTTACCGGAGATACACTTTTTGGGACACATCGTCTCAGCAGCATAAGTACAAATGGACCCAGGCCAAGATTGAGACTATACATGATTGGCCCAATTTGAGAATGTTCATGACGTAAGAAGCTTTTTGGGCTTATGTTTTTACTACTGGCGGTTCATTACAAAATTTGCAGAGGTTGCTTCCTCTTTGCATATCTCGACACAGAAAGGAGTCCCTTTCTTGTGGGGACCCACAGAGGTGACTGCCTTTCGGATTTTGAAAGAGAAATTGACTACGGGACCAGTTTTGACTTTGCCGGATTTGCAAAAGTCATTCGAAGTATATTGTGATGCTTGTGGTCGTAGTCTAGGTGCGGTCTTAATGCAAGAAGGCCATGTCATTGCCTATGAGAGCCGATTGTTTTCAAGGCCCGAATTGACAGCACAGATTTATGAGGAAGAGCTTATGGCGGTTATCCATGCTCTTACTCAGTGGCGATATTACCTACTTGGAGCCGATTTTACGGTCTTCACTAATCATCAGAGTTTACGTTACTTCTTGTCACAGAAGCAGCTTTCGAAAAAGCAGATGCGGTGGGCTAACATCTTGTCACAGTTTCACTTCCAGATTGTCCATGTGCAGGGACAGAAGAACTTGGTGGCAGATGCTTTGTTCGGGAAGCCGTTGGTCTTGGCTATTTACACCATTCATTATAGAAGCTTCGAGGACATGGTCAATCAGTAGGCCACAGATCCAGATTTTTCTTATGTATTCAGTCGAATACAGAATGGGGAGGTAGTAGCGTGATATTCCATTCGGGATGGCTACTTCATGAAGAAAACGATGTTGTGCGTTACACAGTCGTTGAGGGAAAAGGTTCTAACCGAATGCCACTCTCCACCATTTATGGGTCACCGTAGCATTGATAACACCTTGAAAGGTGTGGACCGTTACTTCTTTTGGCCGAGACTCAAGAAGTATGTGGACGATTTTGTACGCAATTGTTTGGTATGCCAAAAGGTCAAGTTTGACAGGCATAAAGCACAGGCATTGTTACAACCTTTACCCATTCCCACCCGCCCCTGGGAAAGGATTGCAATGAATTTCATTTTTGATCTCCCAAAGACTCAGAGTGGGCACGATGGTATCTGGACTGTTATTGACAGATTTAGCAAGCAAGCTCATTTCATTCCAGTGAAGAAAACAGTCAAGCTAGATCATTTAGCAAGACTGTTCATTGCCCAGATTTTCAGATTACATGGCATGCCTGAGACAATCGTCTCGGATAGAGATCCCCGATTCACGAGTTTGTTTTGGAAGGCTATTTGGGAGAACATTGGCACACTGTTGAAGTTCTCGTCATTTTTCCACCCGCAGATAGATGGGAAATCTGAGAATGCAAATTCAGTCGTACTGGATTTATTGAAGTTTTACATTTCTGATCAGAAGACTCAATCGGAAAAGTTTTTGCCCTTGGTGGAATTTGCCTACAATAACACGATCCACTCTTCGACGGGGAAGGCACCATTTGAGATTATTGAAGGTGCTACGAAGGTCCCACCCTTCCTAAGCACGAAAGATAAGATTTTTGAAGTCGACCAGTACACGAGGGACTTGGACACTGCTTTTGTTAAGGTCCGGAAGGCTTTAGAAAAATCTCAAGAAAGACACAAGAAGGCAGCAGATCAACAACGTCCGACTGTCGCAATTTGAAATTAAAGGAAGACGATTGGGTGCGGGTGCTCTTACGTTTTGAGAAGGCACGCCTAAGAAAGAAAAAGGGAAACCAGCTGCTTTTTCCTAAGCTTAGCATGAGATACTATGGACCTTTCCAGTTAAAAGAAAAGATAAATGATGTCTCCTTTAGACTGAAGCTGCCCGATACTTGGAGAATTCACAATGCTTTTTATGTGAGTCTCTTGAAGCCTTTTAAAGGCGATGTGCCCAATGATGGGGAGCAAGATAAGCAACCCAAAGTGGACGAAAGCGAGGAGATACTCGTTTCAAAACAGATATTGGCACATAAAGATAGAAAGATTAAAGGTAAAGTGATTACGCGGTTCTTCGTTAAATATAAGAACTATCCTGCTTGGATGCGAAGGGGATGGAGGAGGAGGAACTAGCAGATACTCCTCAGATTGTGGAACTTTACCTTGAAGCATTCAGTTTAGCATAGTCTACTCCGATAGAACCACGATTTCAGCATGGGTGAATCTAGTGCAGCGGGCATGCACAAGAGGGGAATCACTCCACTCCTTTGTCATCAGATTACCCCGATTTTTGATATAGAGTCACTAATGTCCCTTTGGGTTTCAGGGATACTGCTTGGCTGACATTATTCTGTTGTATGACTTTATGAACTGGAATTCCCGAATATGAATATGATATTGATTGATTTATACAAGAGGGGAGTCACTCCACTCCTTTGTCATCAGATTACCCCGATTTTTGATATAGAGTCACTAATGTCCCTTTGGGTTTCAGGGATACTGCTGGGCTGACATTATTCTGTTGTATGACTTTATGAACTGGAATTCCCGAATATGAATATGATATTGATTGATTTATACTTAACTTGTTTGAGTGCAAGAACTGAAAGACAAAATGACTGCAACATTTCGGTCTCATAAATCTCTATAGACATGATTGCAATAAGGATTAGTTAATCGGGCATCTGTGAGGTCTTGACTGGATCTAGATGCGATTGCTAAATGCGTTGCCAATTAATCATGGTCTAAGATTTCGATGAATTTAAATGTGACTTGTCATGTAACGTCCTGCGATGTCAAGTGATGTCCTGTGATGTCCCGTGATGTGACTATCGATTGGTAAATGTGCTAGATGTGTTGTGCCTAGTGCGTTAGTACTAACAATCAGTGTATGCTAAGACAGTTTATGGCCTCTGTCTGTTTTGCAGGCGTAATCAAGCGCGATTACAATTCTTTCAAGAGGGGGGTATATGTCACAAACTGGTGATGTGGCAGGCTTCAAGACACACACGCAGTGCGGCAGAAATGCCACGTGGCAGCACTACGGACCCCCGCAGCATGTGCTAACAGGCTGACGTGGCCATCCCTACAGAATCCCGGAAATTACGACGCGTTTTACACTGACAGCACTGACATGACACGTGGCAGCGTACGGATTTTCTTGAAATTACGCTGGCTGATTATAGCAGCTTTTGGGACAGTTGCTTTTGAGAAATTAAAAAGCTTTTGTTATTAGTGATTTTGGGGCTCTGCTTTTGGGCATCCCTTGTACCTTCAAATAAGTGGGCAAGGCCTCACTTCTCAGAGCATCTGGACACAGAGTCTAAGAGTGAGCACTTGCCCGCTCTCTTTGTACTTTGAACACAGATTAATACAAAAAGAAATACCGAAAGGGGCGCCAGTCTTTGGGGCCAATACCTCTTGGCACAGAACTACGCCGAGCCGTGTCGACCTAATTGTGAATTGTGAACTGTTTTGAAGTGAATCTTTGATGTGTCACAGTAGAATCTTGACTTGGGATGTCCAAGTTTGTTACAAAGTACATGCGCTTGTTCCCTGCAACCATGACATTTACCCTCTTTGTAGTATACGACGCGCTGCTCTGCTAACAAACGAGGGCCTAAAGGTCTTTTCTTTTTTGCTTTTCCTTCCTTTTTGTTACCATTGTTCGATTCTTGCCCGAACCAAACTACTAGGAGCTTGTCGGGTATGTAAGAGTGCCCCCGTGCATTGCAAACCCTTGTTTAGCATGTCCCATCTGTCGTTGCATTGACTCGGACTTTTGCAATAGACAATAATCCCATATCTCTTTAGAGAGCCCACAGTAAAATCGCTCAATCTACTGCTTGAAGGTGAATTTCTTGAAAGAAGAGGCAGATAAAAAAGTATCCCAAAATTCTTGACAGTAGATATCCAATGTGTCTTTCTTGCTTATCCTCAGATGATTCCAAGTTGTGATCACATCGCATTCGTATAGCCATGAAGAAGTGAAAACTCGCTTGAACTGTAGCCACTTCGTTGGTGCTTCCCTCCGTAGAAGTAGGGTAGACCACCAGGTTTGTGCGTTCCCCTTGAGGTATGACGCCGCTCTCCGGACCTTGGAATGCTCTGAATAATGTCCTCCAGAGTAAGCTATGTTGAATTGTTGGATAAAAGTGAGGGCCTTGTGGGTATCCTTAGAGCAGTAAACCGTATTGAACTTTACTACTAGCCCACCCTCTTTGAAATCGTTGGGCTTTCTTGCCCTTATCCTCCAGATAATGGTATCGGTTGGCTCTGTACAGGTACTTCCTCTTTGTTGCAAACAAAAGCTCATTGGAATCCGAGCTCTAGGAAGAGGAAGAGTCCTCGTCTAAACTGTCAAAGTACTTCCGAAATCTTGTGCAAGATCTGCTCTTCTTCACCTTCTACTTGCCTTTGCTATGTCAGTATTTCTCCTCTTCCTGCTCTTTCTATCCTCGTCACTAGAATCAAAGAAAAATGTCACAAACAGATGACGTGTCATGAACATCCAAGGGCAAGACCATACGGGCAGACAAATCAAATGCTGATGTGGTAGAAAACTGTACGGACAGGCAGACAGATGCCACTTGGCAACAATACGGAACTCCCAGAATTCACGCTGACATGCTGACATGGCGGACAGTATGGACTTCCGTGATTTACGCTGAAAGGTGTTGACATGGCAGCCTGTACGGATTTCCACAAATTGCGCAAACTGCTTTTTGGGGCAGATTTTAGACCAGATGCTTTTTGGATTGACTGCTTTTGAGTTGAATTGCTTTTGGGGCTCTGCTTTTGGGGCAACCCTTGTAAAAATAAATACACCCTTTGGAGCCTCACTCTTCAGTGCATCTGGACACAGAGTCTAAGAGCAAAGGACCCCTTTGGGTGTTGTACTTCGCTCAAGCATTAATAAAATAAACAAATACCAAAAGGGGCGCCAAGTTTTGGGGCCAACACCTTTGGGCACGAAACTAAGCCGGGCCGTGTCGACTTAAATTTTTAAAGTTGTGAAGTATTTTAAATGATTCTCTCGTGTGTCGTGCCAGATTTCCGACTTGGGGTGCCCTAGTTTGTGACAGAGGTATCAGAGCATCAGGTGTGTACTTTTCTCAAAGCATACCGGTCGTATCAAAGAGCAAAGAGGGCACTTGGGCACAATTTTGGAAATTGTGATTGAAAAATCTTCATGCTGCGACCCTAGAGTTAGTAGCCACTCACACCCTTACTTTATCACGCATCGGACGCGCTCCCATCTTCATCGCTCTGTCTTACAGGGCATAAGCCATAAAGAATCCCAGATTACACACGGGTTCTCGTGGAGAATCTGACAAAGATAACATCTCACAGAGGAGATATTACAGGGCCAAGAGATACTCGCTCCAAAACAGATTTTGGAAAGGAAAATGAAAGGAATATTGATATCTTGTTGCCTGTGTGCAGATAACTAGTAGAAGCGAGGAACATGCATACGAAAGCATTTGGAAATATGGAACTGGACCTCGATTCTTTTGCAACGAGGTGAACCATTTGCTTAAAATTTTGCCAATTTTGCAGGTGAAATCGAGAACAAGATGATGACGAATTAAGAGCGACGACAACTCCGAAATGAACCCCAAAGAATCATGACTTTGAATGAATGATGATGATTCTAGTGCATCAAGATTCCCATATGAATGAGATGATGAGATATTATTGTGAGTTCCTGCGGGATGAGATGGCTACACTAGGTGCATCAAGACTTCTAGACGGATGAGATGACTAGAAGATTGAAACAATGTGTTCAGTATGAACTACGTGCGTGAATGAAGAACTTTGAAATAGGAATTTCCCAAGAGGAATTTGATTTATATATGAAAATAATGTTTTCTGGAAGAACTTGCTATTTGTGTGCAGATAATAGGTGAAAATCGAGAATGAGATGATGATGATTTTGGAGCAATGACAGCTCCAAAATGAACCTGATAACGAAAAGAATCATAAATGATTCAATGGAACTGTCGTGAGCGCATCAAGAGAACATGCGGGATGAGATGACCACACAACTAGAATTGAATGATTGAAACACTCTGTTCAGTATGAACTCAGTGTCTGATTGATAGATTGGGATTCTCGAAAATGATTGCTCGCATATAATAATGCTTGAGTACGGATGAAATGATTGACCAAATGACTGCATCATTTCGATCTCGAGAAATCTATGGACATGATCGCAAAATGGGATTAGTTAATCCGACATCAGTGAGATCCGGGATGGATTTAGATGCGATTACTAAATACGTTGCCAGGAATCATGGTCCTAGATCAAAACGAACCATATGGACATGATCGCAATATGGGATTAGTTAATTCGACATTAGTGAGGTCCGGTGCAGATCTAGATGCGATTGCTAAATGCATTGGCAGGAATCATGGTCCTAGACTCTTATGTGATATGACTTGAGTGTGATGTGATGTGATTGTCGTCTCTGTACAAGTGCTGGATTTGTGTCGTCTAGTACATCGGTACTTAGAGTCAGTGTCTACTGAACTGGTTTATGGCTTACGTCTAATTTTGAAGGTATAATCGAGAGCGATTACAATTCTTTCAAGAGGAGGGTATGTCACAAACAAATGACGTGGCACTACCATCCAAGGGCAAGACCATACGGGCAGACTATACGAATGCTAATGTGGCAGAAAACTGTACGGGCAGGCAAACAGATGCCACGTGGCAGCAGCAAGAAACTCCCAGAATTCAAATTTCACGCTGACAGACAATACAGACTTCCATGATTTGCGCTCACAGGCGTTGACGTGGCAACTTGTACGGATTTCCGCAAATTGTGCAAACTGCTTTTTGGAGCAGATTTTAGACCAAATGCTTTTTGGATTGACTGCTTTTGAGTTGAATTGCTTTTCGGGCAACCCTTGTAAGAATAAATAGACCCTTTGGGGCCGCACTCTTCAGGGCATCTGGACGCAGAGTCTCAAAGCAGAGGACCCCTTCGGATGTTGTACTTTGCTCAAGCATTAATATAATAAAGAAATACAGAAAGAGGCGCCAAGTTTTGGGGCCAACACCTCTGAGCACGGAACTACACCGCGCCATGTCAACTTTAATTTTTTATAGGTGTAAAGTATTTAGAGTGATTCCCTCATGAATCGTGCCGGATTTCCGACTTGGGGTGCCCAAGTTTGTGACAGAAAAACTCTCTAAACTGTCAGAGGGGGATGAGAAGAACTGGAAACACCCTCGAATCACACACGTTTCTGTCTTTCGGGCATTCTCAAAAGTAGGTTTCGACCCAAGAGCCAAGATAGTCTGCTGCTCAACTTTGTTTCCACGGCTACCTCTTGGTCTTCATGAGTTTGTTGACTTTCCATTCTAGTGCTTCATCGAATTCATCCTCCGAGTACACCTTTTGAGTTGGTGCTGCTCATGTAGTCGTCTTCTTCGAAGCTGACTTCAGAAGTGAATGGATGGCAGTACGCCATCGAGAATCGATCTAAACAAGCGGGTGCTAGATCAAAAATTTCGCATACTTGGGATTCTTGGAAAACTGAAGCATTTGTTGAGCAAGGCGTCGACCTATTGTTGACACTGCACCCCATTCTTCCGTATTCAGTAGGTAGAGATGTCAGGCCAAGGGCTAGAGGGCACGGCCCGACCTAGGGGGGTTTAGGGACCTAGGAGAAGGGCCGGACTGAAGGTGTGGACAGGGGATCCATTTAGGGCAAAGGGCCATGGGCTCTCCTAAAAAAGGTTGGCTGAGAGGAGGATCTGGTATTCAGTCTCCCTATGGTCTTTCACTGGTATCAGAGCTCAGCGGAGGGGAGAGCTATGGAGGAGGGGGAAGGACTCTCTCTCTTTAGGTCTCTCTCTCTAGAATTCAGTATGAGGCATGGTCTCTTTCTCGCTTTGGAGCCACTCTTGCATGCTCATGCAGAACTAAGAGATTGAAGGCGGGCATGGCCGCCTGCCTAAGCGATGAAGCCGAAGACGTGGGCATGGTCTCCAAGGGCTGAGGCGTTCTCTACAAGCCGAAGCCGCAGCTTGGGCAGCAACCCTAAGGGGGGAGGAAGGCGGGTTTTTGGCCGGCACCGAACGGTGCGCATGCGGACTCAGTAGGAGCGCAAAGAGGAGCTGAGGAAAACCAGTCAGGGGCAGGTACATTAGAGCAGCGACGACGACTCTCTCTCTCTCTTTCTCCCTCACGGCGGCTCTGCCCGTAGCGCCATCGCTCACAGTAACAGTAAGTTGCCAGTTTTTATTTTTATTTTTATTTTTTAACAAAATTTTCTTTATGCTTTAGGGCACCCGCTTTTGGGGTCCCTCGCCCTGCTAAGAGACGCGTCCCATGCGGTAGAGCCGGGTAGCATTCGGCCGAACTGGCCAGGCTAAGGCTCTCCAAGCCGGCATGGTAGGATCTTGCGGTTGCAATTTGGGCAAGGCCCTCGCTAGCAGGAAGTGGCGCTTTTATGGAACCCCATGACGATTCTTGATTGCACCTTAATTGTTTCGTACGACGGCAAGGCTAGTAGGCAGAAGAACTTCATCCGATTCAAGGATGTTCGACGGAATGCATTACATGTTAAAGGTTATTTGAAGAGATCGGGACACCGTTAAGAAGCCATTCAAAGTGTTCTCAATAAGGGCATCGCATGCATGGCCTTTGTCAAATATTCCAGCACCGATGGATTATAGAGTTTGAGATTCACCTTCTTGTATTTTTCATCGCTTTATATGATTGTATTGCAGGGAGCATATACTTATTTTAATCTTGGCCATGGTGCCCTAAGAGACTCCCTACGGGTCAAGTATGACCATGGTCAGTTCATTCCGTCCGATTACGATGGTTGTTACCACAATTCGGACTAAGGAGCAAGACTCCAACAAAGCTAACTCATACAAGGGCTTTATGGTGCTCCAACAAGGCAAGGTTGCCTAGCAATACAAGTAACACAGATGCAACAAACTGCTGACCTATCAGCCTAAAGAATGGAGCCAACTTGCAGATGTTGACCGAGGGGCCTAAACCCTAAGAAGAGCAAGTAATAGAAGAAGTCCTACCAACTTATGGGGACCCCGTCTGATGGGGCCCCAAGTGACATAAAGGATTAAAATAAAGCAGGACCCGAACACACGCAAAACTGATGACGTGGCAGATTTTTGAAAATTGCGCTGGCATGATGATGTGGCAAGCTGTACGGATTTCTATGTTTTGCGTTGGCTGATGACGTGGCAGCTGTACGGATTTCCATGATTTACGCTGGTAGCCTTTTGGCTTTGCTTTTGGACTAGATGCTTTTGAGTTTGAAGACTTTTTACTGTAATTGCTTTTTAGGCCAAGGGCCTTTAAATATGAGGTTAGGGCTTGTTCTCTGGCATGCTTGCTGGAGAAGGTGCAGAGTCTGGGGTTCCGGCTTGTACTGTGTTGATGCAATATAAAGAAATACCGAAAGGGGTGCCAAGGTTTGGGGCCAATACTCTCTGGGGTGGAATTCCGCCACTCCGTGTCGCGTGTCGTTTGTCTCTCTCTTAGTTCAATTGTTATTGAAGTGTTAAAATTCTGCTCAATCTCTTCTTTTCTATGGGCACGTGGTGCCTGTCTTGTGACGCAGACCATGTCGACAAGGTCGATTCTAAAGGGGCACCTTAATCATGTTTTACCCAGGGAACAAGGCTCCGTCCACCAGGACTACCATGGACTAAATTCCTCTATGTCTTGGGTGCCTGATCACGCCCAAGAATCTATAGCCTGCAGGGACAGGCAAAGTCTATAGCTATGAGCTAAATCCCACGTCAACAACCATACTCTAGGATGCTATGACTTTCACTGCCAAGGGCAATCAATAGGTATGTTACCTTGTTGATCAAGTAATATTTGGCAATAGTTGACACTTGATAGTTAAGTTGTAGATGCTATCTCTATCACTGTAGGGCAATATCATGATTCTCAATAAAGTACACGCTTTGACAAGGCCAATTCTCTATGACATTTTGACACGGTCGATTCTTCTCTACTTGGACACGTGTGTGTCAGCAAGCGTACATGTTTGCTATGAGCATTCAATATCAATTCTATCTCATCTTACTGATAGACTTCTAGGAAGCAAGGCTTCGCTCTCAGACATACTGGATAGCAGTTTCCGAAGTTCGGAATATGCTATTAGCATACGAATTCGGGAGTCTTTGCAGCATGTCTGCAAGTTTTCTCAATAGAGATCACACCAAACCAAGTCAAGACGGCATCTGTGGGACATCCCACACATCTCAAGTTATTCGCCTAAATGGCTATAAGCCGGAATCGCGCGAACTCTCAGAAACCTAGCCACAAGTGGGCGACAAGGTTAGTCAATTTTCAAGTTATGATTGTTCTTGTTTATGTTTTACTTTTCATTTTGGAAAAGATCACTCTGCTGTGAAAAGCAAAGTGCTTGGGCAGACTACATAAGAAGCTACTATACAAAGCAAAGGAAACACGGCTTCTCTTCTATACCACGATATTATCGATTGATTTGGGATCAATGATAATGGCACACATCTTTGGCACTATGTGGATATAAGCTCATAGTACGTAATGGCGCACTATGATGTATCCATGCCAGTGTAATCGTGCAAGGCACATATACCAGAGGCTCACATTGTTGAGATTGTCATTGAAGCCAAGGGCTTATCATTCCATTTCTTTTGCAATGTATGCACGACATACTAGTATGATGGACGTACGACACCCATCATTGCATACGCTTCCGCTACAAGCACTAGCTACTCTGTCAAGGACGCGCTCATACATACAGTAAGTGGGTCACGATGTGACTTATGGTACCTCTCCCTACGAGGGCATGGTACTAGTACACTGTTTTACGCTTATAGAATAAGCTAAAACACATGCATGGTCTGCACTGGATCACATGCAACGGGCATGCAACACATTCGCATCAGGGGTTTTCCTCAGCCCAGCATTCTCTCTCTCTCTCTCTCTCTCTCTCTCTCTCTCTCTCTCTCTCTCTCTCTCTCAACACATTCGCATCAGGGGTTTTCCTCAGCCCAGCATTCTCTCTCTCTCTCTCTCTCTCTCTCTCTCTCTCTCTCTCTCTCTCTCTCTCTCTCTCTCTCTCTCTCTCTCTCTCTCTCTCTCTCTCTCTCTCTCTCTCCAACTTCTATGCGGGAAAGGTGAAACTAGGCATGATTTTACTGCAATCTTACTATGTCCATACGGTAACAGGAAGGGCTACAAGCCAACCGGAAGGGCTACGAGCCATCTCTTATCACCTATTTTTGTTATGGCTAAGAGTGTTGGCATGGCTAAGAGCCATCAGTTGTAGTCCTTCACTGATTGATTTCAAGGTCAAAAAATTCTATCTAGTTACGTACCCAACCATCAATTATAATAAATGAGCAAGAGTCTTGCCATTAGTATTCTTTTGGGTGTTATTTTAGCATTACACACTTTGAGTGTGAAGATCAATCTGAGCTTTTGAAAGTCTCAAACTCGAAAATGCGTCTCTCTACCAAGGTGTATAGATGAAGCAAGCAATTCACACAGCACAGCTGTTCACAAAACTCCTCGATTATGGATTTTGAGTCTAGACAAGATCCGGTTGTGAATACGATTCCAACTTGAGTGGATCTTCTATTTTATCTACAACACTAAGACTCCAGTTTTGGGGTAAGACCCAACTCGTGATTATTAAATCACTTATTAAGTGTGATGGTCAATTATTGGAATCTTCACACCTGCACTTCCAAGGACAAAAATCCATAAGCTGCCAAGGGCTCGTGGATAATTTCAGCTTCTAGAGTTGACTTAAGATACTATCGGCTGCTAGTTGAGCAGTTTTCCTGCAACGTTTAACCAAGGGGTTTAACAATGCTGATTTTAACCAAGGGATCTGGTTTGCAAAGGCAACACCCAAGGTTCCATGTGCAATACTACTTCCTTTCACTAATTTTCAATTAGTGTTCCTAGGCCTTTGCCGGCAGGAAATTTGGGTAGGTGCTTTTCACTCCGCTCCAGGTACGCATTTGTTTTGGTTCTGTTTCTTTTGGTTTGCTTTTTCTACGTAGAATGCATATCCATTTTTGCTCTTCAGAGAGATGACAAGGTCATGTAAGAGCCAAAGACATTTGGGCTACAGAGTCCGAAATAAGTTTCTGCGGTATGCAGTTACCGACCCACTTGTAGGGTTTATTTGGCACATGTCACATGGGATGCAACATGGTCTAGGAACTCAAGGAGTTCGGTTTAGCCAGTGTGGAGCAAGGCTAACGAGGGTCCCTCTCACTCCCGTCGTAGAGTGTTTGCAGTTACCTCCACGCACAAGTACATCTTGTACTTAACGCATGTTCTTTTTTCAGACATCCTTACATGAGACATATTCCGCATGTGAAGAATATGAGTCTCTGGGATTGACACTAGTGCCCCCTATTTCAAGTATGTGTCACGATAAAGTCCATACATGCTGGTCAAATCTGTTTTCTAAACCATTTTTAGCACGACGTATCAGGAGCAATTTCGGTGGCCAAACATTGTCAGATACTTAGAATGACTTGTTCAGGTACAAGTACTACTAAACAACATTACAAATGGTTGTTTATACATATAGCAAGGCTCTGAGTTGTTAATGAAAAAGTTTCATTGTTTGTCCCTAGAATTGATTAATGTTTCACCTTCTATTATGGTTCAAACTTCTAGAATTGATTAATGTTTCACCTTCTATTATGGTTCAAACGTTTTATCAAGGCTTGCAAATGATTGCAGCGAACAGTATTTAGTTTCTTTTCAGACCTATTTACATTCCTCTTTAATGTGTGCTATGAGCATCACATTCGCCATAAGTATTGGCAAAGATAATCATGGATATACAGGTTTGGATCTGTTTTTTGCTAAATGCATGCACACTAGGTATTATGGGCCCTAGTGTTTAGCAAAGGCTGATTTGGAGCAGCATGCATATTCATCATATTACTTGCTTATGAAGCATTTTGCACTCTGCGTGCAGTCTCTCTATGAGATTCCTTTTGGGGTCTACCAATCACCAATAGAGGTCATGGCTCGGTTTGGGTGCTTGTGGATCTTTCAAGTTAATCGCGATGGTTATTCAGGACATTGTTGATTCCTCACCAGTGTTGCCCGATATTGTGATCCCCGTTTACCAGTCATCTAGGAAGACTGTCTGTAAACTGTGGGGAAAACACACTTCAGTATTGTCAATATCCAAGGGGATAGACTGATTACAAAGTGTAATATTGTGCTAAAGGATATGCAAAGTGCGTACATTAGCACCAAGCAATCCAAATAGTGAGCATTTATTGCTCTACCATCAGTTAAAGCATGTTTGCGACTAGTTTTAGTCCCTTCATGTTTAAGTCTGGTTCTCAACCTTGAACACTAGTTATGGTGGGGTTGTTGACTGATGAGATTTGAGAACAAGTCAAGGACTTAAACTTGGCTGATGAGTTATGTCAGCAACTTTATTTTATGGAAAGTGGTACTCGAAAGAGTACATCTTTGTTGTATAGCTTGTTTAGCATGTTCACGTGCGTTCTAAATAAAGTCTACACATTATGATTGGATTGGAACCGATAACACAAGACGGTTGCAAATGGACAACAATGTGCACTAATGAGATGATTATTCTTGATTTCATTGGACCTCCTAATGAACCGTGTTTCGGTCACACAAACAGCTGGCTCCTTGAGGGATGCCACTGTAGAAAACATTAGTGTTCTTATGAAGATCCTCCACTTTTGTGTTCACGGACGAAAACCCTTCTCCAAGTGGGGAGTAATGTCAGGCCAAGGGCTAGAGGGCACGGCCCGACCTAGGGGGGTCATGGACCTAGGCCAAGGGCCAAAGTGAAGGTGTGGACACGGGATCCATTTAGGGCAAAGGACCATGGGCCCTCCTAAAAAAGGTTGGCTGGGAGGAGGATCCAGTATTCAGTCTCCCTATGGTCTTTCAAAGAGATTTTGAATCTTCAGGAAGTGGTCGATATCCGTTTGAATCTCCATTATTCTCTCCCAAACCTGAATGGTCGCGTGCTACAGTTTTCTCCTGGCGAGATTCGTCGACTGAATCCATGTATGTTGCAAGTAAGGGGATCGGATCCTTCGTAGAAGAAGAATCATCTGAGCTCTGATTCCAATGTAATAGACTTGGACCCTCCAAGTCGAAGATCTACTGCAACACACGCAAGAAAACTGAAAGAATGGAACAAAACTAAGAGAGACATGACACGGCGCGGCAAAGTTCCCGCGCCCAGAGAAACTAGCCCCAAAGACTGGCCCCTTCTCGGTACTTTTTTATTATTAAACTACACAAAGTACAATGTTTGAGGGTCCTCTTCTCTCCACAATGCTCCTAAGCTAATCTGCGGAAGAGACCCTAGCAATTCTTTTATAGGCCCTTGGCCAAAAGCAGTACATGAAAAGCATAAAGTCTAAAAGCATCTTGCAACAAAAGCTAGCGCCTTGTTGTTGGACTGTCCGTACATAGCGCCACATCAGCATATCAGTGCGATTTGCGACAGGATTTGCGAAAGTCCGTACGACCTACCACATCGTCAGTTCTCACACAATTTGGGGGGGTCCACTTTATTTTTTAGGTTTTAGGCCCTGGGCCCCTCGACCGAGGTTCAATAAGTCGGAACAGCTTTTCAGGTGAGTTTAAGCCACTCAACAAGATTCTGTAAGTTAGTGAAACTTCTCCTGCCTCTCTCACTAGGGTTATGGCCCCTCTCTATCCGGAGTCCGGCCTTTAGGTCATGCCACTTCATCACTTTGTGACATGTTGAATACTGAGTGCTCCATGATGATAATTTGCAAAAATGCTAGATAAAAAAACGCTAGGTCTGATCTGGTGTAAAAACGCTAGCTGATCTAATGCAAAACTCTGGCTGATTTGATGCAAAAACGCTAGGGCTGATCTGCTGATGTTGAAGGTGTTGGCGATGGAAACACTGATGGATGCTGAGGAAAAACGCTAGGGTACTGTTGGGTACTAGTGACTGATCTTATGATCTTCCAATGGAGACCAAGGGTTGCTTATATAGGCTCTTTCGCGATTTGCCCTACCTACTTTTTATAAATGTCATGTCAAAGTCACTTAGTGATTGATAACTTGAGAGGTCATATGCCTATATACTTAAGTGACTGTACTGTGCAAGTGAGGACATGCAACTATAACCATGCATGTCCTTCTAGAGGCTCACAAACGCCAAGCTAGATCCTAAGCTATACTAGGCTGACGTTGACTTGTAGCAGTAGCTTGTCCACGTGGCTCAAGTGCAATGCGCATGTGACAAAATGAGGCAAACTATCCAAAAAATAGCCTCAATTTGCAGGAGTGAAGTGGCTAATTCTGCTCTAATAATGTCGTGTGGTAGTGAGGGCTTTCTCCGGAACAAGCGCGAATATCATACAAAGAGAAAATCAGCACTCCTAGAATGAGGGAAGAATCTAGAGATAGAAAGTCACTACGCGGCTAGGATGATTCTTGCTATGATTTCAACAATACCTTTCTACGCAAGGAGAGAGTGTGACTGGCTGAACAAATGCAGCGATCAATTCGGCCTTTCATCTAGATGCAGAAACCCTATCCCTAAAACCCGTAACAGCTTTCTACTTCCTATGTAAGGTGGTATGGGACACCAAAAACCACCCCACGTAGCTTTCCAGCTTTGATGGAACAAACAAATAGAACACTAATCCACATAACTGATAAGAAGCCTCCAACAAACGAGCTCTAAAATTGATCTTAAAACGTAATAACAGCTTTGCAAATTGATCCACAGCAGATTGCTCATTGCTTGTCAGTAATTTATGGTTGAACATTCCCAACTTTTCTTTGGGGTTGTCATGAAAATTACATTAAATCGTAAAGTCAATAAAAGCTCATCCCATTACTAAATGCAAGTGTCCTGCCTGAAGGTCTAATTGAGAAAGATGACTGGCAGACCGGCTAAACGCTGAGCCCTGCGAATAGGCGGGTTGGCAAACGATAACCGATACTCTAGTGTGATGGTTACACAAATATGAATTGTGAGGAGGATAAACCTAAAATTTCCACCGAGTTGACCCACTATAATTAAAAAATCTAAAACTCAATGGCTATCATTTGTATTTTAAAGGAAAGAAACATGCAATGGTAAGACTGCAACTGTCTATTTAAAAGGTTCATACCTTTTATTCCATCTTCTATAGCAAAGGCCCTTGCTATAATATCTCCCCCTCCACCCTTCACAAACTGATCAGCCAATTGCCCAAGCCCTGGTTTGGGAACACAGGGAGGGTAGTTGGTTAAGTTGGGGGAAGGACACAACGACAGTACATAAAGAAGAAGAGTCTTTTGTACTCTAAACAGACTTTAATATTCTAGCGACTACCTAAAGAGAGGCCCAATCTTCAAATAGGAAGCAAACAATATGATCTGGATTAACACTTGTCGAAAAGCAGGCTAAACATACAGTATACCAAATTTGTACAAACAAAATGAAGTATATTGGAAATAGATCTTACCTTTAAAATATTTCCTCGACGCTTGTCAAGGACAAGGCCCCTTACCATGTACTGCCAATCAAATTTCCATTCCAACAGCTGCACAGACCATAAAGAGCAAGTGCAACTGATTTGTTACTACCAGAGATAAGTTTTAAAAATCAGTACACCGAATAAAATTGGCTTCATATCTAAAAATGGCTAAACATACGACAGCAGGTATCATGACAAACATCAGGTCTTCCAGACGTTTGAAGTAAAACATTGACAAGGTTTTCAGCAGTCACATGGCATGATTACAGAAGTAGGACCCTCCAGCTCAATACTCTGCATTTATTAGTGAACATGAAATCCCCATCTTCAGAATTTCTGGGTGAACATGAGTTCCTCATCTTCAGAACCCCCACTATCATCTCTTGAAAATCTTCAGGAATCTCGTCTTGCTACCTATTGCTTGTGACCCTAAAAAATCCCTTTAACTCATTGAGTTCCATTCACATTCTAGCAGGAGGACCTTGACCGACACTTCACAACCCTCATACTTGCCGCCACATTCACTGCTCGTGCTGTGGCAGAAGATTTGTTTCCTCATTTGAGGCAGTGTGCAACATTCTGCATACCAATGTATTCTTGAAAACTATAGTTAGATGCAGGGTTGTGTGGTTGTTAGATACTCATGCAGCTAGGAGTTGCATGAAAGTATCTAACAACCACACAACCCTGCATCTAACTATTGATACATTGGCATGCAGAATGTTGCTAAATGAATTCACAAGCTCTCACTCATGTGAGAAAAGCCGAAGTCCATCTCTTGAAGATTGGAGCAAAAGGAATTGAACCTTTCTAGCTGGCAACAGATGCCAACGCCATACCACTTGGCTATACTCCATGAAACATAGAGGTAACACAAAGGGACTCAACCTCTACAATGAAAAGCCAACACGCCAAATTACTGGTGGAGTGATCTTTAGACCTTACAAACAAACAATGGACAAACAACATGCTCCCTTTAAGAATCAACCACTTCAAGATGCTTAATAATCAAGAGCAGGCAGACAAATGAATTTCTGAGAACCAAAGTGCTCATTTTCTCATAAAGATTAATCCGATTGTGCAATAGGAAATAAAAATCAAAACAAAAAACTTATCAACTTCAATACTGCCAAAAAAGAGATAAAGGGAGAACCTCTTTAGGATAACCCAAATCATAAACAAGCTTTTTGATGGTGCCGTGATATGCCATTGTCTCAAATGTTTCAGACTTGTACTGAGCTAGAGTGTAATCCATATCAAAGCCGATAGCAACAATGCTCTTCATGTTTAATGATCTATTGCAAAAAATTTGCTTCTTCTTGTCAACAGACTCAATCCAACCATTCGATGTCCACTTGTCCATGATCTCCTTGTAGGAGCATTCATCATCCATTCTGCAATTATAGTGTTTCAGGCCAACCTACCAGAAAACAGAAAGTTCGTTCTTAAATTCGACAGCATGAAGATGGCTCTAGCAATGTGAAAACGAATGAAGATGGCTCTAGCAATGTGAAGACGAATGCAAATAAGATGCAAAACCGCACACAGCCGTAATGCACGAATATCATAAGTGTGAGCGTTACACCCATGACATCATTTTAAAAAAAGGAGAGAAGGAAACCAGTTATTTAATGAAAGAAGATAGAACGAATGCAAACCAGATTGCAAAATAGAAGAGGGCGAAATGGGGGATTCAATCACTCTCACCTGCTGTGTATGAATGGTACCAAAAAATCCCAAGAAAAGTTTCGAATTCCTCGCTATGTAGAACAAGTAGTGCTCGAAATTGAAACCTCTGCTTAGTTAGCGATGGCGAGAGAAGGCCTGCGTACAGCACAGCAATCGGAACTCAGGCACATGAGTATAAGCAAAAACAGAACGAGATGTTGCATTCAAAATGAATAGACAATTGAAAGCAGCAAGTTTTCTTGGCGAACGACCGCTCACCACGTAGACAGAAGAAGCATTGGGCTCTAGGTCTGAAATGGTTTGCTGATTGAAGAGAGCACTTATACGAAAGCTGGCATTCTAAATGGGATTATGGCGGGAAGGGTGACGTGGACGCAAACCTTGAAGAAGCAGGATGAAGAGATGGAGGCAAACCTGGTCGCAGCAGAAGAAGAAGAGGAGGAGGAGTAGGAGGAGAGGCTGCTGCGAGTCGAAAACTTGGATGAAGAAGCCGCCGCCTGCGCAGTGCGAGCTACATATATAAAGAAAGAGCTGGAAAAGTTAAAAGAGGAGGAAAATGGGAGATGAGAGAGACGGCGAGGAGGGTGGTGAGCGTGATATGCGAGGGAGACGAGAGAGAGGGAGACAACGCGAAACACATACACACGAGACTGACGCGAGAGCGAGCGAGAGAGAGAGAGAGCGCCTCACACACACACGCTTCTCCTCTGATCAGCAGGCTACCTTTAGGCGACCTTTAGCTAACGCCCTCCCCCTCTCTCTCTCTCTCTCTCACTCACAGCTCGCCAAGGCAGCACGCAGTGACACGCTCTCCCTTCGCTTTCCCACGAAAGTCGCAGAATATGCTACTATACCTACGCCCACCTTGTGCCCTCTCTCTCTCTCTCTCTCTCTTTTCACCTTTCCCTCTCTCTCTCGCTCCTCGCCCCTCCATGTTTCATGTGCACCTTTTCATCCCCCACATTACCTTTTTGGTTGCGACATCTTTTTGTTTGTGACATCAAGTAAAAGCCTAGGCTGGGTTGAAGGCTGTCCTTTGTGAGGAGCTGGATGGCCTTGACCACCATGCCCTTGTGTGAGAGTAGTCTAGCTTACAGCGCCCATTGGAAATTTTGTCACACTGAGCGTCAGTGATAAAGTGGAAAAAGTTGTCCCACATCCAATCAGATTGCAAGAGCAGTGTGTGGGCTGAGGTTGGGCGGGCAAGGGAGGTTGGCACACTTCTAAGGAAAGTGTGTCGTTGAGGTGGACAGCCAGCTAAGTTGTGAAAACGGGGTAGCGACCCAGTGTGACAAGGCAATACGTCATCACAACAGCTGATTGGTGCATGCGAGAAAAAATGTTGTCTGCATGTTTCAATGTGACATGGGCCTAAGGCAATCATCTTATCCTGTCAAGGTTGTGGGGAGGGGGGCAGCTGAGCTGCACCATCAATCTGTCGTCCATCCTCCTGTAGGATCTCACCCACGAGCCGTGGATGGCAACCAACTCAGTACTCGAAATATGCAAGCCTGCAGACCAATAGGCGCATCCCAAATTAGCATGTGGAATTGCACCTATTGTGGACACCTCATCAAGCGGAATGTAGGAGCTGGATTCACGTAGGGGCTACCACATCAGCACACAGAAATCAAAATCTGTCAGCTTCGTGATTGTCACCCGTTTGCAGCAGGTGTGATGGCCCCCTCTCCCATGACCATTGACGATCAGAATGGTTGTGCACAGATCATTCTTGTAATCAGGGCTTCCAACCTCTGTCAGTCGCCCATGATTAACGTGAATGGTCAGTGCATAACCATTCTCTACACCTTCCCAATTTAGAAGAGGATGTGTGTGTGGTAAATTAAGTTGCATAGTACGTAATACAAGGCACGTATAATACGCTTGAATCCGGTGTATTATACAATACCATCAATTAAACGTACGTATAATATGATGCTACATCAGCAAAATTACAGTATCGATTAATTTCTTAGTAGTTCAATCAAAATATATTGTTCTATATTAGCATGAATCGCGGGTCTTTCTTGTGGGCTTCTTTATTTCACAAGTTGCCTTGAGTTCATCCTAGAGGTGAACTCTAAAACTCAAAACCAAAAAAAAAAAATGTTTTGATTAAGCTTTTAGTTAGAAATCAAGCTCATTTTAGTTAAAATAAAAAATACGAAATTAAGTTTACATTAGTTAATATGTTTTTTGTATAGTAAAATAGTTACAGTGAATTTAGTGAATGCTTACCATGTGTAGAAGAATCCACACTTGGAGCTGATTTAATTTAATATAACTGAATAGTTACTTGTTTGTGTAGAGCCATGCTCACACTTAAAAGTAACTTAGTAGAGTTAGTTTTTGATTATCTGCCAAGTGTAGAGCAATGCTCACATTGGAGGTAATTTTTGTAAGCATAACAATGATCGCTTGTCTTGTGTAAAGTTTACTCAGATTTGGAAGTGAATTAAGTAGGGTAACTAAAAATTATTTCTCACGTGTGGAGATTGACTCACACTGAAGGTCATTGAGGTAGATTTAGGAGATTGCTTGTTATGTGTATACTCACACTTGAAGGCTATATAGATGTAAATTAGGCCTTCTTAGTCATGTGTAGAGTGAAATCTCACAACGAAAAAGAATTTTGAAGATGTAAATAACAATACATTATGAAATGGGTATGCTTATGTTTGTGGACATTGTACATGTTTGTTGATTTTTAAATAAGAAAGCAATGGTGATAATTTGATTTTAAATTAGAGTATACATTAAGACGAATCTCATGAAGATGCAAAAAATTGAACTTCTAAATTGAAGGCGCTCCCATCGGCGTTGTTGCCCCTTCTCTCCCCTACCTTGCTACACCACAGTCCGTCTCGTTCACTCTGCGTACTCCCCAACCTTCATCACTTGCGATCGATGCATGCTGCTGGCATTTCTGCACTATGCCCTTTGCCACATCGCGAGCCCCCCCCCCCCCCCCCCCCCCCCCCCCCCCCCCCGCTTAACTGCTCCTGTCCCCTCGTCTCCCCACCACCTGCATCAGCGTGTGCGTGCCTGGGCAGAGAGAGAGAGAGAGAGAGAGAGAGAGAGAGAGAGAGAGAGAGAGAGAGAGATTGGGCGCCCTCTTCCCTTGGCTCGCTCTCATGGCCCACCTCCAAAAATCTCGCTCTCTCTACTCATTGCAATTGACACACAACTTCTCTCTCTCTCTCTCTCTCTCTCTCTCTCTCTCTCTCTCTCTCTCTCTCTCTCTCTCTCTCTCTCTCTCTCTCTCTCTCTCTCTCTCTGCAAAATTAGCCATCTGCCCTACGACGACGACGTCTTTTGACTTTGTTCACAAAGCTCCATTGCATTCTGTTAAATTCCCCTTAAAAAACCGTTCCAAAATCGTACCAGGCATACTTAAAGATTGAAACTAATTTGAGGTATAATGTTGATAGTGATCGTTTTATTATGCTCACAGACCTCTTTGCGATATGGTGAAAGGATTTGAGTGGAGCTACGTAGATAAATTGAAAGGATTTGAGTGGAGCTACGTAGATGAATTGATAGTAGGAAAGACCTCATTGAGGTTGAGGTGTAAGTCTTCTGGCCACAAATTTAGCACGAATACATACGGGATAAAAAAACATGTGTTCAAAATACTTGGAAATGTGCTAGCCTCCAAAAAAGAGTCAATGGTATCGCTGAAAAATATCTTGTGTGGCCGCTCAAGACAAAGAGAATACTTGTCAAAGGAAAAAATAAGGTCTATCTGAAAGTACGTAGTCCACTAAGCGAGAGGGATGTGGAGATGAATTTGAAGATGAAGTAAGCCAATTGCTTGTGTGTGTAGAAGGGGGGTGAACAATGCTTCCCGGCTACTACTGATACAATCAAGCATCTAGTGGTTCAAACCCAACACCCACCACTTCCCATTTCAAAGGATGGGGTGTAGCATCAGTTGGTGGTTGATAGACATATAGTATTTCTCCTTTGCATCAAGCATTTGACAAGCAATGGTTGCTTGAGCTACAACTCAAGTGTACTCAAGCTTTTGTCGCTAGCGGAATCCCCTTCAATGTAATCCATAATCCTATTTTCAAGGATTCTTTGATGAGCACGGTGAAAAAAGGATTTATGGTACTCGATTACAACAAGATGTGTACAAATTATTTAGATAAAGTCAAAGCTTCATCAAAGAGTATTTTGAAGCACACCGTGCTTGAGTACATGCCAAAGTACCGATGTAGAATTGCTCTTGATGGATGGACAGACAAATTGTCAAAAAAAAAACCTTGATAAATGTGATGTTGATTTGCCCTAGGGGATCCATCTTCATTGAAGCAATTGATACATTCTTGAAAGAAAAAACAAGCAATCTTCTAGCAGGCATCTACAAGCATGCAATTCAAAAGGCAGATGGATCCAAAAATGTTGCTGCCATCATCACAGGCAATGCATCTAAGTACAAAGGTGCAGGGCACGCAATTGAAATCAAGTATCCCGACCTTACCGGGTTCCATGCGCTACCCACACTTTAAATTTACTTCTCAAAGACTTTGGAAAAGTGTCGTAAGTGAGACAGACTTTAATAGACGCTAATCATGCCGTCAAGTTCATTAGAGAGCATGCTTTTACTTATGCTCTTTTCAAAACTAAATCACCTAGCAAGAATTTACAGATATTTTGTGAGACACGATTCGCAACTGCGTAATACATTCTTGAAACGTTGCAACAAGTTAAGCCATTCCTTTGTCAAAGAGTTTCAGACAAAAGATGGGATACTTGGATTGTTAAGTATCCTCGCTATGAGCCCGCGGCTACTCAGTGCTTTTAGCTTATGAAATCTCTTATGTTCTGGAGAAATGTGGAAAAAAATGTCAATGTTATAGAGCCTTTCGTGCATCTAGTGGTTGATAAAGATGTGTCCATATTTGGATGGGTTTATTGTACATGCATGAGGTTGTTCGCAAGTTAAAAGAGAGTACGTCCTTTGTAGTACAAGAGAAAAACATGATGGTCTCTTTTGCTGAGAAACATTAGGATCAATTACACGCCCCTTTACATGGAGCAGGCTTTGTGCTAGATCCAAAGGTTCAAATGCACAATCAATCTCCTAATAATGAGGTCATCGATAATTTTAAGAAAGTGTTTGCACCGTTATTGGGTGATGTAGATGGTAGGGTAGCTTACACATAGAAGACAACTTACACCAAACAGAGAAGGAATGTTCGGAGATCTATGGCACATAGATGCAATCCAGACAATGAGTGCACCTATTTGATGGAAAGAATGACGGGGAGAAAGTGGAGCTACAACATGTGGTTGTCAGAGTCTTGTCAGTGGCCGTCTCTAGTAGAAGTTGTGAGCAAAATTGGTCATCTTTTGCCTTTGTACACACCAAGAGAAGAAATCGATTAACTCCTAAACAGGTCACAAATCTAAGGTATGTCTTCTGCAATATGCGACTAATGTACAAGCTGACAAGGATAGCCACAAGAGCTACAAAGCAAAGCTTTGGATGTTTTTAGACCCACAAAGCACTTGCAGATGAATCCCACTTTGATGATGAAATTGAGTGGGATCTCAAAGATGTGGATACATCTTGTTCAGATGTCGATGAATTGGATGATTTGGTGCCTATTATTGATGCTCTTGATGATGTATAAGCGACATTATTAATCAAATAAATCCCTTGAGTGCCAGACATCTCTCTTCCTCTCTCTCTCTCTCTCTCTCTCTCTCTCTCTCTCTCTCTCTTTGTGTGACACAAAGTAATTTCATTACTATGATGGGCTTTTACAAAAAGGGCAATTACAAAAAGAAATGGGTTGTGCACAGAGAAGATCTAGCTTAGATCTTGGGTTTAATCTCCCATGATCTCCGTCAAATGAAACTCGTACGTTACCATGGATTCGCTTGTCCTTGAAGGGGATCGGGGAGCACCACAGACGGAGAGTGAGAGAGAGAAGGAGACACACGACACACACAGATATGGGTGGGGAGACTTCAAAAGAGTGAGCAGCCCCCTATACACTTATGCTATGTATAAGGTATACAAGTCAGTGGGCGCCCAGACTCTGGGCGGCCGGGCAAGGCACAGACGCCTATACCCCAACAACCTCCCACTTAAAGGCGACTGTGCCTTTAAGCAAGGGAACCTAGTCTAAAGACTACAAAAGGTGAGAGAAAACCACTCTCAACCGATGCCCACTGGCTGGCTGTGATTGTGTGCATCCGGCTGTCCTGCTCCCGTGTAAGTCCATACACCACTAGACGTACCGCACACGTACTGCAAGTATGTATGCAATATCTGCATATATCCCTCGTGCACTATGCCATCATCAATCAACAAACGATTGACAACCCCAACTGCAAATGCTCCCACTACAGCTGCGATATCCGGTCTCAAGATCAGCATCTCATACATGAGACCACCGAATGCCGATGCAATGCTAGCGGGCCCTGCTAGCTCTACAGAGCATGCATCAACATATATATCCTTGGCAATAGGCATCTCTGACTGACAAGGCATGTCAGCCACATGCATCTCCTGACTGTCCGCAAAAGACGCATCAACCTGTCGTGCAACCTCAGAGCAAACCAGCTGCTCTAGGTGTCTGTTGGAAGACATATCCTGCACAACTATATCCCCATGCTCACTGTCGAGCATAGAAAGGAATGACTGCATAATCGCTGACATCTCAGCCTCCTCTGCAATCATCCACTGCAAACATGACCACTCAATCTGCTGTGACTCACTAGAGCTCTCATGCTCTAACTCCGTATGCATAGACTCTTGCACAATGTTCTCCTGTCGTGACTCACTAGAGCAAGACCGCTCTACCTGTCTATCCTGCATAGAAGTATCTCGCACAACTGACTCTCTGCTTTGCTCTGTCACTAGCAAAGCATGCATGTCTGACTCTGTCACCTCTTTGTGTGACTGCTCAAGTCGTGCCTCAACTGTGTGCACAACGAGCTCACTACTCTGCACTCCATGCAAAGCATCCTGCAACCCACAAGCAAAAGAGACTCGCCTGCTCTCTCGCTCTCTACCTGGCTGCATGATCACAGAGACAACACCGTCTCTCGCGTGATCCACATGCAATGGGTAACCTGTACCACTCCTGGCACCTCTCGCAATCACTAGCGAACCCAAATGCATCACAAAATCTCGCTCTCGTAGCGAAATCTGACATCCACAATCTCTAAGCTGACCAATCGAGATCAAACTCACTGTCAAATCTGGTACACAGCGCACATGTCGTAACAAGTAAGATGCACCACTCGGTAATGACAGTCTCACATCTCCTGCACCTGCTATCGCATGCACTGATCCATCGATCAAATGTACACTGCCAAGCATCCCGCTAGAATAGCTACAAAACCATGCACGATGCGGCGTGACATGAAACATAGCATCTGCGTCTAGCAACCACTGCGAAGGGAGTGCACTATCCACATGTATAGCATCTCGTGCATAGCTCGAGGTAAAAGTGACATCCCCGTCACTAGTATACTCCGACACTACATGTGCCTCAACTGTCAAAGCA
The DNA here is from genome assembly GCF_014529385.1 of Adiantum capillus-veneris. Classification (NCBI taxonomy): domain Eukaryota; kingdom Viridiplantae; phylum Streptophyta; class Polypodiopsida; order Polypodiales; family Pteridaceae; genus Adiantum; species Adiantum capillus-veneris. Next base: position 60,204,287 of record NC_140951.1, on the reverse strand, counting down.
ACTGAGTCCATGGCATCACTACATACATCTCTGAGACTGCTATGTCTCCTACAATGTCGCATACGACGAAAACAACGCCGTCTAACGTGTCCAGAATGACCACAATACCAACATGTCACCTGTTGGCGTGCTCGTGACTGTACATGTCTCACACGAGTCCATGATGACTCAGAACTATCATACATTTCATGTAATCTGCGCCAAAGTGCTCTCGAAGTAGTCTCATACATAACAAGAGCATATACAGATTCCGCAAGGTGCAAAGAGAGTGTAGATAGTGCCATCTCCTCTAGCTCCTGCCACTGATCGTCAAACATGTTTGAAGGTCTACCTACATCACCACTCAATGGTCGATGTAACCCTCGTTGTGTCAATGCATCAAGCATACACTCTCTCCATGCCGCAAAGTCTGACCCATCAAACACGCGCATCTGTGAGAGGTCACAATCTAATCGATCACCTGTCTCTGCCATGAGCACAAGTAGCAAGCTAGATAGCAAAACCACCTCACCAACAACACCTGAAAACTGTCTACCAATATGGCCAGAAACACAATGTAAAACCTGTGAGACACACTCCAAAATAGAGCTCCCGCAATGTCAATACAAGCCTCGCATGCTCTAGTATCACACTGCAATCTGTGAGCTAATCACCAAGCCCACACTATGCGGTATCGATGCATACACACGCACAAATCTCCCACCTGCAGAGAACACCGCACGCAAATGCTGAGTGCAACCCGTAATCTGTACCTAGATCGCATAAATGATACGCATAAAACTCCTGGGAAAATTTCACCAGAGTTTTGACGCACAATGGCTATCAACACAAAATAACCATTGTCCTGCAAGCTCAATACAATGAGCAATCAATGCGCATCAAACTACACTCAATATACATGCATAAGCTCTGCAAACCTGTGTCCAACAAATGCTCACAAAGAGTACCACAGGTGATCATACATGTCATCCATAACCAACCTCTGCACTTGCTCACAAGATCTACTGCTCACCACATAAGCATACATAGAGCATTACCCGCTCAAACACCATGTATGCAAGCCACAACACTGCAGAAGAACCACTCAACTGCAACTGGCAACACCGGTGGGAGTACTAGACTCAACCTGTACCTGGGAGTCAAACCCAATCTTGTAACACCTCATATGTGCCTGCTACCTGCAGTGTACACGGGTAAGCTATCTGCAGCAAAGAAAACAACAGAGCCCAAAACTGTCATGAAAAACAGTCTCTGTGTTTTTAATTTCAGACCCACCTGCACTCCGAATCAAAAAACAATTCCTGCTACAAAGTCGTAGAGCTCAAAGCCAGCTCCGTTTTGAACCAAAAAGTTTTGGAATCGAAGCTCTGTAGCTCAAGTTATGAGCAAAACAGTAGACTGCTGTCAAACTGCCAAAAACTGAACGACTTTCTTCTGTGCTTCTTTGAGCTCATAGAAAGGCTCAAACTCACTTCCCACCTCGATGCGTGAGCTGAACGCATCAATCTCACAATGCTTCCATGTCTATGGAAGATCCAAGCTCCAACCTGTCGCCGATGTAGCCGTTGCAAAGCTTGCCCGAAGAGGGAAAATGATGTACATTGTGGGCTGATCTGTAGAGGAACTCTGATCTGTGAGCACTAGGAAGCTCCTCAGAGCTCTCCTGCAAGCCTCTGTATGGCTGTCCACAAACCTCCTCTATTTCTTTGCTCAGATTTGTGACCTCTCCGCCATAGCTAACGAGTTCATCGCGAAGCCGTCCATCTACGCTCTCACACCTGTCGCTCTGATACCAATTGAAGGGGATCGGGGAGCACCACAGACGGAGAGTGAGAGAGAGAAGGAGACACACGACACACACAGATATGGGTGGGGAGACTCAAAGAGTGAGCAGCCCCCTATACACTTATGCTATGTATAAGGTATACAAGTCAGTGGACGCCCAGACTCTGGGCGGCCGGGCAAGGCACAGAAGCCTATACCCCAACAGTCCCTGCTTGCGATATATCCTCTTCCAAGGGACCAAATTTTGCTTTGTATCGTGCAAGTGTTTGCTTTAATCCAACATTGTCAGCTTCTAGTGCTTCGCATCGAGCGTGATAATTGTGCAGTCTCTTCGTGGTTGACGAGCTCTATGCCTTGGGTAGCCAATTGCTCAAGGATTGTTGTCTCTTCGGAGAGGTATGTGAAGCCCTTCTTGCGTGGAGGTTCTCCTTCATTTGTCTCTTGAGCGTGAACACCTTCTGCCGGTCGTCCTTGCCAACTCCTCCCGTGCTAGGTTGATCATACCAGTCTACTTTGAGCCCCAAATCATAACAACAATAGCATTGCTGCACAAAGTAGATGGCTATCTGGTTGCTGTCTGGATTTTCTTTGTACATGTATAAGAATCTGGTATGCATGTGATGCGCCAATACCGTGTGCTTTGCAACTCAAAAATCTTCAAAGGAGGGGACTCATTTGCACTGTCAGAGGCTCCGAAAAGTGTGTGCTGTGCAAAATGATTTGGGCACAACTTCTTGCATTCCTTGTAGACCAGCCCTTCGTTGTCTGCCGACTCGTCTTGTTGGGACCTTGGGAAACCACTTAGATCACCTTTAGCTATATGAATCTTCTCTTCCTGTACATTTATGTGCTAGCTCATGATCTTCATTTGCATTTTATTCACGTTGTGGTGGTACCTCATCTCGCTCAAAAGGAATATCATCGTGTTGGGGTGGTATGTCAGCTGGCTAAGACACGTTTTTCCATCTGCGCATAGCAAGAAGCACACATTAGCAACATAAAATGCATAAATACCCTAAACTTTTAAAATATAACTTTAAAAACATTTTTGCAACTAAACTTGAAATCATTTATGGGAGATTCTTGAAAAAGACTTAAATTGAGCAAACATTGTACACTTCAAAAAATGGCAAAAAACTTATGAGTCGTTGATCATCTAATCAGCAATTGGCCATAGAACAGAGTAGGCTACAATATTATAAAGCCAGCATTGTGGGCTCCATTTATACAAAGTGATAAATCTGATGCTTTTGGCCTATTTAAGGGATTCCTCTCTTTCCCTTGGGCAATATGTTGTAATACTTTGTGCAAAAAAGCTTTCCTTTCATGTTCAGAAGGCTGTGGAATACACAAAATCAAGTGTCTAAGAATCCAAAATAAGCTATATACATCAGGAGATTTGTCGTGCGGCATGATCTTGTAAATCTTGGTTGCATACACTTCATCCTTGAATTTTGGATGTGTCACTTTGACCTGCTTCACAACATCAAAGGGCCCTTCATCGAATTGGGGAGCTTGTAGGTGAAAAACTGAAATTTTATCAAGCAACTGAAGAGGGGGAGGGGAGAGGGGAAAGGGTGGGAGGAGGGGGGGGGGGGGGAATTTCATCCAAAGCAATTTCCTCTATGATAGAGGGACATGTAGAAGATGTGATCCACATGTGATTTCTCCTTGGACATTTGGAGGAGTCGCATTCAATCTAGAATCCCTGAGACAGTCTTGATGTCATGACAATATGTCCTAAGAGTTGCTTGATCATTACATGCATGACTCCATCTGTCAACTCCATTTGTCAACATTACCTTCGAGCTTGGTGAAATAGTGTCTCACAAGCTCTGTAATGATGTCCACAAACTTTGATACAAGTGGATTAAATGTTCATCATAGATGATCCTTTGTAACATGATATAGATAGAGTACAAGAGCATCAATAAAGACTTTACGATGAGCATGCGCCAACTTTGTCTCTACCATGGCTTCTGAAAAGAAGGTTAGAGAAGTAAATCTAAATGTTAACGCATGAAAATGTCATAAACATAAATGAAATCAAAACATAAACATAAAAAGACCTGAATCGATGTAAGTAATTCAAAGTGAAAAACTCGAAAAGCTTAAAAGACTAATACAATGCGATGTGGAGGTCTGCCCTCTGAAGAACAAGGTGTATATTTAAACCACTTTCTTCCCTGCAATGCGATGCAATGGTCTGCACAATCGCAGATAAGATGAACATGTACACTTATTTGTACTATGAAGTAAAGCATACAACCTTCTCCAAAACGTTCAATTACAAACTCCGTAAAAAATAGAAGGTGTGCACAAATGGGGCACAACTCATATTTCTCAACAATGTCGGAATGAATGGTTTTGTATAAGATTGGTTACTTCATTGACACAAATAATTATCACTTCCTAAGCCCTCTTTGCGGTGCAACATGGTGGTCTGCACAGCCAAAGACAAAGCATTTGGATTTAAGCCCTCCTTGCAGTGTGACACAATGGTCTACACAATCAGAGATAAGGTGTTTGGTTATCTAAACTCTATAGTACGTCAATTGTTCAAAATGACGAGTACAAATTCAACGAGAAATAAAAAACATGCACAATTGGCACATCTGTCATATTTGAATACACACATGAACATGCTTAAAGGGTGTGGTCTGCACAGCTAGGGATAGAGTGATTATTGAACCCTATAACCCTCTCTATAGTGCGACACAATGGTGTGCACGGCTGGAGACGTGGAATCTAACCCTCTTTGTACTCTTCCTGTAGTGCGAAGTGATGGTTTGTACAAGATCGATGAGTCGCACCACGTACCAATGGGGGTAACGCCAATAAAAATCATTTGATGGTCGCATAGTCTCGTACAACAGGGGAAGAGCAAGAGATAAAAAAATTCAAAAATTCTGAGTGCTTGGATTGGCTAAGGAAGCCTGCAAGAAGAGGGGAGCACTTTCCTTCTGTATCTCTAGCTTAACACCCTCAAATTTCAGAGTAGGCTCCGATTTCTTTGTAGCCCGACACGGACTCTCCCCAAATTGGCAAGTGATTTCCCCCACTATTCCTACTAGCCCCGAGTGCAACTCAACTCTTAGGGTGTTTGTGCTCTCTCTTCTTGCATACCTCGTAAGTCTCCTTGAAACGAAGGGCCAAAGCTTGCATTCGGGGCCGGGGGGGGGGGGGGGGGGGGGGGGGGGGGGGGGGATCACGGTGGGTCCAGTAGAAAAGAGTGTTTTCTTCACCCAATCATTGCAATACTCAAAGGATGCACACCCCTATGGCTTTCTCTACCTCTCTCTTGTTTGAAACCGTGGCTAAGGCCTCTATCACAAACACAATTCCTTTGTTTGTTTGTGTGTGTGTGTGTGTGTAAGAGAGAGAGAGAGAGAGAGAGAGAGAGAGAGAGAGAGAGAGAGAGAGAGAGAGAGAGAGAGAGAGAGAGAGAGAGAGAGAGAGAGAGAGAGAGAGAGAGAGAGAGAGAGAGAGACAGAGAGAGAGAGAGAGAGAGAGAGAGAGAGGTGATCAATTGTTCCTCCTTTCTTCCATCCGCATGGTTGTTGAACCTCATCACTACTTTGCATTTGAGGTCTCAAGAGGCTCTGTGATTGCTCCTCATAATGCACTGTGTGATGGTGATCATCAGCAGATTGTCGTGGTGAAGGGGTGCCTTTGGTCAAGATTTCTAGGCTTCCCATTCAACAAGGTACTCCTCTCCACAATATTCTCAATTTACAATGGAATGGATCATAGACAATTGGTGTTTCAAACTCAAGTCTGTTTGGTGCCCTAATATTCAACATAAACAAGTCCTTTTTGCTCTAGCTAGACACTCTCCATGGATATTGACAATTGGATATGTAAATGCAACAAGTCTGTACATGTGGATGTAATGCACCTATTTAACATGTCCAAATTATCAATCTAAGTTCATGGTGCAATAACCTGCTCTGCTTTAGTATGGAAAAAAGAGTTGCTTGGTCTTCTCTTTCTCCTTCTAGAATGGAATTTCTTGACAATACTTATGGCACATTTGTGTAAAGCACAATCAAACGATGTTTCCTTTGTAGAGTCACAATTGGTAAGGAATGGCACAATTTCCTTTGTAGAGTCACAATTGGTAAGGAATGGCACAATGACATTTGGTTGTATAGGCAACCACATTTCAGATTCAACCGATGGAGGTACCTAGTGGTTGCCATCCACCCACCACCTGGAAAATTATTGAAAAAAGAGAAGAGACAATGTACAATAACTTTTTCAATGAGGCCTACAACAACTCAACCGAGCATAGGTGTGCAGAGTTGTATGAGAAGTGGGTGACTTGCTAGTGATATAGCGAGAGAATTTGATATAGAGACAGAGAAAGAGAGGCAGTTACTCACTCACTCACACCTCGCTCTATCTTTCTCCTCTCCTCACCTTTGATCAACAAACTACCTACATCCTCATATCCCCTCTACATGCTCTCTCTCCCTCCCTCTCTCTCTCTCTCTCTCTCTCTCTCTCTCTCTCTCTCTCTCTCTCTCTCTCTCTCTCTCTCTCTCTCTCTCTCTCTCTCTCTCTCTCTCTCTCTCTCTCTCTCTCTCTCTCTCTCTCTCTCTCTCTCTCTCTGCTTGCCAAGGTAGCACTTAGTGACGCTCTCTCAAATTTATTTGTAGCACAAGTATGCTACTATACCCACTGCATGCTATCCTCTCTATTCTAGCTTTCCCTCCCCTCGTTGACTCTCTCACTCTTTGCAAAAATAAAAAAATGGGAGTAGGCTACCACTATTACTTGCACAATTGAAATGCGATATTCATAACTTCAAGCTTAAATATAAGTAAATTGGGACCAAGAGGCAGATGCATGAGCATAGACACATATTACAAAGAGTAAGAAAGAGAGGTTACATGGTTACCATTGTTACTTGCACAGTTGAAATGAGATATTCATATCTTCAAGCTTACATATAAGTAAATTGGGACCAAGAGACAGTTGCATGAGCAGATAATTGCATGAGTGTAGACACATATTATAAAGAGTAAGAAAGAGAGGTTACATGGTGTTGAGGGTTGGAAGTGGCCAACACGCCCCGAATAGGTTTTTTTGATTACTTAAAAGCTTGCATCAAGGCTAACTACTTGAGACTTGCACCAAAGCTAAATATAGTCATCATGTAGCATCTTGCCGACAAAGGTGGTGTTCTCATCCTGCCAACAGAGTGGCCTTCTTTAATCAAACCAACATGATGCTCTTTTCTTATCAATATGCACAAAGAGTCATATTCTTGGTATGTTCTTATCCTATGGATGCATCACAAAACATAGAAATCAACTAAAATATGTGAAATCTCTTTATAGAAAGACCTATAATTATATAGCTTCACAAATAATTGTTACCATATACATGTGGTAGTGATGTGTGTGAACACACTTAGGACCACCGGGGCATTTTTTCCCTCACTAGGAATTTTTTTCCCCCATGCATTGTATATACGCCCATCACTCCCTAGAGCTATCTATCTTTCCATTGTACACTAAGTAATACACTCTCTGTTGTGTGCCTTGAGCTTCCTTTGTCTTCTCCAAACTGTGTATGTTTTCCTACAACCCTAATTCCAACAATAATTCATGCATAGGGAATAGCTTCTCTACTGTCTTCTCTAGGTTGTATTGAGAATAAGCGTCACACAAGATGTTGCTACAAAAAATAATATAAATTAGCAAAATATACAAATAATATTGTGAATGAAAAGAGCTCAAAGAGTGTTGTCTGTCAAGTCTTTAGTTGCACAATTCTCAATAGTGGTATGAAAGGTATGGATGTTGTTGTGAATCAATGTTCTCTAGGTGTGGTTGCCTACTTCTCTATAATGGAGAGAGCCATCTTCACTCACAATACCCCTTCTTTCCTATTTTTTATGTGTTTGGCTCCTTGAATTAGCCACCACCCATCTTCTTCATTTAGTTTTAGCATAATACTAATCTTGCATGCTAAATAGTCAAATATATAATTGAAAACACTTCATTATGACAAGCAAGCCTTCAACCTACTCAAATAAGCATCTAAGGATAGACTCTTGATTAGTGAAGTGTCCTCTTTGAGCAAACATTAAAAAAGAATACTTGATTTTTTGAAAATTATGTTTGTGTTTTGGCATTTGGGATGAAAATGACTTCAAAATGAACTTTTAAATCATAATTCTTCTCAGAAGCACTGAAAATCATAAAAAGCAATCCTGATGACATTACTTCTCCTTTAAAATGATAGTTGTCCTTGAGATTGTCTCCCCTATCATGGATGCTTGAGAATCAGTCTTCTCGAGTCTCCTACAAGAAAGCACTAGAAGCTTCAAGAACCTTCTAGAAGAATGGTATAGAAGATTCTAGAAGATTGAGAAAAGTGCTAGAAGGTTCTAAAAGATGGCTTGCATCATCACTTTTGTCATTGCATACATCATCGCTTATGTCATCGCCCACATAATCACTTATATCATCGCCTATGTCATCGTCTACATCATCTCACTGGAAGGCTCTAGAAGAATCTAGAAGGACAAAAGATTCTAGAAGGTTCTAAAAGTATCAAGAAGATTCTAGAAGTAGCTAAAATGATCAAGAGGGTTCTACAAGATTCTAACCTCCTCAAGAAGAACCTAGAAAGTTGCAACCTGCTCAAGCACTACTATAAATAGGGGTCTTGGGCTATAATCCCCTCTATTTTTCCAACACATGTTGTGAGGCTCCTATGAGGAAAGCCCTCTTCTAGTTCTTGTCTTATGTTCAAGTCTTATCCTTGCAATCAAGCCTTGTCTTGTACTCAAGTCATGTAATCCAAGTCTTGTATCAAGTTTTCTTAATAAAGTATTGAGTCTTGTAATCAAGATTAAGCTTATAATCAAGTCCCAAGTTCTTGTACATTGTGAGCGCTTGCTCTTGCTCTCTTCTACCTCTAGATGCACTCATAACAATTTGGCAAGAGTACCATATCTTAATCTTGTCAAGCCATCATGGAGCCGACAATGGAAGGTGTCATCAACGCATTGCAAAGCATCCAAGCTCAGTTACAAGAACTTCGCTAGAGTAATGCTCAACTTCAAGCTGGGCAACCCCTAATCTTGGGGCCGGTGTTGCAAGATCTTCATTGTCAAATTCAAGAGCTTCAAGAGACAACCAGACATCGAGCACAAGCTGCAAGATCCAGCGATTCTCAACAACATAAGAAGGAGCCAAAGGTCAGGTTGCTTGAAAAAATTTGATGAGACTAGATCAAATTTTAGAGGTTTTCTCCAACAAGTGCATCTCTTCATTCGAATGCAACGAGAGCTTTATCTAGATGATGCCTCTCAAGTAGTCCTTATTGGGACCCTCCTCTCAGGTACGGCTCTCTCTTGGTTTGCTCCCTTACTCGAAAAAGAATCTCCTCTCCTCCATGACTTTCAAGCTTTTGTACGGGATTTCTCTGCAACCTTTGGGGATACTGATAGAGCAAGGGTTGCTAAAACCAAACTTAGAAATCTCCGCCAAGGGTCAAGGCATCTGTCTATGCACCCAAATTTTGATAACTCACTTGTGATTTAAGTTGGCATGAAGAATATTTCATTAGCCAATTTTGGTGGGGATTAAAGGATGACGTAAAAGATATTTTATTGACTATGCCAAAGGTTCACACACTAAGCGAGTTCATCTCTTAAGCAATAGAATGTGACAACCAACTATTTGAGAGACGACATGAGAGGAGTCTTGGGGCACCATTGCGTTCTAAAACAAAAGTGACACATGAAGGCTACACACCTCAAGACGGCCATGAATCAAGCCCATGCAAATTGATTCAACACAGTTTCAACCTATCTCAACCCAAGAGAAGCAAAGGCGACGCATTAATGACATATGTATGTATTGTGGAGAGTACGGGCACATTGTTCAACAGTGTCCAAGGAAGAGAAGGATGAAGGTTCATGGTGCAATGGCCTCAACGTGTTCGGAAAACATGGACGTCCAACCTCAATAGAGACCGAATGGTTGGACAAAAGACAGGCAAAAGAAGGTCTCTTTCTTCTTGTTAATTCCACTTCAAGTTTTTCATGGACAGAGAATTTACAAAAGAACAATGCATACCGCTTGTGGAGAAGTCTAATCAGCAACTGTAGAATTCATTGATGGTCGTCCCCTCGCTTCAGGGCATTAAAGGAGCATGTTTCAAGAATATCGTTCAATATCATACAAAGCCCAAGCAGTCCAACTATTATTTGGCTATCATGGCTTGAATTACATAATCCTAACATTGATTGGAGGGCTCGGAGAATTGAACCACGACAAGTCCAAAAGAGGAAGGGAATGCATAATAGGCATATATATCTTGGAGCCAAGGTCTTCATGCGTGCGGCCATAAAGCATCCAACTTTTCTGATATTTGCAACACCGATCAACATGTCAATAGAAAAAAGCATGGAGGGATTGCCACGTCAATATCAAGATTACAATGATGTTTTGAGAAGAAGAATTTTATCGAAGAATCGATCCTATGATTGTGCTATATAGCTTCAAGAGGGAACTCAACCTCCTTTTGGCCCAATATACAAGCTATTTCGAAAAAATATTGATAAGAATCTTGCCAAGAGGTTCGTACGGCATTCAAAGTCACCAACAAGGCTCCAATACTCTTTGTAAAAAAGAAGGACAAATCTCTTCGGATGTGCGTGGATTATAGGGGCCTGAACAAGATCACCATCAAGAATTTCTATCCCCTTCCTTTGATCCAGAGCTTCTTGAGCGCCTTGGCAAGGCAAGAATATTCACAAAAATAGACCTTCGTGATGCTTACAACCTAGTCAGGATCAAAGAAGGTGATTAATGGAAGACATCCTTTCGCACAAGGTATGGCCACTTTGGATATACCGTCATACCTGTTGGAGCTATATATGGCTCACTTTTCTCTCTACATCTCAACATGGTATCAGAGCTAGAATTGCTACAAATTTTATTTTTGAGGATTGATTCTTGTTAACTGTGGCTATTTTTTGTTAAGAAGATTATGATTAGTGTTTTTTGTGGTGTTTATTGCTAATCGATATGGTTGATTACGTTTTCTTGTTGATTTGTCTTTTGACACCCTCAACTTCGTCTCACTTTTTGGGGGTCTTTTGCTCAAAATTTGGAGAAACGAGAAAAGCACAATGGAGCATAGCACAATGGTACTTTTCATCCAAAACTTGTTCGTCTACTCGTGCTCTTCGATTTGAATCCGGGGTTTGCATCAGTCGGAGTTCGTAGCAGAAAGTTATGTTGTTTTTACTACAATCGAACTTAACGCATGTTTCTCCCAAGAGCGTCTTCGTGAAGCGTCCGTGATCATTTTTCTAATTTTGGTGTCAGCTTTTTTTAGTAAATTTAGCTTTTTACTATTTATATTGTGGCTGTCAATTTTTAGTCTCACGTCGTGTCTCACTTCACTCTATTTTGAGGACTCTTTTATTATTAACGTCTCCTTTCCCTTCTTTTTTGGGTTACATCCCTCACATCTTTGGACGTTTATTGAGTATCCTTCTTAAGTTTATCATTGGTAGAACATAGTCGTCATATTTCTCTCATTCTCAATTGTAGCCTTCACCATATATGGTGTGCAAATTTTGCGATCTTATCTTATATGTTTTCTCATAGCCAGATATGGCTATGACTATTCTCGTCAACAATTTTCCTTATCGCCAGTGTTATGTTCCTCCTTTCCAAGGCCAAGGATTTCCAGGTTCAAAAGCAAAGATGTTGTTGATTCTTGAAGGCGATGAACTCTCTGATAGTGTCCTTGAAAATAGTGTATGTCTACCTCAGCATGTTGATATAGATCATGATAACATGCTTATTCCCTGAAGGACCTGTATTTGAAGACTGACATGTTGCGTATACGGATTGGTAACGACGGGATAAAGCGGATCGTCGATATATTCCTTCTGCTCTTACTGGTTCCCTTTTGCTTGATTTGTATGAACTGCCTACTTCCCACGACGTATGGAAGTATCTGATTGCAAACTTTCAGAAGAAATCTGTTATAGAAATACTTTATTTGAGAGGTTTACTTAACAAGTTACATTATGAAGTTGGTACTACTATGACAGGACATATTGAGTCTTTATAATCTATTATTAATGAACTTGCTATTATCGGTGATCCTGTTCCACAAAAACAACTGATTACACTTCTCCTTGACACGGTGAAGGACTCTTCTTATGATAACTTGTTACCATTCTTTCTAATAAAGATGGGCTCGATTTTGACCAAGCCTTTATGTCTTTAATTGAATACTCTCAACGTTAAGAACGACGTAATGTTTGTCATGATACAAATATGATTTCACAAGAGGAGACTTAGTCACAGCAGATGGAACGTGCTTTTTATGCTTGAAGGCGTCCATTTCAACGAGAAAACCGAGGGGGACCGTCGCGGTAATATTTTCTCTCATCTCAAATTTCCTAATAAGCATTTTTCTTACTGCAATAAAAATGGTCATACTGAAGATGGTTTTTGGGAATGTTAATATGATGAAGAACACAATATTACCACTAAACAATTACATTTATCTAGAGATTCTTCTTCTTCTTGTGAATATTGTGGAGGATCTGATCATCCCACTCATATGTGCTATAAGCGTCGATTTGAGACAGATCGTAATAGAGCATATGATACTGAACATCGAAACAATATTGTACCAACAACAAGTTGTGTCCTATGCTCAATTGCTCTAGACATAATACTTCAGATACGTGATGGATCACTTTTTATTATCAATTATGTTGCTACAAGAAATACGAATTATCAGTCTAACTGGCTCCATAACTATCATCCACTACCAATTCAATGTGTTGTTTATCTTGTTGATGATACGACTTGTGAAGTAAAGGGTATTGGATATTCTTATTTTGGTACCTTATCTTCTTCCACTCGAATTTTTTGAGGAGTATTACATGTACCAGATCTTCAACGTAATCTTCTTTCAGTTGCTAGACGTGTTGATCTTGGTCTCTTTGTTGGATTTGATCATATCAAATGCCGAATTGAGAAAGATGGACAGATTATAGCCACTGCTCCTCAAAACGGTAAATTTTTTGAACTTTCTCTCAATGATGCTGTAGAAAATGTTGTCAATGCTCCATGTGATCATGATTGCAAAGTATGGCATCACCGTTTTGTTCATGCTGATTTCTCAAAACTCCTTGATCTTCAACATCGTGATCTTGTTCATGGCATGGATCTTAAAGCTCATCCCCATATGGAAATTTGTGAGTTTTGTGCTCTTGGGTGAAGGAGTACGAGCGGAAGTGCGACGCGAGAGAGAGTGCGAGAAGAAGAGCATGACAATATGGTGAACTCGCTCTACTGTAATGTGTAGAGCATAGTGAGTTCTTATTAGGTTTTTACAAAACAATATGTGTACATACCTGGCGGCCCGCCCACTTACATGGGCGACCAAATTGGGCTTTATACCCCAACAACCTCCCACTTAAAGTCCAATGTGGTACTTTAAGTGTGAGAGAAGCTACTATACAAGCTAATATACAAGAGATGTAGAGAAGTGATGTACTACCCTACACCTAACTGCTTGCGAAAATGCGCAAAGCTCTCTGAGGGAAGTCCTTTTGTAAGTAGATCAGCAGGATTTTCTGTGGTGTGAACTTTGACAAGCTGAAGTTGCTTATCCTCGAGCATTTCCCTGATGAAATGATACTTCACATCCACATGCTTTGTCTTTGAGTGATAAACTGGATTGCGAGCCAATTGTATAGCACTTTAACTATCACAATATAACACAGGCATCTCTTCTTTGATTCCCAAATCTGTTACTAGTCGATTAAGCCAAATTGATTCTTTGCATGCCTCTGATGCTGCAACATATTCAGCCTCTGTAGTAGACTGAGTAACACAATCTTGTAATCTAGAACGCCATGATACTGCTCCACCAGCCAATGTAAAGACATACCCTGACATAGACCTTCGGTTGTCTAAGTCACCTGCATAATCTGAGTCTGTAAAACCCTTTACACTTAGCTCCTGACTCCCATAGCATATACGCATACTCTTTGTAGCTTTCAGGTATCTCAATATTCCTTTCACTGCCTCCCAATGTTTCTTGCCTGGGTTTGACATGTATCGACTTACTACTCCCACTGCAAATGCAATGTCTGGGCGAGTAGCAATCATTGCATACATCAAACTACCCACTGCAGACGCATATGGAATCTTATCCATTTCAGCCTGTTCTTCCTCAGACACAGGACAATCTTGTTTGCTAAGTTTCACATATGGTGGCAATGGAACACTCAATGCCTTTCCCTTCTCCATATTGAAACGTTGCAAAACCTTGTCAATATACTCTGTTTGAGATAACCAAATCAACTTCTTTGATCTGTCTCTCTCAATGCGCATACCAAGTATATGACTTGCCTCACCCATGTCTTTCATGTCAAACGATTTTGTCATCTTTGACTTCAAAGCTGAAATTTCTTCCAAGTGCTTGCCAGCAATCAACATGTCATCCACATACAAAATAAGGATCAGCCAACTGCCATCCTTAGCCTTCTTTGTATATAGACAGTGATCGAACTCACTACGTTTGTAGCCTTGAGAAAGCATAAACTTGTGGAATTTATGGTACCATGCCCTTGGTGATTGTTTTAAGCCATAAAGACTCTTTAACAACTGACATACCCAATCTTCCTTGCCTTTCTCAACAAACCCTTCTGGCTGCTGCATGTAAATTTCCACATCTAAATCACCATGCAAGAACGCTATCTTGACATCCATTTGGTGCAACACCAAATCTAATATGGCAACCAATGCAAGAAAGCATCTCAATGTAGTCATCTTGACCACCGAAGAGAAGACTTCATCAAAGTCAATGCCTTGTTCTTGCTTAAAGCCCTTGGCAACAAGCCTTGCTTTGTACTTTGGCTGACTATCATGAGCGGTGATCTTATACCTGTAAACCCATTTACAAGGTAGAGCCTTTTTGCCCCGTGGTAATTTAACTAGCTTCCATGTCTGGTTTTTATGCAGAGCTGTCATCTCTGACTGCATGGCCAATTGCCAATTCCCGGAGTCCTTCATTTGCACTACTTCCTTGTAACATGAAGGCTCATTGCAATCAGTCAACATGACATAGTTCATAGATGGAACAAACCTATCAGGAGGTCGCGTGACACGTCCAGATCTACGCACAATAGGTGGCTCAGGCTCAGCCACAACCTGTGGTTCCACTCTATCCTGTCCTTGCTCCTCTTGAGCCCTGACATTTTGTCTTGCACGTGCAGGTCCATCTTCTTGGAAGACAACTCTTCTAATCTCCTCAACCCTCTCTGGTTTTGAATGATATTTGGATTCATTAAAGTGAACATCATTGCTGCGGACAACCTTTCTGGATTCGGGATCCCAAAGTCTGTACCCCATCTCACTAGAATTACCATTAGCCTAGAAAGATGCACTTTGTACTCTTTGGCTCAAGTTTGTTCCTAAATTCCTTTGGAACGTGAGTATATGCCTCACAGCCAAAGACTCTGAGATGCTTGTATGAGGGCATTTTGCCTGACCATACCATCTCTGGCACTGAATCCTTCTGCAAAACCTTGCTAGGAGATCTATTTACAAGATGAACAGCTGTTGATACAGCTACAGCCCAAAACCCATTTGGCAGCTGCGCATTAGACAACATACTTCTGACCTTGTCTTGTATGGTCCTATTCATCCTCTCAGCAACACCATTTTGAGGAGGATTGTAAGGAGCAGTAAGTTCACGTTTTATACCTTTTGACTCACAAAAGTCCTGAAAGGCCTTTGAAACATACTCTCCACCATTGTCAGTGCGTAAGCATTTAAGCTTCTTGCCACTCTGATTCTCCACAAGTGTCACAAATGTTTTGAAAACACTAAACGCTTCATCCTTGTGCTTGAGAAAGTAAACCCATACTTTCCTCGAGTAATCATCTATAAATGTCATAAAGTAAGAAGCTCCCCCTAGAGATAGGTTAGGAATAGGTCCACACAAATCACTATGAACAAGTGGCGACTGTGTATCTCTTCTACTGCTTCTATGCTTATGTGGCTGCTGTGTTTTCTTACCATACAGACAATGTTCACAGAATTCAAAATCATTAAATGAAAAGCCAGGCAAATAACCAGAACGAGACAAGATTTCCATTCCCTTCTTGGACATATGTCCTAACCGGCTATGCCACAAAGAAACATTCGGCTGCTTGGTTACATTGATTACATTTTTAGAGACATTTGATACATAAATCATGTAAAGTCCTCCAGACTTTACTCCATGTACTACTGTCATAGAACCCTTGGATATCTTCCACATGTTTTGTCCAAAAGTGGTGACGTAGCCAGCATCATCAAGTAAGCCTGTGCTGATCAAGCTCTTTGTAATTGCGGGAACATGTCTCACATTCTTCAGCGTGAAAGAAGAGCCATTCTGAAACTTCAATTGAACATCTCCAACACCTAAGATCTCACATGTCTGCCCATTGCCTAGCCGAACATGATCTTTAGTGGTCACATAAGAGGTAAACCACTCCTTGTTTGGAGACACATGAAGTGATGCCCCTGAGTCTATAATCCAGTCACTCAGTGCATTTCCATCAGATGTTGTAAGAAGAGCTGAGTCCATTGTATTCTTCAAGAAGTAGATGTCTCCTGACACTAGACTGTCATCCTCTGCAACAGTGTTTGTCACATTTATTTCTTGAATCTTCACTGAGGACTTGTTCTTCTCACCATGGTCTTCAGCTTTCTCTTTGCCTTTTTCTGCTTTCCATTCTCTGCAGTCTGTTTTCATGTGACCCTTCTTGCCACAATGGTAGCATTCTATGTCACTCTTGCCTTTAGCACCGCGGGACTTGCTACGAGACTGATTCCTTTTTCCACCTTTGTACTTTTCTTTGGTCCTTCCCCTGACAACTAAGACTGTTCCTTTGCCTTTGTCCATTGTCTTTCTATTGGTTTCTTCAGTAAGCAGACTTCCTTCTACACCTGCTATGTTCAAACCATGTGGAGGTGCAGAATTACTCAAAGCTGTGCGAAAAGTGTCCCAACTTTCCGGCAATGTGATCAACAGGAACATAGCTCTAACAGGTTCATCAAACTTGACACCTTGAGCTGACAACTGACTATAGATTGTGTTGAATTCATTCAAATGATTGGACATAGGTGTCCCTTCTTTCATCTTCAAGTCAACAAGCTTCTTAAGCCAGTATACCTGTGAAGCTGCACTCTGCTTCTCATAAAGATCACTCAGCTTTAACCATGCTTGATAAGACGACATCTCGTCTGCTACATTGAAGTAAACGCTTTCTGCCAAAGTCAGCATAATGGTATAAAGTGCCAATTCATCCATTTCGCTCCATTCATCTTCGTCCATATCTTTTGGTTTTATCCCCTTGAGCTTTATAGGTTTTATCTGCTTCTTTTGTACCAACACGTGCCAAATCTACTTCTTCCACAATGGGAAATTGGTTCCATCCAGCTTCTTGATATTGTAAAGAGCAGTGTCCTGTGATCCAGCCATAGCTACGCTTCACAGTAGTTTACTTTTCTGGCAAAAATTCGGCAGAGTTTCCCCTGTAAACTGACCTCTGAACCAATATCAACCTGTCAAAGAAACCAAGAAAGCTTCAGATTCTGCAAAAATTTTGGCACAGTCTCCTTTGTAAAATGGCTCCGGTGTACTAAAAACAGACCAAAAAACAGCTCAAAAAACACTGTCTCTCTGACAGTGTAAGCTGCGGGTAAACCTGTCCTGCACCTGTACTGTCCCTGACTGTCCTATCACTGTCCTGTAAGCATAGACTGCGACAATGCCTCAACGGCAGTAAAGCAAAGATGCAATCCCAACTGTCTAACTCACAGTCAATACATCCTAGCTGCCTATCTAAGGGTGCTCGAGGGATCGTTCCAAGACCTGTATCACCGAAAGGATCTCAACATTCGAGAATCCCCCAGCTCAATAAAACCTCACTCGACCCTCAACAAAGGCTGCAGTAAATCTGACAGTACATAGACTTCCCACAAAGTCATACATCCACAAATTTCCCACTGTATGCTGTAACCGCTGCGGCGGTTGTTTGCTGCGTGACTCACAGCCAACAAACCCTCAACAGACATACATCATCTCTGACAATACATCCCATGTGGAAGTACCTGCAATGTCAGGATGAAATATGGAATATCAAGCAGCAAACACAAGCTACCTGATGAACTAGTGGATGTCGCCTATCGTCTGTGTGTACATGCGCCTGTGTGGTATGTGACACGCCTCCAAGAACTGTGAGTCGTCCTTCGATGTGTAGACAGCCACAAATCAACACTCTGGGAGTGTCGATATCCTCAGCACCCGCAGTCATAGGCCGAAAACCCCAAATTTGCAGAGTCGGATCTGCACCCGCCAAGACCACGTAGTCAAAAATGGCCTGCGCAGAACTTTGTCGAAGCCGAACGGTGGCCGAGATTATCTCAGAATGAAATTCTGAGAACACCAAGCCCTTTGGGCACTCCTACAGGAATTTGGGCCGTGTCTCCACCTGTCGAATCTCACTCCAATCTGAGCAGGTGACTCTGGCTACCTGCAAATGCTGCCCGAGCCTCAATCTGAGCTCTGATACCAGTTGAAGGAGTACGAGCGGAAGTGCGACGCGAGAGAGAGTGCGAGAAGAAGAGCACGACGATATAGTTAACTCACTCTACTGTAATGTATAGAGCATAGTGAGTTCTTATTAGGTTTTTAGAAAAGAATATGTGTACATACCTGGCGGCCCACCCACTTACCTGGGCGACCACATTGGGCTTTATACCCCAGCATTGGGAACATAATCGTAAACCCTTTCCTCTCTCAAATACAACTCATTCTTATAACATATTAGATCTTGTTCATACTGATATATGTGGACCTGTGTCTGCTTTGAGATCACAATATTGCTACTTCATTCCGTTCATTGATGATTTTCACAGTCTACGGCTATATTTCTACTTAGACAAAAAATCTAAGGTCTTATCTGTTGCCAAACAATCCACAAGGTTGCGGAACTTCAAACTGGTCATCGACTCAAGAATCTTCGTAATGACAATGGAGCCGAATATGTTTCTCAAGAGTTTGTGAGTTACTGTGTTGACATTGGAATTCATCATGAGCACAGTATTCCATATTCACCTCAACAAAATGGCGTTGCTGAATGAAAGAATCGCACTATTCTCAATGTTGTAAGATGTATGCTGATTCATTCTGGGTTATCTCGTGTTTTTTGGGTTGAAGCTACTTGGACAACATTATTTATTCAAAATCATCTTCTTACTACTGCACCCTCTGGTAAGATACCCATCACAGCATGGATAGGTGACATTCCTTCTATATCTCATTTTTGAACCTTTGGATGTATTGCTTATATTCATGTTCCCAAAGAAACATGAACAAAGCTTTCCACATCTCTACTAAAAAACCTTCCAAGGATAAAGATAAAAGAGGCATAAATTTTGGCTTCCACTCATAAACCCACATGCCTATGAACTTAACATTTTTGGTAAGCTCCCTTCACACACCTCGGTGAATAACCATTGTACTAACTTTGTTCATAATATCACCACCCATCCCCTCTCTATTGATGGAAACAAATGCTTAGACCTAGGCGTTAAATACATCCCCCTCTCCCAAACCCCCCTCCCAAACTCATTGTTAAATCCCATGACTCTTTAGCAAGGAGACTACAACTCAAACTATTTTTTCAATCATCTACGTACAAACCCACCCTCCCCTTACAAAACCCCAAACCCTTAATGGATGCCCCCCTCTTTAGATCCTACACTCGAGAACATCACATCCCTTAACCTCGTCAATCTTAGAGATACCGTTTTCACACTACAAAACCTCCCGCTCTAAATTTCATAAATTCGTCAATCGTGCCCTTAAAACCCTTTCAACGGACTACATTATAGTCATTAAACCGGTGGATAAGAACCTACGCCTTACTATCCTATCATGAGAATGGTATGAGCTAGAGGCCCTTAGGCAACTCAAGGACCTCTCCACATACCAACTTGTCACCCCACCACCACAAAATTACCTCGCCTCCTTACTCCACTCCAACACCATCAAATATACTCTCCTCACCCTTGACTTTATCCTCGCGCCTCTCTTCAAACCCTTCAAACCCATTTCCTTCCTAAAATACACAAACCCTTACTTGTGGCCCGTCCTATCTGCTCTTACTGCGGTTACTTGTTTGAAAACGCTTCCAAATGGCTACACTTTCAAATTTACCCCATCTTCCTTTCACAAAAACAACACCTTAAAGACTCTTTTTTCCTCATCATCAATCTCCAAACCAAACCCTTCCCTCCCCATTGTCTCCTCTTTACCTTTGATGTGACCTCGCTCTACCCTAGCATCCCTATGTTTGAGGGACTCATTTCTCTCAGGAACACCATCACAAACTTCTTTGATACCCCAAAAATGGAATTTATCGTCTCACTTGTCACCCTTATTCTATCACACCATTATCTTTGCTTTAAGGATAAAGTGTGGAAGAAAATCAAAGGCACCACAATGGGATCTAATTTTGCAGTAGTTTATGCGTGCCTATTTCTCTACCACCTAGAGAACCACTCCCTCCTTATCCATAGCCTGAACCTAGCTTATTACAAAAGGTTCATAGATGATGCTTTCGGGGTTTGGACGGACACTCAAAGCTCACTCACCAACGTCTCTTGCCTCTTACGCTTTCCCTTTACAAGAACATATAGTGATCACACCCATCATATCCTTCCATGAAGCTACCATCCTAGATGTTCATTTCTACAAGGGACAAACTTTCAACCAATATGGTATCCTTGATTCCAATTGTTACCAAAAGCCTCCCAACTTGTACCAATATATCCCTTGGATGTTTTCACCCTCTCCACCAAAAAGTAGCCTTCATCAAAGCGGAACTCAGATGCTATATCATTAGGGAAAGCAATCCCTTAGTATTCTCTCACTTAACAAACTTTTTCTTCCAAAGGCTCCATCATAGAGGGTATCCAAGAAATTTTCTCCTTAAAGTATTTTATTTCATCACTTAAAAAGAACGGACCACTCTCTTAACCGAAACCTCGTCTTCCAAAAAATTCCCAAACATCCTCAAACTCCCTTTTACACCAAAAACTCAAAGATTGAATCCTACTTTAATAATTGGCAAACCCCTCCATCTTTCTTGAAGTCTCTCCCCCACCCTTTCTCATCTTGACAAATCTATATTATGTTGGACCAAGGACGCAACTTAGGCACTCTTCTATTTAAATCCAAAGACACAAATTGATCTTAATTTACTCTTTGTGATTACCTTATCCTAACTCCTACCTCTTGTTTTTGCAGGTTGATTCTCAAATTCCACTCCCCCCCCCTCCCTCTTTGTTGGATTGTACATTCCCTTTTATGGACTGTACCTGGAGCACTTTATTTTTTGAACCAACCTCTTCCCCCCTTGCTCCTTAGTTTCTCTTACCCCCCCCTCTTTGTTGGATTGTACATTCCCTTTTTTGGATTGTATCTGGAGCACATTATTTTTTGAACCAACCTCATTCCCCCTTGCTCCTTAGTTTCTCTTACCCCCCCCCCCCCCCCCCCCCCCCATGATTGTAAACCTTGAACTCCTCTACCAAATGTACACTTGGAACTCCTTATGAAATCTCTACCAAATGTACACCTTGAAGTTCTTATGAAATCTCTACCAAGTTTTGAATCAAAATCACCCTTCCAATCTATACCACTTGTTTAGATATGACTCCTTCGATACACCTTTCAGATACGACTCCACTAATTCATCAGAAAACATTTTAGCGTCCAACCATTACTTGTGCAAAAAGATTCCCCCCCCCTCTCTCTCTCTCTCTCTCTCTCTCTCTCGCTTCCAACACCCTTCGGTAAGAGGTCTATTAAGACTTTATTTCACTCTTCTTACCCTATCGGTAAAACTACTTATGTTGTAAAACTTGTAAATCTTGCCGCTAATGTCCCCTCCCCCCCCCCCCCCCCCCCCCCCAAATAACAATGCTCTCATGAAACAAGTCTCCCTTATTTTTTATTTTCCCTTTTTTGGGATACTCTTTCCCCAAAAAAAGTTACCCCTTACTTTTTACTCTTGGCAATCACCACATACCTCTCTTCCATTAGTTAGGTAGGTAACATCCTAACTAACCACCTTCAAGTACATTCTCCTTTAAATTAAAACCCTTTTTTCTCCTCTCTTTCTCTTTTTCCCAACCCCACACCCTCTTATATAACAACATCCTCTCCCCTCTAGCCCATGCTAAAACCCCCTACTACTACCACTGATGAGCTCCACTAGAAGCGAAACGTGTTGGTACATCCCAAGACCAAAACCTAAAACCTTAAACCTCTCGTTCTTCTTCCTCTCCCCTCCCCCTTTTTCTAGTACAAAGTGCTCCGCATGCTTGGAAGTTATTACCACTTAAGCACTTTTAATCCAAAACTTGTTTTTCTACTCGCGCTCTTCTATCTAAGTCTGAGGTTCGCATCAATCAGAGTTTGCAACAGAAAGTTATGCTGGTTTTACTACAATCGAGCTTGACGCATGTTTCGTCCTTGTGCGTCTTTGTGAAGCGTCCGCAATCATTTTGGTTCGAGCAAATTTAGCTTTTTGCTATTCATATTGCGACCGTCAATCTTGAGTCTCATGTTGCATCTCAAGTCACTTTATTTTAAGGACTCTTTTATTATTAACGTTTTCTTTTTCTTGTTTTTTTGGGTTATGTCCCTCACATCTTTGGACGTTTATTGAGCATCCTTCTTGAGTTTATCATTGGGAGAACACAGTTGTCATATTTCTCTCGTTCTCAATTGCAACCTTCACCATATATGGTGTGCAAATTCTACGATCTTATCTTATACGTCTTCTCACAACCAGATATGGCTATGACAATTCTCATCAATGGTTTTCCTTCTAGCCAGCTTTCTGTTCCTCCTTTCCAAGGCCAAGGATTTCCAGGTTGAAAAGCAAAGATGTTGTTAATTCTTGAAGGCGATGAACTCTCTGATATCATCCTTGGAAATCGTGTATGTCCGCCTTAACCTGGTTATACGGACCATGATAACGTGCTTATCACTGAAGACCTGTATTTGAAGATTGACATGTTGCGTATACGGATTGGCAATGACGTGATAAAACAACTCGTCAATATATTTTTGGTCTTACTAATTCCCTTTTGCTTGATGTATATGAACTGCCTACTTCCCACGACGTAAGGAAGTATCTTATTGCAAATTTTCAAAAGAAATCTGTTACAGAAATACTTTATTTGAGAGTTTTACTTAACAAGTTACAATATGAAGTTGGTACTACCATGACGGGACATATTGAGTCTTTCAAATCCATTATTAATAAGCTTGTTGTTGCCGGTGATCCTATTTCACAAAAACAACTGATTACACTTCTCCTTGACATGGTGAAGGACTCTTCTTATGATAATATTGTTACCATCTTTCTAATAAAGATGATCTTGATTTTGACCAAGTGTGCATGTCTTTAATTGAATACTCTCAACGTCAAGAACGATGCAATGCTGGTCATGATACATCTATGATTTCACAAGAGGAGACTGAGTCACAACAGATGGAACATGCTTTTTATGCTTGAAGGCATCAATTTCAATGAGAAAACCACAGACGTGGCCGTCACGGTAATATTTTCTCTCGTCTCAAATTTCCTAATAAGCATTGTTCTTACTGCAATAAAAATGGCCATATTGAAGATGATTGTTGGCCACGTCAATATGATGAAGAACACAATATTACCACTAAACAACCACGTTTATCTAGGGATTCTTCTTCTTATTCTTGTGAATATTGTGGAGGATCTGATCATCCCACTCATATGTGCTATAAGCATCAATTTGACAGACAGAATACTTCATGTACATGATGGATCACTTTTTATTATCGATTTCTGTGTTACAAAAAATATGAAATATCAGTCTAAGTGGCTTCATAACTATCATCCACTACCAGTTCAACGTGTTGTTTATCTTGCTAATGATACGACTTGTCAAGTAAAGGGTATTGGAGATTTATATCTTGGTACCTTATCTTCTTCCACTTGAATTTTGTGAGGAGTATTATATGTACCAGATCTTCAATGTAATCTTCTTTCAGTTGCTAGACTTGCTGATCTTGGTCTCTTTGTTAGATTTGATCATACCAAATGCCGAATTGAGAAAGATGGACAGACTATAGCCACTGCTCCAGGTGATCATGATTGCAAAATATGGCATCACAGTTTTGTTCATGATGATTTCTCAAAACTCCTTGATCTTCAGCGTTGTGATCTTGTTCATGGTATGGATCTTAAAGCTCATCCCCAGATATGGAAATTTGTGAGTTTTGTGCTCTTGGGAAACATAATCGTAAGCCCTTTCCTCTATCAAATACAACTCATTCTCATGACATATTGAATCTTGTTTATATTGATATATGTGGACCTCTATCTTCTTCGAGATCACAATTTCGCTACTTCATTATTCATTGATGATTTCTCATGGTATACAACTGTATTTCTACTTCAAAAAAAATATGAGGCCTTATCTGTTTTCAAACAATCCACAAGGTTGCGGAACTTCAAACTGGTTGTTGACTCAAGAAGCATTGTAGTGACAATGCAGCCAAATATGTTTCTTGAGAGTTTGTGAGCAACTGTGCTGAGAGTGGAATTCATCATGAGCATACTATTCCATATTCACCTCAACATAACGGCGTTGTTGAATGAAAGAATCACACTATTCTCAATGATGTAAGATGTATGCTGATTCATTCTGGGTTATCTCGTGTTTTTTGGGCTGAAGCTACTTTGACATCAGTATTTATTCAGAATCGCCTTTCTACTACTAAACCCTCTGGTAAGATACCCATCACAGCATGGACATTTGACATTCCTTATGTATCTCATTTTTGAACCTTTGGATGTATTGCTTATATTCATGTTCCCAAAGAAACACGAACAAAGCTTGATGCTCTTGGTCTTAAAGTTATTTTTATTGGATATTCTGACACTTCCAAAGGCTATAAATTTTATGACCCTTCCTCCAAGAAAGTAATTGTGAATCGTGATGCTACTTTTAATGAACATCTTATGGGAGGCTCATGGTCTATGGATGATTCTGATGATACTAAATCCTTGCTTAGGCTTTTCCATTTTTTAAAGATGATGAAAATCTTCCTATAGAGCAGCGTTCCCCTTCACAACCATCCATTCCAAATGTTGGCAATGATGTTTATATTGATATTTTTTTTTATTTGTCTATTGATTTGAACATGGTTCATGTCATGTTTATGATGACGATATTGTTGATAATGCTTTCTCTACTTTTGAAGATCTCGCTACATATAATGAATCTATCTCTTCATCACAAAAGGATCAATGGTAAGAGGCTATGGAAGCAAAGTACAATTCTCTTATTTCTAAAGGTACATGGATACTAAGTGAACTACCTCTTGGTCATACAACTATTAAGTGTAAGTGGGTGTATAAGACGAAGATAAAAGCAGATGGATCTTTTGACAAGTTCAAGACACGAAGACACGTTTAGTTGCAAAAGGTTACTCCCAAGTTGCTAGTGTTGATTATCAAGAGACCTTTTCACCAGTTGTTTGCATTACAAGTGTTCCGAGTTTATTGGCATTTGTTGTTCAATTTGATTTAGAAGCTCATCAAATGATGTGCGAACTGCTTTCTTAAATGGTGATTTGGAAGAAGAAATTTATATAAAACAGTAAGAAGGGTTTGTTATTTCAGGTAAAGAAGACCTTGTTGCTCAACTCCATAAGGCACTATATGGTCTCAAACAAGCTTCACGGGCCTGGTTTACAAAATTCGATCTTTTTCTCACCTCTAAAGGATTCATCTTGCTCTTCGGACCCCAACTTATACATAAAGCACCAAGGTAGCAATTCTGTGATTCTTGCTCTTTATGTGGATGATACCATCCTTGTTTCTAATGATTTGGAATTTCTTCAGCAAGTGAAAAAGTTATTGTCCTTTGCATTTGATATGGTGGATCTTGGAGTGATTCACTCGTGTCTTGGCATGCGGATTCAAAGGAACCGCACAAAAGGTATTTTTTTCCTTTGACAATCAAAGTTTATTGCGGATACTATTCAAAAATTTGGTATGGAATCTACACATTTAGCCAACACACGTTGTCTTGCGAGTTCTACGAAGAACACTTCTAACAGTGGCGGTCAACTTGTCACAAATAACCTTATGCTAACTTGATTGGATGTCTTCAGTTTGTTGGCATGAACACTCGCCCTGATATTTTTTTGTTGCTAATTATCTTGGACAACATCTTGCACGTCCTTCTCTTAAGCATTGGTCTGCAACAAAGCGTGTATTGAAATACTTAAAAGGCACTACAGATTTTGGTTTGGTCTATCGATGACAACTAACATCGGATTCTATGCAATCTCTTTCTCTTTTGGGTTACATAGATTCAGACTGAACAAGCTCACATTTACCTATGCAATCTCGTAGTGGGAATTGATTCTTTATAGATGGTTGTCTTGTTTCTTGGACCAACAAGAAACAACGCTATGTTGCAATTTCTACGACCGAGTCTGAATATGTTGCGGCATCACTTGCAGCTTGTGAACGCATGTAGACACCAAGCAATGCCCTCCATCAAAGCAAAGAAGGGGAAGAAGAGGCTAAAAACATAAGGGCAAGCTAATAAGAACCAAGGTCAACAATAAAATTAGCCAGAAATTAAAAAGATTTGGGTTCCAAATTCTCAAAGAATTTAAAAGAAGAAAGCAACCGTTCTAGTCATTGTTAGCATTGGGCGAGCTAGTGCTAAAAGAACACAACAAGCTTCTTTCAATTTTGTGACACTCATATCAAAAATTATGATGACTTCTGTTATTATGGAGGATTCTAAGAGACTTCACCATCCTAATGCAAGAGATTAACAAATCTTCAAAAGATGGGGGATGTTATGAGCGCGTTTAGAGCTACAAGAGAGCAAGATGATGCGCTTACATATACAAGAACTTGGGACTTGAGTATAAGCTTAATCTTGATTACAAGACTTAATACTTTATTAAGAGAACTTGATACAAGACATGGATTACATGACTCGAGTACAAGACAAGGCTTGATTGCAAGGACAAGACTTGAACATAAGACAAGAACTAGAAGAGGGCTCTCCTCATAGGAGCCTCACGACTAGTGTTGGCAAGACTGAGGAGCTTGTAGCCCAAGACCCCTATTTATACTAGTGCTTGAGGAGGTTACTTAGTCTACTGGTTTTGGAAAACCATGCCCTCCTTCCCCTACTGGTCTGATGTGAAACAAGTCACATGGTTCCTCTTCTGACTTAGAATGTGTTTCCGGTACTGCTGTTGGATCTCATGTGATCTGGCATAGTACAACTTGATATTGGCCCCATTGTGACACCTGGCAACATAATCTTGATAAGTCTCTTAATCTCATTGTACGATTAGAGAATACATAGTCAACCTCATAGGCTCTAGACCATGCTATCTTCAAATTAGGTTTCTTTGGTCCCAACTTTGAATACTATAGTAGTACTAGAACACCTTTCTTGAACTCCCTAATCTTGATTTTATTGTCATGCCAATGTTTTCTTCTTTTCTAGACTACCTCCTGTTCTAGTATAGCCCGTTTTCTGATCTCATCCAACTGTAATAACTCATCCAAACTTTGCTTCAGATTCTTATTGAAATCCATTCCATGTTCTATTGTCTGTCTGAGGGTTGAATTGCAAACTCCATCGGAACTACTGCATGTGTTCCATAAACCATTCTGAAGGGTGTTATTCTAGTAGTGACCTTGTAGGCATTCCTATCAGCCCATAACACCATTTGGAGATTGCAACTCGGATAATACTATGGTGTGGATTTTTGTTGCTTGGCTGAGAATATCTCAGTCAATATCTGAATTTTTTCATTCATAAAGTGTGTACCCTGATCTGAGACAATTTTGATAGGACTACCATATCTGCAAATGATATTTTCATACAAGAATAATGTTGTTGATATGGCAGTGTTATCTTGTAGGCCTTAGCTTCCACCCACTTTTTGACATAGCAGGTAGCCATTATGTTAGAAGGAGTAATCTTCTTGAATGTACCCATGAAGTCCAATCCCCATTTCATAAATATTCCCAGTGGCTGCACTGGAGTGAAAGGTGTCATGTTAGCTATTGTTGGCCTTCCCATCCACTAACAAATGTCACAAGTTTTGCAAATTCTATGACATATGCCATCATTGTTTGCCAATAGAGGCTTGCTTGTAGGATTTTCTTAGAGGTAATGTCAGTAGAGAAATGTCAACCTACACCTTCCACGGATTATATGATGATGTGCATCCTCCCTTGCATAGGCACACATCTTCGAAGTACACCATCAATACCTAACCTGTAGAGGGTAGTGAAAAAGATTCTTTGATAGTTTGAGCATTTAGTTTCCTGTAATCCACACATACCCTTAGCTTTCCATTCTTCTTGGGGACTACCACTATTGAAAATAGTCAGTCATTGCTTGCAACTTTTGTTATGAACCCTGTCTTGAGAAGATTGTCTATCTCCTCCTTGACTTTCTTAGCATAGTGGGATTCATCCTATATCTCTGTAGCCTTACTGGCCTCGCATATGGTTTTAGTGGTATTCGATGCTTGCACACATCTAGATCTACTCCTTTCAGACCAGTGTGTTCCCAGGAAAATACATCCTTCTCTTTGCGGAACATTGCCTTTGCTTTTTCCTTCATCGTTGGTTTCATATGCTGATTAATATTGATCATTCAAGATTCCTCCTCAGAGCCAAGATTCCATTCGTCTAATTCTTGTTCATCTAGAAGCAACCAATTTGGGACTCCTCCCTTTCGCTTGGCCAGTGACTTGGCTTCCTTTTCAGTAATAATGCCAGCAGCATAATCATTGAAGGGGTTGCTTATTTCCAATAATGCATTCCAAGTTTCTACTTCATCGACTGCTTGATTCCCCTAATCGGAGTCTAGGTGATTGGTTTCCTCTACTACTTTAAAGTCAAACTTATCTTGTGCTTGTTGCTGCGATGGTCATCCATCTAATTGAACTGATCTTTCCCCAGGATTTAGTTCAGTAAATTGATATGGGTATTGTTTTCTCTGCTTTTCAGCTTGTTCTTTGTCCATCAAGATAACACTTAAATATATCTCCATTAATGGAAAAATGTTCATGGAAGCCAACATTCTCTCAATCTTCTTAGTATTGTACTTTTTGCATAGCTCCTCTACTCTAAGAGGTTTTTTCAAACTTTTTCTATTCCCAGTCTTTACTTGTATTTACCTACTGGATCCCTGAGTTAGCATTGTTACCATATACATGTGGTAGTGATGTGTGTGAACACACTAGGACCGTCGGGGCATTTTTTCCCTCTTTAGGAGGTTTTTTCCCTTGAGCATTGCATATACGCCCATCACTCTAGGGCTATCAATCTTTCCATTGCACACTAAGTAACACACTCTCTTTTGTGTGCCTTGAGCTTCCTTCGTCTTCTCCAAGCTGACAACAACAACACATATGTGTTCAAGATGTTTGCTGCTGAGGACAGGTTGGATGGGGACAATTACCCTATGTGGGCTTATATGATGCAACACCTTCTTGTGTCAAAGGGCGTCTGGAATATTGTGCAGGGCATTGATGTACGTCCTGGTTCTGAGTATGTAGGCGATGTTGAGGATGTTGCAGGTCTTGCTGCAAGGATTGTAGCTGTTAGAGTTGTTTTGCCTACGGCATAACAAGCTCGTTGGGATGTTAAGGATGCGCATGCTCATGCATTTATTGCGTTGTCTGTGAAGCGCACCATTGTTCCTCACATCCATTCAGCAAAATCTGCAAAACAGGCTTGGGATATTCTAGCAGGTCTTTATGCAAGCCGCAATGAGGCTAAAATTGCTTTGCTGCGTAAAGAGCTGGAGTCGAAGATTATGCATGAGGAAGATGATATGGACACTTTCCTTGCTAGTGTCAAGGATATCAATGAGCAACTTATTTCTGTAGGTGAAGTCATTTCAGACAGTTCCCTTGTGCAGACTATTCTTGATGCCTTACCAGATTCCTACCAGACTTTTGCTAGTACTTGGAGACTGATGACCCAAGGAAATCCTGAAGTTGTCATGTTTGATGCATTATGCACATTGATGTTGCAAGAGTCACATTCTAGAAAAAATAGGACTAGGAAGCGTGCAGTTGAACAGGCTTTTATTGCTTCTCAAAGAAAGGGTGGTAACAGTAATGCAGCCACTTCTTATGGTTCTGCTGCGAGTGGCAAAAATTGTGTTCCTAATGCTTCTGCTGGTAGCAATTCGTCTGGAAATTCTGGTGATAAGGGCAAAAAAAGATGCGTTGCCATTATTGTAAAGCTAATGATCACTTGATCAAGTCATGTCCTAAGTTGAAGGCCAAAGAGGCTAAGAAGAAACAGGGTGGTTACACTGCAAATGCTGGTTCCACTACAAATGCACCCATTGTTGAGTCTTTTGTGAAAGGAGACTGTAATGCTGATGTTGATGCAGAATGGGCTTTTAGCATAGAGTGCACTTACAATCCTGTTGTTCATGATGCATGCTTGTCAGTTGCTGCAGATTCACATGTGTGGTATTTCGACAGTGGTGCTACAAAGCACATTACCTCACATCGTGAATTGTTTACCTCTCTTGAGTTTGTCCCTCATGGGAATTCAGTCACTTGTGCCAACAACGCCTCTTATCCAGTTCAGTGAGTTGGAAAGATTGTGCTCATTACTGCTAATGGCAGCTCCTTCACACTTGTTGATGCACTTTATGTACCTGGGATCAAGAAGAATCTCTTTTCCATATCCGCACTTGCTAGACTTGGACTTGTAGTCAAATTTGTGGATGACAGATGTACAGTTCATGATCTCACTTTTGGTGATGAAATTGTTGCATCTGGGCTTTTGTGTTGTGGGCTATATAAGCTCACTTTGTATGACAAGTGTGGACAAAATTTTGCAAATGCTGTTGCAGATTCAAGGGCTATTTCGAATGCAAAACTTTGGCATGCACGTTTTGGTCATCTGAATTTTGCCAGTTTGCTGCGTTTGCAGGAATCTGATATGGTTGCTTCTTTGCCGCCTCTTGAAGCACCTGTCAAACATGTTTGTGAAGGCTGTATTTTGGGTAAGATGCAGCGTTCTAAGTTTCCAAAGGATGGTTCAGTTCGGGCCACATGTAGGTTGCAGCTTGTGCATAGTGATGTTTGTGGGCCCATGCAAACTCTGTCTTTGGGCAATTACCTGTACTTCGTGACTTTCATTGATGATTACTCCAAGCATGCATGGGTATTTCCGCTTAAAGCGAAGTCCAAAGTTTTTATGTGCTTCAAAGAATTTCTGGCTATGGCTGAAAATGTCTCGAAATGTACTATGGGCACCCTCCGTTCCGATCGAGGGGGGGAGTATATGTCTCATGAATTTAATGCATTTCTGGCTAGTCGTGGGATAAAACACCAATAGTGCCTTATACACCTCAGCAAAATGATGTTGTTGAGAGGAAAAATAGGTCACTGATGGAAATGGCACGATGTATGGTCAAAAGTCAAGCTTTGCCGCATTCTTTTTGGCTTGAGGCCATCATGTGTGCCGCTTATGTACTTAACAGGTGTCCTACGAAAGCTTTGCAGTCTATTACTCCATATGAAGCATGGCATGATAGAAAGCCTTCTGTTGAGCACATGCGTGTTTTTGGTTGTTTGGCATATGCTTTGGTGCCACAAGTGCAGCGCAGAAAATTGGATGATAAGGTTGTCAAATGTATTTTTGTTGGTTATAGTGATGAAAGCAAAGGTTACAGGTTGTATCATCCGCAAACAAAATGTATTCTGGTTTCTCAAGATGTAGTGTTTGTGGAAGATTTTGTTCAGCCCTTGCTATCATGTACTAGAGATAGTAATGTAAGCGCACAGGACATTTATGACACTTTGTTGCCTCTTTTCAGTGGTGGAAATACAAATGTAATTTCCAATGAGGCAAATGTACAGCCTATGGGAGTTTCTGAAAATGTTACAGATCAACCTATTACTGATGCATATGTACATGATTTACTTGATGAGGAAAGGGCTGAAAATGAGCTAGCTAGAGGTATGCCGAAATGGTTGGTGTACACTTTGCGTGACAGTAAATTGGACGCACCTTTGTCTAGTCATACTCGTTCAGGCTCTCGCCATGCATCTTATGCATCATATTGTTATGCTTTGGCTGTGTCTAGTTTACATGATGTTGAGGAGCCTCTGTCTTTTGATGAAGCACAGAATTCAGAAAATTGGATGGTTTCCATGTAATCATAATATGATGCACTTATAGAAAATGACGTGCGGATGTAAGAAGGCTTTGTATGGGTTGAAGCAATCTCCTCGTGCTTGGTATGAGAAAGCTGACACTCATTTGGTGAAACGAGGCTTTCGTAACAGTCCAACAGAAAGCACATTGTATGTAAAGCGTGAGGATGATGTACTTCTCATTGTGGTTCTTTATGTCGATGATTTGCTGATCACTGGACCAAATGAGAGATATATTGCTGAATTTAAGTCTGATTTGAATGCTACTTTGAAGATGAAAGATTTGGGGCTGCTGCATCATTACTTGGGTATACAGTTTAAGCAGTGTGATGGTGGTATTGCCTTGCATCAGAAAAGTTACATAGAAACATTGCTGTGTAAGTTTGGACTTGAGAATTGCAAACCTATTGCCACTCCCATGGAAACAGGTTTGAAGTTGAGTCTACATGATGCTGGAGATCCTGCTGATGTCACTCTTTATCAAACTGATGTTGGCTGCCTCATTTATGTATGCAACACGAGGCCAGATATTCAGTTTGCAGTCTCACAGGTCAGTAGATTTATGCATAGCCCAGGGTCTAAGCATTGGCAGGCTGTCAAGAGGATTTCCGCTACCTCAGTGGCACTTTACATCTTGGCTTGTTTTATCCCAAGGGGGGATCATTGCCGCCAGACTTACATGCTTTTTCGGACTCAGATTGGGCTGGTTGTTTTGACACGTGAGTGTCCACAAGTGGTTTTTGTTTCATGCTTGGCAGTTCATGTATATCATGGTTGAGCAAGAAGCAACCTACTATGGCCACTTGAAGTTGTGAGGCTGAGTACAGGGCAGTCTTCACAGCTACGGTTGAGTGTGTATGGCTCAGACTCCTTATGGCTGATTTGGGTGTTGGACAGGACACTGCCAACACTATCTACACTGACAGTCAGAGCGGATTGGCAGTTGCGAGGAACCCAGTTTTTCATGCTCGCACAAAGCACATTGAGGTTCATTACCACTATGTCAGGGAGAGGCTCTCAGCAGGAGAGATCAGCTTGGCTTATGTGCCAACACAGGACAACCTTGCAGATCTTTTCACAAAGGCATTGTCTCGTGAGAAGCTTGAAGCTTTCCGCAAAGCTTTGGACTTACTCCCCTTTGTGGACTGATCATGTCCTCAAGGCATGGCACTTCCCTTTACTCATGTGCTAGCTCTCGTTCACCTCATCACTCCAGGGGGGATTTGTTACCATATACATGTGGTAGTGATGTGTGTGAGCACACTAGGACCGCCGGGGCATTTTTTCCCTCTTTAAGAGGTTTTTTCCGTCGAGCATTGTATATACGCCCATCACTCTAGGGCTAGTAACACACTCTCTATTGTGTGCCTTGAGCTTCCTTCGTCTTCTCCAAGCTGTGTGCGTTTCTCTGCAACCCTAATTCCAACAAGCATCTGGTTGAAATAGTCATGAATTTCTTTAGATGTGTATTACCATGGTCTGTCTAGAAGCATCCCATGGGCTTCCTATATGTCTAGGACTATGAAGCTAGTCTTGGATTGCTCTTTATTGAATCTAATTTGCATGTTCTCAATAGTCTTGTGTCCTGGACCACCCTCTTATGGTCAGCCATTCGGACTCTGAATGGTGTTGATATCAAATCAGTAATCCCTAGTTTGTGTCTCAAGTGATCTTCGAGGATGTTGACTCTAGCTCCTCCATCTATCATTACATCTGATAACGGTTCCTACTACTTCCTCAACTTATAATCAACATCTCATGCTCTTCGAGGATGGTTACTCCAGCTCCTCCATCTAGCATTACACCTGATAATGGTTCCCATTAATTCTTTGGCTTATAATCAACTTGAATAACTAAAACCTCATCATCCTTGATGGCTACTAGGTTCACTTCTCTTGCTTCAGCTTTAGCCTTCCTCCTCTGCCTTATGAACTTTGCACCTTTTGATATTGTGTGTCTAATATAATTTAATTCTACTATCAACTTCTGAACTATTTCACAGACCTTCAAACATATTTTTCATGTCCATTGCTACAGTTTGAACTGGAAGATTTCTCCTCTGTTTGATTGTCTTCATAGTTATATTGGGCAGACTTCCTGGGTGTGGTAGCTGACCAACATTGTGATAGACTCTCTATCTGATCCTTCACTAGTTCAGTACCTTCAGCTTCAGCTAAGTTTGATCTGCCTTTCCATTCAGCCAGATTGTAGACTGTAGCTATCATGGATTCATTCAATCTAGGTACTGCCTTCTCCCCTTCTTGTGATACTTGCTCTTCTTGAGCTCCTCAAGGCTGAGGGTGTAGCTTTTGAATTGTATAAGCATCTAAAAACTCTGGCTTTTCTAGCATCTTCTTTGCTAGATTTTGTATAATTTTAGCTACAAGCTCACACTACTCTTTCCATTCATCCACTACCTTCTCTTTGCCTTTTGCCTTCCATACCACTCTCTATTGTTCCCACATCTTTGTTTTATAAGTATGCTTCTTCTCAGGATCATCTGGAATTTCTTCAGTTATGACACCTTTACTTCTGGTTATGACCTTGACTGACACTCATTCTAGTGCCTTCTCTTTAGGTTCCTCTGGTTTGCCAGGATCAGGACACTGTGCAGCAAAGTAACCATATGTTCCACATGTATAACAATTCAAGCTTCTATTTTCATACTCTCCTTTGCCTCTACCACGGCCAGTACCCCCTTGATATATGCATCTGTCATTACCAGTACTTGAATTGGTTTCAATTTCTTTAGAACCACTTGTTCCATCTACCTTCACTACCTGAAGATTCATTAGTGCAATCATTGACAAATCTTTTCCCTTCTTGAAATGATGAATCCTAATGACCCAATTATTCTATACATGCCCATAGGCCCTTCAATATGTACACTATGATCATTCATCAGGTCTATGGTCTCTGGACCTGCATTTTGAACACCAGATCTCCCTCTTTTTTACTGAAGGCCTCATCTTAGCTATTTCAACAATTTGCTTAGACAATTCTTCCAGCTTTCTAGTCCATGATCCGTTCTTGGTTTTATCCTTTTCATCTAAGTCATTCTCAAATGAGCTGGAAGTAGTATCGGACTCTGTCCCTTCAATTAATGACTCACTGTCATAGATTGTCTTTCCTTATGGCCCTTCTCATTTTTGGCTTGCTACTCCAACTTTAGTGCTCTTTGAACTAGATTATTAAATTACTTTGTGGGTGCTAGAACCTTTGGATCCTTTAACTTCTTACTTCTAAAACCATTAAGGAATGAGGCTTGCATCCTTTTCTTTGATGGAGGCTCTTGCAATTGTCCAGTCAATCTCTTGATCTTCTCCACATACCTTCTAATCAACAATTTTCCCTGCTTGATTTTATCCAGTTCACATAGTATGCCCCCATTACCCCTATTATCTGAATACTCCAAGTGAAAAGCTTTAATCAGCTTGTTGTTGGATCTAAGTTGGCAAGGTGGATAATGGTAGTACTATTTTCTAGCTGCCTCTTTACTTTTTGGGAAAAATTTTCCCCCATTCATCCTTGTCAATATTCTTGAGTTCAACATATTGCTCAAAGACTTGGATGTGGACATCTGGGTCATCTTTCTTTCCTCCTTTGAAAATTGGGAATAGAATTTTTAGGTCAGTAGAGCGTTCATGGTGACTCGTTCTAGTTTTGTGAGTTGACTTCCTGTCTTCGGATCTTCTTTTACTCTAAGAGTCTGTATCATCTTCCCAATCATTGTCTTTTTCAGTCTCCATCACTGTGTCTTCATCCATCTTCTTTATTGTTTATTTTTATTAATTGATGACTTTGCTTGCTGCCCTCACTTTCTTCAGCATGTTTCTTGCTTGCTAAGATCCATGCAATCGATCTGTCTTTTCACTCTTTTGGCATGTCTCCGCATGGAATGGGTCGAGTGTTGAGAACCCCTTGATTCATCAATTTTTCTTGGTTCCGGAGGAACATCTATCTCATTCCCAAATTCTCTCTCCATATCAAAGCCTCGCTCTGACTCTTCTTGGATTAAGCTGATGAGGTCCGGATCATCCATGAATCTAGTAGTTGGCCTTGTGCCTTATGTAACTCTTTTGGGCGACATGATTGATTTCTGATGGTCTAACATGAAGTGGGACATAGTTAGTTTAGAAACTTATCTCAAGACAACATGATTGCCAAAATGCAATGAGATGAACACTTATGACAATTATTCTAGGTTGGTTAGTTAGTGTTAGTTTATATCATACTATGACTTCAGATTAGACATAGCTCAAATATGGTTATCAAATTGGAACTAAAATATAGAATAAATTGGAAAATAATAATGAACACTGAAAATGGAGACTGGAACTGGAATATATTCAAATCACTATGGTCAAGTACAACAATGTGAGCCACATCTGCTCTGGGCTTGATTAAGGTTACAAGAGCCTAAAAGGCTCCAAGATACAAAGCAATGATAGTGAAGTGTATCTAATGTAGTGTGTCGAGTGTTTGAAAACTAAATAGTGGGCCTTATTTATAGCCATCGGATTGGGTCTCTGATTGACTATACATTGTACCTGTTATCGTAGTAACTGGCTTTGGTAATTACCAATCCAGTTGACTCAGTCGCCCATCTCTCCGTTTGGAGGCTGTGTATCTAATGTAGTGTGTCGAGTGTTTGAAAACTAAATAGTGGGCCCTAATTATAGCCCTCGAATTGGGTCTCTGATTGACTATACATTGTACCTGTTGCTGCAGTAAAATTGGCTTCGATAATTACCAATCCAACCAACTCAGTCGCCCATCTGAATCTCCGTTTGGATGTTGTTCCCACAACTCACAGTCCTCTAGTGTGCTTTGAAGGCGTCTCCCTTCCTAGAAGATTCTTTCCATGAGAGCATTCTTGATAATCCATGAGAGAATTCTTAAATCCTACTTAGAGCCAACAATATTTGAATGTAGGGCTCAACATTAGTTTCATTATCAAAACTTTGATCCACATTATTTTCAGTGGATTTTGGTGAGGGTTTTTTTAAAATTTGTAGCCATCATACACATTAGGTCATATCCTTGTTCAATAAAAACCTGGGCTTGAGTGGTCTCATTGATGGAAACATCCATCGTGGTGAGGATCTGAGTTCAATCAAATACCTCAAATAGGTGCTTTGGAAAGGGTTTGTTGTATACACATCATCTTGTGCATCACGCTCTAGGGCATAGTCTTCATTTTGAAAGCTTCCATGTTCTGAAACACCACACATCCATAGGTGTGTGTCTTGGCATCAAACCATGATGGTAGATCCATCTCTTTGGTATTAGTCAAATCAAACTCTTCTATTAGTGTCTTTGTAATTTCCTTATGCAAGTGCTCTTTCAAGTTTACTCAAGATATTGAACCCACTTGCCTTAAGTAGATGTAATATTGTAATCATCTTAAGCTGATGCATAAAAAGTCTTCCTAAGATATAATAGTTAGACTTCTTGCAAAAATCTACCATGTCCAAAGAGTGCTCATTCTATTCCACAATATGTCATTTGGATATTCTCAAGCAACCATATGGGTCTCTCAACTTTGACAATCTACTGATTGCAACTTCATTCTAGTGCATTGGATAGTAGGCTTCACTATGCTTTCCATAAATGTTTAGTTCAAATTACAACTCTAGCTCCATTCTTAAGAATTTCTATTGAGTAATCACTTTGGAATAATCAATAGGCAAGTCAAGTGGTAATACCATCCTCCCCTTCACAATACTCGCCAACTTTGTTTGGTGGGATTGGTTGGAGGTCTTCCTTGGCATTTTGACTCTCCTTTAACTCCTCAATGTCTTCGGGTGTGATTCCGTGAAGTCCCCTTGCCTAGAAACTTACCCGTCTTTCCACAAATATGGTGCTACTTTCAAGAAATCAAAGCACATTTAATTGGTGTGGAAAATAAAGATTGCAAGCCTCTTTCATCGTATGAGATGGAGGGATGCCTTTTACTTCACGTGTGGTGTTCTTGCCTTTTGTAGAAATGTCCACTCTATGATCCTCCTTGAGTGGTTGTTTGAGCTATTTCTTCTGTTTCTCAATAAGAGCTTGCTTTTTTGCAACTAGCCTCTAGTACACATATCTAGCTTTCCTACTTACAAGGGTGGATGTAGGTAGTTCTTGCATTTCTCTTGAAGAGTTTTATTAGGCTTTAGTATAGCTTCACATCCTTCAAGGTCACCATGTATTGGCTCAAAGATCTTGTCCACTGGAATCGAACCCCTTGAATCAAGCAACGACTTCTTTAAAACCCTTAAATCAAGTGAGGACACCTTCTCTTCAGAAGGTCGAGGCTTACCTTGCTCTCTAGCTTCCTCTTTGGTCTTCTTTTGAGCAGCTTGCATATCTTCTCTCTTTTTTGTTGTCTTCTTTCTAACTAGCATGACATGCCCATAGCTAGGTTTTCTTTGCTTGCTATCACAATGCTCCCAGTCTTTTCTTGCTTCTTTCTTTCTTCTTCAATGACAATTGTCCGTGCTTGGCCACTGTTGCAGCAACGCCTTTGCCTGCAACCCAACTAGTGATGGCCCCTATGTCCTGCAGGGTTCTCTTTGGTGGATCCCCATGCCCATCCCCCCCTCCTCAAAGCTCGTTGTGTCCCCTCATCCATTTGTGCGATTATAATTGTTGTTTCTTGCCAACAATTATAATCATTTTTGTGTAGCACCTATTGTCAATTTACTGAGCTTAGAGGTTCTATCTACTACATTTGAGACACACCCCCCCCCCCCCCCCCCCCCCCCCCCAAAAAAAATAAAAAATAAAATAATAATAATAATTAAATAATTCTTTTAAATCCCCCCCTTCCAAGGCTTTCTCATTCCCAAAGAAACCCTACATTGTGTAAAACTATCGGTGAACATGATTATTGAAGGGCTGGAAGAGTGTGTGATACCTATCTGTGAGTCAAACTTTGAGTGGAAAGCCTGGTGATGGCCTAAGCACATACATTTTTTCAATCCACAAACAAGGAGTATTTACCACACTTTACTGTTCAAGACTATTGGTTCTTCCCCCTTAACAACAATGGGGTTTGCAATGGCTAGAAGCAAGATGGGCGACGGTAGCGAATAACATTTGGAATCCACAATGGCCGTTATCGATGAAGATATTCTTGTGCAAAGTGTTGTGGGGGTCTCTTCAAGTAGGTGTGAAGAGTTTGGCTAGAGTTATTGCCTCATAAGGTTCTTGGGGTGCAAAAAGGCAAGTGGGGACCTCCCTCACTTGTTCAAGGAGTGTCTCATGATTAGTGGCCTTGGAGGAAAGCTTTGAAAATGGGTTTAAAGGACCTAGAAAATAGGGTTCTGCAAGAAATACTTGTTTTTTTTATGGATGGTGATGAAAAGTAATTGTGTGCAAACTATTAGGTTTTGCTATCTTCAACGCGTATGGAAGGCCAAAAACCATTGGGTGTTTAAAAATGACTATTCAATAGCTAGCTTTACAAAGATTAAGAAAACATGGAAATGTTTTTTGCCCTTGGAAAAAGGAGGAACTCGGACGACTGGAATTGGGCCACTTCCTACACCATGGATATTGGATAGCTTAGGGCTAGCCATTTGTGATATTTGGAGTGGTTCAGAGACACCTCATGGCTCGTTATCAAGCTTGAGACTACTTTGTACAAGCTCTTGATTTTAATACATTTACACACTCACAAATGTAAGTTTGGCAAAAAAAAAAAAAGATGACTCAAATGGACTAGACAGAAGGTCTTCATCATGTTAAGTTTTGGGGTCTTGATGGCTAGCCCAATTTGGAGATTCTTCTAGTTAAATACATACATACATGAACAATGCAAGGATGTGTGACCTCCCTAGGAAGTTTCCCGCTTGATGCATAACAATGGTAAAATGTGATCCAATTGTTGGTTTGCATGATGTAAACGTTGGTAAGAAGGTAAGATTTTAGTATGGTAGCTAGAAGATGGGGCAGCATACAAGATGTTGGTGTGTCTGGTATCACTAGTGCTAGAAAACTAAGAGAGACTGGCACCAAGGGGGTACATTGGAAGAAATGGTGCAAAGGTGTAAGATGGCTCAAATTGAGATTAGGAAGAGAACGGAGTCTATGAGTTTCTCATTGTTTGGTAATTTTCAAGGAGTCAAACCTTGCAAATCAATAATAATCAAATGAAAGATTTTCAAGTATAGGCAAAAACATCTAGTTAATATGAATTTGATTTTTTCCTTCAAAATAAGATTTAAGATTTGGCAAGAAAAAATACAATATGTAAAATATCTATGAGAAGCTCTCAACATGTAGCTTCCACACATATAAACCCTGTTCAAATCAGAGATTCTATGTAGAAGTTATGGAAGGAGAAAAGAAAACGTAAAATTGTCCACCTCCCTTTCTAGGGTAACAAGTGATCAAAGCACGAGGTCTACCCTTGAGAGAAGTAGTGGAAGGTAGAAAAAGACCACCACTTCAATTTAAGAGAGAAATTATACTCTTTGCATTCCATAACAGGAAAATCGTTATCATTTCATATATTGGGCTGTAAATCTGCTCCGAATCTCCTCTCTTGAGACTCAAACACAATTGCATATGACACATGTGCTGCAATGGAAATGGCCCTTGGCCTTTGAGAATAGCGGAATTAGGAGAATTAAAGAGACCATTTTTGTGAGGCTACTTTGAGAACATACGGGGTGAACTTAATTCGAGGTAGCAACATAACCATTATACTTAATTAACTTGGCATGAACAATAATTTTGCAAGAGAGAGAGAGAATTTAGAGAACTTAACAACAATTGCGGATTGGATTTATGTGGAGCCGGTTCCCCCTCCAATAGGCTTTTGTATTATTGATTCTCCCATAAAGAGAGACTTGGTATAATACAATCTTTGTGTTCCTTGTGAGCTTGGTGATGCTATGAAGATGTTAAGCTTCATGCATCATGAGCATAACATAAACTTTGTAAAAGCATTAACCATCCCCGACCCGAGTCCCAAGGCCTCAAACACCTTCAAAGGTGGAGAGAGCTAGCGGGGAATGAGGGTAGTGTAGAGGAAGAAGAAACATTTATAGGAGAAAGAAATAGTTCCTCACTTATCATCATCACTCTTCTTTCTAGCATACATAATAGCATAGTAATGAAGGTGGAGAAGATGGCAAGCTTAAGCATTGAAGCATGGCTCTTGGTTGGATTTGCATTCCATAGCCAAGAGTGTTGGTGTAAGCTCTCAGCTTCTCAACAATCTTGGAGAAGGAGATGGAGTTCTTCCACTTTCACCAAGTGAGAATGTTTGAAAAAATGAGTGTGTGAGAGGGTGTATACCCCCAAACACACCCCTTGCTTGCTTTAGTCACCCCCTCCTTGTAGCTCAAGCTTGAAGCTCATTGGACCCCTCTAAGCCGAGCCAATCACATGCATAATGCATTTCAAGCAACATGGGTAGTATTAGGACAAGTGTCCTCCTTTCTTTGAGAGAGAGAACTTGAAAATATCTACATATTTGTTGAATTGAACTAGAAGCTCATTGGACCCCTCTTTAGCCAAACCAATAAGATTCAAGCACACCATGTGGCTAAGCATGGGGAGATCGTGATATGTGTCCATGTGCCCCTTGCGAAAGGGGGTGCCCTTTGAGTGAGTGGGAGGTTAAGTCAAAGATTCCCCTAACTTTGGGACTTTTCCCTTCCTTTGTAGGGTTTCTTTTTTACTCAAGCACCTTACCTTCCATGCATGGGAAGCTTCTCAAGCACCTTCCTCATCAAGCATGACAAGCACCTTAGTCAGCAAGCACGACAAGCACCTCAAGCACCTTACTCATTAAGCACGACAAGCACCTTAGTCACCAACCATGACAAGCACCTCAAACTTGGGCTGGGTTCTCACTTCAAGCACAACCCTAGCTTGCCTAAGGTCTAAGGACTTTCAACACTAACCCTTGGAGGTCTTTAATGAGGCTAACCCTAAGGTCTTTTAAGCTCCATTATATGCACATTTCTCTTTGATAGACTACCTCCTTTTGGACCCATATTGAGATGTAACCATCTCTCCTCTTGGTCCCCTGCTTAGATAAGTCTAGAAGCACTTATTTCACATTGCTCTTTGGTAGACCATCTCCTTTTGGACCCCTATTGAGATGCAAACATTTCTCCTTTTGGTCCCCTGTTGAGATAGGTCTAGAAGCACATATCTATATCCTAACTCTTGTTCCCCTTGAGAAAATCATTTGGTAAAGTTAGATATTATATTTTATGACATTACCTCTCTCTTGAAATCATAGTGGTCCTCGACTATGAGGTAGAGAAGATAAAGCCTAGTCATTAGTCCATGTTTCTTAGGAGGTAGAGGATCCCTTTTTACCCTACGACATCATTCCAAGATGGATGACTAATCCATTTGGTGCTTAGGAGACTTAGCTGCCGCAAGCATGTCTGCTCTTTAGTCCATGTACAATTTTTTTGGCATGACAATAACCGAAGTTAAAATAAAGCTTTGACTGGAAAAAAAATGATTGTTTTGACAGCAAGCAAAAGGTAAGAAATCTATGACATTGAACTCGTAAAAATAGTTTGTGAAATATTGCACCACATTATTGAATCAAATCTTCATGTTTTGCATCGGTTTCCTTATCGCTAGTTGTATTCAAACACTAACTGACGTATTTGGCATACACATCTGAGAGAGTTATTGCATGAAAACTAACATGCAAAATACCCATGATATTTAAAGCATGTTGGTCCTTCAAATTATCACCTTCAACCTTGAATCAATTTGCATATGTTGATTGACCAAGTTCTTGTGACTGCGAAATCTTGTACTTGAAAGTTCACACATCTTTCTCAATCGGTCCATCTGGCGTAGTAGTTCTAATGCACACATGATAGCAAAAAATACTCCAACCGTTGCCAAGTAACTTCTTTGCAGTGTTTTTGATAGGCTATGTTGAATTCAAGAAACCTCATTGCTCACAAGCATCGTCCACTGCTTGTCGTTTAGAGGCGTTTTGATATGCCTTGGAAAAATTGCTTAGCAACACCACCAATAGCTACAGCTTAGAGCTCGAGCCTACACATGTAGACACCCATAGCATTGCATAGCACACTTCTTAACATTAAAAGAATTTGGATGTACCATCATTGCCCAACCTCCTTGTTGAACATTTGTGTTCACCCAAAAGAATATTTAAAGAACTTTAAAAACTACCACACCAAACTGAGAACCAAACACGCATGCAAACCACAACCATATGTATAGGTTATGTACAAAAAAGCTTCAACTCTTCCCCACTTTACCTATTTCTCAAAGGATTTCTCACCCCCCTTGGCTACAATGTGATGCACATATGGCTATAAACTTCTGTCAAAGTACGGCGTGACCTGTACACCATTCACCCTGTGCCTAAGAAGCTTTCCACTTGGTGTCACCAGCCGATAGGCCAATGGGAAAGGCCTTTTGCACCTTGTAATGGACCCATCCACTTCTTCTTGAACTTCTTTTGCACCTTGTATGGGCCCATCCACTTCTTCTTGAACTTATTTTGAAAAGTGAAATCTAAGTAACTTGCATACTTCATCACCAGGTCTCCTTCCTCTATGATTGAACTTGGAAACTCACTTCTCCTACTGCTTCACATAGTATTCTGTTGCTACCTCTCTGTCCATCTAAAAGGCTTCAAGATTGACAATCCAATCCTATAAAACCTCCTACTGAGTGGCATTGCCTCGCCACATACCCTTTAAAGCTCCTAGTTGTGCATGCACTAACAATATCTCCTCATTACCATAGACCAATTTGAACGGAGTGAAACTGGTGGCCACTTTATAGGATGTCATGTAGGTCCATAATCACTTCTCTAGGTTATCTTACCACTCCGCTTCTTGCTTGTACACAGACTTTTCTAGCATCTTGATGATATGCCCATTGACACTCTCCACTAGACCATTACATTGAGGATGATAGGCTGAGGAATATCGACGTTGAATGCCCATCTTCGACCAATGCACACATAAGCTTGATTCTAAACCACTAACCCCTAACCCCTAACCCCTATCAAAAACCAACACCCAAGCACTCCAAAAAGGTATCAAATGTTATATATATTTTTTGGCATCACAACATGTGCATTTACCTCCTTAACTGCATTGGCCTCAATGCACTGGGATGAGGTAGCCAACACCTACCACAACATACTTCCTACCACTTGTAGACATGGGGAGTGGACCAATGGCATCCAAACCCCACTTCCAAACCCCACCAAAAACCTACTCTCAACACTCAAAACAACACATGGTCTTTACCTTGATGTCTGCTCTCTTCATGACAATGTTCCAACACCATGCGGATTTCTTATTTGTAAAGCACCCTCATTAGCACTCTGTCTTGCCCATAAACCATCAGATCCTCACCTACCAAGGAAAACTTGCAAGCCTTTTTCACAAATCTTTTTCTTTACAACTTGGACAAGCCCTCTGGACACTGGCCTA
This sequence comes from Adiantum capillus-veneris, assembly GCF_014529385.1. Classification (NCBI taxonomy): domain Eukaryota; kingdom Viridiplantae; phylum Streptophyta; class Polypodiopsida; order Polypodiales; family Pteridaceae; genus Adiantum; species Adiantum capillus-veneris. Next base: position 60,159,690 of record NC_140951.1, on the reverse strand, counting down.
TGCTCAAAAATTCTTATATCTCTTTCAAAGTCTCCCTACCTACATAAGTGATTGGGGCCACATATAAGAGTGCAATGTGTATATGCACCCTGCTACTTGCTAGTTGGTCCACCTCTTGATTCTACTTGCTCTTGACATGCTTGAATTAAACCACTTCAAAAAATTCCAATAGCTCCTTGATGGAAAAAACCAATTCTTCAAAGAATCTCTCTTTACCTGCCATTGGCCTAACAATTGCTTGACTAACAACACATCACCTTTCACCACCAACCTCAAAATGCCAAACTCCATGCACTGCTTCAATCCTAAATGCAGAGTGAGGTACTCCGCCTCATTGTGGGTATGGATATCCTCTTGCTCTTCAATGCACTCCAGCAAACCACATGGTAAAATCATTCTCCAAGTCAGACTCCTCTTTAGCTTCATCTCACACCACCCTTGGATAAACTGGAAAATCAATACTCTTATTAACCAAAACATTGGCCAAGTGAGACCGATAAGTATGGTTGATCTTAAACTCAAACTCACATTCCTGTAGCTCTAACACCCACTTCATGATCTGCTTCCCTAGCTTTAAATGTGGCACCACTTACTCCTTGCTCCAAGAGTAGCATGTTGATATGCTTGCGAAAACTGCCTCTTCTTCACCACCTTGGTAGACCCTGCTATATGGGCAGCGTTTCATTATGTTGATGTACCAAGGACTAGAGTTAACTTAGCATAACGTGACATCTCGAGATGTCATGGCTTCTACTACTGACAATAGGATAGCATCTCAAGATGCCTATCAAAACGTAGTTAGTCGCCTCTTCCACCACCTATAAGACTCATTCCGTCGTCTAAGAACTACCAAAAAATTCCACAGTGTTTTGAGATGCCGATATGCCAATCCACCACCGCCTAGTGACAGCACGTGGGCTCTACAACATTTAAAAATGATTTCTAGCATTACCTTCTTGTCTACATCGCCAAAATGGCTTGCGTTTTGATATGCCACATGCAGACACCTAGGAACTCCTGCCCGCTTGGGCTTTGATACCACTTGAAAGGCTCATGGCTAGGGAGGATGATCCCTATGAGGATCCATGGAAAGAGGGAGCGTGCATAGCAAGAACGAGAGAGAGAGAGAGAGAGAGAGAGAGAGAGAGAGAGAGAGAGTAGCAGCACGACGCATTGAGGCAAGCTTTTCCATGCATGGGAACCCCCCATATATTTTTTTTCCTTTTACCAAAAAAATATTTCCTATTATATAAGTTACTTTTGATTTTTCTTCCCTTTTTCACAAACGTTTTAGCCTTTATTAAATAAATAAGACTTATGCTAATCAATCACGATGTAGCATAAATAAGTAAGCTTTCTTTGTTGATCTCTCTTTTGACCTTAAGCATTAAATATATATATTCTAAATTACATTATATATATTTAGTATTTTTTAATATATTTTTCATGTATATATTATTCCATCCTACCAAATATTTTATTCACTAGTTTTCATTTTTCAAACCTCAACCCCACTTTCAAATTTCAATAATACCTCCATCTAGATGATTGCCAATCTTTTCAACACTCTAGGTCATGTTTTCATACACATGAAGGAGCTTACACTTGAAGGCAAGAGAGAAGTCCACTCAAAGGGGATCACCAAAAGACCTTTGCAGCCACAAATAATACATTATTTGGTTGAATTTTTTGCATAGAGAAGAATCCCGAATCTGAAGAAGTGTTCAACATGAAAGTTGTAGCTCGTGAGCTCAACTTTTAGATCAAATTTTTTCAAATTTTTTGGAGTTATGAACGCGGAGCTATGATTTTTGTGGTGGACCCCAATTTTCTCGTGTAATGGTGACACAAGCCATCCCTAGTTTTCTTCCCTCTAGAATGGCTATGGTTCTACAAGTCTTCCAGCATGATTACAAGAGACAAGGCTCCTTTAATGAGTTCTTGGCAAGTCTAAAGTGATTCTATCACCATTTTTGGAGGATCCATCCTCATCAACAACTATCCACCTTCGACAACCTCTCTTGTAAATTTCTTACCTCTCTCTTCTCTCCCTAATAAACTTATGTCTAGCCAAAGCTAGACTATTGTAAATATCTCCTATCCTCTACATCCTACCCACATTCTCTCTCTATTGAATTTGGTATTTTAAATAATGAGGAGACAAGATGGGAGCCACAGTCACATGCACCCCATTTTCCTAGTCACCAGAGTGGGACACTCACCTCAATTAGAAATATTGCTAAATCCTCCCTCCTTCCCTATATAAAGAGGCCATGAGAGCTCACTAGGGGAGGGGAGACACACACACACACACACACACACACACACCCCTATCGATACACACCCTTGTGCTACATGCTTGTAGCATGAACCCTAATCACATGATCACAACACCATCACCATCACCATGCACAAAAAATGAGCACCATACCTCTACACCACTTGTAATTAAGGGTTGAAGGCACACACACACCTATCGATACACACCCTTGTGCTACATGCTTGTAGCATGAACCCTAATCACATAATCACAACACCATCACCATCACCATCACCATGCACAAAAAATGAGCACCATACCTCCACACCACTTGTAATTAAGGGTTGAACAATCAACACACTCCATCTTGGTGCCATACCTTGTGTCGCTTTGGATACATTTCATTGTGAGTATGGTATATGCTTGTTCCTTGCCTTTTTTTTTTTTTTTGCTTATGTTAAGGTGTGCGGATTCGCCACCATACACACACACTCTCTCTCCCTCTCATATTTCTATCATCTTGCTACTTACATCTTGAGGTGTGCGGATTCGCCACCTCTTGTATGAGAAGTGAGCATACATGCATGTTTCCTTGACCTCATCATCTTCCTTACTACATGCACAAGTAGCAAGCCCATTCTCACTCACTCACCACTCCTCTCACCTTATTCTCCGACCACCCCATTCCACATTTGGGCGTGGATCTTGAAATTTTTTTCCATGGCATTTTTCATTGTGTGTATGTATGCGTCTAGCCGCATATCTTGCTAGGTGGTGCCCCTATTGTGTACCTCCCATGATGAGGCCATTGTGCATAGTCTTGGTGTAGAGGCCACCGGGTCTATTTTTCACTTCCGTCTCTCAGCATATATTTGACACAATATAAAATGCTATTGATCTATTGTATTGATTCAAAGTCTTACATATATAAAGATCTTTTAGCCATGCAAACTTCTAAAAGACGTGGAGTGCATCTGCATGCTCCAAGAGGGTGTTCCCACGGGTAGAGGGCTTGAAACCTGAGAGAGAGAGAGAGAGAGAGAGAGAGAGAGAGAGAGAGAGAGAGAGAGAGAGTAGCATTATTAATTGAGAAGATAATGATAACATAACTCAAGGAGAGGATAAGAGAGATTAACTTGAAAGTGACTAAAAAAACCTACTCATGTACCTCCATTAAGATTTGGCCTCATAAAGAACTTTTGCATATAATGACCACTCCACATAATCCGATGACATATTTATTGAATAGGTCAACTTACCTTATCTTATAATCTTGATCTCTCCACTAGCACAAGTTTACCTGCTCTAACTCTCTTAGGCTTCTCTCTTCTATATCTCTTTCTCATAGTCTCAACTTGATACTTTAACACCTCCGCCCCCCCGGGCCCCCCTTTCAAAGATTACATCTTTGCACGTCCATGTTCTTATGCCTACTTCTTGAGTAGCAGAGGTGGTGCCCATGGTGCTCCATAACTCCAACAACCCCACATGACTTGCTCAAACCTTAGCAAGTGCACACAACATATGATGGAGGTCAAAATTATTTTTCTGCAAATGCTTGGTGGTCTCCATTTCTCCACTCTTCTTCATAAGGGCTGCAATTGTTTGCCGGTCCCTTTTGTTCTTCTTCAATTTGAACTTATCTTCATAATCTTTGGTGTTGAGGGGTAATGTATTTAGAAAACTACCTCTTTATTAGGTGTCATAAAAACATGCAACAATTGAACCTATGGAAAAAAACCATGCAAGGAACTATGAAAAATGAATGCTTATTAATTGCATGAACGCTTATGGCCCACCTATAGGTAACAAGCCATGCTTGGTTATCCTCATCATAACAATTTATCATTTCAATATAACAAATCTCTTAATAATTTATTTTCAAGATAAGATATATCAAGATAAGCATGAAGATATATTTTCATGAGAGATATTTATGAACATAATGATAGTATAATAAACTAGTAAATCATAGACCATTTCTGTGTAAGGAAGGAATATATTCTAATCATCAAGAGAGAGCCATCACTGACATTATGAGTAATCAGTTCACTAAAAAAAAGTTAGTCTTGCCTTTGAGGAGCTACAAACACATAGACTAAGTGAGTGCCATATGGAAGTATGGTGGACAATTGGCACAACGTCCCTCTAAAATTTATAATTAAAAGAAAAACATCCATCATGTCTCCCGTACTAGAAGTTCCTCTAGAGGTACAAGCGAAAACATATTGGAGTGAAAAACTTGAGCTTTTGTCGATTCATTGATGCACACACTATTATGTTGGTAGTTTCCTCTATTGTAACCATCCCCTTTATGCTTCACCTGCAACCTTGTCTCTTGCACATATTGCCACATGTTGGGCCTTGTAGAACTCACCTTCCATGCCTTGAAGGATTTGTAGTTGGAATGGAGGGAAAGACAATCGCAAGCTAAGATGGGTCAAACGGGTCAAACGGGTCAAACAAGAATTATCAGGGAAGCTCCTACAAGGGCTATATTGTAGGAGCTAAGAGAGGGTAGAAGTAAGGCCCAAGCTGCATAATTTTGGAATCACATTTTTATAGAAGAGCCTCTCACTAATAATTTCACCATGCCCTTGTGTACCATTTGAGCATCTGCATAATGTTGTAAGCCTTGAAGATGCAAGCACAAGTGATCACAATTGAAGAGGTCCCCTCACTTTCCATCCAATAAAAGCCACCAAGAGCATTCGGACTCCTTGCTTCACATCCTTTAAGATGGGGGGAAAACGGATGAAGGGGCCAAGTGCCTTTTAGATGAAAGCATAATTCAGTACATTTGGAAGGAAGTGATTGCTTCACATCCTCTGAAGAAAGCCATAGTTTTTTGATTCATGCCCTCTTGAGCATATCCTGCAATCAATGCAATCCAAGAGACAAGATCTCAGACATGAAGCAAGTCTAATACTTGTTCTGTCACTACAAAATTGCCACACTTGGCATTCATGTCAACAAAACCACTACTATGACCTTTCTTTCCAAGACACCCTAACAAATAACCTCATGGTAGGCAATGCCTTGGTGTAAAAGAAGACACGGGCTTGTTACAAAGCAAGAGCCTCATGCTCCAATCTATAAATGGTGACTCTATTGAAAGAGAATTCAACTTCATCATTTACTTTCCATCATCGGTGCAAGTGCCATCAATTTGCAAGACCTCATGATGGTGAGGCAAGGGTGATGCCTTCCATGCTATCTTACATGTAAGATGCCTCGGTCTCCTCTTATCCAAGGTAGATGGCAAATGGTGTCTCCATGTTGCCATTGGAAAGGGGAACTAGAAACTTGTTGACATCTCCATTGTGCAATTGATAGTGGGTCAAAAATCTAGGTACAAAATTGAATTTCTCTTCGGCCTATCACCCACAAACAGATGGCCAAAGTGAGATAGCCAATCTTACGATTCTTGATCTATTAAAGACTTATGTTACAGAATTAGATCAACACTCACAATGGAAAAAGTACTTACCTCTTGTAGAGTATGCGTATAATAATTCTATCCATACTTCTACGGGAAAAGCACATTTTTAAATCATAGAGGGAAGACCTAAAAGTCCCTTGCTACTTAAAGTACATGGGAAGATCTTCGTTGCGGATGAGTATAACCGTGATCTGCAAGCATATTTCAAAAGATTAAGGAGGCTATATCCATCAAGCACAGAAGGGCCTTAACGTTCAAAGAAAATGATTGGGTCTTACTGAAGTTTCCTAAGGCTCAATTGAGGCAAACGATGGGAAAAATTCCTACAGGCCATCAAAAGTACTATGCTAAACTAGCAAAATGATAGTATGGTCTTTTTCAAATTTTGAAGCCAATCAATGAGGTGGCTTATCAACTCAAGTTACCTAACCATTGGTTCATATACAATGCTTTTCATGTGAGCCTACTTAAGCCCTACAAAAGAGAGCCTCCAAATGAACCAATTATTGAAGACCCTCCCGAAATCGAAGACCAAGAAGAGGTGCTACAACCCGAAGCTATCCTTCGGCATGAAGACAAGGTACTACGACATGGTAAGATTATCCGACGGTATCTTATTAAGTTCAAAAATTATCCTTTTGAAGATGCTAGATGGATGTAAGGAATCCAACTTAAGGATAGTACGAACCTTGTCAACGTTTACAATGCTACATTAGAGTAAGCAAATGTAATGTTTCTTTTAAATGATCAATGTTTTTGTCTTGTAAGACTAATTCTCTCTTTATTGTGTATACAAATTTAAGTAGTATGCATACTAAGAATCATGTTTGTGATGACAACGTCTCTCAAACACCATGTAGAATTTGTCACTCTACTTGGGAGGTTGAAATGGACTAAAGAGCAGACATGCTTGCAGCAGCTATGTCTCCCAAGCACCAAATGGATTAGTCATCCATCTTGGAATGATGTCGTGGGGTAAAAAAGGATCCTCTATCCGCTAAGACAAATTGACTAATGACTATGGCTTTATCTCTTTTACCTCATAGCCGAGGACGACTATGATTTCAAGAGAGAGGTACTGTCATAAAATCTAATATCTAACCAACCCAAATGATTTTCTCATATAAACTGATCATTTAATGTGGGATAATAAATGGGAACAAGGGTTAGAATATAGACATTTGCTTACAGATCGATCTCAATGTGGGGCCAATGGTAAAGGGGTCTAAATGAGAGTTGGTCTGTCAAAGAGCAATGCTACCTAATGGAGCTTAAAAGACCTTAGGGTTAGCTTCATTAAAGACCTCTAAAAGTTAGTGTTAAAAAGTCCTTCGACCTTACGCAAGCTAGGGCTAACCTCAAGGTGGGAATCGTACCCAAGCATGAGGTGCTAAGATGCTTAAAGTGGTTGTGGGAACCTTGCCCAAAGGTTAAGGTGATTTTTATGCTTAAATGACTAAGGTTTTTGAAATTTTAAATTCAAAGATAAGTTTTAAAGAGAGACATGAACGTTCATGCTTTCATGCTTGATTGACTAAGCATGCTTTCATGCTTGATTGACTAAGGCTTGAAGTATTCAATTCAAAACAAATGACTTAAGAAGCATAAAAGACACATGCTTGCTTGATTGAATAAGTCCTTGAAGTATTCCATTCAACCAATGACTTAAGAAGCATAAAAGACACATGCTTGCTTGATTGAATAAGTCCTTTAAGAAGCATAAAAGACACATGTTCAAATAATCCTCCACATGTGGCCCTCATGATATATTTGAATGCTATTGGTTAGGTTTTAAAGGGATCCAATGAGAATTTGGATACTTAAAATTTAAATAATTAAGTTTTTTCTCTCAAAAGAGAAAAAAGAGGACACATATCCAAAGGAAATAATAAAATAATACGAGAGAGAGAGAGAGAGGTGTGGACCAAGCATGAGATGGGGGGTATACTCTCCCACACACACACACACATTCTTTCATTGTGTGGAGTTGAAAATGCAAGAGCTCCATCTCCTTCTCCAAGTTTGTTGAGAAGTGGAGAGCCTACACCAACACTCTTGGCTATTGAATGCAAATCCAACCAAGAGCCATGCTTCAATGCTTAAGCTTGCCATCTTCTTTATCTTCATTACTATGCTATTATGTTATGCTAAGCAAGAAGAGTGATGATAAGTGAGGAACTATTTCTTTCTCCTATGGAATGTTTCTTCTTCCTCTTCCCTACCCTCATTTCCCGCTAGCTCTCTCCACCTTCGAAGGTGTTTGAGGCTTTGAGACTGAGGCTTGGGATAGTTAATGCTTTTTGCAAAGTTTATGTTAATCTCGTGATGCATGAAGCTTTTCATCTTCATAGCATCACCAAGGTCACAAGGAACACAAAGATTGTATTGTAACAAAGTCTCTCTTGATGGGAGAATCTATAATACAAACGCCTTTTGGAGGGGGGGACCGGCTCCAAGTAAATCCGGTCCTCATCTATTGTCATATTCTCTATTACTCTCTCTCTCTCTCTCTCTCTCTCTCTCTCTCTCTCTCTTGCAAAAGTATTATTCATGCCAAGTTAATTAAGTACTATGTTTATGTTTCTACCATCAATTAAGTTCATCCTCCACGTTCTCAAAGTAATCTCACAAAAATTCTCACTCTAATTCTCTTAATTTTAGTATTCTCAAAGTTCATAGGCCATTTCCATTACATCAGTCGAGTAATCATAGAGAGTAGAGGCCTCTCTATACATCTCCACCCATTAGTGCTACCAAATCTTGCATGGTGGTCCGTTGAGGGTCCCCAAATTTGAACCCCATAGAGCATAGTTGAAGCCACTAGAGTGCAAAAAAGACACAACTTTGTTTGAGGTTCATTAACCCAAAATAAACTATAGAAAAAAAATTGAAAGCTTTCAGTTGTCTCACACCTACCCCATTCACTCAACAACCTTCATTCTTTCAATGTGTGATAGACGTTATTTTCATGGAAAGAGAGGGAAAGTAGCTAGTAAACTAAATGGGTGTGAATGCGCATGAGTAGTGTACATACGCACATCTAATAGCACAAATGTATTATTGAGCAAATAAACATGGCAGAAGAGAAACAATATTGCAACTTGTTCTGTACATTCAACACATGAACTTTAGAGAGAGATAGAGAGAGGGAGAGAGGGAAAAGAGAGAGATATTATGTGATTAGATTATGTGATTGGGGTTTACTCTATAGTACGATATGCATGTCACACACACTACCACTTGTAATTTAGTTTGGTTTTGGGCCAACTTGATTTGGCTTGGTAGGTTACTTTGACACTACGTGTGTTGTTTGGTATTCTTCACCGTGAGATATTCACTCAAAACTAATTACAAATGTTGCTTTTTTAAAAGTTACATTTTAGTTTAAAAAGAGGTGCTTAAGCTTAGATTCCCTAAACCATAGAAATGCATGTGTGTCACATTTAATTGTTTGGTAATTGAAGAAATACATAATCTAATGTAGACTTTTATCATGCCACAATCCTATTTTAAGATGGCGCTAGTGTGATGCGAGTGTTAAAAAGATTTTAAAAAAAGTTTCAATTGAAAAAACTCGAAAACAGAAGCTCGCAAATATAAAATCACCAAGAGAATGCACAAGCATGTGGTAGATTTTGGAGAAATATAAAGGGCAAGCATGGTAAAAGCTTTGGTCGCTTGGCTCTTATGGACATAAATATGCACTCAAGAATTTATACATTGACCAAATGTAAAAAAGGTGTTATGCCATGGTTCTCATTCATGTATGCCTTCCTTCTTCACCGTTGGGAATGTCTGAAAAAATTGACCACTTGCAAGGTGGGAGGTCTTCCAAGTATCAACAACAAAAATAGCAAATGGACAAGTCACGCAACACATTGATGGATTCATAATATGTTTGACCTTGCATTTCAGCATTGTATGCCTCCTTATTGGAGTACAAACTAAATCAAACCTTTGCATAAAGGGAAAGATGTGAACAATGTAAACAACTATTGGATTATAATCAAATTGACAAGTCATTCGTCCACACATTAGTTAAACCACCAACCACATATCAATCAAGTATAAACATATCCGACTATCCCCTCATTTACATTATGTTGTAAACCACACAATGCAATGATTTTTCAAGCATCCAAATCCAATCACTGGGGGTGTGTGTGTGGGAAGGGGGGGGGGGGGGGGGGATCGTACCAAATCATTCCACAAAGGGAAAAGGAATCATTTTTGTTTAGAAGGCTCTTTCACAAACAAAGTGCAAGGAGGCTATACATTATGTTGGAGAGTCGGCAAGGTGAAGAAGACCTGCAAAGGATGTCGAGCACTGCGAGCAGAGAGTAGGGTGAGCAATCCCGAGTGGGGGGTAGGGATGAGCAACAAAAGGGGAGACAACGAAAAGGGGGACATGCCAGCTTACCTTTTTTTTTCAGGAAAAGAGTAGACATGAAGGGAATTTTATTAGATTCCATCTAATAAAAGTAAGTAGAGCCAGGTAAGTAATAAGACAAGTTTTCTAGGTTTCAAAAGGCAATCAATAGCACAATGTACACTCCATTTACCAAAAGGATTAATGTTGACTTCTTCTTATAACAAGGTCTTTAGTGCTCTTTTTTAGATCCGTACTTATATTTTTGTAAAAGGTTGATGCCTTCTTCCTATGAAAGAGCGAGCTGGAATTGAACCTTTAACACCTTTCTAAAGTCCATAAGCATCTCAAGAAATAATCATGAAGATTGCATGAAGAGCCTTTCCTTATGGCTCAATTCCCTCCCTTGAGGCCCGCCTTAAGAGAAGCTCCATCGTGCCAAATATCGATCTATGCTTGCAGAAAATCTCCTTCACCAAAGCTTTAATGAAAATATTAGAAAAAATCTCTTTAGTATTGCAATAATGCAAAAGCATATCAACAGTGTGCATCTCCTCCTTTGTGAAGTGCTCTATTAATTCAACATGCGAGGTCCTTTGATGCATCACTAGATTCTTTGCTAAAGATTTCGGTGAGGTGTTTTCAGTGCTCTTTTTAAAATCCATACTTATATATTTTTTTAAAGGTGGATTCATAACACTTTTACTTCTCTATTGGGATGATCTAATTATTACAAGCAATATTTTTAATAGCCAATATAACAGCATGCTTTGATCTATGTAGTAATTCCAATTGTGTTTCAGCTAGGGGTAGCTCATCAATCATCCCAATGCCTGATATGCGATTCTTGTTAGCACTAGCCCCCCATTCATATAGGTTTTCTTCCTGTCGCTTTTCTTGAGATTTGCTTCCACTAGATTTTCTAAGATGTAAGTGCCGAGATCACACCTAACTATAGATAGTGTACGGGAAAAATCTATTTTCTAAACGTACAAAATTCCTTTCCTTGAATTTGCCAAGAAATTCTTTTAGAAAATTAAGTTTATTTTGTGGGTTTTTACACTATTTTTCTCTATTTTGAGGCAGAATTTCTCCCTTTCCCCTTTCCCACAACTGGCATTTTTGAAATTGAAAACGGCACAATATTAAGCTAAGACCCACTTTTCCCGAACACTGGCTACAGAGCTATTGATTATATGGTTACTCCAAAAGGGTGAAGGGATTAAGATTGGGATAGTAATTCAGAAACACAACATTCAACTATAGCAAACACATTTACTCTTGGTTCATGAAAAAGTCTCGTACAGCAGCAGTAACAGTAACCCACTATAGACTTATCTTTTTACAAAGGTGTAGTTTTGTGCTGCTTGTAGTGCTGAATGCAAGTTTTCTTGGTTGAGGTGGTCTAATGACCATAATTTACTTGGTCAACAAGATTTGTAAAGATATTGCACAATATTTGGTGTCCCATGCCAAGACAGAGCATATACAGATATATCATCAGTTTGTTGGAAGGAACATTTTGGATGTCATTGGCTTCGTCCCCAAATCTCTTCCTCAATAGATGCTTATGCTTTGATCTAGTTACCTTGGATTCGTCCCTTGTTCAAGAGCCGGTTTCTCCCAAAAGTAGATTCGAGAGGGAGGGGCTTTTTCCTGGTTCTGATGGGCCGTATTATGCAAGGTAAAATATCTCTAATAGCTTGATTGTGCCATCACAATAGCATCTAGCCGATAGGTTGGTAAATGATTGGACCCCTTTCCTAGGTCACTTAGGGTTTGTCACACCCTTGAGGTGGGAGACTATCTCTCTGCAAGCCTCCCTTTTTGCTTGATCATGGGATGCTACTAGGAGAGCATGAGGAGAGAGGGTAACCACTTTATAGGGACTCTAGGGATCAAACTCTCTCTCTCTCTCCCCCCCCCCCCCTTACTATCTCTCTATAAGACACTCCTCCGTCCATGAGTGTCCCTATCAATGATCGCCCTCTCTCTTCCTCATCCCCCTCTTTCTTTTTTGTTGAGTGCAAGCAAGGACCAATTGTGTTTAGCTGGTTGTCCATACCTAAAGAGAATTCTCACCAATGACTATTTCCCCATCCATCATCCAATTCATAATATGACAAGCACTTCAAACATTAAATGTCAACACAATGTAGAGTATTGAAGCACTACTGAGTTTATTTTAATCATGTCAATTAGAGGATGTGTAGTATGGGATGTAGTCTCCTCTATAAATGTTCTTTAAAAAAAAGGGCACATTAAAACAAAAAGACACCTCAACTTGAAGCACTAACACTAGCCTTGTGTTTGAACCACTTGAGTGGTTTAAGCTACTAGTAGCTTGGCATCTCATTCTAAACAATTGGCCCTAAGAATAGCTACTTTAAATAAAAACCAAGAGCTTAGGATATTGTTGAGGTTCTATCACATAAAGGAAAATTTTGGTATACCATTTATCCCAAAAAAGTGTGAAATAAAGAATTTTTCTTTTTGAAATAATAAAAAGCCACAAAATTGGCTTTTAAATTTGACAGCATACACGCTTTCTTGACTTCAAACAAGTTGACAATTTCTTTTTTCACAAAATAATAGACATAGATTCTCATTGTATTTAGATCCATGCATTTCTTTTTTTTTTTAATCGATGTATTTTGAAGGTTTTGAAGGTTTTTGAGGGATCTACATGGTGTATCAAAACTTTTGTGCAATTCCATGCACCCAAATTAAAATACGGAATCTTATTATTTTTAAAGTGTTTATGGATTCCTCTCAATCTTTGAGGATACTGCAAGATACTAAAAAGCTAACGTAGAGCAAATTTTGGGCCTAATGGTGATTTTCAACTTAGCAAAGTTGCTTTTGTGATAATAAAAAACATGACAGGCAAAGCGCCCTTTTTATTTGGAGAGGACACACATGTCACACCATGCGAACTTGCCAAGCTTGGATACTATAATGTAGGCTAGCATTAGCTTGAGCCTTGGATAAGGTAATCCTCGTGTATGAGTGACATGGGGTCACATTGGACGGATCAATCGCGGGCATTTGATCAATGGGGCAAGAGAAATGCGAGACGTCAGATCTTTGCAACAAGATGCAGGTTTTTATATACATGAGGCCGCATCATTTGAAGCGACACGCACTAACTTGGTTTGATAGAGCACTAGTCTATGGAGTGGGAGGTCGGAGGTACAACGGGCACTCGCGACGTGATGGAATCCTATTTCTTTTTCCGCCAAAATCAATCGACGACAGATTGAACCCCCCTCGTTGATCTCTTCACTTTCCCCTGCGCCACTTATGGTCGAGGTAATGTAATGGTGCTTGAATACTGAACATTGAAGGCATTTCGGCACCTTATCCAATGAGTGTGTGCACACACATGTGCTCTCTCTCTCTCTCTCTCTCTCTCTCTCTCTCACACACACACACACACACACACACACACACACACACACATTGTGCTTTTATAGGTTCAAGTCATCTCAAGGATCACCTTGTTATTGCCCATGGCGCATTGTGAAAAGGTCTTTATGTAGTTGGGTATCATTTAAAGAATTTTAAGCACAAGAAAAGAACAGTTGCTTTATATTTTCTCTTTAGAGTTGGCGATGAGGCAAAGTATCATTTCTTTGAAAACGCATCAATCAACATGACGTTACCCATACCTATATCTAGTGGTTTACATTATAGTGGTTTGAAACCCAGTATAGGGGTTTCAAACTTTATGGTTGGAGGTAGTTAAACCTCAGCCATAGAGCTTTTTTCTTTTTTTTTCAAGCCTCACAATTGTGATTGTGAGTGAATTATATTATCACAATCAAAAAAATTATAAATTTTTGTCATGGATCGTCATAGTTTTGTCATGCTCATGACAAGCCATGACAACTACTAAGAAACATGACTACATCAGTTGTCAGGAGAGCCACCCCAAGGAAAGGAACGAGTCCACCTCTTCAGCCATAGAGTTTTTTTTTTTTTGCAAAACTCACAATTGTAAGTGAATTATATTAAGCAACCCATAGAATTACAATGTCTTGTCATGCTCGTGTTGAGCCATGACATCATCCAGGGACCATAATTACATCGGCTATCAGGGCAGCCATCCCAACCAACTCGTCCCCTTATCCTTGACATAAGGTCCATTATCATGTTCTTGAACTTTTAATTACCGATAGCTAAGATTTTCCCCCATCCTAGGCATACCCTTTGCTGACAACAAGGCACAAGTAGTCCTAGATCAATCCTCCAAGTGTTGCTTGTGCCCGAGCGTCCAAATTAGCACTTTGCTTTCTTGTATAATTTCTGCGAAGCTTGCCACCTCAAGACCTCCTTCAAACACACGGCGGTTCCTTGTCTGCCATACATTATGCAAAAAGAAGTACCTGACAATTTGAGTGCTGATGAGGATGGCAGAAGCCCCTGACTTCTTCCCTCCAAGGAATAGATCAGTCTTGTAAAAACCAATTCTCCATGCTCTTTGGATCCACTTGCATATTTTCCTTGCGAGGCCTTTGATAGTTGGGCAATCCATGAAGAGGTGGGCCAGATCTTCACTAGCCAACCTGCACCCTAAGCATCGATCTGACCCAATCCCTCTTTCCTGAATCTTCACCCCCGTCGGTAGAACACCCCAAATTACCTTCCATAAAAATACCTTCACGTACTGCGGAACCTTTGGTTTCCAGATGTTCTCCATTACTTGCTCCCACCTTTCCTCCGGCCATTGTTTTTTCCATATCTTGTTAAGGGGGCTAGACCAATTCTTCTTTTGCATCATTGTATGGTAGATGTCTTTAGGATGGGGTTTCCCTAAGAGACTACTTCCGGGCCATTTCCAGGCGTTCCAGTCGAACTCCGACTCACAGATAGGCATCACTAAATTGTCAAGCTCTTTCCTCACTTTGTGGACCAGCAAGACCTCCAAGCTATTCAGTTGGAATTGGGTAACCATAAGATGACTGGTTTTCCAACTCTTGTTGTCACTGTCCCAGAAGTGCCCTAGTCGATTCAAACCCTTATTATTCAGCTTCCTGGCTGTCTCTATCCAATAGGGAATTTGTGGTGGATCTGCAACTTTGGAGAGCCAAGGGGACCAATGCAAAATGGAGTTCTTGAAGTACCTAGTTTTTCCCCCCCACTTTAAGACTCCTACTACTCTGTTGCATTTTCTTACCAATTCTTCTGAGCTGCCCCCCAGTCTTAGGGTGGTCCACGTTGGGGCTAACAGCTTGTCATCAACCTCCACCCCTCTCCACTTTCCACCATTCGAGCCAAGTTGAGCTGCTTCTATCATATCTTTGATCATGACAGCCCAAACTTGATCCTGTTTAGCCAAGGACACAACAAATTTGGTGCAGCAAGCTTCTGCATGGGCCACAGGGTTCAGGATTCCGAGGCCTCCTTGATTTCTCGACCGAGCAACAGATTCCCAACGGGCCCATTGACATCAGCCATAGAGTTTTCTAATGATCTTCTTGACGTTTCATATTGTTTTTCATCATTGAGGTCTAATAGTATGGGCATACTTTGGTAATTCAATGCTCGACAAAAGCAAAATTCTCACCCATGTGACAACCTAGTCAAACAACCGGGATTTACCTAAAAATCTAAGGCATATAACTAAAACACCCAAAGTTTTCCCTTAAAAATAAAGGTCCAGTGAAATTACAACCGGGGTTGTTCAACAAATAATGCAAATCAGGATATATGAGCACTGCTCTGGTTTGTATAGGTGAGGGTACACTAAACCGAGGTTTCTTTAACCATGATTATCGCTTGGACTACCCCAAGGTGATGGATTATTTTCTTTGCTGATACAACGCTAGCCCAAAGGGTAAAGGCTTTAGAGTTACGTTCCCTTAATGAAAAATAGGAGGTTTTTTGTGGCCTTTTGGTCAAAAATGTTTTTTTAATTTTAAACTGCAGTCTTCAATTTGGACTCTTAGAAGCGACATGGGCCTTGTTGTGTATGGCATACCGTTACTTGCCAAGTTCTTTCTAATCTCAATAATGCACACTTTTTTAGATGATACTTTGTATTATGGAATGCTCCTTTGGGATATACCTCATAAAAGCAAAAAAGATCAAACCTTTGATCTTACTGAAGCCACAGGCACATTCGAAAATTCCTAGGGACAAAGAGATAAGAGAAGTATATACTTGGATGCTTTTGTAAACATTTGAATAGTGTGATATGAGCCAAGGGATATGCCATGGGCCATGGAATCATGTTACCCTAATCATTGATTGGACGTCGATTATGAATGACCAAACAGTTTGTTTATCACAAGATTAGAATTTGAAAACAAATTTCTTGCTAAAATCCTAATAAAAGGAGTGATAGAAAGAAACAACATGATTGTTTGCATAATCTTTGGTATATTACCCTTAATCTTGTGTCTTAATAGCTCCTTAATCATTGGAAATATTCCTACAAAAAAGGATGAGAAGTTATCACAATCTTGACATAGAAAACTCCTGCATATCATTGTGTGAGAGTTCATTGACAGCTGAAAGCCTTTCTCTTGTACATCAAATCTTGCACATTTGACCCCTCATATCTCTAGCTCGTGTACTAGATTGCACTGAATCTACTTCAAAAGATGCTAATACGAACATGCTAATGAGAACTTTTGCTATAAAAGCAATTGTATTTCTCTCAGAAGCATGGAACAAACACCGTTTTGAATTTTTATGGGCCATTTGGAGACAAAGAAATACATGGTTTTATGAAGGGGCTTATAAGGCACCTAGCATGAGAATCCTTGTTTGTGATATGTGTTTTCACAAACCGGATGCTAACTATGCGAAGATGGTCACACTTATAGTGAGCTCGGAGATCCTCCACACTGTTTCTTTGGGGGTCCAATATCAAGTTGTTCTTTTTTCGCTCTTCCTCACCCTAGATGATAATATCCACCTCGATAGCTAGGTACCAAAGAAGCCATGGCTCTGGGCACTAAAGTGGAAGAAGCTGACAAGTTCCTCACTCTTTGTTGTCTCCAAAAGGATTGTTGATGAAGTCTCTCCTCAATAACTATATGTCATCTAATACTGGCTTACCTAGATTCCTAACTCCCTCCGTATCCTCGTATATTCTTTTTTTCTTAAAAAAAATGTTACAATTCATTTTTGTAGATTCCCATCAGATTAATTTTGTATATTCACCCAATCAAGGCCTGCAAAGATGTAATTTTTAGCCCCTTCTATACTATACCTAATGCGCTTAAAATTTTCTAGGAAGGAGACGGCATCCACATGTCACACTCTGGTTCATTTCAAAGAAAACCTTAAAAAACTTTGGGTTTGAAATATAAAAGTGAAGGGTAAGTGGTAAGTACTAAATAAGACATAGTTTCGAGTTCTGAGTTCTGTCAAAAAGTCAAAAATCGTAGTACTTCATCTATATTTATATTATTTATAGTCCTTGGCAAGGCCATGGAGTTTTACTCTGGGCACTGTTTTGGAAAAGTCAATTTTACAAACATACAAAAATTTCTTTAGGGTAGATTCAAAGAGGAAATTTTCCAATAATCGGTATTTTTTACAATGTACCTCTATTTTCTTAAATTTTTCAAGCGGATTTTTTTTCTTCTCCCCCTCCCTTCAATCAACTGTTTTGAGTTTTCAGCTCGCTCAAGGCGATTCGCGAATTTAAGACACGTTTTTTTTCGAACACTGACTCCAACCTTCAAATTTGAAGGGTGACTACTTCTATTTTTGTAAAGGGTTTCTCTACTTTGGATTTTGAAGGCCATAAAGAATGCCAAGCACTACATGGCATATGCATGCTCAAATGGGATCAAGGGTGGAGGTGACGGATCATGACATGCATGCATTGTAGACCTTGCGATCGACGCATGAATTTACAAATCAGCTTGCACTTACAATGTAATGCATTGGAGCACCATGAACATTAGTAAAAGCATGCGGGCTTAGTGGTTAGAGTCCATGCCTTGAACGGGGCAAGTCGTGGGTCGACATGCAAGGTGAGAGATAATCTTGAGTGGCTCAAATTTACTTGCTGGCCCGAATTTGCTTTTTTGCATTGAATTTACTCAACACTTCAAATCTGATGATCCAAATGACTCCCACCATCCATCCCATTTGAATGTGTCCATGATAGATAGTGCAGATGATAAAGAACTCCCTTTTCCTTTCTATACAAATGCATACCTAGCCTTGAAATTTATACTTGAGTTTCAAAGAATGTAGAACTTTCAAAGATTCCACGCATTGTATAATGTCGAGTTAAAATCTCGCACTTGGCACCTCCATGTATAATTGTCCTCCTCGCCCCGACAATGTGCACATTGTAGCTTTGTGCAAAGGGACATAGTCAAATGGTCTCATAGTTGAATTGGTTTGTGTGTGTGTGTGTATTTTGTTGGCTTTTTAGAAAAAAAGTTCCTTGGCTTTTTTGCCAAATTGAAAAAGGAGAGTGAAAACCCCATAGAGCAACTATATATAAGGTTATTTCTTGAATATATATATTTTTTATATATAAAACTTTCTTTGTCAAACCTAAGATTATAGCAGATTTTTTAGGTAGATTAATGAAAGAAACTTCTTCTTTAATCACACTGGAGAGAATTTTCCTCTATAGAGGTAGGCACAAGTAATCTCGAGCCAAATCTTAGTTAATTAAAGACCGCCTCTTCCTTATAGTTTGAAGTATAGAAAAAAATATCTTTTGGAATAGATCTTACTTTAAGAACCCTTTTATAAACAAGCTGAGATATTCCAAAAAACTAAGAATTTACCAATTTACAAACCAGAGCTCCCCTATTTTTTTAAAATTTTATATTCACTTCCTTTTATAAAGAAATATCTATGTTATTATGTCATGTCTAACATACTGTAGCCCAAGCCAGCTATACATTGTCTTTTATACCATAATCACCATAGACGACTCAGTACCTAGAGCCAGCTCAGCCCTCGTCCGAGAAAGAAAAGACATAAGAGTAACAGCCTGGACCAGCTAAAGGATTTTTTTTTTTTGACTTTCCTCATAGTATCAAGAACATTTTAAACCAACTAATTAGAAGCTTTTAGCTGTATATACTGCTAGATGGTAGGTAAAGACCAGATCTTATATACATGAGTGATACTAAGAAGCGAGCAGATGATGGCAAGCATATTTCATCGAATATCCGAGGTTCAAACCAACCATGGCCAGCAAAAATTCGTCACATGCTGAATCGGTGACCATCTACCCGAATCTTTCACTAAACATCCTAGTATGTGATGTAACAAGAAATAAAGTAAATTTGATACCAGCATTTTACTACCACAATCCGGTCTGTGATGCAACTCACTTTCTACAGAATATCAAAAGGCAGGGCAACATATCCGAAGTCAGTATTTGGCGACTTCAATATAACTATTAGCCAATTCAGTAAGATAGATATCTGCACTAAAAAAAACCATCTTACTAGTAGGTGATGTAATACGGTAAAAAAGGTCGAGTCAATTTGCAAATACCAATATTTACTCCCACACTAGCTTATGTGATGCCACACACTACCTACAGAATATCAGAAGACACGGCACCAATTTCCGAAAACAGTACATAGTGACCTCTTTAGCCGATTCAAAAATATGCACCTTAGCTAGAACCCGAAACAGTGTGGGGTCTGTCCACTTACCCAAGGTACCATAGACCTGTAGTATTACAACTGTCCAAAAAAAAAATTCTTATCAATCTTATAAGACCAATACAGCTCGCTTTTTGTGAATTTTTGATTTTTTTAGAACCTACAGTATCCTTTTCATTACACCTATTGAGTAGCTATTCTACAAAAAATATCATCATCAACCATATACAAATCCTTTCCCTTTAAATTCCACACCATCCTATACTCAATGCGGCCAATTGTTACGATAAAAAACAGTTTTACAGCATATCTTTCGGAAATCTGACTCATAAGGGAACCGGTAGTTCTCAGTTTGAAATGAGCCATTAGCAATTCTTCTCATAACCCGGATGGGCCAATTTCCAGACCTGGTTACATTTTTTAAATTAAAAACAGAGCCTAATTAATGGATTTACAAAGCTTTACACTTTACAGAGATTCCCGTATATTAAACAAAGCCACAAAAATCCGGCTCAGAGTTTCTTTCAACAGTCTTAAGAGCAAAAAAAATCTTGTTAACCTGTAGATTAGGAGCCGACGAAGCCTCCACAATCACCTTCTCAGACTTTTTCGCCATGTTGAGCTTAGGCACTCAGCAGGTATACACTCACACGGTTTTGAACAAACACACACAGAGAGATGATAATAGAGCACGCTGCTAAGTGAGTTAGAGAACTCACCTAATGAGTCATTTATACATGTTGACGCCCATCTGCAGACAACATGACACCAGGTTGTACAAGTCACCTCAAATCAAGGTCGCCAATAAGGACAAATCCTCAGGGATTACCCCTAGCTCAAGATCCGGAGCTTACAGGCCATATCGCACTATATCTGCTCCTCTATTCGGATGCAGATACCCCCCCCCCCCCCTAGTACACACGGTTGCGTGCAGCAGAAGGCACGACCCTTTAATGTAGAGAATACAAAAAAAACCACTAAAGAGAGTTACAATGCCAAAAATGTAAAGATATTTTTAATGTAAAAAGCAAGGACAGGACATACTATCCACCACATCCCCTGGTAACAAAATAAAAGTCTATTCCCATAGTCGGTATCTGGTCCAATTTGTAGTATCTAGCCTTGGATGATAATCCACTGCAGTTTACATATATTTCACAAACCTTACAGTAGGCTCATGACATACAGCTATCCACTAGGATAAGATTTTCAAGTGCTGATTTTACAGGTGAGAGTTTACTCAATATCGGGTAGTCTCTACTATTTTTTCTAATGTGGGTCTATAAAAGATAAGTGTTATTTTACAAAAAACCGAGTCCATAGTAACTTTTCCAAAGTAAGAAACACCAGTTAGTTTGCTTCCCGGGTGTATCAAACATATTATAGCATATAGTCAAGAACACATTTTTACCATAGCAACTGCACATCTTTATCAGTCAAAGGACTCTACTCGGAGAGCAACGTTACTCCATTATGAGCTTCATCTATTTCCGCAGTTAGGAACAACTGTTTCCCAAACTAAGTGGTGGACATATCACGACTGATTGACGCGTGTGACACTTTGGGGTCGTGAGCATTTCAGAAACAATATCAGATTGGCAATGGTTACTGAGGCACTTGGCCTAGGGCCACGGTATTATTACATTGAGCATTCAATAAAGCCAGGTTTTTCCGATCGGTTATACCTGCTAGCCCAGTTTCTACCTCCTCATAAGATTTTCTTGTACCGTAGTTATGGTCATCAACTAAGAGGATATTTTAACAGTTTCCCCGCACTCGGGAGTATGGGGTAGCCTTGGCGACTCGTGTCCTACCTTTAGCTGAGCGTCCAAACACCTGCTTTTACTATGATACCTATTTGTGTGATCATGTAATGGGTGGTTTAATAGAGATGTAGATGAAGGGCTCCTGAAATAATTATTAGCTAAGCTTTTTTGTCCAGTGAAGGATTTTGTGTGTGTGTGTGTGTGTGTGTGTGTGTGTGTGTGTGAGAGAGAGAGAGAGAGAGAGAGAGAGAGAGAGAGAGAGAGAGAGAGAGAGAGATGAGCACTGGAGACATCCATGTGTCAATTAAAGAGTGACTCTATTTTTCCTATTGAAGGCTATAAAGAAAATCTAGCCCTCAAATTTGGTGGGTGACTCTACTTTGATATTTCATCTTAAAGAGCTTAAAGAAATTTGAGCCCTCGACGCTTCTATGCATCATATGAGAGAGAGAGAGAGAGAGAGAGAGAGAGAGAGAGAGAGAGAGAGAGAGAGAGAGAGAGAGGGAGGGGGGGGGGGGGGAGAAGAAGAAGAAGAGAGGTTTTAATGCCAAAGGAACACATCAAGAGACCTCAAATCTCTTGAACTTAAGACATGATACTTAAGAGGGAATTGTGATAACCAATATTTTCCTCTGCTTATTCACTAAGAGAGATCCCAAACATCTAGCCAACAAGTCTACAACTCAAAACTTTGTGTGTGTGTGTGTGTGTGTGTGAGAGAGAGAGAGAGAGAGAGAGATAGATAGATAGATAGATTTTATTATCGTCCTCGGAGGTCAAATATGACCTATGGGACCAAAGTTACATGTGATGTAGTATGTGTATGGCTGATGAGTGACTCTCGATGCTCCAAAATTGTAGTGATGAGAGTCGCAATGGAGAGCCCACACTTTGGCTGGGAGAGGAAAGTGTGTAGGTCTAAGTTATGGCTGAAAATGTGAGAGAAGCAAGTTCGGATGTGATCAAAAGCTGAGCACTCTAGTAGTGTGTGGTACTCAGACTCTCGAACTTGCAGTGAGCATAATGTGCACAATCGATTTGACTCTTCTCCATTGCCCCAACGCCCTATCTCGCATCGAAGGAAATGGGAGCTAAGCCGAATTGCTGCGATAGTGCGTATCGCGGACAAGGGAATAGGCTCAAGCATGTAAGTGTGAGTACGGTTTCCTCTCTCAGCGAAGAACATGGTTTTGTAGTTGGGGGCAATATAGGTGGTGTAATGTATGAAGCGTGACCCACCGGATTTCTCCCAAGCCGTAATACATTGGCGTTGTAGAAAAGCTTCATTCACTTGAGAGTCAATTGAAGCATCATGTAGCAAGTGTAATGCATCCCATCTCCCAAACCACTTCTTTATGTCTTGCATCCATCCCGTGCTCAAGATCTTGCTTTTATGCATCTTTTGAACTTTTTTGCTTGCTTCCCATGCAATTGTAGGAAGTCGATGTGAGGGGTTTTGACGCATCTTTATCATGTACTCCACAACCCTTTCCATGCCCATAACCTCAATTGGAAGAGATCCCGACTCAAGAAGTAGGAGCATATATGGTGTTTGTGTCTTAACTTGGAGAAAGTTTGTAAGAAAACTCTTTTGGACATTCTCAAACTCTTTCCAAGTAGACTTTGAGATGCTCCCGCCCCACACTTCAACTCCATAAAGAAGAACCGGTGTCACCAATGCATCAAAAAGATACTTCTTGAGAACCCAACAATTGATGTTTCCCGCATTACACATGTTCTCAAATGTATAATATGCTCTCTTTCCCGCTTCCAAACGACGCATAGCACATTCATGCCACTTGTGATTGGATGGAACCTCAAGGCCAAGGTACTTAAAGCTCTCAACAACTTCAAGTGTCTCATTGTTATACACAATGCATGGCTTCTCCTTATGGTTGGTTTTCACAAGCATAACCTTTGTTTTGGATTCATTTACAATTAGCCCACTATGCAAGCAAAAGTTCTCAAGGACAACCATAAGCTTTTGTGCATCTTCTAAAGTGTGTGCTAGAAGCACTACATCATCCGCATACAACAAAAGCACGATTACCGCATTGCAAATAGTGACCTCTTCAATGCCTTCTTCTTGCATAAAGTCAAGTACCATTTGTTCCAATTGATCGATGCATAGACCAAAGAGAGTTGGTGACAATGGACATCCTTGTTTAACCCCAATAGTGCTTACAAAAATTTCTGAAATTTCTCTTCCCATGCGCAATTGACAAATCACCTTCTCATAGATTCGAGAAACCGCAAGCATAAACTCACTTGGCACTTGGAGTTCTTCCATCCTTCTCCACAAATTGTTACGTGGAATCATATCAAAGGCTTTCTTAAAGTCCACAAAACAACAATACAATCGCTTGCCTTTCAACCGACTTTCCTCTATGAGAACACGAAGAGTGACAAGATGATCAATGGTGCTATGGCATCGACGAAAACCCGTTTGTCCCTTTGCACGCTTGTCATTCTCTTCAGCCCAATCACTCAATTTCATCTCCATTATGCACCCAAACAACTTTTCCATAAGAGACCCAATCATTATAGTCCGGTAGTTGCTTACATTCTTTACATCCCCTCCTTTATGCAAAGGCTTAACCCAATTAGTACTCCAATCATAAGGCATACCATGTTGAAGTGCAAGGTTGAACATATCACACATCCACTCATGGGTAAAATCTCCCGTCCATTTGATCATCTCCGGCTTGATACCTTGAAGATCTCCCGCTTTGCGAGTGGCCAACTTTTCAAGCCCACCGCATACATCCTCAATAGTAAAAA
This sequence comes from Adiantum capillus-veneris, assembly GCF_014529385.1. Taxonomy (NCBI): domain Eukaryota; kingdom Viridiplantae; phylum Streptophyta; class Polypodiopsida; order Polypodiales; family Pteridaceae; genus Adiantum; species Adiantum capillus-veneris. The sequence continues at coordinate 60,135,470 of NC_140951.1, read as the reverse complement.
AAGACGGCATACATGGGAGTGAACCATAAAATGGCATTTTTTCAGTATTTTCTTGCTCATATAATT